>NC_142028.1:121991039-122632947 GCF_982192425.1 Myodes glareolus | reverse complement strand
ATAGAGATTTAGGTGTTAGGCTGTTAGAACTTGCAGTCCATTAGTGTGTTTAATGTAGTATTTAGCATTTAGTGTGGAGTTATATTCCCAATTATTTATATATATATATATATTCTAATACATATACTTACTACATATTAAATAATCTGAATATTATATATATTGAATTAATCTGATATATATACTTGGAACGTTCTATGTGTGCTGCATTGAATTTTGATTCTTCCAGTAAATGAAGAAACATCATGTGCCAGAAACCAATTGGAAAATACTATATTACAAGCTCTCCAATAGTCCTTTATATGCAATAAACTAAATGTGGTTTAATAATTGTAGAAATGGTTTCCTCTTTTTAAAATTTCACTAATCTTAAAATAATCCATGTCACCTATATGCATAGCATTAATGTATACAGTGGTCAAATGCTAAACATCCTATTACTCTTGGAACTCTAGTTTCTCTCCTATTTTATTTTTTTCTCCTACAGACAATGAGGAATATCTTCTAATTGAGATGGTTTTTAATTCTTGTCGGAACAGAGTTGGACTTTTCTGATCCTTACATTCATCTTCTTCAAGACTAAAATTTGGAAATGGTTTTGACTTTTTTGACTCCATTTCTCTCTCATCAAAAGACAGGGAAGTTCCTTAATTGATGGAGGGAGAAAAGGAATTCAATGTGATTATCTCTGGATGTGCTTGGAATTCTGTATCAGAATGTCTTACATTCATTTCTGTCCTAAACTTAGAAAGGAGTCGGTGATGGATTAGATCCTTCACATCCCTAAGGCTATGGTGCAACTGTGGCTGTAGATGAAGTTACTTATTCTAATACAACACTGTTTCTTATCACACTGATAATTTGCTTTCATTCTGACAGTGGCTACACACTGGGATGTCACTTCGAGGGTCTCTGAAAACTCTAACCTATCCAATTTGCAACATGAGTTTCATTGAACAAGAGCCTCTCTCTCCCCTGAAAATCACAGTATCTCCAAGGAGCACGATTTCCAGAAAAACAACTTTCTGTCGTGAATTTGGTGAGCACTGCACATTTTTCTCTCTTTTTTCCCTTACTTTAAAACATTCACAGAATGATTTAGGACAAGACTTGATGATCTATTTAGCTTTCTAATTGGAGCACCTTGTTCATCTCATCTACTCTGTCTCCTCAACAAAGAAAACAAAATCTAAATAGTGCTTCCTATAGGAAAAATAGGAGACATAAAACTATGTTTAACAAAACTGCCCCCAGAATCCTATATTTGGGAATCTTCAGGAACAAATTTGACAGAAGTAGCACAGATTATCTGTGTTAAAATGATTGGGATGCTTTCACAAATGCTACTTGAACTTATTCTTTTTAAGGTCACTAGACTCTGTACCCTAGAATACAGTTAACGTCTCATTATTAGATTGTTCACAACGTGGAGTTATTTTTTCTTTAATATAGCAGTTGCTGCTCAACTCCCTATATAATATTTGAAAAGTAGGAGAGAAATTTGTCTATAAAATTGTTGGTCTACTGATGGTTTATCTGCACATGAGCAAGCTAGTCCTTAATCCAAACTTGTTGATGAAGGTCATTCTCTTCAAAAGAAGTTCATTCATTCATTCTTCATCCAAACCATAAAAATTCAATGACAAGTCTGTTTTATTCCATTTTTCAGGAGTTCTAATGATATGAAAATGAGAATAATAGAGCATTAAATTCTAATAGGGAAGGAAGAAAACAAACTATCTCATGATTCAAAGATAATATAGTCTAGAAAATAAACTAAAATAAGAGACTTCAAGACACAAAGATTATCCAAGTTTTAATAAATTTTCAATATTTTTAATCTAAAATTAAACATAGTTGTATTTTTGGAATGAAATGCAATATTTTTGTTCATGCTCACACTGAGTAATGATCTAATGTGTCATTTTCATATTCATCACTTTACAGACATTGTTTATTATGATGGATACATTCACAAATCATCCCTTTTATTTTGATGTATATAAAATGTTGCTTCTCATTACATTATCCTACTCTGCTCATAAAATATTGGATCTTGTTTTAAACAAACTATAATTATGGAAAAATCTGAAAATTGACTGTAAAGAATATCTCTTCATACCTGCCAAAAAGACCTGATAAGATGAAGATGAAAATTTTAAATTCCAGTTCTGATACATATTGCAAGAGTAAGAAATGAGACTCTAGTGACTGTGTAGAGCAGAAACATTAGCAAGAAATAAATTCAGACTAATAATAAGAGAGATTGCATAGATTTTGGAGTCATGGTCTTTGCAAACACAGACTGAGTATGCCACTGTAGCAGTCTACTTGTTAATTCAGACTGATTTGGGAGATGGACTGAAGGGATAGAGGTGCATAGTTAATTAAAATAATAATGCAAAAGTAAAATAAACTTTAGAATATTACGGGGACATGTAGGTAAGAGCATTTAATACACAAATATGAGGATTGGATTCAAATACCTAAAGCTATGTAGAAAGCTGAAAACCCACGCTTGTATCTCCAGAACTGTGAGCAGTTTATAAAGACAGAACTTCTAAGGCTTTCTGGCCAACAACTTAGTTCTAGGTTCAGTGAGAAACCCTTTATCATGGAAATAAGCCAAAGTATGATAGAAGACATCCTGCATCCTTCCCTGTCCTCCTAATGAGTACATAGAAAAGAACAACCTCACCATGCATGTGTATGAGTATACCACATCGGTGCACTACTTACATACTCATACACATATTCATATACATATAAACACAAGAGTCCTGATCACCAGTATGTAAATCAGCAATGTTGGAATGAATTTTAACATGTAATTTTTAAATATTAAGGAGGAAAAAGATAAAATGACAAAGACACAAACAAAGATATAAATTCAACAACAAGTCGCAGGCCAAAAGATTAGAGAGCTGCTTTGAGACAAAAGAAAAAAGTTCTTATTCCTTTAAAAAAGGAAAGGTTAATTTTCCAGTAAGTATTTCCCCATTGTCAAAGTGAAAGTTTTTACTCTATAGTACATTGAATTGAAACAACTGCAGTAATACAAGTGAATTGTGACTGGTTGCAACATCAGCCACATGATTTTGAATCATACCGAATGATGTTGAATGAATTTTTGTTCTCTATTTTTTCTTTTTTTAAACTGCACCCAGCTATATCATTTGCTTTAGCAATCTACCACAGAGGACCATGAGATATTAAATCATTATACTGCCATACAGAGATATAGGTATAAATAAAGATAAAATTAATTCAATATATCAATGAAATGGTGATAAATTTGGGACTTATATGATCATTTTGTATATACCATCTCAAGCCTTTTGAAATGATTTCTATATTTTTAAAATTATTATTGTATTTTTTTCAGCTGATAAGCCACATCAACCCCCCCAAAATCATTCAACATCCAACAGTGATATTTTGGAATGAAACCTGGATGCCATTTATTAAATAGTTTCTGTACAACTTGGCTGATAAATTTCATGTGAACAAAAATGATACATGAAACCAATACTTGATGAATCTCATCTACAGATTGATAATAACACTGTTGTTACATAAATTTAAAGTATATTTTAAAGGTCAAATATACTATATTTAGAAATTAGATCTCATTACATACATGAAGCTGACAAAGGTTTAATTGAGTATTTGCTCATGGAACATGAATTTAATGTCTTACTCCCTTTTGTGTTGCTATAAAATGTCTGTAAATGATCACTTTTATGAAGAAGAGGTCTGTTTAAGCCATTGCTTCAGATTCTAAAATCTTAATATATATCAAACATTAGTATCTATTGAGAGTAGCTTTTAATACATAACTGAAACAAGACCAAGCATGGCAAGCAGCATAGACTAAAGAGACTAAATACATGAAATGTATTTGCTTTATACCAATCATGTCTCATAGGAACCAATACAATATCCCAATACTTATGATTTGTACATTAGGCTTAAATATCAACTTGACCCAGTTTAGAATCACCTAGGAAGTGATAAAGGACTGTCTAGATCATGTCAGTCTTTGAACACATTTGTAGGGGATTTTCTTGACTGTGCTATTTGATACGGGATGATCCAGACTACCATGGACACAACAAATTCTTATGCTTGTATGCACTGGACAATAGAAGAGTGGAGAAAGTAATCTAATAAGTAGATATGTGTACATGCACGCATTTTCTCTGTTTTTGCCTCTGGGTGTAATGCAAGCAATGATCTTAAGTGGCTGTTGCTGAGATTTCCCTGCAAGTGTGTATTATAATACAGAATTATGAGGTAAAACAACCTTTTTTTCCTAAGTTGGCTTTTGTCAAGGTATTTCAACATCGTAACAGAAAAAATATAACAAGTGTTAATAATCAATATCTTATTAGATATTTGAAGATAATATCTTATAGCCTAATCACCTTTGACTAAGCTTCTTATGTTAAAGGTTCTACTTTTTTCTGTATTTCATGAAGGACCAGGCTCCCAACACATATAACTATGAGATAAATCATAACTAAAACAAAACATACATGGAAGAACTATGTGGCAGGTTTAGTGTCCTTGAGAAGTTTTCTGGGTATATAGTCCATTATAAGACGTCCTGCAAGAGAGATCAGGAACTGTGATGTAGAAGGATAGAAAGTAAGAAGAAACCAAATGTAAAGCTCCTTAGGAGATTGATCTAAATATGCAATATTGATTCATGGGTGCTTCTATTTGGAACAAACGGAGTTGCTGTTCTAAATCATAAATTATAAAGATAAAAAGGATTGAATGTCTACCTTGTTAACTCATCAAACGTAAGTTACTTGGGGTACCTTATTTATCAACTAAATAAAATCTCCAGATTTCTATGAGCCATACATTCACATTCACTGTACACATAGGTCATACCTCTCCAAAATGTTCAAAGGGAGACATATCCATGCATCTACCAACATTTGATAAACAATTGTGTTCCTTGGCACATGGCAACCTTACTACAATCTTCATTTGATCTTTTCCCTGTGTATTTCTGCTATCATAAGATGACCTTTTTCTTGTTATTACTGTTATTATTATTATTATTTTTCCTCTTCTTCTTTCCTCCTCTCTCTGACTCCCTATGATAATGTGAATGTGTTTGGTCCCCATAAGCTCATAAGCAGTGACATTATTAGAAGGTGTTACTTGGTGGAGTGCATATGGCCTTCTTGGGAGGAAATATGTCACTGTGTGGGCAGGCTTTGAGGTTACCGATACTCAGGATCACACCTATTGAGTCAATTCCACTTCCTGTTTCCTCTGAGTCAAGATGTAGAATTCTCAGCTCCATAACCATGTCTGCCTGCATGCTGTTATTCTCCCTGTCATGATCATAATGAACTGAATCTCTGAAACTGTAAGTGAGACACCCTCAATTCAATGTTTTCTTTATAAGAGTTGTCATGGTCATGATGTCTCCTTACAGTAAAAGAAAACTCTAGCTACAACACACCCCCAAAACTATTTTCTATATTTATAACAGATCCAAGATAACGCCCTGATCTTAACTGCTTTCATTTCTCAACATGCCATTTCCAAATTCAATTTAGGATTTAAATCTATCATTCCTTTGCTGAAAGGCATGAAACTTAATCCGTGTTCTTCCTGAGAGTTGAATAGACAGAATGTCAGTGGAGGCTTGGGGGGGGGGTTGGAAAGAAAGTGACTGAAACTAGCTTGTAAAGAATACAAATTTTATTGTGAAGTTTCCCTCAGATGTCTTTCAGTATGAGAGCAACTGGAGTAGCTTTCCCGAGCAATAATAACTATTTTGTAATTGATCCTAATGAACCAAATGGAAGAGATAGTTGTTAGTAGAGTCCATGACAACTGTTTAGGTAAAGGGCAAGAAATAGAGAGGTCAGAGCTTAATGAAATTTCTCAGATGTGATGACAATTGATCCAGTGTTTTCAGTACAGGAGGATCCAGCATTAAGTCTCAAGAAGCTAGTAAGACTATCAACAGAGATATGTAAATCATGTCATCAAATTGATTGAAAACTGTACTTTGGAAGCAAGTGGAAATTTAATCTTATAATAAGATATTTGAGAAATTTAAATGTAAACCCTAATTTCAAGAAGAGAAATGAAGAAAGTATTTTCCATTTTGACTAGTGCAGACATAATTAATCCATTAGAAGAGATTGTATACTTGACATATACCATAGTAAAGAAACAAAGATAATACATATTCAGTATATGTGAATTTTATTTTGTTATATATCAACTTACCACAAGTACCTTATGTCATATGTATTTATTAAGCCACAGGTACTATCAGTCCATCTAACTCATTGTTCAGAATCTACAAGGCCAAAATAAAGTGAGGGCTGTGAATCTCATCTAAAGTGTAGGTTTTTCTCTGGTTTCTGTTTTTTGCAGAAATAAATCATTTGTCATTATAGAGCCAAGGTCTTCATCTGTCCATATATATATGTGTGTGTGTGTGTGTGTGTGTGTGTGTGTATGTATATATATATATATATATATAAAATCAAGAATCAATATATAATAAAGAATAATATATATATATATATATATCCACATGTAGATAATTCATTCAGCACTGCAAGTCTAAAATACTATCTGTGTTTGACACAGTGATATTTACACCGTATTATCAATTGATCCATGAAACCATTCAAGCTATTGTCTTTTTCATTAATGACTTAGTGACATTAATTGTAGAAATTTACTATTGCTGAGAGCCTCTCTAGAATTCTTCCCATTGCAATGGGTGGAACAGGACTACACATTTTCTTTCTTACATCAATTTTAACATTACTTTCCTACATGATATTTTACTTATGTGAATTCTACATACTGGTTCTGTTAATTGCAGAAAATATCTATAAACGACTGTGATGAAACTGAGCAACAGACATTAGTATACTTGTGATAAAAAAAAGATGGGCCTTCTTAATCATAATCTTGAATTTTATTGTCCTTAATCAGGAAAAATAATTTACTTTGCATCTATCACAAGTAAATCAATAAATATAAATAAGCACCCAGAAAAGTCTCAAAATAAAAAGGTACACATATTTTAGAAATAGTTACTGAATTTATGTTTTGTAGGAGCTCCGAAATCCTCTTAGTAGTAACTGCAGCAATTAATAATAATGGTGATAGTAATGATTAAGTTTAATTTTCTATCCTGCAATGCCTGGTAGATAGTTTCCAAAGTCAGTCTTACAATAACTAGATGGGTTCTATTCAATGAACCCAGTTTATATTCAACTGTACTCACTATGGAAAATTCTTTGCATATAAATTTCAGTGAATTTCATTTTCTATTCTCACTCCTTCCAATGTTTAATTGGTTTAAACATGTAGATGATATTATTTATCTAAGAAAAGAAACAGTCTGTGATATGGATCAGCAGGTAAAAGCAATTCCTTCACAAATCAGGAAACTTAGTAAACTGCCAGGATACGTAGTGGGAGGAGAGAACTGACTCTTTAAAGTTTGCCAAGAATCACCATATGTACATCATGCCATTAGTTTACCTGCACTCACACACATCATACACATAACATAGTAATAATAATAAGTAGCAATAACAGTAAAATACAAAGCAAAGAAATAAAACTTAGGGGATGCACTGGGAAAATGCTCCATCTTTAATTTAATACCAGAGGTTATGTGTTCCAGCATCATAGACTTACTTTTGCAGCACAAATTTCCCTCATACTTCATATTCCCAGATGTCATAGTGGTATAAAGATCTATAAGTCCACAGATATCAAGTTATTTTTTAGAATTTAACTTTAATGTAGAGAAACTACAGATGAGATGCAGCAGTAAATGAGAAAGTCCACTGAGTTGCAGCTGGAGAGATGGAATGCCAACTAAGGCTTCTTGCTTGCTCTCGTCAACTGCTGTAGATCAACTCCCAGCACTAATGTCAAGTTTCTCACAAATGCTAATAACTCCAGCTTCATATGATCCAATGTCCTCTTCTGTCTGCATTCAAACATGATCATATTCACATACATATAAATAAAAAATAAAAAAACCTTTAAAACCCTAATTCTGTGTGATTTCTCTTCAATGGATACAATTTGTGATTGAAATTCAGGACAATTCAGTGAGGAAGCATCTGACACTGGTCAGTGTGCTGTGTAGCCATTTGTGTTTTAAACCATCTGGAGCCCGTATCAAAAAATTGCTGAATTGTTCCACAAAGGTCAGAAGAAATTTCCCAGAGAATTCTAGATGAATAGAAGAGTGGTCTAATTGTCTGGTTGATTCAGAGAGAGGAAAAAAATCATAAATTAGTGAATTTTTGAAGCCAGAACAAGAAACCCTGATTCTTCAGGAAGGATTGAAATTCCTAATAATAATGCTCATCAAGTATTTGCCAAAAAAGCACTAAATAGTTTTGAGGATTGTTTACTGTGAGCTTAGAAGGGAAAAAAGAGACCTCCAAATGATTATAACAGCATTGTTGTGAAGATCACTGACTTCTTTCCTTGTTTTTATGGTCTCATTGTCTATTTCTTGTCTCTGTGTCTGTCTGTCTGTCTGTCTCTCTCTCTCTCTCCTGTGTGTGTGTGTTTGTGTGTGTGTGTGTGTGTGTGTGTGTGTGTGTGTGTGTGTTCAGAGTATCATATACGTGTGTGCGGTATATGCACCTGTTCAGTGAGGCTGAGGTCTTAAGCTCTATCACTTTGCCCCTAGTTCATTGGAGACATTGCTTTTTGTTGTTGTTGTTGTTGTTGTTTCTGAGGTTGAAGTTGGTGGTCAGCAAGTACAAATAATCCTCTTGTTTCCACATTCTATGTGTTTTTGGAATAATGCATCTAGGTTTTCCATAAGAATTCTGTATTCAGTTCCATTGATATTTCTTGGAGGCCTTCTCATTTTCAAAATCAAATAAAGGAGTCAATCTAGGGGAGAAGGAAGCTGGGAGGGCAGGAGGAGGGAAGGAAGGCAAAACTAAAGTTGGGATATTATATATGAGAGAAGAATAAAAAAATGTATTCTTGAGATTTGAACTCAGGTCCTCATTTTAGGACAATTGTTTTTATCTACTGAGCCACCCTTCCAATACTGGATTTTCTCTTTTTAAAGCTGTTTCCACTTCCCACTTTACCACATTGTATGTTCCCACCCTCTGATTGGCTAGGATTCCCTCACATTATTAACTAGAGAGAGCAAAGATGTATAAAGAAATTTTAGAAAAAGATTGACTTTTTCTGAATATATATGAGAAACTACATTCTTTTCTATTTTCATGAAGTTATTAAACTTCACTAATGATTACGCAAAGTAATGAATTGATGGCTAATTAAATTTGCAGATGGTAATCACTAGTGAGGGTATATGAGGATAAAGGAATAATGCAGAGAACTCAGAGCCTTGTGTTCTGTTCATGAGAGAATGGGAGGGCATGAGTCAGTATGTGCAATTACATCTGGTAGCTAGAACAAGAGTAGAAGGGAAGCTACAGTATAAAGAAGCTACTAGATCACAGCAAGAGAGCACTTGCAGTGAGAATACGGGATAGACAAAAATAGCTGTGTCATATTAGTGATTATTTCTGTTTGAGTTAGTTTATGCTTTACTGCATGAGAACCTACTTTGTAAATTATATAAGAGAAATCTAGAAAACTCCTGGTTGGATTTCTAACATTTGACAGATGAATAGTTTGTCGTATCTCTGGAAAACCATAGATTCTGATTTAGCCCCTGGCATGTCATTAATTTTGAATGCATAATTTGCATATTGTTTGAGGATCAGACATACAATTTTATCATATTAATGTGAGTATAGTCCAATTGTATAAAGTATTAAGTTTTATTGTACCACTCTCATACATATTTATTACTTACCTTAATCCCTAAGTAACATACTCTATCACTTTCCCTTTTCTAAATTCTTAATATCTCCCCAATTTTCCTTCAAATCTTGCTCTACAATGATTGGCTGAGAATAAATGCACAATACCTATTTGTGTCTCTGACTTATCTTTTGTTTAACATGATCATCTCCAGTTTTTCCCATTTTCTTGAAAACATTTAATTCTCCTTATGGCCAGATAAAAATTCATCATTTATAAATATAACACACTCTTTATCAGTGTATCCACAGATGGACAGCTAGGTTAATTAAAGAATTCAGGTACTATCAATGGTGTTTCCATGAACATGATATCTTGTAGCCAGGCGGTGGTTACAGCACTCAGGAGGTACAGGCAGACAGACATCTATGAGCTCAAGGCCAACCTGGTTTTCCAGAGCTACTTCCAGGATAGGTTCCAAACCAATGAGAAACTCTGTCTCAAAAAAACAAAACAACAACAAAAACCATGATAACTTATTTACAGTTAGTACTGATGTGGTGAAACATCATAACTAAAACAACTGGCAAAGGTAAAGGTTTTTTTCAACTTATGCTTCCACATCACAGTTCATCATCGAAGGAAGTCAGGACAGGAACTCAAACAGGGAAGGAACTTGGAATCAGGACTGATGGAAGACTGTCACTGTATACTGCATACTATTTGATGAAGATCTGGATGAGGATGTTTTAGAAGTCCTGACTCTTTCATAACATGCATCCCAGAGCAAGCAATCAACGGGTGGCATAGTCTGCTTCTGTACTTCCAGAAATGGCTGGGTTGTGATCCTTGATCTTTGCAAATAGGATTTTGCTGATTGTTTATGGTACTTTCTGTGATTGACAAAGTAATTCCTGAAAATATGGTGCCCACTAGATTATATTTCCTCCAGACACTCAAGTTCAGCTTCTTCTTCTTATAGAAGCATGGCACAACACCTTAGTCTGCCATGATTTTGAGTGAAAATCTAGCCTTCTTTCAAGAACCTTCTAAAGTGATTTACCCAAAGACTTAGAACACTAGTTTTTCTTTTAAAAAAAAAGTGTGTAGGTCTATAAACTGACAAAGTTTCATATTTGTGCTTATTCAAACTCCCTGTCCTCACACTTAAATATGCAAAAGCATCCACAACTTATAGGCTGTGGAGAGCCTGAAGTCTGACTGTTCCCACACATGATAGAAATGACACTATTGCTTCTGCCTGTAATGTCACAAGTTTCTGTATAGAATGACCCTCTCTACTGAAAGAAATCCAAGGCCTATTTGAACACAAGGCTGAATTCTTCTCTACCAACCATCACTGTCATAACTGACCACTCCAGCAGCGAAGAGCAGACAGGTTGAATGACAGGAAGCACAGATCTCCTGCTCACACAAATCTAGGTAGGCAAGGGATGGGAAATAGGTGTGCTGGGCCTGTCCAACAACGACAGCTTCTGCCAGACCAACATTTCAATCACCACTATGTTAAGCCAGCTATGTGTCACTCAATAAAGGCTCCTTGGCTGGCATCTCAGGGGACTATTGTGTCCTTTTGCTGCAAGAGAAAGGAGGATCAGGTCCATCAGTGACATCTGCAACACCTCCTTCCTTCGCCAGATAATTAGGATGCAATCTATTTGGGTGACTTTATCTTGCCTGAAGAAATGACAGTTAATACCCAGCTGGGAGAGAAGAGTCTGCCATGGTTCATAGTCACTGCCCATACCAGTAGGAGCTGTCCAGACTATCCAAAACATGTTGAATTTTGTTTATGCTTTTTTTGGATAGAAAATGGAATAGCTAGACTATAATGCAAATATAACCACACAAGCACTTAGTTACAGCTGTGAGCATGACTGCTTACATAGTCATATATCTGCACAAGGAACAATGCAAAAACTTCCTTTTCTTCTATCAACAGGCATAAACATTTGCAAGACATCTATGTCAATATGTCTAATTATAGGCAAAAATCTTTAAACTTGTAATTTGGATACAACCCACGGAACATGCCATGTATAGCAATGCATCTACAGCATATCAAAGTACTCACAAACATTATATACCAAGTCATACATGTTATATAGGCAGATTCACAATTTCATAGTAACGGGTATGTTATGCAGTAATACAGATAGAAGTGCATATGAATTGCACCAACATGGACCCTTTGTGTGAACAGATATTTGCACGCACTCGCATAGTACATGGTCTTTTCTCAGGAAACATTTGTAACAAACAGAGAAAATAGAGAACATTCATTTACACATTGCAGTTTCTAACTGTCATTGCTTGAATCATTTCTAAATTGTAGAACAGAAAAGGGGAAAAATCAATCGTTGGTAGGAGAGGTTCAAAGAGCTGTGAAATCAATTGTATTTTATTTTCAAATATCATTCAGAGAAGAGTCTGGTCTCACCCTGGGGGGGGACAAAGACCGAGCTGGAAATGGTAAGTGGAAAGGCACTGCAAAGCTCAAGGCACAGGTCACAGCTTGGGTTAGAAATGACCCTTTCATCTTTTCTGGCAGTAGAAGAGAGGTGGGAAGGTTTCAAATGCCCCGATTCAAATAATGGATGTGAGGGCTATCAAACGTGACATTTGTCACCTCATTGATTGCTAAGTTTGACTTGGTCAATTCACATTAAAACATAAATGTACATGAAGACTGGGAAAAGGCTTAGAAAGTTCCTCTTTATTGTATAAAACAATGAAACAAAATAGCTGAAAGAAGAGGTGTGGCTTCCCAGTTATGATCTTAAAAGGGGGAAGGATACTGAGGCTGGCACTGATGCCAGCCATGTGTTTTCTAGGTTTACCTTCCTGTTTTGTCCATTAGGTATGTGCCTTAGGACCATCCTTTCCTAGGGCAGAACGGAGTTCTCAAACAGCTTTATAAACATGGGAGTAGTGAACTCAGTCTGTCTTGGTGGCGCTTATTTTCAGAAATCAGATTGTGGACTGGTGGCTAAACAGGGTCACCACCATAGCCAATCTCAGGTGGTATGTGCTGAAGAATGGTTTTTTGTATGAACCACCACACTGACCATGAGTTATCTTTCATTCCTAATGCATGACAAATTTATAGGTTCCTCCATAATCACAGGTGGAATCCAGACAACATAACAAAAGCATGCTGGAGAAAAACATTGGAACTCAGAAGAAACCTTCATAAGCAAATGAACTCAGCATTAAGTGACAGAATTAAGTAGTGGAGACAGAGAGGTGACACTGAGAAAGTAAGAAACAGTCAAGACACGCCCCAGATTCTTTGCTTAAAAAGAAAGAAAATCTAATATATAAAGTTAAGTATGAGTTGCTGAGAAGGGTTAAATTAGTCAATGCGTTTTCAAATGTCCTGTGAAACTGCTGCACAAATTCAACAAAACCTCTTTGCAGACATTCTCTGTGTAGTGTTGGCCCTTGCTGCTCCACAAACTGAATCTGAGGGTCCCTCTGCAGCTCTCTAATAAACCTGCCTAAGCAGCCTAACTAAGATTCATAGGGATGGCCCAGTTCTCTGATGTAATTTCCAGCATCTCCCTTGCTGTTTCTGGGATGTGACTCTAAGGGCTGTCACTCAGTGACATGTCTGCACAGCTTTTAGAATAAAATCATTTAACAAAATGATACAAATGAGATTTTCCTCTTATAGATTCACTAAATACAGAAATGTCTTTCAAGTTCCTAGAGTCCTTCAGAAATGCATCTCCTCGGTTTGGATTGCCATGACACTTCTAAAACGCTGACACTAGTCTTCCTCTACCCACCGCTTTGTTTGCATTTTAATGCTGTGTATCTTTTAACATAACAAAAACCATTCTCTGCAGATCACAGTGAGGTATCTGGTTCAAAGCCCTCATTTTACATCTTGAAGAATAAATCAAACAAGAAATTAAGTTGACAGATCAAATGCATGATGAAGACGAAGAAGAAGATGAAGATGATGGCAGTGATTTGGCACTTCTAAAGCTTAAACCTAGAACCTTGTACATCCTAAACATGAGCCCAATTGCTGAGCTATACACTCATCTTCCCGCTGCAGATTAATTGGAGAACCTCAATTCTTCATTATTTTCTCTGATTATCTCTATCAAACACAACTTAACGTTAGATTTGCTCTGCTTTATCATGCTAGCCTTTTCTTATTTACGGGCATGTTTTAAAACAAAATAATATTTATAAAACTCACTCAATGTAGTTTCTGAAAACATTTCAAGCATTCAACAACAGAATATCTGAATGTGCAATTTATGGAGTTTTTCCAAGTAAATCAGGAGACCTTGAAAAAGTCCAAATTTTCTAATTTTTCATGATATCACAATTGCACTCACAGCCACAGTAGACAGATTCTAGGCACTAGATGCTTGCTTTCTCATTTGCTGATTGATGCTGAGATGCAGCCCCAATACTGTGCTCACTAGTGGGAAGAAGAAATCCTGACATTAAGGCAATAAAATGAACCATTTCCCCTACGGAGTTAGACTAACACTAATAGAAGGTCTGTGTTGCACTGTCATCCCCTCTCCCTATTAGTCTCATGTATTTCATGCTGAATGTAAATGCCAGGAATTATTACTTATCTGTGTAATCAAGAAATATATTGCTACTGAAGAAATATATCCAATGGTTTCCAGCAAGGGAAACTTTGTCATCAGAGACCCTTTCCTTCCTCTATGTACAGGGTCTTGTAGGGATCACAGAACAGTAGAAACAAAAAAAAAAAGTAGTATCCAGTTTTATTTTCCTGATTCAAACTCTTGCTTCTACTCTATAGAGAATAAACCAACAAAAATGTTGATTTTGAAGAAACTATCTCTGCAAACTAATTTTCCTTAATGAAATCATAATTTTGTCAAAGCAGTCCTTTTCATAAAAAGGTAATGCAAAGAACAATCTATTCTCAGAACAAGAAATAGATCTGATTTTTTCCAAACCTATGATTTTATACCAGTGTGCATCAAAATTATCTGGAGGTGCTACACGGAAATTTCTGTTATTCATTGGCCACCCGGAAAACTGCACTTCCGGGTTCTTAGGCCAGCCCACATATCCCAGGGGCACATGCATGAGTCGCTCGCCATCTGCATCACCAGCTTCTGACATAAAAACCCCCGTGCGCGGGCGCAGGGCATAGCATGCCCGTCATTAGCATCTGACGTAGACATGCCTTTCCCCTCTCGTACATCTACTGGGAAGCCTTCAAAATCTAAAGGCGCCATTCCTGCTCTCTTCCTTTTCTTTCTCCCCATCACCGTCAGGGTCTTCCCACGGGACCGTCTGCACAGATCTGTTTAATAAACTTATACACGGGGGTTTGCTTGTGTCTCGTGCTCTCTCCCATCTCCGCGGGACATTTTAGTTTCTCTTTAATTGAAACAATGCTTTAAGGGGAGAGAAGGAGAGAGGCTCATGAGATTATGAAAGTAAAGAAAGGTTGAGTTTCTGAGTAAGTGAAGGGTACTAGAAAGTCACTCACAAGCTTTATAAAAGGAGTAAATAACTGTGGGGTTAAGGCGAAGACTCTGACCAGCAAAGCTGTAAGAAGAAGCATCTTCTACACACCTGCGAGTTGTGCCATAGAAGCCACACAGGGACACAGAATTAAATATCTTCATGGAACATCAATGTGGAGCTCTTTATTTTTGTCAGGCTGAGGAACATTGACACATTAGCAATTTTAAATGTTGGCCATTATTTTATTACTGACACCTTGGTGCCTCCTTCTAATCCTCTTATTCCCTCTTCCTTATTTCAAAATATAATTACACCAGCCTATGGAAATATATCCAAATCTGTAAATGATTGCTAGCTAATTAGTCTGGAAGGTAATTTTTCTGTAGGAGTTAGTTTTCCTAAATATTAATGAGCAATTAGCATTCTATTCTGAAAACAGACGACATTGAGTTGAGGGTGAGTAGAAGGAGGTGAGGAATAAAATGATATTCACATAAACACGCTCCTTTATTGCCCATTACTATGTGGGCTTCTATTTTTTGAAGGCTGATAAATAGCAATTTGAATGAAGGTAAATGAGCCTGCTCCAGGGTGACCCTCATAAATAAATGAGTCACCTGCCAGGAAAGGAAACAAACAAATCACAAATACAATTCTGATTAAGAGAAGCAAGTAAATGTCAGTGTTGTTATCACTGATAAGAGGCCAGAATGTGACTTTAGCTTGAGATATCACACAGCATAATGTACTCATAAATATATGTCTATAATTTTAGAATTTCATAGTGTTAAATGTGGTTCACTTAAAAATAATAGCTCCATGGTGAAATAAATTTTGAAATTGTTGGGAAGCAATCATAATGCACTTAGTGATTTCTTTCTCAGTATATTGACTGTAGGTTATAATTAAAGTTTTAACTCCCTCTCCAGATCTCTGTTAAAATTTCCAAACTATAAGCAGCCTTTTACATTCACCTCTGATTTCTCTGATTGTGCTGTTTCTATTCAGTGTAGTGTAGCATTTTACAACTGCTAGTCAATTTGGTCCCTTCTTCTGCTCAAAGTGCATTCAGGAAGTTTTATATTTACATATTTTCTAACATTGCCAACTCGCCCTTCCTCAATGCCATTTATTTTCCCTCTTGTTTTTATTTGGTAGGATATAGCTAGATGTCTCTCTTACGTAAACTTTTTTTGTGTTCAGTTATTTTTCTCAAAAAATTCTTTTTATTACCCTAAAATTCTTACAAAATACTGTAAACACCCCTTAGAAAAAGTAAGTCTCAATTCATAGTGATATACCTCTTTAGGTAATTAGCTATTTAATGTCTGTCTTTTTTCCTGGAAACTTCTAAAAGAGATTGCAAAAGATGGCTGTCTTATTTATCATTGCCCAGTGTTTGCGGTATGACTGGTGCATATGGGAGAAATAATAAATATTTATTTAATGCCTGAACAAGTTGTGGATCACTGGCAGTGCTCAAGGTCTAGAATGCAATTGGAACACTGGGATTTTTTTACTTCCAGCTTAGAAATTATAGCCCATAGCATACATGTTGAGAAATACTTTTCTGAAGTAAATTCTACTCCTCCTAAGTGTGAAAAGAGGAATATATGTTATAACTAGATTTCAAGCTCCGACTAGCTGTGTGACCATGGGCAAAGTTATTTCAAGCTTGAGAGTCACTTGGAGAGTGATGAGGCTTCACCAGATAATCTGTGCAATCCTTCACAGCACCCACGTTCTGAAGTTCTAATTATATAGAAGGAGTACCACTTACACTTTGGTCATGGCTAAAGCTCTTAAAGAGCACATTGGTTCAGACTGACTTCATTTCACTTTAGGGCATTAGAGTCTAGTGTTAGTAGATCCAGAAAAGGAAGACTGCAGCATATCCAGCTGATCATGCGCTATCTTACAATATTCTCCCTAGTATCCTTATTGGGAGAAAGAGGGTGGCTTTTGATGGATATGTAAAGGACTAGATTTGAATCTGGTTGAAATCGGTCCTACAAGCATTAATTAAAAGATCAGTTGCAATAATGAGGACAGAGGCCAGTGACAGCCAACAAGCTCTGTCCTTTTTCCTGTTCGGTTGCACATTCATCAGTGTCTTGGATAAAATGTAAGAGATCACGATCATCAAATATGTAGCAGACATGATGACAGGAATATGTTAGAGGACAGAATCAGAATTCAAGTGACCTCACCAGCCTGGGGAAATTAACTCTACCCAAAATGGACAGAAACAAGGTAAGAGGAAAACCAAATTCAGAGCTGGTCATGGTAGTACATGCCGATAATCCCAGCACTCAAGAATCTTAAGCAGGAGAAATTCAAGTTCAAAATCAACCTGGATTACATACTGAGACCTGGGTGTAAAACAAAACTAACAACTAAATAAATTAATAAATAAATGCTGTGAAAATTGCCACTTTTTACAATACCCAAATCAGATAACCACAAAAATGTGTGCATTTTTGTTATGGGTGTATGAGCATATGAATGTTATTTTCATGTCAAGATGAACATTTTATATATATTTTAGGTCCAAGGTAAGATGGTCATCCAGTATGGAAGTTTACTGCAATCTGGCATTTAGTTACTAGAAACTTAACATGCTAACATGAGATGGGTGTCACAAGACTTAGAGTCAGTGAAGCAACACTAAAATTAGAAATTTTTAGAGCAGAAGAAACAGTACAATATAGTTTGAAACAAGCAAATACTAAGTGAAAGACCTGGAGAAGGAAGGTACTAACTGAATAAACAGCAGGATTTGGTGACCTTCTTTCTCCTACCCACTGTAAATCAGGATCATACACCTGTCTGATTTGATCAATTTGTGCTAGAATGTCTTTTTCCATTTCTTTGCTTTGGTGCCATTGTGTATGCCTGTCATGAGGTGAAAACTTTTATGAGAGGGTCATTGAATCTATTTAATCTGTTGATAATTTCTTATTGTCTTGTGGGAATCTATCCCCTGAAATAAATGAGCTGGTATGTCCGCGAATACAATTCGCTCTTTAAAAGTCTTTACTGTTGTATCACAAGACCATGTGGTTTTGCTTTGTTGAACCCAGTTCAATATATATGTGTGTGTGTGTGTGTGTGTGTGTGTGTGTGTGTGTGTGTATGTATATGTATATATGTATGTGTATGTATATATGTATATGTATATATCACAGCAATAAATGAACAACCTATGTTGTAATGTATGTTGTTATGTATGTAATATACATAGCTTTCCAGACACGGAATTTACCAATACCACAAATGATCAGGTACATTTTGAGGACATATTTTCAGAAGTCACTTGTGGGAGAACCCACACTACATACTTAATTTTGCCATGGAAACTGTAAAATCCTTTTAAACATTATTTGTTCCATATATTCTTTTTGTAAGTTTAGTTTTTATACAACAAATCAAAAGATTCTCTGCCAAATATTCTTTGATCTTTCTTCTTGGGCTTTAAGCTGCATGTTCTACTAACTCGTAGAACACCTCAGATGCATTCTATAAAAATACCACTCTTTCATTATGAAATATCTCATATCTTCTTTTTTCTTAAGATATTTAGTGAAGAAAGAAAGAAGAAAGACAGCAAAAGAAAACAATGCCTAAATTAGTCCCTGCCTCCTCCGCATTTCTGTAGAATACTTGTACTTCCCTATTTTCTCACCAATTTATTCCTGGTATAATAGAGGCATTTGCCAATCAAATGAGCCACCAACTCAAAACAGAGGGAAAGTTTTTATGTGCAGGTGAATGTGTCTGCCCATCAATCAAAGTACTTCGCTTTTGTATTCTATTTCTACAGAACCTCTTAGTGAAAACAGCAAGATTAGATCTATTATTGAAATCTTTCTGGTATGCCATTATCTGCCTATAAACACCAGAACTTTTATGGTATTATATTTTTTCCTTTTGTTCAAATATGTGTAGACATAAATGTGAAACCTATTTTCTCTTTGCAGCACACTTGGAAAGCAAAACCTACCTACCTTGAAGTGTTGTTGAAATGGAAGGGAAAAAATAAACAAACTCATAGACTAAAGAAAGGGAGAGGGATAACAGAGTGAAAATGATTGAACTGCCCATTAAGGCTCTAGGGTTCTGTGAAGACAAAAATCGCATATCCAGCACATCATTTCAGTTGACATGCTTGTTTACCAATATACAGCTTCTCTGTTGGCAGAAAAGAGCTGTGTAAGAAATCATGTTGTGATGTTCCTCACATCTTTGTTTGGAAATTAAAGAGTTTCATCCAAATATTTTTGGATGGTTTAAGAATAAATGATTGAAAGAGAAACATGTATAAAATTCTGCCTTGGAATTTGCTTCAATTCTTTCAGAATGTGAGAGTCCAGAGGATGAACAGTAAAGTCTTTTCTTTCTTTCAAGCCCCTTGAATACTGTTTAGTGTCACCCACACTTCAGGCTGATTTTTCAGACTCCATGGTGCAGATATAGTTTTAGAATTTTGTCTTCATTTTATCTTTTTATTGTCTTCCTTTTACAAAGATTGTTAGTAGTTTTTTAGGCACAGCACTAGGCTACTTGCTGTAGAGCAACAGCAGGCTTCCCTGGCCTAAGAAAACCATTTTTTAGTACATGTCATTAATAAAAATCAAGCCATTTGGAGTCTTAAACACTTCATAGATATCACTGTATTTAATATTCACATTGACTAAATAATGAAACTACAGTTATATTCTTATTTTGTGCCACACTATTCCTGTTTGTGTATAAGATAGGGATCTTATAATCAAGGTCACTAAAGCAGAGACAAGTTACAAAACTCACACAAAATGAACATGCAACCAAATATCCCAAATGGATTCTAGTTCTGGCAACCTATTTCCAGCATGTTCATAGCCAAAGCTATTCCATTTTATTTCCATATTCTTCTCACTAAAAATAATGGAGTTGGTTCTTGGTCTGATTTTCATTGTGTAGGCTACTATGTGACAAAGGTATTCTTCCAGGATTTAGTCAAGAAATAGAAAGCAATTTGATGAAACAGATTAAATTTGTGGTAGTAATGAAGGGCAGGACAAAGTCCTTGAACATAGATTTGATTGAGTACCTCTTCCAGGATATTCTGTGCTTAACCAGATATCTCCGTATTAGACTTTAAGTTAATGAGCATGAGGGACCAGATTTAGAATCTTTATCCGAACTAGGGAATCAGTATCTCTGAGGAAGGAGACTTCAGATATTTAAAAAAAAAGTCTTGGTTTAAACACTAGATTATTGAGATAATTCCAAAATTCTTCATGTGAAAGACTCCTACAACCTAACATTAGAATAAAGAGATTCTATTAAGAGAGAAGATAAAGTAAGAGTGTGGCTTGACAAAGAATTGGAATACAATGAGAAAATCAGGTACTGTAAGTGAACTGGCTTTGTACTTATTTTCTCATCTGTGGTTGATAATGCATTTGAGATCCTAGGAATCTGGAAGCATGATAGAAGATAGAACAGCCATGCTATAGAAGATAGAAGATAGAACATGATAGAAACTAGGCAGCTCTGAAGTCAGTGCACCCCCCTCTCGTCTCTCAACTGCTATTTTGGTTGTGGGTAGAATATGCATTCTGCAGAATTTAAAATTCCTTCATAAAGTATTTCCTTTGGTGTTATGCAAGTAGCTAAGTAAAACATCTAAGGCAGCACATGCGCAGTAGGCACTTGTCATGACTGGTTTGCACAAGATTTTTTGTTGTTTTATTTTTCTTTTCATACTCCTTTTACTCTCTGCTCTTTGTGGGGCCTGTCATTCAGCTCCAAAATAAATCACACACATAGAGTCTTTTTCTTTCTTATAAATACCGAGTCTTAGCTTGGCTTATTCTAGCCAGCTTTTCTTACATTATTCCATCTACCATTTGCCAGTAGACTTTTCCCTTTTCTTACTTCTCTAATCTTACTTTTACTCTTATTCTGTGGTTGGGTGGCTGAACCCTTCATTTCTCGCTCCTTGATCTCTCTTTTCCTCAAATTTCTCCTCCTTTGTTCTTTCAGCCAGCAAGCTTCATCTTTCCATTCCCTTGCCTTGCTATAGACTATTCAGCTGTTTATTAGATCATCAGCATTTTAGACAGACAAGGAATCATACATTAACAGAAGTTTTAAAAAAACAACATAAAAGAATATAACATCTCTTTGCATCATTAAAACAAATGTTCCACAACATATGTAACACATCTTAATATAACGTTCTACAACATTTTCCCAATTTTGCACAATAAAAAGTAAAAAGTTTTAACTTCAACATAGTAAAACCATACACATCAAGAAGTTGTGATGAAAGGATGCAGGAGAATACTGAAGCAAGGAATGCTTAGTGGGACAAATAATCAAACAATACTGCAAATTGTCTACTAAAGCATTTGAAGGTAAAGCCAGGAGTATGTATTAAAGTTTGAGTTTTGCTATTTTATTTACCAATTTTAAGTGTCAGTTGGGAAGTCACAATTTTAAAGTGGAAACATGAAGTTGTGAAGTTGTAAAGGAGTAACAGTATTATATAAAGTGATTAAATATTCTTTCTTTGAGAAAATATAGTAATTGCTAATGTTGTGTAGTATAACCTACTAAACTTCATGAACCATAAAACCAGATACCTTCTTAATGAAAAGCCAAGCAAATATTAAGGCTCAGAAGGGAGAAATAGATTTGCCAAGTAAAATGAGTCACCTAAGACCAACACTTGAACTCAAATACCACATTTCTATTACAACCCCTTTCTCAAGCCTTAGTGTTTCTTGATTCCAGGCAGGCAAAATATTATGGATGAATTCCTTTTTCTATCTCATTCAGTCTCTCCTTTTCCAAACTTTTAATTAGTCCCCAACTTTGAGCCATTATTGCTATCTGTTATTAAGTATTAAGAGCTATCCCTGTTCATTTCTCCTCAGCACCTCTCCTCAAGCACCCTACCCTGAGTCTTCTCATTTTAATTGTTATATCTTTTTTTTTCAACAATGGGCAATTGAGCTTCCCTAATGATCTCAACTTATTTGTAGACTTTCTTGCTGCAGTGCACACCTCCAATAGAGGAAAGGGTAAATTTCACTAGAAATCTCTGAGGGTTTGTTCCTGCCAAGAACAAAATTGGTTCCTTGATAACTGCCTTATCCTCCATATTAATTGTGGTTGTTTGAAAGAAAATAGCTTCTCAGAGAGAGTGGTACTATAAGAAAGTGTGAACTTGTAGAATAGTTGTGGTGTTCTTGGAGAAGTGTGACACTGTGGAGATGGGCTCTGAGGTCTCATATATGCCAAAGATACCACCCAGTGTCTCAGAGCACTTCCTGTTGTCAGTATAACATGTAGAACTCTCAGCTACTTCTCCAGCACCATGTCTGCCTGTAAACAGCCATGTCCTACCATAATGATAATAGACCAAACCTCTTAACTGTAAGCCACACAATTAAATGTTTCCATATATAAGATTTGCTATAGGGTCTGGGGAGATGGCACAGAGGTTGAGAATACTGGCTGACCTTCCAGAGATCCTAAGTTCAATTCCCAGCAACCTCATGATGGCTCACAATCATCAATGATAAGATCTGATGCCATTTTCTCATATGTAGGGAGAGAACTGTATACATAATAAATAAATAAATCTTAGAAAAGAATTTCTGCAATAATGATGTCTCTTCACAGCAATGTAAACCATAGCACAGAAGTTGATACCAGTAGTGGGGTTCTACTGTGAAAGTAGTGACCATGTTTTGTTTGGAGGAATTTAGATTTTGGAAGTCTGGGTTAGGAAAGTAGCAGAATGTTTTAAGTGCTCTATAATGGACCACACAAGTAGGAACATGGAAGACAGTGGTGCTGAGTGATTTGAAGTGTAGGGGCTGCTTCAAGGAGTTGCACAGAAGAATTTTAATATGTTGCCTTGAATTGTTTTAATCATACTTTTTTGCCTTGTCTGAAGAGTTTACCTGAAGTTAAAGTACAGAGTTTGGGATTAATTCCCTTGGCAGAGGAAATCTCAAAAACAGCCTAATATAGACTGTATTGTGTGGTTACTTGTGTAAACTCTAATGAAGATCTACAATTGTAAAGGAGCAAGCTGAGCAAAGAAAACTATTTGAGAAGAACAGGATCACCAGAAAGTGGAATCAAACTAAGTCCTATATTCAAGGAGATAAACAGATTCAGAAATAGAATAAAGGAAGTGATAAACTCAGGGCAAGATGCTATTCATCTGGTATCCAATTTGTGAAAAGGAATTAAAGTTTAGGTAGTCAGTGGCGGAACATACCTTTAATCCCAGCACACAGAAGGCTGAAGTGGGCGGATTTCTGAGTTTGAGGCCAGTCTGGTCTACAAAGTATTTTCCAGAACAGCTAAGCTGAGGTACTGAATGGAATCATTGGAAACAGAAAGCTAGTGATGATGTAATTAAATGAGAAGGTCATGTTCTACCCCATTGAGCTGCAGAACATGGTGAATTCAGCAATACAGTTCTGGCTTCAATGAGAGAAAGAAGGAATTATGGAACCTTACTCTTTTACTAAGGAAAGCCACTAATGCCAAGCATGTATCAGGGGTGTCCCTGAATGAACGTCTAGAGATGTTATTGCATGAAGCTCTGAAAGTGAAGCCCGATTACCTTGTAGGCTTCAAGATGTTGGAAAGGCTGAAGCTGTGGAATGCCGGTAGAGGAAAGCTGCTGACTGGGAGTGGAACAGGCCCAAGAGAAAGAAGTGTGTTGCAGTCAACAAAACTGAAAAGAGTTGGTCATCTGAAGATTACTTTGACATCAGACATGAGATGATGCAGCATTTGGAATTTGTCCTGAAAGTTTTCAGTCTTGCATTGATCCAGTATTTCCTCCCTATGCTCACTTCTCTACATTTTGAGGAATGGCAATTTATATCTTGTGCCATTATATGTTGAAGTATATGATCTGTTTCTGATTTTGATTTTACAGAAAAACACAGTTTAGAAATTGAATGAATTCCTAAAGGGACTTTGAACTTTTTACTTTTAAATAAGTTTGAGACTGGTATATACTATGAAGGCTTTTAAAGTCAGTGAATGTGTTTTTGCATTATGATATAGCTAGGAATCATTGGGGGCCAAATAGTGTAATGTGTTGGTTTGAAACAAAATGACTTCTAAGAGAGAAGCGCTATTAGAAAGTGTGGCCTTGTTGGTGTAGGTATGGTCTTTTTTAAACTATTTTTATTGAGTTATATAATTTTCTTCACTCCCCTCTCTACCTCTCTCCTTCCATTCTACCCTCTCCCATGATACTCATGATCCCAATTTACTCAGGAGTTCTTGTCTTTTTCTGCTTCCCTTGTAGTTCAGATCCATGTATGTTCCTCTTAGGGTCATCACTGTTGTTTAGATTCTCTGGGATTGTAAATTGTAGGCAGATTTTTCTTTGCTTTATGTCAAAAACCCACTTATGAGTGAGTAATATAATATTTATCCTTCTGAATCTGGGTTACCTCACTCAATATGTTTTCTAGAGTCATCCATTGCTCATAAATTTCAAGATGAAACTATTTTTTTCTACTGTGTAGTAATCCATTTTGTAAATGTACCATATTTTCCTTATCCATTTTTCGATCAAAAGGTATTTAGTTTTTTTCAGGTTCTAGCTATGAAAAGTAATGCTGCTATGAACATAGTTGAGCACAAGTCCTTGTGGTATGATTGAGCATCCTTTGGCTACATACTCAAAAGTGATATTTCTGGGTCTTGAGGTAGTTTGCTTTCTAATTTTGTGAAGAAATTGCCAAATTGATATCCAAAGCAACTGTACCAGTTTGCACTCTCATCACCAATAGAGGAGTATACCCTTTATCCCAAATCATCTCCAGCATAAGCTTGGACAAGTGCTTTAGATATTGGCCATACTTATAGTTTTAAGATGGAAACTCAGTGCTGTTTTGATTTGCATTTATCTAATGACTAAGGATGCTGTGCCTTTCCTTTAGTGTCTTTCAGCCATTTTACATTCATTTGTTGAGAGTCTCTATATCCCATTTTTTTACCCTGATTATTTGTTCCTTTTATGACCAATTTCTTGAGGTGTTTTTTTTTTTTTTTGTGTGTGTGTGTGTGTGTGTGTATTTTGGAGATCATCCCTCTGTTCAAAGTGGGGTTGGTGAAGATATTTTTCCATTTTGTGGGTTGCTGTTTTGTCTTGTTGATCATATCCTTTGCTTTACAGAAGCTTCTCAGTTTCAGGAGTTCCCATTTATTAATCATTTCTCTCAGTGTCTGTGTTACTGGGGATATGTTTAGAAAGTGATCTCCCATTCCAATGTGTTCAAGTGTACTTCCCACTTTCTCTTCCAGGGGTTGTTTCTATGTTGAGGTCTTTGATCCATTTGAGCTCGAGTTTTGTGTATAGCAATAAATTTAGGCTGATTATCATTCTTCCAAAGGTTGATATTCAGTTATGCCAGCACCATTTGTTGAATATACCTTTTTATTTCCATTTAATATTTTTGCTTCTTTGTGAAAAATCAGGGGTTTTTAGGTTTATGGACTGATATCCGGGTCGCCAGTTTGTTTCCATTGGTCCTTGTGTCTGTTTCTATTTTAATACCAGGCTGTTTTTAGTGTTCTGTAGTAGATTTGGAGTCAGGAATTGTGATGCCTCAAGAAGTATCTTTATTGCACAGGATTGTTTTGGCTATCCTGATTTTTTTTTTTTGGTTTTTCTATATAAAGTTGATTACTGTTCTTTCAAGGCCTGTAAGAATTTTTCTGGGATTTTCCTGGGCATTGCATTAAATCTGTAGATTGCTTTTGGTAAGATTGTCATTTTTGCTATGTTAATTTACCTACCCAAGAGCATAGGAAATCTTTCCATTTTCTGGTGTCTTCTTCAAAATTTAAAGTTCTTGTCATACAGGACTTCTGCTTGTCTGGTTAGAGCTACTTCATATTTTTTATTTGTGGCTATTGTGAAACATGATGTTTCTCTGATATCTTTTTCTGCTTATTTATCATATGTATAAAGGAGGGCTAATGATATTTTTGAATTAGTCTTGCATCCTGCTACAATACTGAAGGTATTTATGAGTTGTAGAAGTTTCGTGGTTTGGGGTCACTTATGTAAACTATCATATCATCTGCAAATAGTGAATGTTTAACATCATCCTTTCCTATTTGTATCCCCTTGATTTCACTTTGTTGTTGTTTTGCTATAGCTAGAACATCAAGAACTATATTGAATAGATATGGAGACAGTGAACAACCTTGACTTGTTCTTGATTTCAGTGGGATAATTTTGAGTTTCTCTCCATTTTGTTTGATGTTGACTATAGTCTTGCTGTATATTGCCTTTCTATGTTTAGATATGATTCTTGCATCCCTGATTTCTCCAAGACCTTCTTTATGAAAGGATGTTGTATTTTGTCAAAGGCTTTTTCAGCATCTAATGAGATGATCATATGGATTTCTTTTTTCAGTTTGTTTATATGGTGGATTACATTGTCAGATTTTAGTATGGTGACCATCCCTATATATTTGGTATGAAACCTACATGGTCAGGATGGATGATTTTTCTGATGTGTTCTTGGATTTAGTTTACAAGCATTTTATGGAGTATTTTTACATCAATGTTCATGAAGGAGATTGGTCTGTAAATATCTTTCTTAGTAACGTCTTTGTGTAGTTTGGGTATAAGTGTAATTGTAGCCTCATAAAAAAGATTTGCAATATAATGTTCCTTCTGTTTCTTTTTTTTAGATTGCCTAATGCATTATTAACCTTGAATTTTCTTTTTTATTTATTAGATATTTTAAAAAATACCAATCCAAATTCTCACTCACTCCCTTCCTCCCATTCCATCCACACACCCTCCTATCCCACCCACATCTAATCCTAAGAGAAGGTAAAGCACATAGCATTGTGGAAGGTCCAAGGCTCTCCCTACTACATCTAGGCTGAGCAAGGTATACATCCAAAGAGAATAGGATCCCAAAAAGCCAGTACATGCAGTATAGATAAATCCCAGTGCCACTGCAAGTCTGTCCCAGGCATGACTCTCAACTACATTTAGAGGGACTAGTTTGGTCCTATGCTTGCTTCTTTCCAGTCCAGTTAGAGTTGGTGAGCCCCCAACAGGTAAACTGTTTCACTGGTTGAATCCTTCATGGTCTTGACGTCTTTGCTCATATTCTCATTCCTTCCACTCTTCAACCAGATTTGGGAGCTCAGACTAGTGCTCCAATGTGGGTCTCTGCTTTTGTTTTTAACTCTTGTTGGACAATGTTTCTATGGTGATATTTAAGATAACTATCAGTCTGACTATAGTCAAGGCCAATTTGGACACCCTCTCCTCTATTGCTTAGAATCTTTTGGCCATTTGAGATTCTTCTGTTGAGCACTCTCTGATTAGTCTGTACTCCATTTTTAATTAGGTTATTTAGAATTTTGATATCTAATTTCCTGAGTTCTTTATATGTTTCGGAGATCAGTCCTTTGTCTGATGTGGGGTTGGTGAAGATCGTCTCCCATTCAGTAGGCTGCCTTTTTGTTTTATTGACTGTGTCATTTGTTTTATAGAAGCTTCTCAGTTTCAGGAGGCCCCATTTACTTATTGTTGCTCTCAGTGTCTATACTACTGGGGTTATATTTAGGAAGTGGTCTCCTGTGCCCCTGTATTGAAGACTATTTCCCACTTTCTCTTCTATCAAGTAGTGTGGTCAGATTTTTATTGAGGTGTTTAATTCATCTGGATTTGAGTCTTGTGCATGGGGATATATATGAATCTATTTTCATTCATCTACAAGTTGGTGTCCAGTTATGCTAGCACTATTTGTTGAAGTTGTTTTATTTTTCAATTGTATAATTTTACCTTTTTTCTCAAAAATCAGATGTTCATAAGTGTGTGCATTAATATCTAGGTCTTCAGTCTGATTCCATTGGCCAACATCTCTGTTTTTATGCCAATACCAAGCTGCTTTCATTACTGTAGCTCTGTAATAGAGCTTGATGTCAGGGATGGTGATGTATCTGGAAGTTCCTTTATTGTACAAGATTGTTATGGATATCCTGGGATTTTGTTTTTCCATATGAAGTTGATTATTGTTCTTACAATATCTGTGAAGAATTGTATTGACATTTTGATGGGGATTGCATTGAATCTGTAGATTGCTACGGAAAAGATCTTTCATTATATTCGATAAGTAGGATCAACATAGTAAAAACGGCAATCCTACCAAAGGCAAAGGGATGGTGGAAGGGGAACAGGAGGGACGAAGGGGAGGAGTGAGGAGAACTTGAGAGAATGGGATAGTTGTGATGGAGGAAGGACAGAGATGAGAGCAAGGAAAGAGATATCTTGATTGAGGGAACAATTATAGGGTTAGCAGAAATCTTACTCTGGAGAAATTCACAGTAATCCACAAGGCTGACTCTAACTGAGACCCTAAGCAATAGAGGAGAGGAGTTTTGATCTTTATTTGCCTTGTAGTCAGACTGATGTTTATCTTAAATATCACCATAGAAACTTTATCCAGGAACTGATAGAACCAAAGGCAGAGATCTACATTTGGGCACTGAACTGAGCTCCCAAAATCCAGTTGGAGAGTGGAAGGAATGAGAATATGAGCAAAGAGGTCAAGACCATGATGGGTTCATCCACTGAAATAGTCTACCGGAGCTAATGGGAGCTCACCAAGCCCATATGGACTGGGAAGGAACGAGCATAGGACCAAACAAGTCCCTCTAAATGTGGTTCTCTGTTGCATGGCTGGGACAGACTGAGGGATCACTGGCAGTGGCACCAGAATTTATCCCTACTGCTTGTATTAGCTTTTTAGGAACCTATTCTCTTTTGATGCATACCTTTCTCAGCCTAGATATAGTAGGGAAGGCTGTGGACTTTCCATAAAACAATGTGCATTACCTTTTTTGAGGATTGAATGGGGGTGAAGTGGGAGGGTATGTGGAGGTATGTATAATGAAAAAAGATAGTTTGTTTTCATTTAAAAAAGTAGATAAATATAAAAGAAGAATTGATCTGGTCTTGATATCTCTATAGTATAATAGAAACCCTAAGATATTAAAGAACTTTTTTTTTTCCCCTGAAAGACCGCTGTAGTTAATTATAGAAGGTGTCCTTCTCTTCCCTTCATCCATCACATTTTCAGGCTATCAATCATATGATTCTTCTATACACAGTAGTTGTGTAACACATTAGTATATGTTGCTGGATACAATTATTTACTGAAGTAGAATGGTGATGGATGGAAGGTAAAGGAATGTTTTAAAAGTTATATTACTTTGATAGAGATATGAAAAGTTGTCTAGTGAGTCAAGAGCTCACAATAATATAGCAGTATTGTGTTATAAAAATGCATACATATCACTATTATAAGCCTCCTTTGGGCTGCTATGTAACAGAACTCACATATAATAATGCCTAATATTACTGATTATTGTCTACTTGTCAAGCCTTTTACAATAACTCATAGGTATCCCAATCTTTAAGGCAACATTATGCTCCTTTCTCACACACTTGTTTTTCATCCCCATTTTGCTGGTGATGATGGTGGGGACAAGTGGAAAAGCCAAGACTCTAATATATGTTATTATACTCTAGGTAATATGACCTAAATACTTTGCACCATGGTGCAACTTTGATCCTTAGATACATTTCTTGAGACATAAAGTTTGTTTTTATATATCAAAAACTTTAAAAGAGCCTTTTATCTTTTTTTAAAAAATTTAATCCTATTGAATACTGTGAAACAGGGGAGACATCATACTATCTTGAATTTGAAGAAGAACTAAGGGTGGTATGTTGCTTTACCTAGCTCCTCCCTTACACAATGTCGTACAAGATCAGACAGAGTGAATGAGCCCAATCTATCTGAACAGTGGCAGATGAAGACTGGCTTAGGTTAGAACTTGAAATGGCTATGGATAGAGCTATGCAGGAGCATAGTCTTTAACCTTTGCTGTGCTAGGTGCTAGTCCTGTCTGGCTGTGTGGTCTGGTGAGAGACTTAATGTTTCCAGTCTGAGGGAAGATGAAGATGCTTTCCTCATAAAGACTTGGGAAGGACATAATTAGTTATCTTTGTTTCTCTACAACAGGACAGATACATTTCACATTATTCTCCTCAGGTTTTTAAAGACTATTTTTTTCAGCTGGGGTCGGAAGGTCCACAGTAAACATATTTAAAGCTAGAGTTTATTATCTCCCTTTTTAGTTCTGCTTGTCCAAGAATAGAAAACACGAAAATCCTCACCTAGCCCATGATATGGGTGATTTTCATTAGCAGACCCAAGGCTGACCTATGTCTTTTTTTGAAGAAAAAAAAAACACAAATGAGATGTCAAAATAATATTGTCTTTTCTAACTTTGTAGAGGCATAGGATAAGTTTACAGGACTGGGTTTGAAGTTCCTTGTCTTTGAGAAAGTGAAACCAGGTGCATCTTGTAAAGAAGAAATGTCCCTGTTCAAAAATGCTTGAATTTGGAATAAAATCTACAGGTAACTAATGTTAGCACATTACATAACATACAGTGTTTGTGGAGAAGAACCCAGGAATTTTTATAAGTCAAGGATACCAATGAAAGAATAATAAAACATATATTACCAAAGTTAAAGTGCTCATACCAGGGAAAAATGCATGGAGGCAGTCAATGCTATAACCTGCCAGTGATCAGCTTTGAGTCATATTGATTGAGACACAAAATAAAAATAACAGAAATACCAAGAACTCAGATGCTTAATTATCTGTTTCATTATTAAAAGTTTAATTTCACTTCCTTATATTTAACTACAAGGAAAAGCCTATTGCTCTATAAGGAAAATCTTTATAGAGTTTTGGATTTTAATGAACCAAGATGAAAATTATTCTATAAATCCCACCAGTTCAGCAGTTGATCAGTTATTAACTGACACAAAGCAGCAGCAACAACAACAACCATAATATTACCAATCTGCCACTTTACCCCAGCATTAATAATTTAATAAATAATTTAATTATTTATTAATAATTTAAAATTTAAAAGTGTTGTGGATCTCATTGAAGATTTTCTAGATTTTAAGTATGGATTTTAATAGGTAACAGGCATTACAGAAAATTTCACTTTTGCTATGATATTGCTATGAGAGTTACTGTTAGTTACCAGGAGTCTCTTCCTAGAGTATTAAAAGAACACTTGATACAACAGAAAACGGAAAGCCTGGGACATAGTTTTATGAGTTAGAACTGGTCAACAACATTGAACCAAAAACCTGAATGGGAATGAAGTCACTTAATAAACGAGGAATGATCAACTCCTATAGATATTCATGTGAGCTTCAAAAACATGTTACCTATGTTGGTTTCCAAATTCTGTCCATGAATTGTGTGTGTGTGTGTGTGTGTGTGTGTGTGTGTGTGTGTGTGTGTGTGCAATAAAAAGCTGTTAACCGAAGGAGCATTTGTTGTGTGATTTAGAAACTGCTGTTTTCTCAGAGAAGTAACTTTAAGTTCCATTCACTTATTATTATTCAAAGTATTATTTTTAGATACACATTAAATGAACGGAAGACAGCACCCTAGATTAGTATAGAAAAAATCACTTATTTCATAAGTGAGAATTAAAAAAATAAAGAAAATAGAAATGCAGATTGGTATTAATATTCATACACACATTACTGGAACAAATAAAATTTATAACAAAATATGTATAAATTTAAGCATTTAATTAATCATAATTAATGTATATTTTATGTTTCAACTCACATAGACATATATTTATGTATGTATATATGTTTCTATATGACATTAGTATGTACAGAACTTTTATGAGAAAACCTAAAGCACCAGGGTACTCGCAGTTTGAAAGAGAGCAAGCAGAAATTATAACATGAAAGTACTCACAGTCTTAGAGTTTGTATAGCTGATAAAACTACACATGACTTAAAAATCTACTGTCAGATAGTGAAATCATTCTATAAAAAAACATACTCAATTTACTAAGAGACAATTGAAATGCAAGTATAAGTATTAAGTGAAAGAGTGTTTATTTATGTAAGGTAAAAAGAAGATAACTGATGTGTGTCATAGTATGAAGTTTAATACATTCCCCAGCAAGTGGTAGAGAATATAGAAGACATGCAAGACTGATAAGAGGAACAGTTTGATTATTAGAATATTCACTCACACTGACATCCGAAAAGGTTTTACAAGCTTGCACTCCCACGAGCAATGCAGAAGTGTTCCCTTTACCCCACAACCTCTCCAGCATAGGTTGTCATCAGTGTTTTTGTTCTTGGCCATTCTTACAGGTGTAAGACGGAATCTCAGACTTGTTTTGATTTGCATTTTTCTGATGACTAAGGATGTTAAACATTTCCTAAAGTGTCTTTCAGCCATTTTAGATTCCTCTGTTGAGAGTTCTGTAGTTAGGTCTGTACTCAATTTTTTATTGGATTATGTGTTCAAGACCTAGTAATACCACTTTTGGGTATATATCCAAAGGATGCTCAATCGTGCCACAAGGACATATGCTAAACTATGCTCACAGTAACATTGTTTGTCATAGCCAGAACCTGGAAACAATCTAAACGCCCCTTGACCAAAGAATGGATAAGGAATATGTGGTACATTTACAATGGAGTACCACACAGCAGAAAAAAATAACGACCTCTTGAATTTTGCAGGAAAATGGATGGGGCTAGAAAACATTATTTTGAGTGAGCTTACCCAGACACAGAAAGACAGTTATCACATGTACTCACTCATAGGTGGTTTTTAAACATAAAGCACACACACAAAAAAAACTAGTCTATAAACCACAATCCTTCCCAGAAATCTTAGAACAATGAGGACACTAAGAAAGACTTACATAGATCAAATCTACATGTGAAGTAGAAAAAAAGAGTAAATTAGGAGCTTGGAGTCCTTTGGAGAGGGTTGAAGGAAGGAGGGGAGAGGCAGGGAAGGGAGCAGAGAAAAATGTAGAGCACAATAAAAATCAATAAAAAAAGAAAGAAGGAAAGGAATGCTTGAGATAAAAATACTAAAACTAAACAAAAAAGAATATTCACTCACAATTAATTTCTAAGAAGTTTAAATAACTGATCATTTTCTAAAATAGATTGTTTTGCTCCATGTTTGCTCCATTTTATGACAAAAATGAAATTCTTAAACATCAATATAAATATATTGGAGTAAATGTATATATGTACATAGATATACATGAGAGAAAATATCTTTCATTTCTAATTCTAAAAAATGTCTTCCAGAGATCAAACTACAGGAAGAGTAGCCCATTGATATGAAAAATTAATTTCAGATGTTATTATGACAAGAATATGTAAATATTGATATATTATTTAAACACAACTAATCATTTACAAACATGAAAATCTTCTAGATAAAATCCTAGTAAACTACATTCAATAAGTGATTTTAGAGTCACAACCATTACGAGAGTGAGAGTTTTCCGAAGCAGTTAAATTACAAAATCTGTACATCTATGCCATGTTAGCTGACCTAAAATAATTTTTCTCGGATGATTCAGTAACTTCTTTCTACTGTAGAATTAAATCAGTATTAAAACTCTCTCCATAAATAACATACTGAAATCCTTTGTATCTCTAAAATTAAGAGAATGGTATTGTATCAATGACCAAATTTTTACCTATCAGCATCTGAGCTTTTGGTAATCACAGGTTAGGATCATATCTGAGAACAGCTATAAAAGACATATTCCTCAGACATCAAGTAAGGCAATTTCCCAGCTACAACCACTTATGCTATTCAGCTGTTTCTATGTGTGATCTTCTTTCTTTGTCTATTAATACGACTGTTCCATACTGACAAAAGAAGCCCTGAACCTCTCAGGACTCTGAGTTTGGCCTGAATTGTTAAATACTTCCCTCAGAAAAATCTACTGAATTTAATTGTCTAAAATTTGTTAAACATTATAAAACTTGGCAATTATTAAAAACAGAAATCTCCTACATAATAATGAAAAATCAAAATTCCTTAATTAAGTTTTCTCTAGTTTTATCATTTCTCTAATTTTCAAATTTGGGTGATGTAGTGGATTTAGTCTGAAGTGTTTCTCACAGGCTCCTGCGCTATGACACTTGGTCCTTAGTAAATGATTCTATCTGGAGAGACTATAGATCAATTTGGAAGCAGAAGCTGGCAACCAGATGTAGTCACCAGGAGTGGAAATTTGAAGGTTCTATCATTCAGCCCTGATTCCATTCTCAGTGTCTCTTTTCCTTACTTGCAAGATGTGACAAATGGCTGGTTCCTTTGCCCTCTTGCATGTGGAGATACCTTGTCACAACCCCTTCCCAGCTGGGACGGAGTACATCCTTAGCAACCATCATCCAAGTAGAATGCCCCCACCCCTTGAGTTGCTTTTACCACATATTTGTCATATATTTTATCACGGTGATGAAAAAAATAACACACATACTTGAGCCCTAACATGATATATTGATACCATTAGGATACTGTCCCTGCAGTGGCCACACTGTCTTTGTATTAAGAGAAACTGAGGTGCAAGGAAAATTACCTGTTTGGGAAAACCATGAAATAGTTTCTCTGCAGCAGATCTAGAACAGATAACAGTATAAGCCCATCTTTCCAACCTATGAAACAAGGAAACTTCTATTCCTTATAAATCCCCAGGTCCAAGTGCTTGTTTATAGCAATAGAAAGGAAACCAGAAGATGAAATTAGGGATAGCTTTTTAATACTAACCAGAGAAATTCTAGGGAGAAATATAACACACACAGAGGCCTGCTAACAACAAAAGGGATAAAAATAGCTTTGGAGAAAGTGTATATTGTGTTTGATAGTCACTGCTCCCTTGGTCAGTTCTCTACCATGTACAAAACCACAGAATTTTCAAACTAAACCTTAACAAAATAATCTGTAATTTAAATATTTTGCTATACCTATTTAATCAATAAAATTTTTAAAATGATTAGGCTGAGTGTAAAGGAAACCTTATTAAGTAAAATACAAAAGGACAAAATGTAAGTAAAATTATGAATTAAATTAAAATATTAAAGTGTTGTTTACTATTTATCCATTAATAGAATATGTATAATACTCATTAGTGCCAATAGTTTACAATAGAGAATGTTCAGAGACCCTTTAGAGATAAAAGTCAGTTAAAAGGAGAATAAAATGGGTAAAAGATATGATCCTGCCTTTCTACTGTAAAGGAGATACAGCTGGTTTTCAACATCTGAGAAGACAGATATTAACCACATCAGAATCTGGGACTAGCAAAGAATTGTCTATTCACACCCAGAAGACTAAAGAAATTGAAAAATTCTAGCAATGACAGACAGTAGGAAGAATGAAGATGACAATAATTCTCACTAACCAGAACTGGGTATATAAATTGATTCTATTTTGGAAAAATAGTTCAGTCATTTTGTGATAAAAGCACGTTAGTCACACCCCAAAATTAAGCAATTCCGTTAGAGTGATGACAACAAGGGAAAACTTCACAGAAGTGTGTTATGGGGTTAATTGTGCTGGAGATGGCACAGAAATACATTCGGAGGAAGAGCATACAGAAGACTACAAAACCAATAATAAATAATACTTTACCTCTTAAATTGCTAGATATATGGTGTAATAATTTACTATTTTTGTTATACTGTACATGTAGTATTTATTTTTATATGTACTATATATTTCAATATATAATATTATATAGTATAAATATTATTAAGGATAACTTTAGGAGGAAAAAGTAATCTCAAGGTGCAACATAATGCCTGTAGAGAGATATCAGGGCAATATCACAGCTAATAGGCAAAAATACTGCAAATATCAAGTCTAATAAACTGACATGGCAATATCATAGCAGTAAGTGATCCAGTAGTCAAAAACACAGATGTTTGATGAGCACTCAGTGGAGAATGAGTGATGTGTAATAAAACAGTGGCTAATTTAATGAGTGGTGCTAGTACAAATGCTTAACAAGATGAAAACAAACAAAAAATCCTATAAATTCTTATTCAAAATTAAAATTCATTTTGTATAGCTAAAAACTGTCTTAAAATGCGTACTATACAGACTCTGAGAGACAAATCAGATGGTTAAGGTAGTTGTAGCCAAATATAATAACTTGAATTTGATCCTGGGTTGTTATGTGGTTGAAATAAAGAACAGACTCCAGACTCCAACAAGTTGTCTTCTGACTTCCATGGGGAGCTGTTACACAGGCACACACGCACACACACACACACACACAGACACACATGTGCGCGCACGCACAGAGACAGACAGAGAGAGAGAGACAGACAGACAGAGAGAGAGAGAGAGAGAGAGAGAGAGAGAGAGAGAGAGAGAGAGAGGGAGGGAGGGAGAAAGAGAGAAATTAATGAAATTGCACTATTTAAAATACACCTCTTAAATGAATGCAAATCATATATCTACTTTTCTAGCAATGAAAGTCTTAATGTTAATTAATTCAGTCATCAGTTACCTAACTAAATTCCAGACAAACAATAGAGTTTAAGAAAATGTAGCAAAACTGACAGATGGGCACTGTTTATCCATTAGAATTATAACTTCTTCAAACTGAAAAAAATTCCTGTAAGAGGAAAGATATATTTTTATCACTCGCAAAATGTATACAAAGTTGCTGAGACTCCTAATGAAAATGCATAAAAGTTAATTTAACAATTAGCTCATACTTCGAGTTCATTAGAAGTTTGTGGATCTTGGTAATTCAAGTGGACATAAAATGGTTACAGCCTGATATTAGAACAATATAGTAAAAACCATTTAAATTTTAAATGCCCTTACTATTCTTTTTTTTTAACATTTAGTCCTCACTTTAACACCCTTCCTCACCTCCCACTACCTCCCCCCACACTCTTTCTGTTCTCACCCCCAACCCACTCCTCCTCCATTTCTGTTCAGGAAAGGGCAGGTCTCTTATTGATATGTCAACAAAATACGGCATAACAAGTTTCCATAAGACTGAGCACATCACTTGTATTAAGGCTGGGCAAGGTCACATAGTATGAGGAGTAGGATCCCAAAAGCCAGTAAAAAAAAGTCAGAGACACCCCTGTCCCACTGTTAGGAGTCCAACAAGAAGACTTAGGCAGGTAGCTCACCATGAACATATATATAGAGGTTAGTACTTGCTTGTGCCCTTACATTTCTTAAAGTATTATTTTATTTTAATGATAAAGTTATATGACTTTATATAATTCATTGTGATCACATTCACCCACATTCTACAACAACCTTCCTGTCTGACCATCCCCTCCCACCCAACTTTAAATTTTACTCATTAAAACAAATGTCACACATACCCTGTGGGTAACAAGCAACACTATAATTCGACTTAAGATCCAATCAAAAAGTGGAAACTGGAAACCTAGCCAGTTACCTAGAGCTAGTGAAGTCACAGATCATGGAGAAGGTCCTTCAACTTCCACTTTACTAAAGCAGCACAGATCCTAACTACTGTTTTAAGTATTTGTTCTTACAGTCACAGACAAGTGAAGTCCTCACCCCTCATCTGTGAAACTTTTCTTTGCAACAGACAGACACCCTTACAGATAACTACAACCAACCAAAACGCAAAGTTGTGCAGCCAAGTCTCAGGAAATGCACCAGCAAAACGCTGCACCTAAAGCTCAGGGAAGCTTGTGGCAGAGGGGGCAGAAAGATTATAAGAGACAGTGAATCAGAGAAACTCTCTCTCTATATATAGCTATATATATATAGCTATGAGACTATGTCTTCTAGGAATCTGAGAAGCAATACCCATAAAGTCTCAACAACATTACTACCTAAACATGAGCTGAACAGGGCAACAACAATAAATGTGCCAAGCAGGATAGGAGAACACTCAGTAGGTTTTAACCTAATACAGAAAACTTGAGGCTTTAAGGCAATTCTGAGAGCAAGAGAATAGGTCTTCCTGAAAAAAAGCACGCAAATAGTTTATCCAATACCAAATGGTCAACACTGAAAGCCTATTCATGTAATATTATTCGGACTTAGCAGCTTGTGTTTATGTGCTCAACAATATATACATACATACATATGTGTATATATATGTAATAACGATTAATGTAAATGGAGGCAGCAGATTTTAAAGAGAGCAAGAAGCAGTGTATGGAAGAGTGCAGAGGGAAAAACTGGAAAAGGTAATGATGCAATTATACTATAATCTCAAAAGTTAACTAAAGAATAAAAATTTGACTATCAGGTCAAGTTTGGATGACCGATGAAGTCCTACTCAGGAGCATAGTTAAACTTATGCTAGACAAATCCCATCATAGAGGTGAGAAGGTGGACATTAAATCCCAGTACTAGATGAAAAACTATTGGCAATTGATAGCTTCAGGGAGAGAGGTAGTAAGTTTTATTTAATAATGTGACCCCTGAACAGTAGGCCCTTTATTTTTGGCTTAGTATTTCTTATTAGGAATTGATCTCTCAGAAACAAATATATATATATATATATATATATATATATATATACAAAAAAAAGTTTATTGAATCATTATTTATGGTTTCAGAAATAGTAACAAAGTAAAAAATGAGGAGGGAACTGATGAAGTAAATTATACCATATTAACACCAAGGGGCTACTAGTTTACAAATATTTCAAACAATAGATGAGAACAAGTCCACATAACAAAAAATTCCATAAAGTCTTAATGATAGACAGGCAGATGGATGGAAGATAGATAGATAGATAGATAGATAGACAGACAGACAGACAGATATATATATAGTTTGGTGTTAGATGATGGTTAAATAAAAGACAGAATGTTTATTAAATGTTAGCATTCTATATGTCGTAACTATTATATAACTATATGTTAACTATCATCTATTTAATAAACATTCTTTTAGATTTCCTGCTTCATTGAAAAGTCTGCCAGATACTAAGGTCCTATAGACTGAAGATGGATGGCCCAATGTTACATAATAACTTTGGGTGACTATCCAGGCAACAAGATGTCTCTGTCAATCCTAGAGTTTTAAAAGTTGCTTGCAATTCACTTCCTGTTAACTTGGGGTTATCTTTCTGGAGTCTTTTCCCCAGAAAGAGTTGAGGAATAGATAGTTATAATTATAGTTTTCTTTAGTTATAATAAAAGATAGAGAAAATATAAATATTATAACTTTAATTTTTACTTAACACCTGCTTTATTATATGTAATATTTCTATGTTAAAGTTAAAACCCTCCTTTTTATTTAGACAGAAAAGGGGAGATGGTGTGGAATTCCCCACTGTATGCTATGGATATGTTTTATTACCACTGATTATTAAAGAAGCTGTTTTGATCGATCACTTAGTGAAATCAGATGAGAAGTCCAAACAGATACAGTGAGAAAATAGATGAAATCAAGGAGACACCATATAACTGCTGAAGGAGACAGATGCTGGAGAACTTTATTCAGTAAGGCACAGCCTTGTGGCAATACACAGATTTATAGAAATGTGTTAAGATACAAGAGTTAGCCAAATATATGTCTAAGCTATTGGCCAAACAGTGTTGCCATTAATATAGTTTCTGTGTAATTATTCGTGTCTGTGTGACTGGAAAATGAACAATCAGTCTCTGACTATGTGATATATTATAACATGATGGATAATAGATATTTGCTATATGGGTGATAGATGATAGTATAGTATAGATAGAATAATAGTAGATGACATGGTTAATGATGATAGATTATATCTTTCATTTTATAGATATATGATAGGTGGTATATAGATCATAGGTAGATAATATGAGATGTTAAGTTCAGTGAGATATCTTTGACTAAGGAAAACATAGAAATATATAGAAGGCCCTGATTAGCTTCAGGTTCCCACTTAGTCTATGAAAATTATCTTCTAAACACTTATAAACAATTAATGATCCAATGGAACAACAGAAAAACTGTATCTCCATTAATCTGCTGAGCGTGGCATTTCATTGAGGCCAGATGACTACAAGCATGATGGCTTCATCACTTCAAGAAAGGATTCAAAAATAAGCAAGTCAAAGCAAGTTTTTATCAGCACTCCAAGAGGTTTGAAGGATCAGTTCCTAGCAATGGTTTCAATATGAAAACAACAACAATGTTGATGATTAAAATTAAAGTAAATCTTGCAAAAATATATTTATAAGTGAAATAAATATATGATAAATATTTCATATTTTTATAATGGTACTATAAATTTAGACAAAAATTCAGTATTGAGAATAAAAACTTTTGCTGCAATAATCTCAATGTTAATGTAAATATCAATGAATCATTTTGTGTTAATGTGTGGTTTTTCTTTTAACTTTAGAAATTAATTATAAATAATAGGTTTAACATTTCTTTTGGATTCCTCATCATCCCTTATTATGTTCAATCAAAAGCCTTTAAAAGTATTCATTAAAATTGCATGCCTATCATAAATCATATTTAAGAAACACTTTTGCTTTGGAGTATTTATTTTGTAAATTGTCTTGGATATTTTTATAAGGACAACCACTTCTTAATTAGTCTCTTAAATTTTGGCTGCAATATTGAAATATTTAACAAAGTATATGATAATATTGATGCCAAAATCCTTCTGTATATGTTCATTTAGAACATTGAAGATGTGCACCATGCTGGAATAAAAAAATGTGGTAAGAATCTGTGGATTCTAAAGCAGCAGGAATTGATAAAATGTGTAATAGGTTTACCTTTAAGGAAACACCTGACAGTTTTACCCTATACAAATATTTGTCAAAATAAAAACATCTGAATGAAAGAGAATAAAATGTAGCTATGAAAATCTTTATATTTAAATGCTTATATATATATTAATATTAAGAATAGAATAGAAGAGTTAGTGATTAATATGGTGACAAAGCCCTTATCAAGCATGGCCAAACTTTTGTGTTTAATTACCAGTAAACAATAAGCATATATGTAGAGGTTGGGGTGGGGTTGTTTGTGTGTTTGCATATACAGGTATACGTGGCATTTAGTGAACTTGTTCTTGGTTTCAAATTAACTTGCCTCTATTGATTATTATTTCCCAAATGAAAATATACTTTACATTGTACTGCCTATATATAACTACAGACACTTTGAATGTGTTTACCATAACATAAAAATTTGAAAAAGGTTATAAACAGTTTTATAAAGAAAAAGTAATAAAATATTGAAAAGTGTACTTTTCTTGGAAAACAGCCATACTGAAGCAGTATCATGAACCAAATATTAAAGAAAATTAATTTAATTAAATGAGTAAATTCCAACAGTAATTATTCTGATTATTCCATTTTAGTGAATACATAATTTAGCATAAATTTTGTTTTTGGAATTTGTTTTAATATACCCAGTTGTACATTATTTTTAAAAGTGTACTATTTGTAGAAAAAATTTAAATAGAGTTAAATTATTCGTCATGAACATAATAAAAGTAGTTCATTATTAAATCCTTTTTTAATGGCATATGAATTTTTTTAAGTTATGAAGCACTGTTTGGAGGGAAGATTTAGGTCACCCAAAATTTAGAAGAAAGTATAAAGAGGTTCTATGTTTATTTTGTTTCCACTGATGTATGGTTTCCTGACTGACAACACCCATTCTCAGAGAAGGACATTTGTTACAATCAATTAAAATCATATCGACATAGCTTTATCACCCAACGTCCTTTGTTTCCAACTGATCACTTAACTGTGAACTTCCACAAAATAAATAACAAATTATATAGTTTTAATATGCAATGGCACAAGATGAGCATTCACATTCTAAAATGGTGAAATGAGGTGTAGCAAACAAAGATAGGAAAATATCCAAAGTGAATCCCAGAAAAAAAGAAAAAGAAAAAAAAAACACAAAATCTTTCAGCATAATGTTGGACATCTGGCACTTGATGAAATTGTTCCCTCGGCCTTCACCAGTGACCCCCCTCCCAGACTCTGTCATCTACATTATATATAACCATTCTTAGGTCATTAGCACTCCATACTTCAGGATTCTACAGCAGGCATCCTATAACTACAGCATATCATTTAGTTGGGAGTCTTACAACATTCTTATAAAAAATTCAATTTTGCCAAACATCACTAAGCCTCATCAGTTCTCTGGATTTGTACAGCAAGATTCCATGATGCCCCCAATCTTCCACCATTTTTTCTTAAAAGTAGTTCTAATGTTGATGATGCTTCCATGTCCTGCAGTGAGAATTTCTCTAGTCTTTGGCTGTAGAGAAGAGGGGAACTCCTGGTTCAGCAGTATCTGCTTCATTGTATGCTCTCTCCTTTCAAATTATTTTGCAACATCACAAAATGGAACCTTTAGTCTTTGGCATCTTCCATCAGAAAGTCTTCCAAGTCATCTTACAAAGCATCATATTTTTCTGTAATAGCTCTAATCTTTTCAACGGTTACTGCTGCTCTCAAATATACCTTTTCTGTGCACTTAAACTTGCACATTTGTTCTCACCAACAAAAAACATTTTAATATGTTACTGATTTACTGTTTACTCTGTGTCCCTCTATATATCGAAAGAAGCATCTTGAATGTTCTTCTGTTTTTAAACATCCCCCACCAAATAAATTAATCCATTACTTTGAAATAAATGTCAGTTAATTTCTCAGGACACAGTCAACATGATGATGGACATATTACCAAAATATCAATCAAATGGCCACGAGCCCAGTTCCACACTGAGTATAACCCTGAAATGTCATAGCCAGGGCTTCACTATCTTTACTTCTCTCTACATTCTAGTCTTAAAAGCTCTCATCTGAATGATCCGTTAATTTTGTGTTACAGAATATAGCAGCCTCTGGTACTCTCTCTGGGTTATCCTTGATCTAGTGCTTTGAAATTAATACCAGTATATCTAAACCATTGTGTTATAGGAGTGGACTAATGCAATGTTCATGTTAAAATAATGAAGTCAGTAACACTACAGACGAAAACTAAAAGGATTTATAGTTGAGCATAGGATAACCCACATTAGACAAAACATTAGACTAGACAAAAATAAGCACAGGGCTTCGTGACAACTGCCAATCAAGTCTGTATATAGGCTTTGGTGGTTTCCACCAAGCTTGTGTTCCCCCTCATAAGGAATACACATGAGGCACTGTTGCTTTTCACATACCCTTACACCTAGTACACCTAAGTATTACAAGCTGACCTATGGATAAGAATGGCTTCTAAAAAAGCCCTGATATAGTCCTGAAGTCAGATCACTTCAGAGAACTGATGGCCAAGACTACAATGAGGTGACCAAGGAAAAAGATGCAATTTTGTCTAGTAGTGATCATAATATGTGCTTGAGGTTAAACAATCTAGAAACTAGAGCTCAGTTGTCCCTACTATATCAGAAAGCAAAACACCATGATATTTGAACATAAATGTAGATTAAGGGAGGCTTTACATCTTCAAAACATGAATGTTATGATATCACTAGCCATGTGGTTTTGACACCTACTCTTATGTTGAGGTCCTGGAAAGAAATGCAACAGAGGAAATACTTTGTCCACTATGACTTGGGAGAGAAAAGTCATTTTTGTAGTAATTGGAGTGGCGGGCTGCTTTCCCGCCAGGACCCCGGCTAGCTTATCTCTGAAATAATTACACGGAAACTGTATTCATTTAAACACTGTCTGGCCCATTATATCTAGCCTCTTCTTGGCTAACTCTCACATCTTAATTAACCCATTTCTAATAATATGTATATCACCATGTGACTGTGAATTACCGGGATGAGTCTAACCAACGTCCATCTCAGAGAAGAGAGCCATGGCATCTGCCTGACTTTGCTTTATTCCTCCTAGAATCCTGTTCTGTCTACTCCACCCACCTAAGGGCTGGCCTATCAAGAGGTCAAGGCAGATTATTTATTTAATCAATGAAAGTAACACACAGACAGAAGACATGCTTACATAATTTCCTCTTTTTCTGTTTAAACAAAAAGGAAGGCTTTAACATAACAAAATTACTTATAACAAAACAATTATCAAGCAAGAATTACTTTTACAATATTTAGATCTATTTTATCTTTTATCATAACAATGGAAAACTATAACTATCTCTCTATTCTTCAACTCCATCAAAGACTCCAGAAGGATATAATATTACCTAAGTAAACAAGAAAAAAGCAACTTCCAAACTCTAGAAATGACAAAGACATCTTGCTGCCTGTACAGTCACCCAAAATTCTTTTGTACTGTTGGGGCATCCATCTTTGGCCTACAGGCCCTTAGTATCCAGCAGACATTTCCATAAAGCAGGAAATTTCAAAGGCAGTTGAGTCACTATCTGCTGTGTCCTGCAGAATGTCGCTCAGATTCTTTCATGAATCAGGAACCCTGAAGGAACTGTAGGCAAGTTCAGCAACCCTCTCTCTGTGAGTTCTTTGTGTCCAGTTAAACTGTTCAGGCAAGAGCAGTTTCTTGCCCAAATGGCTAGCAAATTCCATAAGGAGTCTCTTCGATGCCCATCTTCTTCAGAAAGTAGCTTGGTGCTGTCAGGAGCAGACACATCTCATTGTCATGAAAAACTCTAAGTTATTAAAACATTAAATGCCATATTCTGTAGTCTTTGAAATATATGAAGAATGCCTATCTAACTGCAATATATCTCTACATATATGGAAAATCTAACATGAATACAGCTTGACTATTATTGATGATTATCCATTGACAACCTATATTTCCCTAATTATACATTACATTTTTAAATGAACTACACAATCACAATACCTTAATCAAGAGCAGAATTATATATACATATAACAAAATTGACCTTAAATTTCTATCAACAAACTAAGATTCATACCAATGCAAATTAATTATATCTATATTATCCCCCTTTACTTGTAAAAGAATATTTATAAGCAATATTTGTGAATATGGATGTAGTTATTTCTCTCCAAACTTCTTCCTGCTGTATAGGGGCGCTATTAAACAGGTCTTTTATGGTGTATCCTGTGTGCCAGGTTCATCTCAGTTGGCAGTTGAGTGAAGTAGTTTTTTGAAGGTGTTCAGGGTGACCTTTCAGAAGGGCGTGGTCTATCATACCATATTGGGATGAAAGCAATCCACAGGGTCTCATCCTCTGTGAAAACAAAAGAAGAACCTCTTTTCCAAAGCATCATATTCTTAGATCCAAATTCTGAAGTCAAGATTGCTTTATAATATACAAGCTGGATTAGTTTAGCAATGAAATGTCTCTCTGCATTCAGCTCCTTCACAGTCAAAAAAAAAAATCAAAGAAAACACAATAATACAAAGAATCTAGACTCTCTGTGAATTTTCCTTTTTATGTGGCTTATTTTTATTCTATCACTTTACTTTATTCTGTCTCTTTAAAGACTTTACCCTTTTTTTAAGCATTAACTTTACTTTATACTCTTTCTCTTCTCTCTCCCAAGCCTACGTATGTCTATCTAACACTATGTAACATTATGACCCATTTAGAGGTCTTTTATGTCTGAATGTGCCCTATTGTGAATTTGTAATTCTTTACTATCCGGGAGCACTTCTTCAAATGCTAAGCACTTCTTAAAAATTTAAGTTGCACCATGTAGAGATAATATGGTACTGCCTGTTTCCTGCCCAGTCTAAACCTTAACTGCGCTATTATTATGGTAATTACAATAGTTCCTGCCTACTGGTAGCACAGTTCAGCATGGCACAGTGGAGCCAGAGCTGCTCCTGCCTCAGCCATTTGATGCTCATGAACCATGCATAGTTCCAGGCACACAGCATGTCCACATTGCCATCAAGCAAGCCGTAGCATTTTACTCACTAAACCCATTCCAAATTCTCTGTCTCCTGCAAGAGACAGAGGACATGGTAGGAGCATAGGTCAGAAAGCCAGCATTTTAAAACTATGCGACTTTTTTTTTTTCTGCCTCCAGGTAGAAGCTACAGTCAGCACTTTAACTCTGGGAATGAGTTTTTATCTCAGTTACAGCCTAATCTGCCAGGCACACTACTACGCAGCCTGGAAACATCTGTGTGTGTGGCGGCAGGAATCCACCATACTCTCCTGCTTGTGCATGCTTAGTAAACCTGATTCTACCACCTGCCCAGGTGCAGGTGGGGAGTGCTGAGCCATTGGCATGGTCTCAGAGTACTTTCTTCCTGATCCCGAGTGGGTATACAAACATCCAGGCCCAGAAATGCTCCATAGCCAGAGATTGTGCTGGTAGCAGGGCCCAGAAAGCTGTGTTTTAAAATGACATGGCTTTTTTTTCTGCTGCTGTTGCTGAAACAGGAAATCTCTCTACAGCACACCTAGCAAACAGCAAAAAGCTGTGTTAAACATTATATTTGTGTCTAGAATTCCTTTTTAAGTCCTCTTAGATTTTATGTGGAGTTAGTTACCACGTTGGGCAGCCAATTTGTAGTAATTGAAGCAACAGGCTGCGTTCCCATCAGGACCCCGGCTAGCTTACCCCCCAAATAATTACACAGAAACTGTATTCATTTAAACACTGCTTGGCCCGTTAAATCTAGCTTCTTCTTGGCTAACTCTCACATCTTGATTAACCCATTTCTAATAATCGGTATACCACCACGTGACTGTGACTTACCGGGATGAGTCTAACCAACGTCCGTCTCAGAGAGGAGAGCCATGGCATCTGCCTGACTCTGCTTTCTTCCTCCCAGAATCCCTGTCTACTCCACCCACCTACGGGCTGGCCTTTCAAAAGGCCAAGGCAGCTTTTTTATTTAATGTTAATGAAAATAACACATAGACAGAAGATTCTCCTACATTACATTTTGCTCACAAAGTTTATTTTTTTAAATTCACAGTTGAAAAGCTCCTATTCTGCTTCCTGTCTTGAGGTATCCTACTCTAGACTTTCATGTAACAAATTTCCACTCAAATTGTGCATTTCTGTTTCAATTGAGATGATAAAAACTCAAAGGCATCTATAAAAACTGCATCATTAGTTTTGACTTATTTTATAACACTTATAATAGAATGTAAATTTAGAGAGATAATTTGATTAGAGATAAAATTAAAGATAAAGACAGAACTGAAAAATTTGTATTTGGTTGTTGATGGTGAATTCCTGATTTGTGTCTAGAATCAGGATAGATGTAGGGGAATATTATCTCACTTCCTTGTCATGTAGTCTATTTAACCTTGATATTCTAATGCCCATTTTATATTTATGAAAACTGAGACCTAATATGATATAAAGCTTATTCTGTATCATTAGGAACCAATTGTAGTTTAAACAAAGTAGAATTTATTTTATCCACTCATTTTCATAAAAATCAGACTTCATCTTTCTGCCCATCTTTCCAAGTTCATTATTTAAGGTCGCAATTTGATATGAGAAGTAACTTTTGTTTTCTGAGCTTTTTTCTGGGTTATTTCTTTACCAATTTTATCTCACAAGCAAATATCAAGTATTTGGTGTCTCAAATTCTGTTTTATCTGACATTTTCCCCTTATTCTATCTTCTGTGTGTGGAATGTTCTTTATTCACTGACTATAAAAATTTCTGTACTTCCCTAAAACTTAAACTTAGACATTGCATTGTTCTAAGTTTCTTTCCTCTTCTATGTGCAGTTGTGATTATGGTTGTCCATTACCATTATTTGTGTTATCAGCTACAGAAACAATAACAGTAAATTACTCCTCAGTGGTGAAGTTAATAGTTGCTTTCTATGGAAAGGAACTTTGTGACAGCATGAATGTGTCTTGTCTCTCAATTCTGAGATCTGTTTCATTGCCAGAAACACAGACCTACAAAAATGATGTATATATGTATAATTAGAGGAATTCACAACCCACACAAAGATAGCTGATACTGCAGCAAATTGGAGTCTTCTATCATTTGCAGATAGGCAGGAAAAATAACTAAATAACGTTCTGTCCATGTCTTTCTTTCTATGTAGCTACGTTGAAAGCATGGAGTTAAGATCTAGCGAACTTCCTTGAAAGGCATATTGTTCTCTCCCATGTTTAGAAAATGCCACAACACATCAAAATAAATTATTTTGAACCTGCCACCCTGGTATATATACCATCCTTTTGGAAGTTTCCATTTTGCTGCATGGTGTAACATTGTCAGTGACCTGCTGTTGCCTGATTTGAGAACTCACTTCCTGTGCTAAGGCCACCAAAGTGTGCTGAATTGTGCTATTTCCTTCAGAGTTTCATCTACAACAAATAGTTTTAGTATTTCAAAACACGTCATAAAAGATAAAATACTATGGGTAACATTAACACACAGAGGTGCCATGTGCAGGTATATATGTGTGTATGTGATTGAGTACATATACATGAACATGTGTAAGCATGCTGAATGTCACAAGTCTGTTAAACATGTAAACATTAGTTTTTCTGGTTCAATTTATGGTGTAGTAAAAGTATATCTCAGCTTTGTAATGAGAAGACAAGAAATGAGCCTCCTGGCTTGTTATGAAAAATCTACATCCATCTCATAGAATGAGTACAGATATACTCTCATAGAATGAAAAGCAACTAGGAAGAAGAGAAAATATATTTAATAAGATATGGGAAAAAAGTAACTTCTTTGAGATTTGATGCAAAGAATTGAGAGACCCCATATGTCTACTTGCATTTTAGGCCTTCGGGGTTTCTCTTCTTCATGGCTAATGCTTGGCTGTACATACACATGATACATAAACAAACACACAAAACATACAAACACAAACGTATATACATCCATGCACACAAACATACACATGCATACATATACTTGCATTCATATATATTATAGGAGTTTGAAAGTAATTGGTCACTATAATCCCATTGGGGTGTCGCTTTTAGGAGGCATGGCCTTATTGGAGGAAATGTTTCACTGTGGAGACAGGCTTTCAGGGTCATATGCATCCAAGTCATGCCCAGTAAAGCAAACCACTTCATGTTGCCTGCAAGACGTACAATTCTCAGCTACTTCTCAGCCAACTGTCTGCCAACATGATGCCTTGCTTCCTGCCATGACTAAACCTATGAACTGTAAGCAAGTCACCTCATTTCATTATTTTCTTTATAAGGGTTGTCATGGTCCTGGTGTATTTTCATAGCATTGAAACCCTAACTATGACACATGTATGCATATAAATATACATATCACACAATACAGATACCCACCAAACTAAAGGAAACAAATGCATTAGCTAAAGTACTGAAGGAAATGAAAAAAGGATAATAAAGTCTTAGTATTATTTTACCTCGAAAAGATTTTACATCAAAAAACTTGAGTACCAAATATTGATAGCTTGAAGATTTGGATGAAGAAAATAGATATTGAGTACATTTGTCTTTAAGTGAATGAGCCAGTAACATCTTTGCACGGACATGTAAAAGAAAGTTCCTAGTTCTTGGTGAAACAATATCTTCCATGAAGTCCGACATGGATTGCAAAATTTTTGAAATCATTAAATTCCCCCAGCGCTCCAAAAGTATTATTGAGTGAATTACTATGACGTAATTATTCACCAGAGGGAAAGCAACTAACCTTTATCAAGCAATAAAAGATTTATAAATTGCCAAGCTTTTAATATATGTTAAATGATTTTATACACTTGGGCCTGTTGAGGTTGTTTTGTACTTCACATTGTCAACCAATTTTATTAGGTTATGTGGTAGTGTTTATGGAGCATTTTAGAAAGGAGAAACATAGAAGAATAAGATGTAGAATTATTCTTTAGAGTTCATCGGAAGATCAGTGATTGGGCCATTATACTACCTGATTCCCAAATGAACTGTAGGCATCCACAGCTTGCCCTAATCCAGAAATTTTACAAAATTTTACTAAGCAGTTGCAAGCCTCTAGCATGTATTTTTATCCAAGTTTTCCTTTGAAACAAAAAGAATATGTTTGCTATAAATATTCAGAATACTGAAGTGTACCTTAAGTAAATAACCATGATATGGCATCCAACAACCAGAGACAATCAGCTAATTGAACATTTCTCTATGGATGTCTATACTGAAAGGTATAGAAGATTTTATGTAAATTGAATAATGCTGAACATGCTGTTCTTAAAAAAAACCTCTTTTATTTTTCACTCAACTATATGTTATGGATACTTTTTCATATCAATAAATATAGATTTGCATCATTTTAAATTGCAGCATAATTAAAAAGCACAATCTTTTATAGAGAAAAAAACAATAAACATTCTCCAATCTACAGCTCATTGCAGAAATAGTTTTAATAGCAACCTTGGCAGTTAATTAGTCAGGTTTTTCATAGTATTGTTAGCCACAATGATAATTATAATTGCAAAACATTTTAGCAGAATTTCCATCTTTCACCTATTAATATATGACTATATTATCAAATCCATCGATCATCTTAATATTTTTTAAACCAAACCCTTCCAAAGCTAAATTCTTACCCAATATCCCTCTTCAGACATGCTTTAATGAACATGTGAACTAAATACAACTCTTTATTTAAAGTAAACAAGCATAGAAGATAGTGATGGTTTTGTTTCAGTTCATGATGGCAGCAAGTTCTTTCTCTTAATAAAGTAGTGCAGAGTTCTGAGAGGAATAAATAAATGAAGTGATGTTATAGAGAAAGGAGCTAGTATTAAGGGAATCATTGTCTCATAAGTTGTTGAGAAATGAGTGTTTTCCTTGAGTTTAGACAAGCATAGGCAGTAAAAAAACATCCAAAGGATAACTGCCCATGATTATTTAAAATCAGTATGTTGTGCTTAAGAGAAAGCTTAAGGATATCAAGGAAAGATACATAGAAGTTGATGAAAAAAGACATTTAATACTAATTGTCATAATTTTAATGATGTCTTGCCATTAATCCTAGGCTGACATGTTTCTGGAGTATTTCATACAATTATTTCATACAATTTCATACAGTAAAGAAAAGGGGAACTCTTCAGTAAAATACACATGCTAAATATTACTGTAAGTAATAGGTATGCAACAGCAAAAACTTTCACTGAATGCCTGACCAGGTGTTTATGTGAAGAAAGAGTCAACTTGAAGGGTTGTGCTTCAAAGTCAAGAGAATCAAATTCTTTCTAAGAGTTAATATGAAAGCTGATGTTGTGGGTTTTTTTTATCTTGTAGACAGCTGAGAGTCTGACTGGAGTAATTAAAATACTAATTGGAAATTCAACATTCATCAGAGAAAATTGCAGTGAGTCAATTTCTTTTCTTTCTTTCTTTTCTGTTTGTAAAGTGTTTTCTCTGGTGATGGCAGATGTTGAGGTTGTGAATTCATTGTGTGCTCTAGATATAAAAAATCTTCTACTCAAACTGGATTTGTACACAAACCCCTATATTTTTGTTGATTGTCTACTTAAATTAACTTCCCCTAATGAGACACAGATTCAATGACTATATCTGTAATTTACTGGCTGTGAAATTAGTTAGTCTGGATAATTCATCCCATGGGTGACAAGGGTGAGATCACAGTGAACCAGCAGGTGAGAATGAAGACTGTGAAGAATGGCTCCTTTGCTAATACATCACAGAATTGATGTGGAGAATGCATACCGCAGACCTAACCTCTAGGTGACCTCAGCTTGTCTCCAATGCACCTTCATGCCCAAGTCAGCTCACTGGAGCCTGGCTGGGTTAGACCTGCTACTGAGAGTGTGAAACCACCAGATGTCAATGTTGATGCACATTAACATTAACAAAAAGCACTTTATTTGCAAGAACACAAAAATCAAAATGAAATTACCCAACTTAGGCAAAGAGATTGATGAGTAATAGGGTTGTAGGATATGCTTATAATTAAATACTTCTTTATCATGTCCAATAAATAAGTAACTTATTCTAGAAGGTCATTCTCAACTTCTTTTCCCAAAACTCTGTATAAGACTTTTGGGATTAGATTATTATTTAATTGTCAATAAATTAACAATATTAATATCTTCCATACAACTTTGTCTATTCCTTAATATTAAACAACAATGATACTATGTGTTTACAAATAAATTTGATACATTTCAGAATAAGATTACATTCCTAATCTATCTCTGAAATTTTTATCTTTGCATTCATATGTGTATGGTTGTGTGTTTGTGCACAAGTTAAATGTAGAAGTGTTCACAAGCATACATATGCAGTTATGTAGAGAGCATGGAAGTCAATGCCAATGTCTTCCTTAGTTGTACACTGCCTTGAATTTTGAAATGGAATGCTGTTGATGCCAGGTGCTCAGGGAAGGGTGATAAGCACTCCTAAACCATCTCTTTACCCCTTGAAACACCATATTTGATTGAAAGCACAATTTTTCTAAATTTAATGTATTATCAATTTATTTAACTTAAATGTAACATTACTAAATCTTCTGCCCTATTCTTTCTAATCCATCTTCAACTACTGAAATAATGCACAAAGGGAAGCCCCTCTTGTTATGTATCTTGGCTTTGAACCTATTGCTACAGCATTGTCTTTCTTTCCCCCTACCTCTTTCTTCTCGTCCCACATCTTCTTTAAGTTATTGTATTCCTATAAAGAACAATATATTTCCCCATTCACTGTATTTAACACGTTACTAGAAAGAAAATAAGTTTGGAAATTATTATTTTTTTCCTTTTAAATTTTAGAGATTTCTCTGAGGTCAGTCAACTGACCAGCATTAAAACACAGATTCACAAAAAAAAGCATAAATTTAGAATTTGAAAAATGTTTGCTTAATTTTGTTGGAAAATTTAATTTTATCAATTTTAAAATTTTGATAATAGTTCAGATAATGGGAATACATTGAAAATGACTAAATAGAAGAGATCCAAAGGGACTATTTTATGAGCCCCACACCAAGGGCTAAAAAACATAAAAAAAAATTATAAGGATGATTTTTCATTTTCTCTTTACAAAGGTTCCACTGTCCAGAAGCCTTTAATATTTATTAATTAATTTATTTTTTGCCTCCTAGTCATTTTTTTCCTGAGCTACACAAGTAGTTCCCATTCCCACTCTATATTCAGGGCATGATGCTGTCTTCTGCCTTTGGGAAGAGAGTGTTAAAGAAAGCAATGGAGCAGTGAGGCAGAGAGAGACTATAGAGCCAGTTGGAATTGTCTGATCACAGGGGACCCACAGGAGGATGTTGGGTCAGGCAAGGAGTGAGTCTTTTTAAAAGACGACACTTATTAAAAATTCAATCAGCAAGATACCCAAGAAGGAAATTCCCTCTGGGGGAAAATGGAGAACTCACTTATGGAAGTCAATTCAACTTCATTTCTGATCCCAGTGGAGGCAGATGGAAGGATAGAGCTGGATAAGATTTATAATGAAAAATCAGGTGTACAATGGCTGAAATCATGAAGAACAGCTTCTCATATTGCTTTTTGTACTCAAATATCTGAACGACCTTGAACAAGTTATTCCTTTCTGAATCTCATTTTCCTTGTTGCACATTAAGTGGCCAGGCCATTTCAAATGTCAAGTGTCACTTTTAACATTTCCTGATTCTAGATTCTCTCTACTGCAATGTCAGCAGTGGTAGAATTGGAGCATGATGTTTTTCAGCAAACTTTTGGAAAGAATTCCAGGTGTATTTGGGACAAGCCATGCTTCCAATTACCTGAGTGCAGGGATGCGTGGTGCTGCTTTTAGTCACTGACTGACATTAATCATGTCAGCTCCCTTTTTCTACAAGAATGACTGCTTTAATGGGAAATTCCAGCCACTGTCAACATGCCAGGGGGTGTGAAGAGGGAAGGGTAGATGAATAGGAGAGTGTTATTAAAAGGGAAATGATGGATGAGGAAGTCAAGTTCCTGTCTGCAGAGAGGGGGGTTGGAGTGGAATGGAAGTCAGAGTAAGGCTTGAAGTAGCCTGACCCACTGTTGCTGGAAATCTTCAAAAACATTCAGCTACAAATTCAGCTACCACTATTCTGCACCCCTTCTTCTGGGCAGTCTGCAACATTGACTAGCTGGATAGTGTGAGGTGAAAGGTACCGGCAATGATTCTTTCAAATGTTGTCTTTAACATTTTCAAACAGTTTTATTCAATTTTATAATCCAAATACTGGAAAAATAGTGGTTTTGAATATAAGGGATAATTAAAGAAGAAATTCTTAAAAACTTATTAATGTAGAGCATCACATGTATTTAGCCTTTGTAAAGGGAGCTTGATTGGTGTTTTGTAATTCATGGGATTTTTTTTTTCAATTTTTATTTCATTCATCTAACTTAAGTCCTAAGAATCATAAAATGTAGGATAGGAATTATTTTCATTTCGGATATGGAAGCCATTTGACAATTGTTGTAACCAGATAAATCCTGTCATTGGGACATGAAGAAGAGAATCCTGTCTCATAGGTAATTCACTGAGTGCTTGGACGGTGAAAATAATTAATGAGCTTTTGTGTTTTGTCTTTGATTCACAACCTTCTAAACAATACAGAGTGGTTTGGTTCCTTCAAGGAAAATCAGACTTTGGACTATGAATGAGGTCATAATCTCACACAATATGTGTTGGTATCTTCCGGACTTCATCAAAGTCATTCTGTAATTGCATAATAAATCTGTAGCATTTGTGTTAATACAGGCAAGTTCTAAGAATACACTAGACACTTATTTCCCAAATCATATAATCAGCATCTTAACAGTGACTATCCAAAAAAGATTTGTTTAAAATTGTTTAGAAATGGAGAATTGGTTAATGTTGTATTCCTATAGACTACCTGGGTGGCAAGACATAATGGTGGCTTAGAACATGCATCATAGAAACGCGCATAGGCCTGAGATTATGACTAAAGCTGTTAATTTTTTTTAAAAAAATTACATTTTGATATCAGTTATTATGTCTACATAATTTTCAAAAAGTCAGTCTGTCTACTTAGTTCATTCTGTGAACTGATCGTGCACTGGTGACCACTCATATCCAAGGAGTTTTTGAAGAATAAAGTATGATGTGCATAGAAGTTTGAGTTTGGAGTTTCAACTTTCCACATAAACAATTATGATCAGCATACTCCCTCATCTAAGGTTGAGAGGACATTGCAGAAGGGGAAAGAATATAGGACGAGGATGACAGGCCACATGTGAACTGAGCAAGGGCAGCACTAAAACACTAGCCAGAAGAAGGTGGTAAATCCCACAAGGCCCCAACCCTCCGAGAGCTAGGTAGCTAAGAAATTTGAAGAGCGAGAGATACAGCCTTCTCCAGAGAGGAGCACACCAGTTAGATATCCAATATCAAATCTTCAGTACTGAAAACATATGTCACATTATACAGACTAAGCAGGTTATATTTAGGACAATGTGTATATATATGAATATAGCAGCAATTAATGAAAAAGAAGCCACACATTTTAAAAAGAATAAGGGATGTGTGTGTGTGTGTATGTGTGTGAAGTTTAAGAGGGAGGAAAGAGAAGGGTGCAATGATGTAGTTAACAATATTATAAACCTCAAAAATAAAAGGAGAAAATATCAACTAAATTAATTATGTAAAATCAGTTTAAAAAATGTTTGCTACTCTTTGATTACACGTAACATACTCATTGACGGTCCTTTTACCATGTGTATTAATTATCATGCGAGTTTCACCTGTGCAAGTCTAGTTGACAAAGTTCTTGGCTAAATCCTTAGCCATATGGTATACTTAATGTCAAAAATGCGTTCTTATTCATATGTGCTTTCAAAAGACAAATGTTAACCTTGTGTAGAAGTTATCCCACGGGATAAATAACTTTGATATGGCCTTTGCATAAGCTGAAGAACATTTGGATTTCTCTTAGCATCAATTATCACCCTCAGTTAATTTTTGTTGAGAATTCATGAAACCATTGAAACATATCAACCTATGAACAACTGTAGAGACCGAGCAGCATTGAGTCATATCCAATAAAACTTTCAAGAATGATTGAAACACCGTTTGTCCTGCTCCACAGTGGATATAAACATCATGGTATGAATTTTCAAGTTTTATTTAATATTCATTATGTTGAAGGTAAGTAGCTATACTACATGATGACAGTGAATTTGCAATCAAGAAGCAAGGAAATGACATTGTCTACAACATCAGAGGCATCTATTTGTTTTTCATTTAAATTAAATGTTATTAATTTTTATAAAGTCATGAAAAGATACATCTAAATTTGATAACAGGTTACCTGTGGATTACAATCTTGTCCCCATTATGTGTAGGGGAGAAAGTCTTTGTGTGTGTGTGTGTGTGTGTGTGTGTGTGTGTGTGTGTGTGTGTGTAGATATTCCGATGATTGTTAAAGATGTGACAAATTTTTTCTTCTATAGAATAATGTTTCACTAATCTCAGGATTCAAAATACACAGTAGAGTATCTACCAATGCTGACTTGATTGCTTGTTTAAGACATCACTAATCAGTACTCTTAGTATTCCTAACTGATCCAAGTGTAACCTTCACATTCTCTTCTCCATTCTTGTTCAGAAATAAATTGCCACCTTAGTAATTTCACATATGGGAAAAACTTAAGTGTATTTTCTGCTATAAGGGCCTTTTGTGTTCACTTCCAAATCCAAATCATTTGGCATGGTCTAAACATTTCTCTGTAGTAAGACAATAGTATATCATGTAGGAGGGATAAGATTATCCTTCCTGAAATCAAGCTAAAATGTTTAACCATTATGATCAAACAAAATGGTTAAATTTGTGGATTTATATAAATACTTTAAAATTGTTTGACTTCACGTGCTAAGGAGAGTTATAAAGATCAGAGATAACTAGCACTGAACCCAACTTATTTTCAATAATAGCTGAGGAATATTTTTAATTTTCATATATATTTGAACCTCAGTATCCTTATCTCTTAACTATGAAGAAATAAGTCAACTATTCTATCAGATTTTGTTAATAACTAGAAGAGTTCTCTTTATATAATAGATAAAATATAATTAATATATCACAATTATATAATCGTATAATTAATAGTATATATACATATATTAACTTAACTAAAGAAAATTACTGTTTATATACTTGTGAAATATATTTAATATTTTAGATTAAAATTTATTAAAATAACACAATTAGTTGCTGTTTCATTACGATCGTATCTTTTATTTTCAGTCTACAATAATAATGTGACCTGTAGTGATTACTTATATACACATACACACACACTTTCATAGGCAGGTAAATTCATATGTCCATATTCAAGCCAACAAATATTTCTTTGGGGATTTAAAAAATGTGCTCAGCCATTGGATTATGAAATATTTCAATTGGGGAAAAATAATGAAATTTGTGGGTTATAGCTTGTTTCCTAGGAAGCATACCTTGAGGTGAAAATATGCATAGCTTGGGATGATTGGAAACCTTCCCTAGAATTATAATTGATATTTTTTGTCATGTTCTGTTTTGTTTTTAAGAAGGAAAGGAAAAAGAATTGGGATTAGTGGGAAGGAAAGTTGATATTTGGTTCATTTCAATGGAACAAAAACATAAAAACTGAGGGAGAGATGCTATGATCTCCAGAGCTGTGTTGAGATGAAAAAGAAGATCTGACTGACAACATGTTAATAAATGATGGATAATTGTATAGAGACTATTCAGAACAAAAGCAAAATTTTCGAGATGAAACATGTGATCTTGCTTCAGTTCCGAAGGAGGCTGCTGCTAAGTATTGCTTTTGGCACTGCTCTTGTAACTGAGACAATGACGCCAACAGAACTCTGTGACACCTAAAACATCAGTACTTCGCCAACTTTCACAGATGAAAATGAGGACCAAGGAATACATTGACCTCTCTGTCAAAAAGCCAAGAATTTGACTAGATAAGGTGGCACACATTTTTAATTTCAACACTTGGGTGGCAGGCAGATATCTGAGTTTCAGGTCAAAGATTCACTTGAGCTTCAGAGGGAGTTATGAGACAGCCATGACTACACAAGGAAACCTTGTTTTGAAAACAAAAATATATAAAAAGTACAAAGCGAAATATTGGTCCAATAACAACAGAACAGTTGCCAAGATACCAACAGCAAAAAGCTAAGATCTCTTGGGTGGACAAGGACTAGAATTCAGTTTGTCATTCTTCTAAGTGAGCGTTAAGTTTTTTTTTTTTTTATTTGTTTGTTTTAAAAATTTCCACCTCCTCCCCTCCCCCCATACCCTCCCATTCCCCCCACTCCCTCTCCTCCTCCCTCTCCAGTCCAATGAGTAGTCAGTGTTTCCTGCCCTGTGGGAATTCCAAGTTCCTCCCCGCTCCCTCCAGGCCTAGGAAGGTGAGCATCCAAACAGACTGGATCCCAAACAGCCAGTACATGCAAACGAAACAAGACCCAGTGCCATTGTCAATGGCTTCTCAGTCAGCCCCCATGTCAGCCACATTCAGAGAATCCGGTGTGATCACATGCTCGTTCAGTCCCAGTCCAGCTGGCCTTGGTGAGCATTCATTCGATCAGTCCCCTTGTATCAGTGGGTGATCACACCCCTCGCGGTCCTGATTTCCTTTTTCATGTTCTCCCTCCTTCTGCTCCTCATTTGGACCTTGGGGGGCTCAGTCTGGAGCTCCAATGTGGGTCTCCGTCTGTATTGCCATCCATCGTCGGATGAAGGTTTTCTCAAGTTTTTTAACATCACTCTGTATGATAATTAAAGTCAACATTAATTCTGGTCATGTGTGCTGAGTTTTCAGAGCTGATTGTAAACTTTGCATAGTTAACTCCTCAAAACTTTACATAATTAGGTAGATCTAGAAAACAAGACTAAGATTGAGATGCTCACACTTGTCAGCTCCTCTCCTTCAACTGAGTTCCTAGTTATTTATTCCTAAAGATATCTTTGTTTTGCATCCACATATGTTACATATCCTGTCCTTTATACAAACTTAGGTTAATCATAAACAGTAAATACTATACTTGATAAATATTTTAAACCTCTTGAATAAAAGAAAATAATCCTTTTCATAAGTTGTCTCAACCATGGTGGATATCACAAATTACAAGCATGTTTCTCAACTTGGGCAGTGTATTGGTCTAGATGATTCTTTCCTATAGAAAACTATGTTTTGTGTTGAAGGATGCTTACTGCTTTTCTGACCTCTAGCAAATAGGTAAAAGCAGTGCCAGTCTTCATTTTTAAAAGCATTTATAAAAGTATAAAAAAACTACACTTTTATTCAGGATGCATTAGAGTCTTTTTGTACTTTGGCAATGAAAGTAATGCCAATGAAAAAATGAGTCATCAATGAATATTTTAATTGAACCTTATTCATGTCATATTTATCAATAATTTACCTCAAAAATATTTTTCAAATTAGTATTTGCATATGATATAACAAATAGTACAAGGTGCATTTTGTTCTAATAAGTATCTTCTAATCAATGCTATTGCAGAAGCTTCTGTCCCACCTCATCCCTCAGCTGTTCAGTTCCAATTAAACACACAGAAGCTTATATATATATATATATATATATATATATATATATATATATATATATGCATATGTATGTATATTAAATGTTTGGAATATTAGCTCAGCCTCATTATTAACTAGCACTTACAACTTAAATTAATCCGTAACTTTTGTCTATGTTTAGCCATGTGGATTGATACCTTTCCTCAGTGCATCATTCTCATCTTGCTTCCTCTTTGTTTGGTTGGTGACTGTGTCTGTGCCTTTCCTCTTCCCAGAATTCTCCTATTCTGATTGTCCCACCTATACTTACTGCCTGGCTACTAGTCAATCAGTGTTTTATTAAACCAATATGAGTAACAAATCCTTACACTGTACAGAAGCATTATCCCACAGCAAATACTTATTTTTGAAGGACCACAGATTTTAACTTTACACTGTCATCATAATGGGCATAAATAAATAACTAGTTTTCCATATAAGTACTGGTAGATTTTTATTTGTTATACATTTCTCTGTGGATAGGGAACTAACTCATTCATTGAAGCCTAGAAGTATGAGAATCCCACCATTTATCTAATAGCCAAGTGTGCTGACAAATGTGTAAATACAATAAAACTACAAGAACACAATGCAGGTGGAGATGTACACTGCAAAGTTTTGGGCAAATGAGTGACATTGTCTCTGATAAAAAGGAAAAGGTGGAAGTCATTTGAAGACTAACACAGCTGTATTCTGACCACAGGATCACTGTGTACATGGGTGACATACCCACACAAGCATCCATACACATTTGAACCCTCACACACACATGCACACGCACACAAACACAATATCCAGAAAAAGTAATTGACTAATATATAACACCAATTGCATTAGCCTTCCTCTTAAGTTGGGGTACTCTTTCTTATATTATAATTGTTAATAATGTTAATAAAATACTTTTTTCATTAATGCCATGCAATCAACCCTAACCATCTTATACTCATTGAGAACATAGACATATAGCCTTCAATTTCTTCTATAAATTTCATCTTACACATTTAAATAGATTTATTTGCCAGTTTCTTATTATGACAGAAGAGTTTTAACAGTAAATTTGTGGCAGGTACTGATATTTGGTGTGTATTAATTATTAAGTTATAAACTTAGTACTCATGGTTTACCCGACTCCTTCTAGAACACTTATAAAATAAACTCACCAGGGAAATTTTTAGTCATTCTCTCATATGTTTGCTTAAGAAGTACTTAAGGGAGTTGCCAGCATTTTCTCTATTTTACAAATGAATGATCAGCATCAGAAAGATGGTTATATTATTATAATTATACAGCATTATTACTAAGACATAGGTATGAGACTGAGATATCAAGATTTTAAGTATGAGATGAAGGTTAATTCATTTTTGTAACATGCTCTCAATTCTGAAACTCATCCGAGATTGTCAACAGAGGTTTCTAAAACCATTCTTGAAATCCAAGTCACATTTGTCTAACTTTTCTAAATTGGTAAATTTTATTTATTATTTGAAAATATCTTACATGTAGCAGAACATTTTGAATATATCTTTACTTCATGACAATCTCCTTCTTGATCCCCTATACCCTCCCTCACACACCCTTTCCCAGTTTCATGAGTTTTTTTATTTTGTATTTTAAATGAACCACTAAGTTTAATCAATACTGATAATGTATACATCAGTGTGAGAACAGCCGTTGGTGCATGGGCAATATAACACACGTACAAAATTATCAGCAACAGCAGCAGCAGCTGCTGCTGCGGCAGCAGTGACAGCAGCGGTAGCAGCAAAAGTCCCTTTCCCTCCCTCAGTAGTCCTCAAATGCCAAGAAATACTGAATCAAGAGTTCTGTCCTTCCATCATGTCTGGAGAAATTTTTGATAATACTGATATTTTGCAGATCCCATGGAAGCAATCACAGCATCTGTGAATCCTGAGTGTATTCAGGATGTCCTTCCAGAACACAGCATTTCACAGTACCCCCTCCCTCTATCCCAGCCTCTGAGTCTTATATTATTCTCACTCCTTCTCCTACAATATCCCTTAAGATTTGGTTCATAAGGTTAATAATGATGGCCCATATTGATAGTGTCTTAAGAATACACACACACACACACACACACACACACACACACACACACACTTCTAAGAACCAGAGAAACAGGAAGTTTATTGTGAGAATTTTGTCTCCAGAAATGACAGATAGGTTACAGGCATGAAGTCTGATCAGTATGTCTGCCCTAACAAGACTAAGCAAGGAAGACATTAATAGACATGCTAACATGTAAGGGAGAAAACGCAAGGTCCTCAGCTGCAAACAAAAAAATTCAGGCCACTGAGGAATGTTGAGAATGGAAGAAATAGTCTTCCTCAGGCAAGAGATCCCAAGTTGGACGGCACTGAAATTGTATACGTATAGGTAATATGATATAGGCTAAGATGATTATACTTACATAGCTCCTGAAATGCTCTAAAAAGGAATAGCACATCATAGGTTGAAGAACCAATGAAAGATACCCACTGTGGCGGTGGGGCTGATCTAATGGGAACTCACCAAGGCCAGCTGGACTGGGACTGATGGAGCATGTGATCAAACCGGACTCTCTGAATGTGGCTTACAATGAGGGCTGACTGAGAAGACAAGGACAATGGCACTGGGTTTTGATTCTACTGCATGTACTGGCTTTGTGGGAACCTAGTCTTTTTGGATCCTCACCTTCCTAGATTTGGATGGAGTGGGGAGGACCTTGGACTTCCCACAGGGCAGGGAACCCTGACTACTCTTTGGACTGGAGAGGGAAATGGAGGGGGAATGGGGGGAGGGGGAGGGAAATGAGAGGAGGGGAGGAGTTGAAAATTTGTAATAATAAGAATAAAAAGAACAAAAGAGAAAAAAAGAAAAAAATAATAAAGGGATAGACTTATCATGTCTTCTTCATCCCACAAAATTATTATTAAAATCTCTAAGATTAATATCACTGCATCTTCTATGTTAAATATCTGAGATTTTCATCATTATACATGCATGATATAGTTTGTAACTATGAATCTCTTAAACATCACTGATAATTTTGCATTCATCATTGTGTAAGCCTGCATGTGTACATACATATGTACTGCTTTGTGTGTGAATGTACACTCACATGAAATTGGATACACACACACACACACACACACACACACACACACACACACACTTGTGTAGAGATGGAGGATAACCTCACATATTAGTCCCCCAGAAAAGTCCATTTTGATTTTTGCTTTTGTTTGTATTTAAATTAGGGTTTCTTATTGATCTTCAACCATTGTAATTAGGTTAGTCTTGTTAGTCAATTAATCCCCATAGGTCACCTCTCCCAACCTCTCCAATGTTGGGAATACAAGTATATACTACTCGACTTGGCTTTTTCATGTGGAGTTGGGGGGTGAATGCCTTCATGTCCTCACACCTCTGTGTCAAGCATTTACTGAGTCATTTCTCCAGGCCAATTTAAAAAATATGTGCATATTTTCCACTGATCATCAGAAGCTGTCCACCATATATGATATTCTCATATCCACCTAAAAGAACAGAGGTTGATTTTGTGATCTGTCTCAATTGTTAAACATAAAGTGTAATTACCTGTAATAGGAATTGCTAGAAAGGGAGAGATTCTGATTACCTCTCTTAGGATCACAGTAGAGAATGTTTTTGTTCTCTAGACAAATTTCTCAGTTCCTCACCAGTGTTAATTTTTTCTCATGTCACTCTTTAATGAATCCCTCTATGCTCTCGACAGGTTGTTACTAGAAACAGTTCTGCATATTAACATGAATTAACTTACCTCTACATCACAAGACAATAAGTGAGTGACAGATATTTCAATATTTCTGGACACATGTGATGCGTCTGGTCTCATAAGGTTATGTGAGCCTGTAATGTTCCATCTCATGGAACTCTTGGATTTCTTATTTTTGTTCTTGAGGGGGGAAATACCATTTTAACAGGCATATTTAAGACTGTCATTGGCATACCACCAGAAAATAACACTGGCATATTCTCAAATATAATACATCATTGCAGTATCTATTTGAAAACTGCTGGGACTGGCTTCAAAGGAGTCAGACACACCTGATGAGTAGCTGAGGAGGGTACTGGGAGTAGATCACAGTTCCCTTTACACAGCTTCAAGCTCAGCTTCTCTGTTACTGTGGGCTCTTGTATAAATCCTGTCACTTCTATGAACCTCCAAGTTCATATCTCTTTGATGACATTAATGATCAAAGAGAGCAAATGGTGCAATTGAACTCTGTTTCAAGACCAATAGTGTGAGGAAGCAACTGCCATCATGAAAGGGTATAAAATACAATGGGACACCTTAACAGATCTTCACTTAATATCTTCTATAGATTCCAGGAACATTCTCATTATCTGAGTTATACATGTTCATAAATTCATTTAAATGCAAAGGAAAAACTATCATGTTATTTGAAAAATCAATCAAGCCTATGAATAAGTGTTATAGAGAGAAAGTATAATTAAAATAGAGATACAATAAAATTATGAGAGAAATAGAGAAAAATATAACAATCAATATAACAAGTAAAAAATAGTACACATAAAATAATATTAGCAGTTGAAAAAGATTGAGAAAAATTCTTTTATTTAAATGGAAAGGTATTATTGTTGCTAATTAGCACAACTACAACAATACAGATTTAATCTGCAGACTAGTACATGTTACACTAGCACTATGACATTCAGCTACATAGACAGAAATAAGTTATTTTAAAATGGGCAACTATCTGTTTTTAAAACATATATTTGTTGCAGGGGGAGGGCCCACTTGTTCATCCCAGCCGCCCGGCTAGCTTAGCCCTGAAATAACCACACAGAAATTGTATTCATTAAAAAAACTACTTGGACCATTAGCATTAGCTCTAATTTTTTATTGGCTAACTCTCACATCTTGACTTAATCCATTTTTATTAATCTGCCATGTGGCGGTGGCTTACCGGGAAAGATCCTAACCAGCGACTGTCTCGGGCAGAGGATCCATGGCTTCTCATTGACTCTGCTTCCTTTCTCCCAGCATTCAGTTCTGTATTCCATGCCTACCTAAGTTCTGCCCTATCCAAAGGCCAAGGCAGATTCTTATTCATTAACTAATAAAAACAACACATAAGCAGAAGGACCTCCTATACTATATATTGTTTAAAATTTTAATTTCAAAGCAATTTATTAAGAAACATAGTAAAACTATGCTAAAATTGATCTAGAATGTTTCATAATTGAGATTGTCACATTTTAAAAATGGGGAAGAATCACTAGCCTTGAATATCTCATCATTTCAAAGTTACTATAGGTAAATTGTGTGTTTCTCTATGAGAATACAGGCAGTCAGATCAAAGGAAAAACTGATAAAATCAAACACTATGATCTTTTGAAATTTTGAAAATAAAATAACTAGAAGCAATGTATTTAAATGAAATGGTTTATTCAATAAATAACAATGATCAAATTTCTGTTTTGGAGAGAAAGTACCAGACTAGATCCTTATCTCATTCATGACATCAAATACATTCTGTGTTGATAACTGAGTGAATCAAGCATTTGAGTGCAATTTTATTATTATTTATAAAACAATCTCTTAGAATAAGCCATGAACCTATACTCTAAGCACCAATCAAACTGATATGCAAACCCAATGGGGGATTCTACTATAAAAACAACCCCAAAGTCAACTATATGCCACAAAGCATTTTCTCATTATCTGTAACCATTACAATGGCTTTTTCATTCATTGTAGCACAAGAACAATAGATTAGCAGAATGTCAATACAAAACATGACACTTTGTCATAGTCATGTTAAGAGATGGCAATTTGGTTGAACCAGATTTAAAAACAAAACAACAACAACAACAAAAAAAAAAAACCCTGAAAACACCCTCCTAACTGTGTAACATAAACTTTGGAAGATTTGCTATTTTTTCATTCTTGAAGGATGATAAAAGTTAATAGTTAGGGATGAGCTTAGACCCTATATATTCATAGGTAACAATAGTGAGTGTATCTACTAGTCCTTTACTCCTTACAAATTTCTGGCATTCTTAAATATTCAATATCCTTATCCTCATTTATCTGAAAATGTACTTCTCTAAGCTAAACATTCCATGTGAGTTCAAATTTTAAAACCTTCCTCTGAGAGTTCATTTCCTGAATGAGCTCTGAATGGAGAAACATGTTGGTCCACTTGTTTGTTTATTCACTTGTAACTCAATTTTCATTTTTACAAAAGTGACTGAATTAGTCAGAGTGCAAAACAAAACAATAATAATAAATAATGTTTATTCTCCTATTGACTGAATTCTCTCTCTAGCCCTCTTCAAAGAGACTTCTTAGATTAGTTACCCTCCATACAAAGGCTTTACCACCACAGTATATCTAATTGTATCTAACCCATTTACACAATATCCTTAGAATGTCCTTGAAAGTATTTGCTAATAATGACAATCTTTACCAGTCTACACACATATATGCCACAACTGGTTCAATTAATTTGTAGTACATGTTTTAGAACTGTTGGGAGGAGGCTGCTTGACTGCTTGTTTGTTTCCTGGCTGCCCAGACCCCTGAAATAATCACACAGAAACTGCAATATTTAAAATACTGCTTTGCCATTAGCTCTAACTTCTTATTGACTAACTCTTACATCTTGGTTTAACTCATTTCTAGTAATCTGTGTATCACCATGAGGCTGTTGCTTACCAGGTAAAATTCCCAGTGTCTCTCTCTGATGACTTCATGGATTCTCTGTCTCTGCCTTCCTTCTCCCAGCATTCAGTCCAGTTTTCCCTGCCTACCTAATTTCTGCCCTTTCATCAGGCCAAAACAGTTTATTCATTTACCAATGAAAGCAACACATAGACAGAAAGACCTCCACATCATGGAACTCTGTGTACTGTTGTCTATGGTTTGTCAAACAAGATCTTGCCTCCAGATCATTCCCATCATCTCTTCAAGGTATCTAATACTTTTATTTCTGCACTAGACAGAAAAGCAAGCATGTTAGATACTATAAACAAAAGAGAATTTTGTATACATAAGATGTAATGATTTATGATATTGTCAAAGTTTAGATAATATACTGTTGCATGCAGAAATGTGAGTCTAAGTTTTCATACCTCCTTGCAATGAGTGGTATGGAGACAGATGGAAAGTTGCACAAATAAAATTGCTTGTTTATTATAATCCTTCCTTTCTTTTGCCCATAACACACCAGGCAAATATTTCACTAAAATGGATGAAGTTGTGAGAGGCTCAACATTCACCACCCTTTTCTCAACATGTTTATTCCTATTTAGTAATGGTACTAATTATACCTTCTCTACTAAGACAACAGATGTAAAATTATGTTAATAAAAGGGCGGTGTAAAAACAAAAAGAAATTGTTTGTTGTTATTAGAAAGTACTTTTTAGAGTAAAATGGCAATTTATCCAAGATTAAAGGAATCTTAGATTGAGAATGGAAAGAAGGAAAAAGATAGTAAAATAGAACTGCATGAAAGAAGATTTTTAACAAATCATAAGGGATTTTTAAATGCTATTAGAAGTGTCTACAAAAAAGTGGGCTTATTAAGATGCAGTGAGATCAATGCTGCATTAAATGTTCACACCAAATGTAGGTAACTACTTCCAAGAGATTCATGCAAGAAACATCAAGATTTTTGAGTTTTAAGCCTATTACCGTGGTGAGAACCTTCTACTCTCTTGAGAAGATTAGGAGGAGACAAAGGCTTAAAACAAATACACAAATACATTTTTCTGACCCAACTCTTGTGAAGTAACTGATACTGAATTTATCTTTGTAAATACTTGAAAGCTAGAAAAATTCATCCAAGAATGACTTTTCAATATGAAACATGAGGAGAGCAGAGGAGCGTTTTAAATAAAGGAATGCATGAACTAATCCTGATGTCACCAGTCCCCTGCAAATTGCCACAGTTTGCAATTTGGAAAGAGAGGGTAACAGAGAGTGCAATTAGTTCTAATCAGTTCATTAGACCCGAGAAAGAGTGATGCCACTGGAATTCACAAAACATCTCACACTCGAGAGACAGGAAGGCAGATCTCTGTGAGTCCAAGGTGTGGTAGTACACACCTTTAATCCAGCACTTGAGAGACAGAGACAGGAGTATCTCTGTGAGTTCAAGGACACCTGGTCTACAGAGGGAGTTCCAGGACAGCCAAAGATATACAGAGAAACCCTTTCTCAAAAAGCCAAAAATTAAAAATAAAAGAAATAGAGGTTAAAATAAATCCATGTAAAGATGAAAAATACACAGAGAGTCTGGATAGTGCATATTATTAATTTGTCTTTGAATTGTTTGACAGATGAGAAAGGAAAAACAGCTGCCAAAAAAGACATTTGAATACAAATGCTGTTGGATTAGTAAACCATAAATATTTTGTAAATGTCTTGACTTCAAAATTGAAGTAAAAAATATGTTACTTTGGGAACGATGTTTTGTTTTTGTTTTCACAGGAAATGAAAGGCTATGAATTCATTTTGAGTTAAGAAAAATCAGGTTTGATCAAGGAAGGCCACCTGAGAAATCTCTGGTAGGAACAGATGGTCCACATGTCTCAGTTCTACATCCAGAAAAGATTCAAGAGTGCTACCTGAGATAATAAAGTCTCACAAGATACTCCAGTAATGACTTGATGATAATTCTATTTTTTTAGGTCCCCATAAGATTATCAGTGCCCTCAATCAGCAGGAAGTAGCCTAGATAAACTATGCCCACATTCCCAGAATATGTATCATGGATATTTTCCTTTGTTAATAATGTTAGTTACAAGTTGTTATGGATAATGAGCAGGAGAAAAGCTAAATAAAGAATATTAGATTCATATTTTTTGTTATTAAAAAGGGGGAGAATGCTATGGGACAACAGTTTTACCCTGTAAACATTTGTTTCTTATATTTGGTTAATAAAATGCTGATTGCCGGTAGTCAGGCAGAAAGTATAGCTGAGGCGGCCAAGCAGGAAGTAGAGGCAGGGCAGTGAGAACAGGAGAATTCTGGGAAGAGGATTCTGCAGTCTGCAGTTGTCATCCAGAAACAGAGCAAGAAAGATGTGACTGCCTCACCAAAAAAGGCATGTAAATCATACGTTCTATCTTCGCAATTTTGTTGTAAACTTAAACTATTTTGGTATTGCATTCTTAGGAAAAAATAAAAAGGAAAAAAGGAAATCTATGAAAATCGAGTAATTTCTGATGTAAAGTTGGAAGATATATGGCACCTTATTAAAAATTATTGTCATTTAGTAGAAAGGAGATGTGGCATAAACTGAGGGAAGATCAGCAAATCAAAGTAAATTCATATGTGAATGAAATGATGGAATTAGCAGATAAGCATTTTGAAAAGGAAACTATATAAATTCACTCAGTGTTGCTGGAAAAATTAAAGGATAATGTAGAAATAATGGTGAGGAAAATATAAAATATAGCAAGTATGGATTCTATGGCTGTAGTACCACAGACGCAAACCTTTGTGTGGAATTAATAAGGCTAAGCTTGAGAAGGAAAGTTTATCAAAGTATTGTAGTTCTAACACTATATACTACCCAAGCAACAGCACTGTGTTTTAAACTACTCATGCTGTTGAAAGAAAACACCCGAATCAGGGTATTATACAAACGACAGATATTCATCTCTCATCATTACAGAAAGTGAGAGGGTATTTTCCTGAGTGCGGCTGTCTGCTTCAAGATGTCCCCTTCCTTAAGAAACTTCCAAAGGAACAAAATTCTGTGTCCTTACCTAGTGAAAAGAAGAAGAGAAAAGAGCTCAATAGCTACCTTGCACTCTCTTAGGAGAAGATCAACTTCTTTCATTCAAAGAAGGCCCCATGGCTTAATTATCTCTTCAAGTGTCTTTTCTACTGCAGATAAGACTAAGCTTTGACAAGAATTTTAGGAAAGAACGTAGTCAAATCAGAACACAAAGAGAACAAGTATGAATAAAGGAAATTTGATATAGTGTCTTGTGAATGTATATAATGGTCTAACCTAAAAATCTTCAAGTGTGGGATGAGAAGGGTGTGGGGAAAAGTACTTATTTTTTTCTTAAAACAATAATAGATGTTATAATTTTAGAAAAGCTGCTGAGTGATGTGACAGAGGTTGGGGGACTAAAGGAGCTAAGCACAAGGATAACAATATAGACTAGCTTATTAATCAAAATTCTGAAACCAGAGTTTAAATTGTTAAAATGAAATAGAACAGAGGAAACCTTGTACATTTAGAATTCAACATTAAGAGTATCCAAAGTTCTTGTGTAAAAATATGTAAGGCAACCAACAATAAACAGTTTTGAAATCTCTCTTAAACAGAGAGATAGAGATAGGAGAGTGAGAGTGGGAGAGAGAGAGAGAGAGAGGGAGAGAGAGAGAGAGAGAGAGAGAGAGAGAGAGAGAGAGAGAGAGAGAATATTACAGAGAGACAGAGAGAGGATTCAGTACTCGGTGAAAATATCTTTGAAATTGATAAGATTTTTCTCATAAAGAAAGTATTTTGCTGAGAGTATTTTGCCATCAGCTTACCTGATCTAAAGGAAACATTAAAGACACTTTTTAGACAGAAAGAAAATGAAGTGACAAAACATACTTCCACACAAAAGGATGAAGTGCACCAGAAATAGCAAATACAGGCATAAATATTAAATACAACCATGTTGGGTTCTTTTTCTTGATAATGATACAACTTCTTATATAGGATTAAATGTCCAGCTGACAACTGCGAGAGAGACTGGCAAAAGAATAACAATCTCAAGATACGTGAAAGCCAACAAAAGGAAACAGAAACTGAACAGAATTTGTCTCTTAAACAAAAACTCCCTAAATGCAAGAGTGAAATAAAATACTGCATAAAACGAAATAATAATAATAATGAAATCTGACATTTCATCATACAAAAAGAAAGCTAAAAGATAATGATGTGGTATCTTGAAAGTATTAAGAGGGAAACAAAAGAAGTAACACTGTCAACATAGGGTCTTATATAAAGTGAAAATATATTTAAAAATACGAAGACAAATGAAAACATTTGCAGATAAATACGAAGATTTTTTTGTACATGTACTACAAGAAGTACTTAAATTCTTCAGTGTTTCAGAATATGAAGTCACATGAAAATTTGGATCACAGGACAAAAACAAACCAAGATTAAAATAGTCAATGTAAAAACATTTCTTGTCTTCAGGTCTTTGAGGATTATATGCAAGTCATTTGCTTGTATTCCTGAGTAAACTCCTCCTTGAGCCACTTTTCCATACCCTCCCAATTTTGCATCCTATTTTCTTTTTTTAATTCATCAAATTTTCCAGGTAGTGGTGATGCTTGCTTTTAATCCCACCCAGCACTCAGGAGACAGAGGCAAGAGAATCTCTGTGATTTTGCGGCCAAATTGATCTACAAAAGCTAGCTCTGGGACAGACTCCAAAACTACAGAGAACCCCTGTCTCAAAAAATCAAAAAAAAATATGAAGTTCAATTTTTGTTGTATATATATTCTCTGATGTTCAACCATCCACTGGCACCCAGGATCCACATCCTTAAAGAAAACTGACTTCCTTTTCTTGAAACTGTCAAACCCAAATAGCTCCTCTGCTAGGACTGGGACTAGATAACTCTGTTATGCACCCATGCTGGGATGTGTGGATAAAATGTGCATGTGTACAGCTCTCCTGCTGTGTCCAGGGATATTTCCTTTCTTGCATTCATTTACCAGTTCTTGCCTTTACAATCTCTCTACTCCCTCTTTCACAGCGCTCCCTGGGTTTTTGGAGAAGGGGGTGAGATCCACTTCTCACTTCTTTGTCACTTAGTTTTTGATCCTCAGCCATCTGTGGGTCTCTGTCATGTAGAATAGAAGCAAGTCCATTGAGGTCAGAGAGAGATGCTAACCTATAAGTATGATCAAAGTTACAAACAGTTGGTTTGTAACATGTCAATTTAAATGAATGACAGAATCAGTTTCTCTCTTATGGCCCGTGGCTTATATTATCACATGTTCTGATAAGAGTTCCAGGAGCAGATTTCATTTTGATGGAGCAGAATTTAAATTCAATTAAATTAGGTTACTTCCATGGTTGGCTTCTTTCATGATAGTAATGCCACTATTGCTCCAGTGGACAAGTCTTAACAAGTTGGTCATTGTAAGTTGAATACTTAACAACTACGCAAGATTAAAATTTTCTTTTCCTCTCTAGTATCTTGCAAAATGTCTTCTAGTACTATAAAATCTAGGTAGTAGGTACAAACTTTTCAGGCGAGTATCAACTTCATCTCTCCAAGTTCTCTAAATCAAATATGTGGTATTTTCAGCAATTGTATCTAACTCTGAAGTCATGATTGTTAACTAAGAGCACTGGAAATAGCCTATGTTTTGAGAGTTCTATCAAACCCTTTTAACCAATAACTCCAAAAGTAGTAACCCATTCCTTACACTGAACTTTCTTTTTATTAACCTGTGGTTTCTAGTAGGGCATTTTTTAAATTTCTTCTTTTGATTGATTTTATTGAACTATACATTTTTCTCTCCTCCCCTCCTTTCCTTTCCCCTTCCCTTCAATCCTCTCCCATGGTCCCCATGCTCCCAATTTACTCAGGAGATATTGTCTTTTACTTCTTCACATGTAGATTCGATCCATGTAAATCTCTCTTAGGGTCCTCTTTGTTGTCTAGGTTCTCTGGGATTGTTAATTATATGCTCTTTTTTTGGAAACATGAGATTATAAGTACACATCCCAAGATATTGCACACTATAATGTGGGTATTGGGGAGACACCAAGTTGTCCCAGTAAATGTGACCATCAGTTTCCAGAGTCAATTGTCCTGCAGAACTTGCCAAGAAAAGATTAACCTCTGCCAGAGAGTCACTCCTTTGGTGGATTAACATCTGAATATTAGTTGTCACCTGCTGTAACCCTCATGGCCTCCAAGAGATTACAAAGAAGAGTCTCAGTGAGGGTCTAGAATCAATGGTGTAGTAGAAATCAGAGGTCTTGAACCATTCCTATGACTCTTTACAATGAACACTTGCAAGTAAAGAAATATGGACAAAGGGGTCTGATACTCACTCATGACTCACTGTGTCACACTGAAGCTTCCAAGATGAGATTTTTAAATATTTTCCTTTCTATTCCCCTTTTCTCTTCAATTTTTTTTCTCTTTTGGTGTTATAGGGTTAAAGGAGTGTAGGGTAAATGTGAAGGAATGGGGAAATTAATGGGATCAAGATACATGATGTGAAAAACATATAGGATAAATAAAAGAAGTTAGAAAACAAATTAGCTAAAAGTTGTCACTATTCTTAAACTAGGAAGCTTCTACTTAAATGCTAATATACAAATAAGAAATCATGAGGAAAACAAAAATCTTCAACTGAATAGTAGCAAAAACATATTAACAAAAATTATCTAACTCTGTACTAATAGTGTAGAGAAATAAATTGTGCTGCTTGTTGCTACTAGACAATAAATATTACTTATAAAAGGGAAGTCATTAAAACTGAAGACAGCCAAACTACAAATCTATAAAACCTAAATTTCAGTCTGTGAAATGAGCAATAAAATCAAAAAACTCTGGTTACACTGAGTGCAAAAACTAACCAGAAAACACAATTGTTATGTTGATGAATTACAGAGAAATCCTCAGTAAAAGTCCTTTAAGAAGTAAATAGAAGTTTAGACACAGTGTCATAGACAACTTAATGCTGGTTAGCTTGAAAATCCATCAATACCACAAAACTAGCCCTAGCCTTATAAACAAAATTATTTCTCTTTGTATAAATATTTCTTTTTCTTTTTATTTGTGTGAAAAAATTATGGAGTGCTGAGGAGTTCCATCCAGAGGGTGCTGAGGAGTTCCATCCAGAGGGCTGTCCCTATTTCAGTGCTAAAGAGTTCCATCCAGAGGGGTGAGTCTGTGCTATGGGGCAGACTGTCCTGGTAGGGAGCACAGTCCCCTTGCCCAGCTTCTGCTGCAGGGTCTTCTGTGTTTCACTCGACTCTGCCTTACCCCCACGGTCGCCCTTTTTTCTCCTGTTTCCTTGGAATACCAACTATTCCTATTTCAGTGCTGAGGAGTTCCATCCAGAGAGGTGAGTGTGTGCTATCCGGGGTGGAATGTCGCGGAAGAGAGCACAACCCCCCACCCCAGCTTCTGCTGCAGAGTCTTCAGTGTTCCACTCAACCCTACCCTGCTCCCACAGTCACCCTTTTGTCTCCTGTGTCCTTGGATTACCAGCTGTCCCTATTTCAGTGCTGAGGAGTTCCATCCAGAGGGGTAAGTCTGTGCTATCTGGGGTGGACTGTCCTGGTAGAGAGCACAGTCCCCCTCAGCTTCTGGTACAGGGTCTTCTGTGTTCCACTTGACTCTGTCCTGCCCCCACAGTCGCCCTTTTGTCTCCTGTGTCCTTGGAATACCAGCTATCCCTATTTCAGTGCTGAGGAGTTCCATCCAAAGGGCTGTCCCTATTTCAGTGCTGAGGAGTTCCATCCAGAGGGTGCTGAGGAGTACCATCTAGAAGCAGGAACAGTTCCTGCTTCTGCACTGAAGAGATCCACCCAGAAAGTCAGTCACAGCAAAAACTGAACCAAGACACCAAGACTCTCCTGGCTTCATTTGAAGGAAAAGATGGGAAGACACCAAAGCAAGAATTCCTCTAACAACCTGAAAGGCAACATGACATCACCAGAATCCAGGGATTACGAAACTAGAAGAATTGAACACCCTACTCCAGAAGAAATAGAAGAAATCGACTCTAAGGGGAACTATATGTAAGTAATAGAGGAACTTAAACAGGAGATAAAAATCTGCCGTAAAGAAATGGAGATAACAAACAAAAAAGTAGATGAAATGAATAAATCTCTCAAAGATACCCAAGAAAAATAAGAAATCCAAGAAAAAAACAATCAAACAGGTAAGGGAAACAGTTCAAGACTTGAAAAATGAAATGGAGGTAATGAAGAAAACACAAACTGAGGGAAGGCTGGATATGGAAAATCTGGGTAAACGAATAGGAACTGCAGAGACAAGTATCACCAACAGAATACAAGAGATAGAAGAAAGAATCTCAGACACTGAAGATACTGTAGAGGAAATCAACTCACTGATTAAAGAACAAAACAAATCCAACAAATTCTTAACACAAAACATCCAGGAAATCTGGGACACTGTGAAAAAGCCAAACCTAAGAATAATAGGTGTAGAAGAAGAAGATTTACAGCTCAAAGGCCCAGAAAATATATTCACCAAAATTGAAGAAAACTTTCCCAATCTAAAGAAAAATATTCCTATGAGGTTAAAAAAGCATATAGAACACCAAACAGACTGGATCCAAAAAAAATTATCCCCTCACAATATAATAATCAAAACACAAAACATACTGAATAAAGATCAAATATTAAGAGCTGCAATGGAAAAAGGTCAAGTCACATATAAGGGGAAACCTATCAGAATTACACCTGACTTCTCAGTGGAAACCATGAAAGCCAGAAGGTCTTGGATAGATGTGCTGCAGAAACTAAGAAGCCAAGGATGCAAGCCCAAACTACTATACCCAGCAAAGCTTGCATTTACCATCGATGGAGAAAACAAGATATTCCAGGACAAAAACAGATTTAAACAATATGTAGCCACAAACCCAGCCCTACAGAAAATACTAGAAGGAAAACCACAAACCAAGGAAGTAAACAACATTCATAATAACACAAGCATCTGACAACCCTCCACCAGCACAACTCAAGGAAGGGAAACACACAAACAATAACACCAGGAAAGATAACCAAAGTCAAAAATCACTGATCATTAATATCGCCTAATATCAATGGACTCAACTCACCTATAAAAAGGCACAGGTTAAGAGAATGGCAGGATCCAACATTCTACTGCCTACAAGGAAAACACCTCAAACACAAAGACAGACATCTACCTCAGAGTAAAGCGTTGGAAAAAGGTTTTCCAATCAAATGGACCAAAGAAACAAGCAGGTGTGACTATACTAATATCTAACAAAATGGATTTCAAACTAAAATCAATCAGAGGAGACAGAGATGGACACTTTATACTCATATCAGGAACAATTCATCAGGAGGAAGTCTTATTCCTGAATATCTACACACCTAATATAAAAGCACCCACATATGTAAAAGAAACATTACTAGAACTCAGAATATACATCAAACCCCACACTCTAATAGTGGGTGATTTCAACACTCCTCTCTCACCAATGGACAGGTCAACCAGACAGAAACTTAACAGAGAAATAAGAGAACTAACAGATATAATGAACAGATATAATGAACCAAATGGACCTAACAGACATATATAGAACATTCCACCCAAACAGAAAAGAATATACATTCTTCTCAGCATCTCATAGAACTTTCTCAAAAATTGATCACTTAATTGGTAACAAAGTAAATATCCATAGATATAAAGAAATTGTAGTAATCACCTGTGTACTATCAGATCACCATGGAATAAAGTTAGAATTCAATAATAATTCTTACCCCAGGAAGTCTACAAACTCATGGAAACTGAACAGTCAACTACTGAACCATCCCTGGGTCAAGAATTATGGATTAAATTAAGTTGTAAGAGCTGATTCATAATAAGCCTGAGCAACAGGCCAAACAATTGGTAATTAGTATAAGAATCTGTGTGTTTATTTGGTAATGAATGGTTGTGGGACTTGGCAGGACAGAATCTTCTATCTACAGATGTGAATTTAAAAATATCATTTATCGTTGCCATCAAAGTGAAAGTAATTAGAAAATTATAATAAAATATAAACCCCAAATTCTCTGCAGAATAAGCAAATAGATAAGTATAAACATTACATATGTGTTCTTGGAAAAACTCTACTGCTGAAGACACTGCACATTTTGGCTGTAGGACATTGAAAACTCTATTTTAAAATGACTAGGTTACTCCCTTTATGCCAAAGAGTTTTAATTGTGCTGGATCATACTGATTTGAATGCTGGGAGAAAACAGCTCAATGCACTTACACAATGTGTCACCCTTAATTCAATAATATCAAATTTCCCGATAAATGATGTCCACTGACACAAAGGCAGCATGATTGGCATGGGGTAGTAATAAGTATCATGCTTTATGGAGTATTTTACTATGAAATTGAAAAGCAAATAAACTCTTCTAAGATACAAACTCAGTGTTTACTATGCATCAAGTGATTTCATAAGGACATGAAAGAAATTTTAAGACGTATTAGAAATGAATTGTAGCCTGATTGGGGTAGTGGTCACATGTTTTTGTTAAAATTTACCATATTACATATTTTGATCAAAACAAAATTTGCCACTTATTAAACAAAACAGACAATTATTTTTTAAGCATAGGTGAAGAAACAGTATTATGCTTCTTATAGCCTTTCTAAAAACTCTCCTATGGAAGGTAAAACCCTCACTTATTTAAGATATGAGTGTTTCTTCCCTAGATATTAATTCCTGATTGCCCAAATTAAGGTATTTCAGAAACACTAAAAATGACCAACTAGTCCCAGATATTCCCATAGTGCTATGTCTGAGCTTGGCTACAGGGGATGAACCACTTTTGGGCAGCTGTGGTATGTGCTGGCAATTAGAATTTTAAATTTACTTTGTTGGTATGACAACAGTAGTTGGGCTTTTTTGTTAAAAAAAAACTGTAGTTATGAAAATCACACTAAAAATGAGGGCAAATTAAATAATACTATACTTATAATATTTTATTACAGTAAAGCTAAACTCAGAGAAATAAATTATTATAAGATTTAAAATTACCCAAAACTGTAAGATTAGAACATGGATGTTCTTTATGTTAGCCTATCAATTGTACTACAGATACTGTGAAAATTGAATTTAAAAATTATCACAAAAGCACATTCTCTCCTGTTAATTATTGAATGTCACTCATACGAAAAATGTTTGAGACATCATCACCTCAACATTCAAAGTGGCATAAATTACCTTTACCCACAAATGTTATAGTTCTCATTTTCTTTTTATTAAATATCATATTGGATTTCTCTCTTTTTAACATCATCTCTAAGAAGATCTACAATGGTCACTTAAGCATCATTTCAGAACCTAAGCTGCCAATCATGGTGACAAATATTGAACACATAGAAAGTTCCTATTAGTCTTATAAAAATCTTTTATTAAAAAGTGGTAAATATTGATTGACAAATAATTCTCAGTAGACTCCAGCAATTTAGTTCTCCTTTCCCTTTAGTCCTGATAACGACTTGGCTTGTCCTGTATAAATGTCCCATTCCCATATCTTATTCATAGTGATTCTTAAATTCATTGTCTTCAGAACCTATCTCTATTTAGTATAGAGTTTCAAGTCTTAAGTAAATGGGTGATTTATTTAAGATTATATATAAATGAATGATTCCATGAGCCAGTGGTTTCATGACTGAGTCAGTATACCAGTGTGACCACGTTTTTATCCAACACTGGGCTGTATAGAACAAACGAGTAGTTCTTTCAAAAGTAAAAATAAAGAATTAGAAACAAGGTAGTTAATAGGTCCTTATCTACAAAGGACTGCCATTATGTTAGACTAGTATTATTTTTCCTAGTTACTGTCCACATTTTCCTTCAGTTTCCCAGGTCTTCTGAATAAATATTTTCCAGATTTCTTATACAGTAATCTAATTTTACCACCTCAGGTTATGGGTTCATTTAACAAGATCATTAGCTTCATCATTCTTATATAAGGCACATGAAGGCAAGCAGGACAATTAGGATATTTGGGACATATTGGTCCCACAAAGATCACACCTCTACTCAACACTAAAACAAGGAATCTCTAGTCTGAACACTGTCGTATGCACATATGTGCTTCTACTGCCCTTGCTTCTAAGATATTTGTGAGTATTTAAAAGTGTCCCAAAGATGGGACTATTGGCAGAGAAGTAAGAAGTGTATTATTGTGAGTTGTGCGGTAGCAATTGCTTTTTGCATTTCTTTCCCAAAAATAAGTACTCAGAAAAATCATATGGTAGATATTATTTTATCCCATGTTATAGAGCATCAAGACCTGACTAGTGATAATTGGAAGACAGATACCATTCTGTGTAACAGAAATATTGAAATTTGATATGACATCTTGTCCGGTACATGTGGACCAAAATCATTCTATTAGCGAAACATGATCTACGAGTTCACCTGTAATTTTGCAAAGAAGACTGTGACAGACAGAAACAGCTGAAGATTGCACTGGAAGTCAGAGTGAGGAAGCCTGATTTATATGAAATTCTAATGTTACTGATAACTGTAACTAGATTTTGCATGGTAATTTTATTTTTTTTAAAAAAAAAAGTTGGCCTTTGTTGATTGAACATTAAGTTCCTTGTCTTTGAACATGGTTGAGAAAGTGACCATATGGTAGAATGGAGTTTCATTGGGCCTTGTCCACACTTCATATGAGGGCTTTGGCTGTATTTTAAAGTACCTTGTTTTGCCCTGTTTGGCTGTCATCTCTTGGAGACCTGCTCTTTTCTGAAGACAAAATGGAAGGCAATGAATATAGGGGTAGAGTGGAGATGGGGTGGAGCTGAGAGGAGTGGGGGTTGGGAGTGGAAACTGTGGTTGGGATTTTTTGTATGAAAGAAGAATCTATTTTCAGTAGAAATAAGTAAATAATGATTTCAAAATAAAGCCAAGAGTGACTGAATTTGTCTTTAATTCTGAAATTATAGGTAAAGAGACATGCTGATCATGGAAATTCATTGGTTAGCCAGCACAACCCGCAATAGATTGTGTCCCATTCAGTGACAGACACGGTCCAAGGAGAATAAGACAGATTATCCTAAGAGAAAGCACCTAATAGACTGTTTGTCTTCATAGGTTTTGGAAAAACTTATACACCTGCATACTGTGTATTCAGAAATTCAAACAGAAAGCACACACAACATCTAATGTCTGCCTCCTAAGACAGTCATAGAATTAAGTAAAATAATGCTTATAAAAACTCAACGCAGTGCCAGACAACTAGTCTTATGAGAGACACAATTATGAAAAGATAGAATATATAGATTTCAAAAAGATATTAAGATTATGAATCTTGAGAATCAGAACTAGTAAGGGCTTCCCACAGAAAGAATGATGGGATGCCTGGAAGGTGAAGGCGATGGACAGGGTAAAAGGCAAGGGGAAGAAAACAGTGGATTTACACACATGAGAATCACAGTGAATGATCATTGGGGTATGTGAAATTCTTCATGGCAGAGTACAGTAACTTATAGATCAAAAAATCTAAGTTTAACAAAGTCACTAATTAATCCAGAAACACCTCCAAATATTCACAAGTTTCAGAAGTTAAGCACTTTTCCCTTGAGGGATTTGCCTGAACTGTGAATTGTTTTTACGTGCACCATGCTCTCTCCCTCACACATGAAAAGACACCAAGTCAGCACTGGTACTTAAATTTCATAATATTATCACGCTCATGCATGAACACCTTCAAAGTAAAAGAAAGTAACTGAGCTGTAGGCTTTCTGAATAAGGGCTGCATTAACTACAAGGAACATAGACAACAGAAAAAGAAAGTGTGTATCTCTTTCCCTGAGTTTGCAAATGCCTATACATGGAGAGTAGTAGCCTTTCTGTTCTCTGTTAGCAATGGGGATTTGGAAAACAGCCCCAGACACTATATTTCAGCTCTAAGCCAACCGTAATTTTCACGTGCAGTGAACTTTTATGGCCTCTGTTTGTAGAGCTAAGCAGTGAACACACATCTGTGAGAACATTTTCAATAAAGCTCAGTTTTATTAAGTATATGATTGGATTTTATGATTTTTAAATAAATATATATGATGTATACACCCTAAGTTTTTATCCTTTCTCACTTAGGGCACTAATTTTTAATGAATGTCATTTTGCTTTATGAAAATGTTTTAAATATCCTGCCATATGTCTTGCAAGTTGAATGACATTTCATATTTTCTGTAAATTCCTAAGGCATTTAAATTTTGAGTCAAAGGACATCCATGCTCTTGTGAGCAATAGAAATATTCTGATTAAATTTGTGATCTGTCTTATCAACCTGCATTTGAAGCAGTGGTTGTTTCTGAACTTTCATACTCAATGGCAGTCCTTTGTCTAAAGTACATACCAAGGGACACTGTCCTTAGCTGTTTATCTTTTTGGAGATTATTATTTAATTCTGATGCAAAGTTTATTCACATGAGAAGGTAAGTCTTCAAAGGTGACTTTTTACAACTGAAATAGGGCCACGTGGACACAGAGGCCAACCTTGGATATCATTCTTCAGGGGCTATCGTCTTTGTTATATACGATTTATCACTAGTATAAATTTGGCTATTTAACTAGGCTGGCCAACCAGTATCTCAGGAATCTGTCTGTCTTTGCTTCCCAAGAGCCCAAATTACAAGCATTCTCCACCACATCAGGCTTTTCTATATCAGTTATAGACACTGAATTCATTTCCTCATGCTTACATGAACTAGTATTTTATTGATTAACACATCTTCCTAGCCCCCAAATTTTTCTTAATTCATGACTTCTCTACAATAGCATAATTCTGTAGAAAATTAAAAAAATAACAGAATGTCATTTCAGACAAGATGCAAAAAAACTTGAAGCTGGTTGCTTAACAGATAAAATTTTCCATGTCATTAAATATTCTTCTAAAACATCAATGACCACAAACAATTTAAATAATACTTGCTCTGGAATTTATTTAAGTGTTACTCAATAGTGAGACAATAAAATTGCTGAAGGATATTTATGACCATACATCTAAAAATAAAAAGACTTATTCAAATCTTTATTTTTTTAAAAAAAACTTGATTTTATTTTAAATCATGTGTATTTATCAATTGGTAGTATATGTACATGAGTGTAGGGAAATATTTGTGGAGTCAGAGCTATCGGGGGCCCAAGAACTGGACCTACAGGCAATTATAAGCTCTTGAACATGAATGATAGGAGTTGAACCAGTATCTTTTGCAAGAATAGTATTTGTTCTTAGCCCCTGGGCTATCTCCAGCCCCATAACCACACACATAACACAAGAAGGTAATTAGTTGTAATATTTCTGTCGTGTCTTTGCATGGTAAATAAATAGACATAGTATCATGCTGATCTCTACATTTTTATGTCTAAGCAAATTTGTGTGTGTGTGTGTGTGTGTGTGTGTGTGTGTGTGTGTGTAGTTTAGTGATGTTCACGGACTTCATCAGAGATGTTTCTTTGTGATGTGGTTGACAATTATTACAGAAATTTGCCATCGGTCAAAGTACAGTGGCTGACTGACTGAGAACCTCCCCAAAGTTCTAGCCCATCACAGAAGCAAGAATTAAAAAATTAGAAATGCCAGTGGTTAGTTGTTAGTAAGAACAGAGGAGAAAACGTGTCTGCTGACTCTGATAAGCCTCATTACTTCACTCATAAAATGTGTATAAAGTTGCATACTCAGTCATCAAGTCAGCCAACATTCTAGCATAGAGTGAGAATGGGTCGTAGCTCAAGCCATAGATGGGGGTTGTGAATCACTGATAGCTTCTGGAAGAGAAAGAGCCAGTTTTCTTTAGCGATATGGTCCTCTGCTGGGTCAATCCACCAAATGATCTCACACCCAAAAGTATACAAACAGCATAAATTGCAATTCACAGGTACTTTTAAAGGAGCACACAAAGTCAGGGCATGTGAGGAGTGAGTGCATATTTGGAAAGAATTAAGGGGTGTTTTGAGAAGTGTATGATGACATACATTAAACAAAATCATCAAATACATATAATTAACATCTGTGCTTTTGTATGCTACTCGTTGGCTCATCACTTAGTACTCATTTCAGACAGACCAATTCTTCTACTCTTAAAATACTTGTGATTAATAACTGGAACCACAAAATGCAAGATTAGGGACACTGGCAAGTTAGATAACTCAAGAATCTGTAAATCAATTCTTTTAGATAAAAAGGAAAAATATAACATATATGTATGTATGTAAGTATGTATGTAAATATGTATGTATGTATTATGATGATAATGATGATGATGATGATTTCACATTGACTGGTGTAACATGACGGGCCTGCTTGTTGGGTTTTCTGTCCCGCCCGGTACCCGACAGCCGGCAAGCTCCAAAGAAAATCACACAGAGATCTCTGTAAATTATAAAACTGATTGGCCCACTGGGTCAGGCTTCTTAATGACCAATTCTCACATCTTGATTAACCCATTTTTTCTGATCTATTTTTGCCATATGGCTCAGTACCTTTTTCAGAGGCAGATCACATCCTGCTTCCTCGGTGATCTATGCAGGAGTGGGAACAATCAGCTTCCTCCTTCCCAGAATTCTCCTGTTCTCATTGAATCATTTCTACTTCCTGTCTGGTTTTCCCACCTATACTTCCTGCCTGGCCAATCAGCATTTATTTAAAACATGATTGACAGAATACAGACAATTCTTCCACACCAGACTGAAGGTCATGGAATGGACTTCCATTGATAAGGAAGCACTACTGCAATATTGCCTCCCTTAAGTGAAAAATACAGAGCTCACCAGATTGCTAGGATTGCCTGCATCTGAACAGAGATTAACCTCCTTCACACAATGACTTGCCTAAACTTTTCTTAGTAAGAGGCTATAAATGAACATTCAAAAAAATCTTCAGCTAAATTCTGAAAAAATACATCTCACCTAAAAAGCCCATAGATAAAAATTTGAAGTCTTTCATACCCAAAGGCATCATCTAATAGTGGCAGAAGTGGGGTGGACTTAGCTATGGAGTGAGCGAGAGGACAGTTGTCAGTTTTCATCTGTCTCCTCTGATAGAGAAAGAGATCTTGCACATGACTGAACATGTTGTCATATGGATTATATTTCTACTCTGAGTGTCCTAGCGATGGTAGGTGTCAGTTCCTATCTCTTTGTTACATCACTGCAGCATGTATGAGAGGGAATACAGGTCCTCTTCCTGTTTCTTTCATTTCTCTTTTAATTATAGTCAATAGAGAAAGACATATCTTATCTTTCCATGAGCAAGGTGCTTTCACTGTACTACTTTGGCCAAACTTCACTTCAGACATTTTTGACCCATCAAGATTACAATGACTTTTTATTTCTTATGTTTTGACTCTGTTAGACAAAAGATCAGAGTATCTTGGGAAATCTATACTTTATGGCTCACTAACAGGTTATGAACTCCCTTAAATAATCAATCTCTTTAAAACTCATAACAATGAGGTATATTGTTCCCCTTTTTTTTAATGTACTTTAGTAAAGTATACATTCATGTAACTTTAAGTTAACTTTAACTTTGAGAGTCTAAGGAAACTGTGAAACTCACTTATAACAGGTTGAAAATGGCCACAGTTTTTTTTCACTGAAGGAAGGATCTACACTAGCCTCTGAATTTGAACTACTTGTTAGTGTATCATTCATTTGTAGTGACAAGAAACAGAGTAGACCGTTCTGGAGAAGTTCTACTTCAATCTCTTGGAATATTGTCTACCTCGATGCTATATCATGAAATACTTTCTAAAAACTCAGTTACAACCTTCATAAATTAAACCTATCTTGCGATACTGCCAGATGGTGTCATCAACATCCCTGTCTGAGATCACAGATGTCCTCAAGGGAGTCTTATCTATAACTAAATTAAGCCTTTAATGCTAGGATACTAGGTAGTTCTATGTCAACTGAATATAAAAAGCATCAGCAAAAAAAAAGGAGCATCAGGTGGTAAAACAACTACATGTGATCTGGCTGTAGTTAAGCCTGTAGGGCATTTTATTATTTAGTGATTGATGGGGAAGGACAAGCTCATCATGGGCACTGGCGGTCATGGGATTTATAAGAAAGCAGACTGAGCAAGCTAGCGGGAAAAGGTCATTCAGCAGTGCTGATACATGGCCTCTGCATCAGCTCCTACCTCTAGGTTCCTGCCCTGTTTGAGTTACTGTCTTTACTTCCTTCAATAATTAAGAGGGATAAGAAAGCAGAAGCCAAATAAACCCATTCTTCCCGACTTGTTTTGATCATGGTGTTTTGTTGCAGCAAGAGGAATTGTAACTAAAAGTGTTAGGTTGCCAACTGCTAGCTACGTTCCCTGCAAATTAGCAAAATTAATCTTGTAAAAGAGAGGACTGTTCTAGGAATTCCTACCACCAGTAGCCTTTAAGTTACCCAACCACTTGGGCATGACCCTTTATACTATTTATTCTAATGTAAAATGCACGTCTGGCCTCTTTTCCAGCTGTGGAATTCTGTTGCTGGTCTCCGTTCGAGCAGAGAATTGTGATTTGTGAGTCTACCCCTAAATAAATAACCATCTATTATTCTCAATTCTGAGCTAGTGTGGGGTTTCTTTTAAGCGTCCTTCAGAAGACAAAACAGGTACACACAGAATTAAATAAGCACTCTTATGGTAAGTCACACTCTCTTATTGAACAAAAATTCATATGCTACGTTTTTCATAGCTTTATGATTCTGTACTCTAAGCTGTTTCCTTTTCTGCTTGGTTCAAATACAGTTCCATCTCTGGATGAGAAGTATTTCTTGATACAAAAAGCTTTTCTTTATATACTCCTCCTTCTGCCCCTCCTTTGCTTAGAAGCCCCTTATGTTCTCACAGCTTGAGCCCACTGAAATCCAGTGTGTTTGATCCTCTGTACAATTGATCTTCTGTACCACACAAATTGATAGACTTATTATCTTGTTCTATATCATGCACTGACTCATTATTATCTCAAATACAGCTAATAATATTTTTCAGGCTTTATTTAACTGTACCATTTTATACCTAGAAAGAACATTAATAATTTTTAGCCCAACCCTCTCATTTGTACAGAAGAGATAAAATGAGACTAAAAGATAAGTAGCTTCCCTAAAGTCATATCAAATTTCTCAAAGTAAGCTCACCTTGGGCATAGCAACAGTGACAAATTAAAAAGGTACTCATGATAAAACCTGCTAAGGAACGGATGCATGCTCACTCTCCTTTAACAATGAATGCCTCGCAGTTGCTGCTGCACAACACTTCTAAGAAATGCTGCAGAAAATCAAAAACTATTTGTTTCAACTTAAATTTTCCTAGAATTTTGAATGTAATAGTTTTTATCTCAAAACACACATTAACTTGCAGATGAACTTTTGTCCTTGGAGTATGCTTTACTAACAAAGCTGGAATTACTTTGTTAAAGTGTCCCTTACTCCACATCTCAAAATTAACGGAATAATTTTTCTCTCCTACAACAATTAGATAAGTAAGATGATAACACTCCTTTCTTTCTCTTGAATTTAGAAGATTTTTAACTACTTTTATTCTTAAATGTAAACATCTTTTGTACAGAAGAATATCACACTACAGTATACGGTCTGTGTTTAAAATGTAGACACTTAAGTTCCATGATAAAAAACTAATGTTCTTTCTGCCTCTGTTATAGCAGGGAGAAGAGGCCAAAACATTTGCTCCAACACTGAAAATTTGTCTCAGTACTCTACAAGAGCCAAAGTTAAATGTAGAATCCTAAACCTAAGAACCTTAGAATGATCTCGAGTTGTTATTTTGCAGATATAGAGACGAGAGTTTGATAGAGAGTTGACAATTACAGTGCACATTGAAACTTTACTTACATGTAAGATCTGGCTATAGTTAAAACTATAGGACATTTTATTAATTAGTGAGTGATGGGAGAGGCCAAGCCCATTTTGAATGCTGCCATCAAAGGGCTGGTGATCTGGGTTTTATAAGAAAGCAAGCTGAGCCAGCTAGGAGGACCAGGCTGTTCAGGTTCCCATTACTCTTTTGGTTCATTAAATATCCATCACATTTGCCATCTCTTCTGGTCTGGAATTGATTCCTTTGACCTTTCCTCCTATCTTCTTCTCCTCCTTCTCCACCTCCTCCCATTTCACATATCCTTCTTTTCCTTTCCTCAATTGTGTTAGCTTTAACACTCATCCTTTACATTTTCCTCTTGTGGACTTTCATTGTCTTTGGCCTTTGGGTGACAAAAACTACCCATTAAATATTGAGTAAACAAATTTTCTCTGCTATTTAAAAAGACTCCCTGCAGTTGAAAAGCAATTTTATCTCTAAGATACTGAGATATAAATATATATTTGCCATCTTATCTCAGTGTTCTTTTTATAGCAATAGACACTCTAGTCATAAACAATGGCTACACATGTAACAAAAGAGTTGTACACACATGTGTAGTGGCTCATTTAGATCTTCCTAAATTTTATTCCTGTAGTATCTGATAGTACCTCCAAGACTTTATCATAAATTATAACTATCTACAAATCTTGTTGAAATGAATATATTGTAATCTAGTAGGAGTACAATTCAAAAGTATTGTATCATGAAGAAATTCTTGTCAATGCAAAAAATCACAAACTGCATTTTGAAGAGTAAGAATATTTGGTTTGGGTAAGTCTACGTGTATCACCTAAAGTTGTCACATGTATTTACGCTCCTGAAATGGGGAGAATAAAAAAATACATGAAATTTATTAGATAAAAGAATAGAATATACATGAAGAAAGAAAAAATTAAAATCAATCAAGAACCTCATCTCTACCAATAAAGAAATACAAAGAGAAGACTGTTTAAGGTTATTTATTACCTAAAATAGGTAAATCTGGTAAGGTAGTGTTAGCTTCAAAAGAAACATACTTCAAAGATATAAACAGAAATGTCTCATACATGCAAATCTTACAACATATGAGCACATATTCACTCACACATACAAGCATACATCTGTAACAATGTAATTGATGTGCTTTTCTCTGGGGAAGGTTATATGATAAGATGTTTTGACCTAAGGTGTGTCTACAGGATGTTTTGCCTAGACAAAACAATATTTTGAACCAGGATGTGGTCACTTGATGTTAGGAGATGTGAGGAGAAAATTTCTTTCTTTGTTCTTTGTGTCATGGTAAAGAAGATCTTTGCCTTCTACCCTATTTTGGATCTGAGTATGTAAGAACTTTGAGTAATAAACTTAAGGTGGATCAGAGGATTTATCTGTTGTCTCATCTGTCAGGCGAGACACTGAGACATCACTCTGCTCTCTCTTCAGAAAAGTGCTGGTCTCTTAGAGGCAATAGTCAATGAGAACAAAGCAAGATACAATATCACAAGGTGAAAGCCCTCATAAAAAGACTGGACAAAGCAAACCAACACAATGAAAAGAGTCTCAAAAGAAGACAAAAGAGTCAGAGGTACACTCATTCCCACTGGTAGGAGTCCCACAAATACACCAAACTAACAGCTATCACATGTGCAGAAGACCTGTTACAGAACCACGCAGGCCAAGTGCTTGCTGTTTCAGTCTCTGTGAGTCTACAGTTTATTGAACATGGAGAAGTTAAGGTGGTACATGCTTGGAGCCTTCACCCCTGTTCTAGTCTCTTTGCCGAAGATGTGCTGGAGCAATGGTGACACATAACTTATTGAAGCGGCCAATCAATGTTCGGTTATGAAGCCCACTCCATAAGGAAGAGTCCATAACCAATACAGCTTGGATAGCTAGGAATAAGAGACTGGATAACCCAGTAACGTAGGGTAGAAACAAACATGTCTGACCCCCCCAAAAAAATGAGTGAAATGATTACTAGCGATATTCTGCTGTCTGCTATACTCATAGATCAGTTCTTTGTCCAATTGTCATCAGAGAAGCTGCCGCTGGCAGCCCATAGGAACAGTTACAAAGACCCACAGCCAGTCAGGTTCCTCCATTCTAAAAGTGAGGAAGCACAGGATGAGGGAAAAGAAAGACTGTAAGAGTCAGAGGGGATGGAGGATGAGGATACTAGGAAAACATCGTCCACAGAATTAGATGAATCTCTTGAACTCTGCCATCTTTTTCTCAATTTTGCTTACAGAATTGAAATTAAGCCTGTGTTTTAAAGAATTTGTTCCTGTTTTCGAATTGATTTGTTAATTATTTTAAGACGTTAACATTGCAGAGTCTCTGATTCTGCTTTTGCGAATAATTGAGATGTTTTTATTTAAACAGGAAAGCTTGCCATTATTTACTTTTACAGAATGTGAGTTTATTTTGGAATCGTGAGTTATATGAAAGCAAGTAAGAAGATGTTTGTGCTGCCATAAATTTTTCTGGAAGATGGAATTTGATCTCCTTCATCGTGCGTGATCTTTCTGCGGAACCATGAAATCAAACCTCAAAAGACATCAGGATCAGAGGGTCTCTGATTTCAAGTCTCTAAAAATACTTTTCATACACCCTCATTCACCCCTTCATTCTGTTTAACTTATAGGGTAGAATGAGAAAATGTCATTGTAGACCATCCATCAGGTAATTTGCTGTGTATAGGATCTTTTCTGCTCCATATGTAGAAGAGTGATCCCATGCCTTATGGGTTTGTGTTCTATGATGATCCTGGACATTAATAAGACTTAGCTTAGAAATATCTGGTAAAGTTTTGTGTGTTGCATGAATATGTGAATCACTAGCATGACAAAAAAAATCACTGTGTTAAAATGCATCTTTCCAATAAGAGCTTCATTCTTGTATTTTAATGAAATCATTTTTAAGAACAATAACAATAACCAATACATATGAACCACTTATACTCTAGCAAAAGCAATATGCTGAAAAATATATTGACATTAATTCATATAATCCTTTCTGATTGGTTCATAAACCAAGTTCCTATGTGATTAATATTTTAGACTAAAAAGTTAGAATTAGAGAATATACATATGAGTTAGTGGATGCCAACATAAAGAAAGCAAATTTAATCTATAGGTCTGTAAATGCTGTGCTTATAACCTTTCCTATTCTCACTTCATGAGAATTAATCACACACTCCATATTTGAATGCATACATAAATACATATTTACATATTTTATAATGTGTTTGATGTTTTAATTTAGCTCAGCCTAAGTTTTTGTTAATGCTACCTTCAGATGCTTGGCCAGAATGATGTTTATCAGCATTTAAGCCTCAAAAAGTTCAATTCAGGTGAGTAGACGGTTATGAAAAGATAGCAATCACGTCTTTCTTCACATTTATATGCCAAGTAATTTGATAGTATTTTTCATCAATAGATGGGACCTATTTTTATCCCTGTTTTAATCCGAGTTCATAACAGTGAAAGAGAAGAATTGACTTTATACCAAATTTGAGCATATACACCGAGAAACAAACTAATAGCACTGTCAATTTATTAGTCCTTTGTCATTGTCGTGTGAACTACCTGGATGTTTATTTCCAGGTTAAAGGATACTAAAGCTTGGCCAGCATGATGATATTTACAATCAGGCACCTATGTGAATCCTTAGACCTATCGTCTTTTGCCAAGCTATAGGGTTACCACATGCACATGAACAAACTAACCAAAATAAGCAGTCTGTCAAAGATCCCCCAATCACTCCAATCATCTATAGACTTATAACCAATATTAAACATAAATTGGTCACTAATAGCTATTAGTTTCTTTAGAGTGACTTAATAAATAACAATAGTCAAATTATACACCTTGAAAAAAACAGTAAAAGTAATAATTATCCCTTGGTGTCCATTCAGTTTCAGTTTCATTCATTCATTATTGTACTTAAAATAGGGTAAACAAAAAGTAATAATTTGAGAGTCTAAATATGATTTATCGTAAGAAGCCACTTATTTACTTTAAAATAAATTACAGGGCTCTGGAGATATTGGTATTGTCTTTAAGTAGAACACGTTTGTCATCTAGTATTTAAAAGAACTCACACTTGATGAATTAATAAAATTTTAGTGGTTGCTCTGAACAAAGCCCATCTCAGCAATTCAATACCTGGATCTCTTCACCTTTATATCTAGTTGCAATTTGGCCCATTTTCCTGCATCTCTCGCACATTTCCCAGAGCCTATTTCTGTCCACTTAGACTTAGATCAATAAACTTAACTCGGTTTTTCTTACATCTCTTCTACCTGACCTACTTTATTTATGTCCCAGTTCTTAATTTGGAATATTCCTGTGATCCAGCTTATCAAATCGGAATGCCTCAGTTTACCCTTATACAAATGTCTATCATGATAAATGGCACATTTCACCTGCCAGAATATGTTTCTTGTACCGTCTTTGAGGCATACAATTCTATAAATAGGAAACAATTTGGCAGCTATGAAATGCTATAAACATTTGTGTGCTCATAAATCAATAGCAATAACAAATTGCATTCAAGTGTCATTTAATTCTTCTTGATTATCAGTAAAGTTGTAAAATGTTCACCCTTAATACCTTCCCTGTGTCACAGTCATAGTTTCTCTGCCTCTGTTTGCCTCTACTGTCAGGTTATTTACAGTGTCTGGTGGTCTTGTGAATTGACTGGCCTAAATCTACAGATATTTTATCCATGGATTGTTTGGAAATTATAGTTTCCTGTTAAAACCAACTGGAAATTTTGCACATCAAAATCTTCTGCTAGTGGCATTTAAGTCAAGGATTAACCCTGCTTTCTTATGTTCTTTATTCTCCTGCTCAGCAGGCAATCCAGGGGGAGTTCTGGTTGGAGTTTTGAAGGAAGTCATTTCACCCACTCAAACCTGCCCCGCTTTATCCTCAACCTCTCTAACTCCAATGCCCCTCTTCTTCTCAATTCCAACTTCTTAGATTCATAATTAGACTCTGCAACCTCTAAGTCACTTCTACAAAGTGATGAGCTACTAAAAATACAGCCCTGCAGGAATACATTCAACTTCTATTTCTGTTATTTTTTTAACACCAGTTTCAGATGAACAAAGCAGTTAAACAAAAGGAGAGAGAAAGTGCTGTGATTGCGAAGATGTAACATCGACACATACTTTGTTCATTTTAATTACACGAAGTCATCATTTAGCAGGATACTGTGAAGAGAAAGCTGCCACAGACTTTCATTCTTTTGATATTTCCCATTTAAAGCCTCTTCCAATGACCCTGCACATAAATACCTCTGTTGTAACCCTCAGAACCCCTGTTTCTCTGTATAGTTCATGAAATGGGCACTGCCTCTTTTTAGGTGTGGGAAAAGCTGGACATAATTGGACTGCTCTGCTAATGAGACCTACTTCCATCACGCCTCTGCCTGTCTCATGGCATTTAAGATGAGTCTTTTAAAACTGGGTTACAGAAAAGAGGATGGGGCCAGAGAGAGGGTGTGTGAGAAGGACTCTCATGTGTACTAAAAGCTCTCAACTTTAAGAAGTAGATATATAAAGCAAGAATAAATGAGGATGAAAAAATCTGTTTTATGTGAAAATTTAAATTCTGGATTTTGCTCTTCTGCACCCAAATAAATGATATTTAGAAGTTGCTGTTTTATATACAGCAAGTCAACAGCCAGCATCAGACTAAATGGAGAGAAACTTGCAATAATCCCACTGAAATCAGAATCAAGAAAAGGTTTTCTACTCTCTCTATATCTATTCAATATAGTTTTTGAGTTCCTAGCTAGAGCAATAAGACAGCAAAAGGAGATTGGGGATTACAAATTAGAAAGAAGAAGTCAAACTCTCATTATTTGCTGATGATAGGGTAGTTTACATAATTCACCCCCAAAATTCTACCAAACAACTGCTACAACTCATAAACACTTCAGTAATGTAGCAGGATACAAGATTAACCCAAAAATTCAGTAGCCCTCCTCTATATAGATGATAAATGAGCTGAGAAAGAAATCAGAGAAACATCACCCTTTACAATAGCCACAAATAACACAAAATATCTCAGAGTATCCCTAACCAAACAAGTGGAAAATTTGTATGACAAGAACTTTAAATATCTGAAGAAAGAAATTGAAGAAGACACCAGAAAATGGAAAGATCTTCTATGCTCTTGGGTAGGCAGAATTAGCATACTAAAAATGGCAATCTTACCGAATGCAATCTGCAGATTCAATGCAATGCCCATTAAAATTCCAGCAAAATTCTTTATAGACCTCAAAAGAATGGTACTCAACTTCATATGATAAAGCAAAAAAACCCAGGATAGTCAAAACAATCCAATACAATAAAAGAACTTCTGGAGAGATCACAATTCCTGAGTTCAAACTCTTCTACAGTGCTACAGTATTGAAAGCAGCCTGGTATTGGCATAAAAACAGACAGGAGGACCAATGGAACAGAATTGAAAACCCTGATATCAATCCACACACATATCTGAGTTTTAACAAAGAAACAAAAATATAAAGTGGAAAAATAAATCATACTTAACAAATAGTGCTGGCATAACTGGATATCAATACGTAGAAGAATGAAAATAGATCCATATCTATCACCATGCACAAAACTCAAGTCCAAATGGATAAGACCTCAACATAAAGCCAGCCACACTGTACCTCATAGAAGAGAAAGTGGGAAGTACACTTGAATGGATAGGCACAGGGAACCACTTCCTAAATAGAACCCCAGCAGCACAGACATTGAGCGAAACAATTAGTAATGGGACCTACTGAAACTGAGAAGTGTCTGTAAAGCAAGTACATGGTCAACAAGTTAAAATGACAGCCTACAGAATGGGAAAAGATCTTCACCAAGTCCACATCAGACAGAGGACTTGTCTCCAAAATATGCAAAGAATTCAAGAAATTGGTCATCAAAAGAACAAATAATCCAACAAAAAAAGTGGAATACAGACCTAAACAGAGAACTCTCAACAGAGGAATCTAAAATGGCTGAAAGCCGCTTAAGGAAATGCTCAACATCCTTAGTTATATATGGTTTTTAATGCATATTATTCCCTGTTCTTGAGAATGAGAGTTTCAAGTAGTCAATCAACTATGATCTTGTCCTTTGAATGGGCTCAGGGACTGGAGTTAGAGAAACTTGCTTCAAAAAACAATCTGATATATGATAAAATGCAATCATTAATTTTATGATGCTTAAAAGTTACAGGAATAGAGAGACCGAGGTGCCTGGCGACTATCAGTTAAAGACTGCTGGAGGGTTGTCTACAGTAATCAGACTGGGATTCTGCTTTGTCATCATCTCCCTACTAAGAACTGTGCTTGCTGTATATGAGTGGAGCATGAAGAACATCTTATTAATGCTGCAAGGAATAAGTGATTGTGCGAACACATAGCTGATTTAACAAATGAGCATGTGAATTTTGCACATGAATAGAACTTTCAAGTACAAATTTAGGATTGGTTATTTTTCCAGATAGAAAAAAGAAAGATCAAGCTTCTAAGTTCAAGAAAGTGAAAGACTTCATGGCTAATTTGGAAATAAAAAGTAATCAACAATTCTAAATGTTCGCTAGGAAAATAAACTAGTAAGCTATAGAAAATTAATTTGAAGTTCCTGGATATTTTTCAGTAGTGGTTAGAAATGATTAAATGGACATTTGGAAAGACTGCCATAACAACAGATATTAAACTAAAGGGAGAACCAAGGCGTTGTAGCAAAGAAACTAAGTTTCATTTGTAAAAGTGTAGTTGGATTGCATTTCACTGATGTAAACTGCAAGGCAGAAAAGTGAAGGAAAACAGAACTGTGAAAGATACACACTTCAAAGTGTCTACCTACTGTCTTTTCTAGTGTTCAACCAGGTTCAGCAAATAACCGCAAATGTAGCAAAAGCATTGGCAATATTAGACTAGTATTTCCACAGATCTAGCTTTGTGGTCCTGGGCATAACAATTATCTTCATTTTCTCTCTTCTCTGTAAAATGCATAAATTATTTCAACAAGGCACAATCATAAGTATGAAATGAAAATAGCATCTTTAATATGATTTGATAAATCCAGAATAGATTTTTCTTAGTTATTATCATTATAATACTATACTTGATGCAAACATTAATATGGATATTAAAAATTGTGTCATTGGCCAGGCAGTGGTGGTGCTCACTTTTAATCCCAACACTCAGGTGGCAGAGGTAGGTGGATCACTGTATGTTCAGGCTAGCCTAGTCTACAAGAGCTAGTTTCAGGACCCTAGAACTGTTTTACAGAGACATCCTGTTTCAAAAAATCAGTATTAACAGAATGTCAGTATTAACATTCACACTGTGTATTCATTTGTTTTATTCTCCTACATTAAAATACCTGAAACAGGAGTATATAAGAAAATTGTATTAAGTTATAGTTTGGGAAACTAAACACCCAAGGTCAGAAAATTTCCTACGCCAGTCTTTTGCTGAGGCCCATCATGATACCATAGTGGAAGGACATGTGAGGAGGATCACACAATGAAATAGAAAATGGGAGATAAAAGAGGAGTCGGGTTCTTTTATTTTTGGTATTAATCTACTCTCATGGAACTACATTATCACCCATGAAAAAAATACATTAATCTCTACCTAGGGATGCACCTCCAACAATCTAGTTACCATGTACAAAACTATGCTGATAGCAATCTCTTCATCTCTTAACAACAACTAAAAGGCAGAAACCATGTTAGACACACATGTAACACACTGGAATCCCAAGATTTCCTGAGCATTATATGCTATAAAATAGAGATATTTTTTACTGGATAAGAAATGAGGCTGACTAGATCGAATGTTCTATGCAGCAAGCACTGTGTCAAATATAAGGTTCCAGATATTGTCCACAATATCAATGGTCATATCTAAAATTCCCTCTGTTCCTTTAGGAGTTTCTCAGTTATTCACTTCCCTCTTTATATTTTCACTCCTCTTAATTTCCATTCTCTTCTTCCCCTAGCATAGATGAATGATTACTCAGGAATTTCCTCTGCATTTCCTTCAGGTTGAATTAAAACCAAAGTAGTGGCCTCACTTAAAAGCATACAAGGATAAAGATTGTAAAATTATGCATTCATATACAAATATATAGATTATATATTACCAAGAATATGATAGCAGAAAATTTAATACTATAAATTTTTGGCTGAGTATTTTAATCAGATTTCATGTATCTTATAATTTTTCCATCTAGAGTTAAAGTATTTATTTCTGTCCACTCTTTGGCAAGGACTACTGAATTCTGTCTTACAACAAGTTGGAATTGATTACATTACACCAAACTACAGCAATTCATTTGCGTGGACCTTATTTATTTATTTATTACCTCTTTTTCTCCCCAGTGACACATAAAAATACACCAACTATCTCATGCTCTGGCCAGCACTTACTCTCTCTGAAGCTCTCAATGAGTTGCAAGAATGATTGTATCTGTTCATAGGCCCGTAAAATAGATATTTGATTTGATTTAGGTGAGGATGCAGTGAGCTAATTTCATTATGATTAACTCTCCATAGTGAGGTTTGTACTTTCTGTGGTTATGAACCAACCATGAGTGTGATTTGTCAGAGAACAGAGTTCAGCTATCTCAGCAGGTCATTTATCTTCGGGGAAAAAAAGTTAGTGCCTAAGGAAAATCAGGCTCAGGCCTACACTAGAGGGCCTAGCTTCAGACAGAGGGAGCAGGGACTGAAGAGGGACACAGAAGAAAAATATGACATCTTCTTCTTCATCATCATCTTCATCTCACAGGGATGACAGATGTTAAGAATAAAAGGCCTTTTGTACAATAATGACATTATTGTTAAGGTTCTACAGACAAGAAAGCCATTCACCCATCTGCCAAATATTTCCAGAGTAACAACTCTGTTTATAAAGTACAACAGTAAGAAAGAGTTTTGTCTAGACATAAGATCAGGAAAGGTCTGAAAGATTTGTATAGCCACAGCTGAGCTGAATTGCATTGCAAGGTGAGAAGAGAGACCAAGTACAAGATGATTGGCAATGGTGTCTATTAATGTTATTTTCTCTGTATTAATCCTGTAAACATCCCCCATGTCTCTCTCTCCTTTCTCTTTCTGCCTGCTGTGTGTGTGTGTGTGTGTGTGTTAGTGTCTGTGTGTGATAATGTGCAAGAAGGGAAAAGATAACATATGTAAAAGTAGATGGGGAAAATTTTGGAGGGGGAGAAGGTATGCCAACAATGAGAAGGGGAAAATAAGAAAAGCTGCCATGATACATACGTTTAGAATTGTCACAGTGAAAGTGATTTCTTTGTAAGCCAACTAAAAAACATTTTAAATTAAAAATAAAAATACACACTATATTGTTGCAGAGGGCTGCTTATTTGCCCAGAACCAAAATAATCACACGGAAGCTATATTATTTAAATCACTGCTTGGCCCATTAGCTCTAGCTTCTTCTTTTTTAGTTTTTTAAGACAGTAGCTCTAACTTTTTGGTTAACTATTACATATTAATTTAACCCATCTCTATTAATTTGTATATCACCATGAGGCTGTGGCTTACCAGCTAAAGTTCTGGCATCTGTCTCCAGGGGGGATACATGGCTTCTCTCTAACTCCACCTTCTTTCCTCCAGTATTCAGTTCAGTTTTTCCTGCCTACCTAAGTTCTGCCCTGCTATAGGTCCAAAGCAGTTTCTTTATTAACCAACGGTAATCATAGCATACAGAGGAAAATTCCACATCACTATATCTCTTCTCATAAGAAAATAATGACTGCTTTCCCCCTTTCATGCCTTTCAGCAGATCTGGGTGATTCTAATCTGTATCTTGTTTTGATCATGTGAATATAGTAAAAAAATGCTAAAAATGTTAAGCCAGCTATACATTTCAACCTAGAAACAAGGATGTGGTTGAGTCTTGTAATCATCACACAAAAATTAATTAGCGTGATGGGTGATAAATTTATGTGGTTCAGTCCCACCACCACTCAAGGTAATCATGGATCAATTTCAAAATCAGAAATTCCAGATATGGGCAGTGGTGGCATACACTTTCCATCCCAACTCTTGAGACGCAGACACAGGTGGATCTCTGTGAGTTCAAGGCCAGCCTTGTCTTTCAGAACTAGTTCCAAGACAGTCAACGCTACATAATGAGACCCTGCCTCAATAAAACCAAACCCAAGACCAACAAGAAAGAAAGAAAAAAAGAAAGAAAGAGAAGGAAGGAAGGAAGGAAGGAAGGAAGGGAAGGGAAGGAATATTAAAGATATGCACCAAGGACACAAGCTCTGACCAGAACAGCAAGTCTGATGAGTTCATCTCAAATATTCAATCTACAGAGTCATAAGGCAAACAAGTAGGATTTAGTTGAAATCACCAAATTTGAATGTGGATTCCTACAATCCCAAATCAGAAACTTTTGAAAAGCTACCCTCCAGAGAGTAGAAATAATACATAAGAGAATAGAGAGATAGGGATCTTCAAAAGAATTTACAATACCTAAGAGAGGCTCATTGTCTTTACAACTGTAGTTCTAGCCACAACTATTCCAGAAGCCCCATATAAGTTACTCATTAAGAAAGCAAACAACAAATGCTAGCAAGAGATCAAATATAATTTAAACAAGTTTCTGGTGGAAATGTATGGATTTCTGAAACCTGAAAATCTGGGGAAAAAAAACTATCATATGATCCAACTCTACTGTTTATAGATGTATACCCAAGATTTGTTACTCTGTATCCCTGTGTCATAAGATATTTCAGAAATTTCAAGGAAATAATTCCTTATTTATCCTGATGGTTTTATTTATTCTTCTGGTCACATAACTACGGATGAGGAAGCCTGGATTGCAGACCAGAACAAGAGGATGTTACATGCATATGTAACCTACTTCTACCAGCAAGGCCCTACATTCTATAGGTTCCAGAAGCATTTATAAAAATTCTACTAGCTAGGGAGCAGGAAATGAAAGTATGAAGGATATTTAAATTCAAATGCAAGATACAGAAAATACCTAAGTCAGCATAAAACAGAAATAACAGAGTAGCCAGTTGGTTACAACCTTCTTCACAATATATATGTCATAGAATCAGCCTAGATGCCCATAGACCCAATCAACAGATGAATAGGTGAAGGAAATGTGAAATTTTGGATATTTACTCAGTCATGAAGAAGAGTAAAATTAGAAATTATGGCATTTCTTGAAAAACATCTATACAACTGTACAAAATGTGATCATGTCTTAATAGAAATAAGCTGGATATTGGAAGACAAATAAATACAGCACACTTTCTCTCATATGTTAAACAGGATTTTTTTCAAGTCATGAAAGTGAACAAGATCCTCTTTGGCAAGAAGAAAGGGACTCATGGGAGAAGAAAAGGGAGAAACAAGAAAAAAATGGTAAATATGACTAAAGTGCATAATATGCATATTTAAAATGATCATAATGAGACCTAGTATTTTATTAAATGAATAGAAACCAATTACAAAAAAGCAAAAAGCTAAGTCAAATGTATGCAACAAAAGAAAGAGAGAGAGATGAGAGGACTTAGACATGCCAACTTAAAAAAAAAGAACTTACTGATTCTCTTTTCTGTGATTTTAGAAATAGTTCCCATCTTTAGAGGTAATTTGAGTTAGGTATTGAATGATTTCGCTAAAGTCCAACTATTCCACTTCCACTGTTGTACTTATCTTGCAAATAAATTCATTACATAGAGTCTCAACTAAGAGAAGGCATCAACAATGCTTCTAGCTTTCAGTGTCTCTTCATTTAGCAAAATTCCAAGACAAATTTTACACATACAGTACAGACATTGAACTTAGAAAAGTAATCTTATTTGCACCTGCTGTGGCAGAGGTAAAATTAAATTCACAAAGCTATAGGAAACAATCTTTTCCAAAATGAAAGGAAATATATTTCCAGAAAAAAAAATTAAAAGGCTAACCTGAAAGAATGGTTGAGGGAAATAAAAACTAGAAACCTTCCTGTGCCAGTTATAGAATGCACATTTTCAGATGAGTTTTGTGATAAATTAGCTATGGGCAATGTCTGTTTTATTGCATTTGGTAATCTATGAGATGTAGGCTAACCTAAGGAATAGTTTGATGAAGAATTTTGTGCCATTAGCACCTCAGGAATATTTATTCATATTATACAGGAGACTTTCAATCTGATATTTCTCAAAATAGCTAAGCGGTCATGGCATCTTCATTTCTATTTTCTGCATGTGGTAGAACACAATGAAAGAGTCTCTTCTGTCTTCCAATTTTATAATGTAATCATTATTTTTTTTCTGCCATGTCATATGATCAACCAATAATCAAAATAGTGTAACCTTGAACCACAGAGAACTATGAATGGAAGTTTAATCCCTGGATGTTGGAGAAATTCATGCTGATAAAATATATTACAAATTCTTATGTCCATCACAACCTATGTTAATGACAAAATTGATATTGGGGAAAGGTAATTTGAAATAAAGCTCAGAAGAGGCATGGAAAGGTTAGCATTACCTGAGTAAGTCTGCGCCTGCTTAGTGTATTCTAGAAACTAAACTCACATGTACATGGACTATACCTCCTTATTTTGTCAATATTCACACCTTTCATCATCTAGCCTTCTACTCATCTATCACCCACTCATCATTCCATCATGAGTTACTCTTATAGTCAAGAGACACTGAGCACTGATCGTATGAAGCTATCAGATGTTGGCCTTCTCCGTAACTTCTCATTTGGCACTAGAAAGGTGTTTATAATTACTAAGAAAATATAGATCAGAGATTATAAACCTGTGGGTTGCAACACCTTGGAGGTTGAACAACCCTTTCACAGGGGTTACTTAAGACGAGAATAAGACACAGAGATTTATGTCACAACTAATAACAGTAGCAAAATTATAGTTATAAAGAAGCAAGAAAAATAATTTCATGGTTGGAGGTCACCACAACACATGAAACTATATTTAATGACTGAAGCTATAGGAAGATAGACAACCATTTCTATATGTAGTATGCATTAAGGAACTAGAGTATCAGAACTTTGTAACTTAATTCTTGGGATCAATATTCGAGGAGTCAGAAGTGACATATATAGTATCCTAAAATCAAGTCTCACCTGTAGGCCTAATCACTACTATTTGATTGAATTTTAAGAACAGTCTACAAAACTGAGTTTATTATTAATGTAACTTTAAAAAATCTCCAATAAGCAAAAATAGCATACAACAAAACAAATAAGCAAAATACATATTTATTCTTAATAGAAGTAAATGAAGTCCATGTTCTTTCACTGACTAATACCAGATATCAACCTGGAAGGTATGTATTGTAACCTCACTTTTGGTAAATGAAGGATTATTATTGTTTCTAGTACCGACATGGTAAACTGAAACAGTCATACAAGTTTGTTAAATGTTTGTTTGCAGGTTTGTCTGTGTGTGTGTGTGTGTAGTAGTAGTGGTGGTGGTGGTGGTGTCGGGTAGGTTGGGGGTTGTAAGATTTCCTCCAGGGACTTTTTCTTCTCTTCTCTTTAGTAGTCAATGTCAGCTTCCACTGAGACAATTTCTCCTTTTTCTTAAATTCTCTCTGGCTTCCTCCCTTCTCCATCTTTTCCTTTCATCCCATAATTTCATATCATGAATATTATCTGTTTTTCAGCTTCCTGCCAATGTGTTTCTTCAGAAAAACAATAGCCAGGAAGAGTTCCAAGACTTTTCTATACAAAGTCTCTGTGGCAAAAAAAAAAAAACTTCTGAAAATAGGGATTGACCTCAGTAATCTCGTTTAGAAGATCCAGATCTAGTGGTATAGTACATGATACTGATACAGGATGGGGGATGGTACCGTGCTGTAATGTGACAGGTTTTAATTCACACTCTTGATGATTAGTGCAGTACTGGGCATTTCCTGTGTGTGTATCCTACACATACGTAACTGATCAGATTATCTCCCTTATACTAGCTGGTAGTGAATTGCCTCTAGGGCTGGAAAATAATGTGGTAGCAAAAACCCATGGTAAATTAAGATTGAGCTCTAGCAATCTCACATGAAGTTATGCATTTGTGGATGTTTAGTCAGACAAAACTGATCTTAACCAAATAAATAGCTTAAAATAATACTTAGAAATTTTTGTCTTGTGTCATTCTACTATTTTCTTAAACTCTCTTTCCAAATTTACTAAGAATTTTTTCTATGTCAGGCCTTTCTCAGTTGCACAAAGCAAACCCAGGAGAGAAAAAGGGTGGGAGGGCTTATGTCAGTCTACAGAGCATAATAGTACTGGTGGTATCAGAACTAGAGAAAGAATACCATCAATTAACCCACCCCTCTCCCATCTAGTCAGTCTTTTCATTGCCACCCTGACAAAATCGTTGTGCGGTCTAATGTGAGACACTTGTTCTTTTCAAGGTGCTTGCACATTAATAATACTGCTACCAACAAAATCACAGCCAGATACTCCCTTGTATATTAGAATTACCGTTATGTAAAAGATCACAAATCTGTAAGTGTTGTCGAGGATTCGGAGAGCTTGCAACTCTTGTACAATACTGGTGAGCACTAAAATTGCACCGAGCACAGTCTGAGTCAGTTAAATAAGATAGCACCGCACTGGCACATGCTTCAGTGATTTACTGTTCAGGCACATAATGTACCCGATGTTTATGTTCTTCATTTTAGAAGCATTTGTTGAAACCTACTCTCACATATGACCACCTTCTAATATTTATAGGTAAGATTTCTTGGAGGTGACTACATCAAGAATGAGTATATCTTTTATAAAACAGACCCCTTGGGAGGTTTTTTTTCTTTTTTTTTGTGCTTTCTAACATATAAAAACGGAAAGAGAATTGCAGACTCAGAGAATGTGTCCTTGCTTAGAGTGGATTTTTCTGGGTCTTGATCCTCAGCATGTCAGTCTCTAGAACAAGCAGAGATAAGTATTCATTATGGCTGAAAATAACCAGGCTTTGGTACTTTGTTATTGGCAGACATAAGAGAAGTACACACCCAGTCTCTGTTTCCTTCCTACGTTGAATCAAGGTTGTTTGGAGCAGCTGAAACATGCAACAAAGGCCATATTCATGTCTAAGTCCCAAAGTCCATAAGAGTGTTGAAAGGAGCTCTTATGATACTTCTGTCATGGCATCAGAAGATAAGTCGTATACACAAATAATTCAAAAATATGACCTTATGCCCATGGTCATAGATTAATGCTTATAATAATCATAAGTAAGAAACAATCATCCATATTGAAAAATAAATAAGCAAATAAAAATAAATACATGTAAAAAACCATTTATCTTTAAAAATATTAAAATTAGTTATGAAGGGCGTTAAAAATCATTAGACATGAAGCAGAAATAAGACCACAGGGTGTAGAATGGTACAAATTGAGGATTGGTAGAACAGAGGTGAAGAGAAGATGAGAATAAATAGAAACAAATTGGCTTTGAAAATGTCAACATGAAAACTAATGTTCTGTGATGCCAATTAAAATAATAAATTATATAAATAGGTGACATTCTAATGCATTTATATTAACAGATGTCTCTTTGAAGTATTATTCTAATGGATATACATTATTTTGAGTGAGGTAACCCAGACACAGAAAGACAATTATCGCATGTACTCACTCATAGGTGGTTTTTAAACAGAAAGCAAAGAAAACCAGCTTACAAACCACAATCCCAGAGAACCTTGACAGCAATGAGGACACTAAGAGAGACTTACATAGATCTAATCTACATGGGAAGTAGCATGGGGACCTTAGGGGAGGGTTGACGGGGGAAGGGGAGAGGCAGGAAGGGGAACAGAGAAAAATGTAGCGCTCAATAAAAATTAATTAAAAAAAGAAAAAAAATGTGTTTTAAACTTACATAATGTACTTTGACAAACAAACTTATAAAGGGAGCAGAGCAGTAGCTGCCAAAGATGAGAGGAAATGGGAAACATGTCATATGGGCACAGTTGTTTTAGTTCAGCTAAATGAAAAGGTTCTGGAGATCCATAATGGTCATTGTTATACAGGGATACTAACCCACCCATTACCAGAAACTTCATACATCTGTGTTCCATATGCAATAAAAAATGTCAATATATATCTGAATGAGACAAGACAATAATAGTAAACAGCAACACTCAGAATTAATGAGTAAAAGTCAAAGCACTCTATTTCTAATAAATAGTTAACATATATTACAATCTTCCAAATTGACTATTATCAGTTATGGTACATTCATGAACAAATCCCCAGTGGTCACTTAAAAAGAATATTGTTGGATACAAAAATGGTTAATTATTTTATAAAGAATAGAAAATGGAGAAGTAGTGATAGATAAAAGTCAGAGGTGTTCTTCCAAGAGGAGGTACAAATGAAGAAAGATAAAGAACGAGATTAGTATTATCAGATCTGAGGAGCATGAAGAAAGGTTTTCATAGGACTGGGAATCAGTGTTCTGGAAAGGAATGTCTGGAAGACACAGGCCAGGGTAAGTGGGGATGGACTACCTGGACTGTTTCTAAACATGATAGAGCCTCAAGACTGAATTCAGCTGTAGCTGAAGAAACACAATGTTGCTAGTTCCATTAAGCAGATTCAGTAAGATGGGTTTACCTTTTCTTCAGTCTTTTAACCTGAAACCTTCTCTTAGCACATAGAGATGACAAGAAAGAGAAATGTTCTGTTTCATGGAGAAAGGTAGGTTTGGTCATAACTGACAGTCACTTACTAACAAGTACAGTCTGGTTTTGTATGCCAATTTTTGATAAGCTAACACTGTAATTCATAGCCTACATTACCTGCCTAGACTACAACTTAGAGAAGAGTCATTGCATGAAGCCAGCTCTCATTTAATTGAAAGCATTTCAAGGGGATAATATTGCTTTATGGTTAATTTATTCATCATTTAATTATTTCAAAATAAATTGTTTTAGCCTTCCTAGGACTGACCTTATGCTTCAAAGGGATTATGCAAAGACTAGCAACACACAAAGCAGGGATGCTAATGGCAGATGCAGGGACTGAGGAATGCAGCATTATGCAGATGATACTTCAAGAGGAGGGTAAGAGAGATGATGCCAAGAAAGGCATTTTGAGCATGTGGCCCTGGTACTGAGGTCCTGAGTATGTATTATGTCCCTTGAAGAAATGGGACCATTTCTTTAGCAGGAGTGGTATGATTTCTCTTTAAGAGATCCTAGGTCCTGTGTGCTTTAAAGTTGAAACCTAGGAGCTCAGTAAATTGTAGGTGCCAGTCTGGGAAGTGTTCCTGTGGATATGGATGTTTCTGTTTGCCATGAGCCACAAGCCAGAGAAAGGTCGGCCTTTTTACAAAAATGGACAAGGATTAGAGGTCAGGGATTTTGTTTAAGTAGGCCACCTTTGAAGTCTTTAAGTTTCAGGAGATAAAACGAGGTGCTTGTAGGCCTATCTTCTGGGCTTTGCCTTTGATTTCCACACAAGAATATAAAAAATAAGATTAGTGTAACAGAACACAAATTTTCATTTTGAAGAATTTCTGGAGAGCCTAACTTATTTCTACATTTTAAGGCAAAGCCAGAAAATTTAACCTTTTCCTAACTTCTATTCTGTTGCCTTCACTCAGAACTTTCTCTACCTCTTTCCTTCTTTGTCTGTCACTACAGTGTGTCAAATGCCTGCTAATTTCTGTTTACTTAATACTGAATGTGAAAGATTTCAGACATATGACACATCATATATATGTGTACATATAAATACTAAATATAGTTATATATTTCACACACATATACATCTAATATATATATTCATTCCTCATAACTCAATAAAAAGAAGTATAAGGTTTAGAAGAGACTGTAACTTGACTGATGTCACATAAATCCTCAAACTCAATTCTAGTTTTGTTACACTGGTCCAACTAAAGCAGTTGATTTGCTGAGATAACAGTTTTTGGTTTTGTTTGTTTTTTTGTTTTTCTCATCCTCGCTTTACTTTCCTAACTATAATTTCAGAAGTTAACCAAAGGCAAACTGAGACATATTTTTAGTAAATCAGTAATATTTAAGACACATACAAGCATACGCACATACACCCACACACACACAAATACTACTCAGAAAAGAGCATGCTTTTTATTCAATCTGCTTCTGCTGAGTGTCTGATGTTTCATCCCTATTCTGTATGAGTCACTGATCTTAGCCTCATAAAGACGAAGAATCAGCTTACCCCAGTCCCTGTTGTTATGGGACATAGGGTCCGCTACACCAGTGATTTTAAATCAAAGTTGGACCTGTGAGTCAAGTGTCAAAGATCACTATATATGTATGTATGTATGTATGTATGTATGTATGTATGCATATATATATATATATATATATATATAAACACCTTTCCTTTTACCAAAAAAGTAATCTTGTGAAGGAAAAAGTTCACATATATTTTCTCTCCATCTGTCCAATCTATTGCTTATATTGCTGTATAGAAATGTTTAAAATTAGGCCGCCCTCTTGTTTCCCGGGTCCTGGGAAGACCAGCTAGGTCTGTTGCAGTGCTGAGGAGTTCTACCCAGAGAGGTGAGTGGGTGCTGGCCTGGGCAGCCTGCCTGTCTGGGAAGAGAGCACAGCCACTCCCCCCTCAGCTTCTGCAGCAGGGTCTTCGGTGTTCCACAGGACCGCTCCCTGCCCCCACTGCTGCCGCCCTTTTGTCTCCTGGGTCCTGGGAAGACCAGTTAGCCCTGTTGAAGTGCTGAGGAGTTCTACCCAGAGAGTGCTGAGGAGCTCTATCCAGAGAGTGCTGAGGAGTCCTACCCAGAGAGTGCTGAGGAGCTCTATCCAGAAGGTACTGAGGAGTTTCATCCAGAGAGGAGGAGATGGGCAGGCACCAATGCAAGAATTCGTCCAAGAACCTGAAAGGCAACATGACATCTCCAGAATCCAGGGAGCACGAAACTAGAAGAATTGAACACCCTACTCCAGAAGAAATAGAAGAAATCGACTCTAAGCGGATCTTTATGAAAATAATAGAGGAACTTAAACAGGAGCTGAAAATCTGCCGTAAAGAAATGGAAGATAAGTGTAACAAAAAGATTGAGGAAATGAATAAAGAAATGGAAGAGAAATATACCAAAAAGTTTGAAGAAATGAGTAAATCCGTAAATGAAATTCTGGGAAACCAAGAAAAAAACAATCAAACAGGTAATAGAAACATTTCAAGATTTGAAAACTGAAATGGAGTCAATGAAGAAATCACAAACCGAGGGCCGGCTGGATATGGAAAATCTAGGTAAACAAACAGAGACTTCAGAAACAAGCATAACCAACAGAATACAAGAGATAGAAGAAAGAATCTCAGACTCTGAGGACACCATAGAGAAATTAAACGCTCTGACCAAAGAAAACAGCAAATTCAACAAATTCTCATCACAAAACATTCAGGAAATGTGGGACACAATAAAAAAACCAAATCTAAGAATAATAGGAATTGAAGAAGGAGAAGAATTGCAGATCAAGGGTCCAGAAAATATATTCAACAAAATTATAGAAGAAAACTTCCCCAACCTAAAGAACGATATTCCTATGAAGGTCCAAGAAACATACAGAACACCAAATAGACTTGATAAAAAAAAATCCCCTTGCCATATAATAATCAAAACAGTCAGATTAAAGAAAGAATATTAAGATCTGCAAAGGATAAAGATCAAGTAACTTATAAAGGTAAACCTATCAGACTTACACAAGACTTCTCTATGGAAACCATGAAAGCCAGAAGGTCCTGGATAGAGGTACTGCAGAAACTAAGAGACCATGGATGCAAGCCCAGACTACTATACCCAGCCAAGCTATCATTCACTATCAACAGAGAAAACAAAATATTCCAGGATAAAAACCAATTTAAGCAATACGTAGCTACAAATCCAGGCTTACAGAAAGTATTAGAAGGCAAATCATAACCCAAGGAATCCAACATTCTCAACACTGCCTACAATAACTCAGACATCTAGCGACCCTTCACAAGCACAACTCAAAGAAAAAAAAAACACATACACGCCACTACCCAAAAAAATGACCAGAGTCAACAACCACTTGTCATTAATATCACTTAATATCAATGGACTCAATTCACCTATAAAAAGGCACAGACTTAGAAATTGGATACGAAAACAGGATCCAACATTCTACTGTTTACAAGAAACACACCTCAACCACAAAGACAGATATCTACTCAGAGTAAAGGGCTAGGAAAAGGTTTTCCAAGCAAACAGACCTAAAAAACAAGCAGGTATGGCCATTCTAATATCTAACAGAGTTGACTTCAAACTAAAATCTATCAGAAGAGATAGAGATGGACATTTCATACTCATAACAGGAACAATTCATCAGGAGGAAGTCTCAATCTTGAATATCTATGCCCCAAATATAAAGGCACCCACTTACGTAAAAGAAACACTTCTAGAACTCAAGGCAGTCATCAAACCACACACACTAATAGTAGGAGACTTCAACACACCTCTTTCAGCAATGGACAGATCAATCAGACAGAAACCAAACAGAGAAATAAGAGAATTATTGGAGGTATTGAATCAAATGGACTTAACAGATATCTACAGAACATTCCACCCAAATAGGAAAGAATATACCTTCTTCTCTGCAGCCCATGGAACCTTCTCAAAAATTGACCACATACTTCGTAACAAAGCAAACTTCCACAGATACAAAAAAATATTAGTAACCACCTGTGTCTTGTCAGATGACCATGGATTGAAGTTAGTATTCAACAACAATGCTACCCCCAGGAAGCCATCAAACTCATGGAAGTTGAACTGTCAACTATTAAATCACCCCTGGGTCAAGGAAGAAATAAAGAAAGAAATTAAACTCTTCCTTGAATTTAATGATAATAAAGAGACAACATACTCAAACCTATGGGACACTATGAAAGCAGTGCTAAGAGGAAAGTTCATAGCACTATGTGCCCACTAAAAGAAAACTGAGAAAGCACACATTGGAGACTTAACAGCACACTTGAAAGCTCTAGAAAAAAAAGAAGCTGATTCACCCAGGAGGAGTAGAAGACTGGAAATAATCAAACTGAGGGCTGAAATCAACAAAATTGAAACACAGAAAACAATTCAAAGAATCAATGAAACAAAAAGCTGGTTCTTGAAAGAAATCAACAGGATCGATAAATCCCTATCCAAACAAATGAAACGGCAGAGAGAGAACATGCAAATTAATAAGATCAGAAATAAAAGGGGGACATAACCACAGACACAGAGGAAATGCAGAGAATCATTAGATCTTACTACGAAAGTTTATATGTCACAAAGCTGGAAAATATAAAAGAAATGGACATCTTTTTAGATAAGTACCATATGCCAAAGTTGAACCAAGAACAGGTGAACAATCTAAATAGACCTGTTAGTCGCGAAGAGTTAGAAGCTGTTATCAAAAATCTCCCTACCAAAAAAAGCCCAGGACCAGATGGTTTCAATGCAGAATTCAACCAGAACTTCCAGGAAGAGCTAATACCTATACTCCTTAATGTATTCCACAATATAGAAACAGAAGAGTCATTGCCAAACTCCTATTATGAAGCTACAGTTACCCTGATACCAAAACCATACAAAGACACAACCAAGAAAGAGAATTACAGGCCAATCACACTCATGAACATCGACGCAAAAATTCTCAATAAAATACTGGCAAACCGAATCCAAAAACACATTAGAAAAATTATCCATTATGATCAAGTAGGCTTCATCCCAGAGATGCAGGGCTGGTTCACCATATGCAAATCTATCAATGTAATCCATCATATAAATAAACTGAAAGAAAAAAATGATCATTTCATTGGATGCTGAAAAAGCATTGACAAGATTCAACACCCCTTTATGATAAAGGTGTTGGAGAGACTGGAGATACAAGGATCATACCTAAATATAATAAAAGCAATATACAGCAAGCCGACAGCTAACATCAAATTGAATGGAGAGAAACTCAAAGCCTTTCCACTAAAATCAGGAACATGACAAGGCTGTCCACTCTCTCCATACCTCTTCAATATAGTGCTTGAAGTTCTAGCAGTAGCAATAAGACAACATAAGGAGATCAAGGGGATTTGAATTGGAAAGGATGAAATTAAACTTTCATTATTTGCTGACGATATGATAGTGTACATAAGTGACCCTAAAAACTCTACCAAAGAACTCCTACAGCTGATAAACACCTTTAGTAATGTGGCAAGATACAAGATCAACTCCAAAAAATCAGTTGCCCTCCTATACACAAAGGATAAAGAAGCAGAGAGGGAAATCAGAGAAACATCACCTTTCACGATAGCCACAAATAGCATAAAATATCTTGGGATAACTCTGACCAAGGAAGTGAAAGACCTATTTGACAAGAACTTTAAGTCTTTGAAGAAAGAAATTGAGGAGGATACCAGAAAATGGAAAGACCTCCCCTGATCTTGGATTGGGAGAATCAACATAGTAAAAATGGCAATTCTACCAAAAGCAATCTATAGATTCAATGCAATCCCCATCAAAATCCCATCAAACTTCTTCACAGACCTTGAGAGAACAATAATCAAGTTTATATGGCAAAACAAAAAACCCAGGATAGCCAAAACAATCTTATACAATAAAGCAACTTCTGGAAGCATTACCATCTCTGACTTCAAACTCTATTACAGAGCTACAGTATTGAAAACAGCTTGGTATTGGCATAAGAACAGAGAAGTCGACTTATGGAATCAAATAGGAGACTCGGATATTAACCCACAAACCTATGAGCACCTAATATTCGAGAAGGGAGCTAAAAGTATACAATGGAAGAAGGAAAGCATCTTTAACAAATCTGGCATAACTGGATGTCAACCTGTAGAAGAATGAAAGTAGATCCATATCTATCACCATGCACAAAACTCAAGTCCAAATGGATTAAAGACATCAACATAAATCTGACCACTTTGAACCTAATAGAAGAGAAAGTGGGAAGTAGTCTACAAGATATAGGCACAGGAGGCCACTTCCTAAGTAGAACCCCAGTAGCATAGACAATAAGAAAAACAATGAATAAATTGGACATGCTGAAACTGACAAGCTTCTGTAAAGCAAAGGACACTGTCAGTAAGACAAAAAGGCTACCTTCGAACTGGGAGACGATCTTCACCAACCCCTCATCAGACAAAGATCTGATCTCCAAAATATACAAAGAACTCAAGAAACTAGACACTAAAACTCTAATTAACCCAATTAAAAAATGGGGTACTGAACTGAACAGAGAATTCACAACAGATGAACTTCGAATGGCCAGAAGACACTTAAGGACATTCTCAACCTCCTTAGCAATCAGGGAAATGCAAATCAAAACCACTTTGAGATACTATCTTACACCTGTCAGAATAGCTAAACTCAAAAACACCAATGATAACCTATGCTGGAGAGGATGTGGAGTGAGGGGAACACTCATCCTTTGTTGGTGGGAATGCAATCTTGTACAGCCGCTGTGGAAATCAGTGTGGTGCTTTCTCAGGAAACTGGGAGTCAACCTCCCTCAGGACCCATCAATTACACTCTTGGGAATATACCAAAGAGATGTCCTATCATACTACAAAAGTATTTGTTCAACTATGTTCATAGCTGCACTATTTGTAATAGCCAGAACATGGAAACAACCTAAGTGCCCCTCAATAGAAGAATGGTTTAAAAAGGTGTGGAACATATACACATTAGAGTTCTACTCAGTGATAAAAAACTATGACATCTTGAATTTTGCATTCAAATGGATGGAAATAGAAAACGCTTTATTGAGTGAGGTAACCCAGACCCAAAAAGAGGAATATGGTATGTACTCAGTCATAAGTGGATTCTAGCCATAGTTAAAGGTCTGTGAGTCTATAATTTGTGATCCTAGAGAAGCTAAATAAGAAGGTGAACCTGAAGAAAATCATATAGTTATCTTCCTGGATATTAGAACTAGGCAAGTTTGCCAGGCAAACTTGGGTGCATGGGGGGTGGGGGGTGGAAGTAGGGGAAGATGGTTAGGGAGAGGGGAGAGGGGGAGGATTGGGGATGACTTGGGGGAATGGGAGGGGGGGAGGGAGGGAAGATGGTTCTGGGAGCAGGGAAGTTTATATCTCAACTAAGGGAGCCATTTTAGGGTTTGCAAGAGACTTGATTCTGGAGGTGTTCCCAGGCCCAAGGAGAGGTCCCCAGATTGTACTCTGGGCAGCAGAGAAGACGGTGCCTGAACTGGCCTTGGCCCATAACCATACTGACGAGTATTTTGCATGTCACCACAGAACCTTCATATGGCGATGGATGGAGATAGAGACAGAGACACATATTGAAACACTGGACTTAACTCCCTAGGTCCAAATGAGAAGCAGAGGGAGGGAGATCGTGAGCAAGGAAAGCAAAATCAGAGGGGGCCTTTATCCGTCGATGGATGGAAATAGTGACGGAGACCCACATTGGAGCACTGGAAGTCAGGACCGCGAAGGGTGCGTTCACCCACTGATACAAGGGGACTGATCGAATGAGAGCTCACCAAGGCCAGCTGGACTGGGACTGAACGAGCATTTGATCAAACCGGATTCTCTGAATGTGGCTGACATGGGGGCTGACGGAGCCCCCGAGGTCCAAATGAAGACTGAGAAGCCATTGACAATGGCACTGGGCCTTGTTTCGTCTTTGTGGATTGGCTTTTTGGGATCCTGGCCTGTTTGGATGCTCACCTTCCTGGACCCAGAGGGAGGGGAGAGGAACTTGGATTCCCCACAGGACAGGAAACCCTTACTGCTCTTGGGAATGGTGAGGGAGGAGGAGAGGGAGTGGGGGGAGCGGCAGGGTATTGGGAGGAGGGGAGGAAGTGGAAAGAGTGTTTTCGGATACTTGAATAAACAAAAACAAAACAAAACAAAACAAAAAAGATACCAACCAACTTGGGCATGGCCTCTTATACTATAAATGCAGCTGTACAGCATGCACTCTCTCTCTTGCTCCCAAGTCTTACTTCTGGCTACTAGACCCTATTCCTGTTCATGCAGGAGACTGTGATCTTGGACAGTGATATGTAAGTTTTCCCTAAATAAATAACCTTATATTATTCATAAAAAAAGAAATGTTTAAAATTAAATGTAATAACTCTTATTCTTTTACTTTTTATTGATGTCCTGTGTTTGTGGGTTATATCTAAATAAATCCTTATTCTTCCTTATGATATGGATTATGATACGGAAATTTTCTTCTGTTTTCTTTTCTTGTTTATTTTACTTTGTTTTTAAATTTCGTCTGTGTCTGAAACTAAACCATTCATTAGCAAAAGAAGATATAATTCAATTAAAATGTGTGGAAAACATAAATAGTTATTTCTTAAAAGAAGACATAGATATGGCATGTGAAAATAGTCTACATCACTAATCATCATAGAAATATAAACCAGAACTGCGACTAGTCATCACTGCATTTAAAGTTGAATTTCTGTTATAAAAAAAATCCCATATGCACAATGTAGCTGATTTGTTCTGTCCTAAACTTTATGTAATCACAGGTGGGATCATGAATGGCCCCATCTAAGGACTGAAACAGAAGTTTAAAAGGATTTACAGCTTTGACACATCACAGAGGTAATCATTTCTGACTATACCATGTAGAGAAAAGATTGCACATCTTCAATTACTTCATTTAACTAAAATATATCTTAAGAAACACTGTTTCCTGGATCAAAAAGCAATCCATTATCATTGCTATTTGGTACCGTATCTTGTTTTATTTTTGGTATATCTGCATATTGCATCCAGAGTTACGTGATGTTTAGGAAAGACCAAATAAGCTACATTGTGCATATTGAATGCAATGTCTGTGTTAAATTACTATGTTTTAGATAGAGTTGCTTTCAGAGGTAATTTTGAGAACAATTTAATAATCATATACCAAAAATTAAAAATTAGTTATAACTTAGCTATGCCTAAAAAGATAACATGAAACGTTTTGACATAAAAGCCACACATGTGGGGGACTCCAACTTGAATGTTTCCAAAGTTTGCATCCATTGCTTTAATTGAAGAATTGTTGGATCACCATGTAACCAGTATGTAGAAAAAGAAATATAAAAACACTGAGCAGTGAGGTGTACTTCATTGTTCTTTCACCGTTGCGGCTACAGTATATCACCTCTAAAGTTGACTATTATTGGGAAGATGTTCTGTATAAAAATGTATTGCTTTGGGAATTTTTATAAATGTGCAAAACTAAATGCTGAGTGAACTCTGCATTTCCATAAAGTACCCAACAATGTAATTGAATATAAAATTGGTCACAATGATCACCATACAAAGGTCCTGGAGAATTCCGAGATAAAAATGTTTGAGACTGACTGATGCCTGCCAGCAGAGGAAGCTTGAGCAGTAGTTGTATAGTTAGACAGAAATGAGAGAGATAAGCTTATTGTGCAGGAAGGTGGCTGCAATCAACAGTATTTCCCTGAAAATTAAGAATACATCAAAAATCATTTTCATGGTCTCATCACAAAGAACAAGAAATATGTGAAGTAATAAATACGACAAATACATCGATTTTATTATTTTACAGGCAGTGTGTTAAAACCTAGTACCACACCCTCAAATCTATCAGCATTACTAATAACAAAATTTTTAAAGTGCTGTAACAATAACACTAGGGAGCTTTGTGGAAAGAATGAAGCTTTTAGTCTTTGCTCTTTTTTCTCTTCTTTTTCTTTTTTATTGTACATAGATTCTTCTCTCACACAGTAGATCTTGGACTACAGTTTCCCCTCCATCCACTTCTACCAGCTTCCCCTTCACCTCCACTCTTCTCTAGATGCATGCCCCCGTTTCCCTTTAAAAAGAGCAGGCCTTCAAGGGTCAACAAGCAAACCTGACAAAACAAGATGCAGTAAGACAAGGCAAAAAAAGTCATCATATCCAAAATGGACAAGGCAGCCCAACAGGAAGAAAACAGTCCCAATTACATGGTTTTGTTTTGCTTGTAGCTCTGAAGGGGAGAGGAACGTTGAGGTGACAATCATAGGACTTTACAGCAACTCCTCTTTATAGCTGTCTCCATGGAATTACAGAAGGACAAAGTGACTCTCTGTTGACTCCTCTGTTCTACGTTATCTTACCTACAAAGAAGAAAATTGAAACAGAAACTCTGCTTAATCAGCGTTGGAGAGTAAGGACACTCCATGATTTTAACCATAGCTGAGATGTGTATTAATGGGTAGCCATCATGGACTCTGGAACAATGAAAGGAAACTGCCACATTCGTTTCTATCTCTGTCTCTGTTTTGAGGTGTTTGAGATGAGAAAACTGAAGAGATGAGTCAAAGATATCAGATATAATGCGGTGAAACCTTAAGCTATTCAAACCCAGTAACAGCAGCTCCGCCTTTGCAAGCTTCTGTCACAAGGGCCAACCATTAGAACCCCGCGACACAGAAGGTGCATTTATATACACATTAAAAAGTGGTATTTGCAGAGTCCACAGGCATTTATCTTTTATATATTATATTCTAAGATATTATTATGGGAGCACACTTCCTAAAGAGCTCTCTACAGATGCTATTACCCTACTCCGTAGCTTTGGAAAGTGGGCTAAAGAAGCTGTGAGTTTGCACGACACTACATGTTAACATGAGTTATAGTATGTCAGGGCCCCCATGTTAACTATCGAAGAACCTATTCAGCTCCTTTAAGGTTAATAAACTCAGCATTTGTGCCAGGTGTAATGTCTAATTAAAATGATGGACAGGCACAGAATGCCTCCGGGCATAGAGAGGAGATGGCACAAAAAAGAAGCACCCATGCCATATTGGTTTGAAAAATCAATAAGAGGAATTTATTTTATCACCGTGTTATCTATGCTGTGCATTTGCTATTCTGTGGCTCATTTGAAAGTGTGCCAACTGACTGACAAGGAGGCTCAGCAGTGACTCATTTCTCAGAATGTTAGGATGCTGTATTAGGAGAAGGCTCAGAAGTAGCTCACTATGCCTCTGGAGAGATGGAGGGGAAAGGACACCTGGCAAAAGGAAGCAGAGGAACCTTGGATTTTATCTTTAAATCAGTGAAACTGGGTGTTGAGCAGTAAAAGAAAAAAAAAGCCACCAAAGTCAGAACAGAGAAATCTTAATTCACATTTTAGTTGTGGCACTAAATACAATCTTAAAATTGAGGAGCCATTTCTAGTCTTCAGTTGCAATATCAGAAGATGTACAATATTGTATCACTACCTGCCTTGCCACTGTGTAATATAACTTTAAATGGAAAAAATTTGAATGTGCAAGTATTATGAAGTAACAAATACATTTAAAAAAATATTTAATTAAATACCTATGTCTAAATTTCACCTCTGTTTATATTTGTATGTATTCATTCATTTAATTTTTAACAATTCGGTGTGTGTGTGTGTGTGTGTGTGTGTGTACGTGTGTGTGTGTGTGCGCGCGTGTGTGTGTGTGTGCATATGTGCGGAGGTTAGAGGATGAAGTTGCAGGAGTCTGTTTTTTCCTCTATGTGGATTTCAAGGATAGAACACAGACATAGCAGCAAGAACTTTTACCTGGACATCCATTTTCCTGGCCTTCATTCATTCATTTATTGTATTTTTGTGATCTTAACTGCATGCTATGCACTGATCTAATCACAGACAATTTAGTTTTCCAAGAAAGTGAATTCTCTTAAGGTAGAAAAAAAATAGTTTACAAAATCTCTATTACTTGGGTATGTATATAAATTTCATATCAAACCTTTTACTAGGAAAATCATCTCTAAGAAAACTAACTAGAATATGGGTTACATAAAAATCCATACTTGCTTGGAAGTACAGCTAGAATAGAGCATGTTTCTAGCATCTGCAAAACTCTGGGTTTTGTGAGAACACCAAAATGAAAAATCAATCAGCCCAGGTAATTAAGGCCTATGCAAGGGAAGGTAACTGTGCGATTGTTTCTAGAAGCAAATAAGTAATAACTACAGAAAGCCATATCTAAATATCAGATTTGAAATGCTATTTTGAACATATTAGGCCAAATGCAACAAGAGAAAGATTCATATTTAAAATAGTGATTGACGGCTGACAAGTGCAAGTGATCTCAGACAATACTGAAGGCACAATGGCACCTTTTGAAGAGTCTTTCAGCCCCAGGTCTTGGGTTGTAGCCATAACTCTGAGAGTTTTATTGCTTCAATTGTACTCTAGTTGTATCACCACCTCTTCCCCACATTTCATTCCTTCTCTGGCTAATCCTTTTCCCTTCTCAAAATGAGTGTCAGTCACTGAACTTCCAAGAAATATTTATTTCACCACTCCTCCCTCCTCCTTTCCATAATTATTACCTCAGCATTGCCTAAGGGACAACTTACTTTCATGATCTCTCTCTCTCTCTCTCTCTCTCTCTCTCTCTGTCTCTTTTTCTTTCTCTCTCTTTCTCTCTCTGTCCCCCATCTCCTCTCTGAGAGAACAGCCATGCTAACTGCACCATATTCCTATCAGGATAAAAATTTTTGAATGTGAAAGTTTAGAGTAGCATGAATTTAAGATAAGTATTTAAGTACATATTTACATATCAATTTATAATTTAATCTGTATTTTTATGTATTCATTTATTTAAAGTTTTACGATTTATTATACATATATATGTATATATGAACATATGAAGTGTTTTCATATATAGATGCATAGATGTTGCAGCTCTGTTCATCAGATATTATTTCTGGGACAAAAGTTCAGTTGATTAACCTTAAATTATTGAATAGGTACTGAGAAATGACTAGGGGGGACTTATCTAAATGCTACTTGAGAAAAAATTTGGATTATCTTTCTTTTGATGCCTGACTGAACTTAATATCATGATCCTCAGATGCACCCGTTTTCCTGTGGATGTCATGATTTTGTTTTTCTTCATGGCTGAATAAAATTTAGTTTTGTATATGTACCACATTTTTATCCATTCAACCATTGATAGATGCCCAGGCTAGCTACCTTTATCAGCTAGCGTGAATATTGCAGTGATAAACATGCACACTTAGAATCCTTCCTGTATCTATCGATGGTTGCCTAGTAAGGTCACATAGTTGTTCTATTTTTAATTTTTTGAGAAACCTCCATATGAAATTTGAGATTTGTTGTATCTGTTTACATACTCACTAAGAGTGTATAAGGAAGAGTACCTATTTCCCCACATCTTTGCCAACCACTCAGACTCAGTGTGATATAATCTCTAAGCAATATTCATTTACATTTTTCTGACAGCTAAGGATTTTGTACCCTTTTGTATTATTTATTGTCTGTGCATTTATACTTTTCAGCAGTGATTAATTCATTAGTCCATTTTCTGCTCACATTACTTATTTTGCAGTTTCATTTTTGCAGTTATGTGTTTGTTGTGTGTGTGTATGTGTGTTCTAGATATGAATCCCTTATCTTATGTAGAGTTAGCAAAAGATTAACCATTCTGTAGGCTGTCTCATTATACTGATGATTGTTTCTTTTGCAGTTCAGAGGTGTTGACTTTTACGTAATGTAATTTTTCATGTCTTGGGATACTTCCTGCACCACTGGACCAGTCTACAGAAAGTTCCTACCAATGCCTCTGTCTTGAGATCTCACCCATGCTTACCTCTTGCAGCTTCACTACCAAGTTATTATGTTCTGCTTGGCTCCTTTTCCTTGACTCATGTTCTTTGTTCACAATTTTCTGGCTTCCATCTTTGTGAATTTCTGATATTTTTGTTTTATCCTGTCTTTGGGCAAAATCTTTCTAATTATTCTGATGTTTCTAATAGCCAAGGTATCACAGAGGTAGCTTCTAGTTTGCTATCTGTCTTACAAGTAGAATCTAGAAATATTAAGAGAGAAATGAAACAGATTCATCAATAATAGTTAGTCAGGTACTCATTTTTAATTTATTAATACCCAATGTTGGAAATGGTTGATTGCTTTCTTGGTACAGAAGATTAGCAAATGAACCTTGGAAAAATCTTGATGTTTTTTATTATTTCTACCAAAATACTGAAAAATGAAAAAAAGTGGAATGATTTGAAATTTCAGTTCACAACATACCGAAGTATTTTCGGCAACCACCAATGAGTTGTGCGCTACAAACTGAAGGATAAGTGCAATCTTTGTGGAGGCTAATTCTCTGGTCTCAACTGGAACACTGTTTTGTGGGTGATTATTGTGTTATGGCATTAGCCATTTTACTGTAAAGGAATCATCCAGTTGTACATCTTACTGAGTTTATTTCTGTATAATTTGCATTAATCATTAATATATTGACTATGAAACTATTATTTCACATTTATTTTGTATCAGTTTTTATCCTCAAGAATATGAAAACTATTAAAAATCAATCTGAAAGATGGTATTATGAGTCCCCAGAAAATTAAATTTTAAAATATCATATAATAGACTATAATATTAATAGTTTATCTTTCAATCTGAGATAAATTTAAGCTATAAGACCAAAAACTGAGAACTTATAACCAATGATAATTTATTTCTCACATTCTGAGAGTTGAGAATGCAAGATCAAGAAGTCAACAGATTCAGGATCTGCTGAGAACCAGCTTCTGTCCTTATAAATAGCAAGTTGTGAGTTCTTCACACTGAGGAAAATCACAGGTTCTTTCTCTGCTATTTTATAATGTCATGAATTCCATTCATGGAAAACTCCCTGCTCCTAACATACTCACTTCCCAAATGCTCCACTTCACAATATCCTAACTGTGAGAGTAATAAATTCAACACATAGTTCACAAATACACATGCTCATACATACATATATTCATACATCCATATACCAAAACTGTGTAAAAGAATGATTAAAACGAAAATGATAATTCAAAGGAAACATGCTATTAGTCTTCAGCGGAATGAAATGAAGGAGTAAACAAGAGATAGGAGACAGCATATCCAGCAGTTCAGGATTTCCATCCTCTTTAAGTGTCGGTAAAACTACACAATAGGAAAAACAAAATTATTTTAATATATTTACCTGTGATGGTGATATTTAGAAAAAGATGAGGAAACCAACATAGTTGTAAAATGGGGAAGAAAATAGTTTCCTAACTAAAGGGAGAAAGCAAACTAGAATGTACCATTCACCTGATGAATTTAAATACACACACACACACACACATACACACACAAACACATACATTTACCTGAGACATGATTTAAATAACAGATTCAGACAATGGCAATCTAAGTGGTAGAATTTAAATACTATTACAGTGAGTTTACTCAAGTCTTTACACATTGTGGATTACCTATGAATGCACTGTGAGGGTAGTGGCCACTGTTGTTGGAAATGTCATTACAACCGACAAATTTTTTAAACACCTAAGCATATGCCTCACTTTATCCTCAAAATTTTTTTGATTTATTTTCTTTGTTTGAATATTTTGTCCGCATGTACCCATCAGTGCTTATGGAGATCATAATAGGACATCAAATACTCTGGATTTGGAGTTATATACAGTTGTAAACCACCATGTGAGTACAGGGAACAGAACCCTATTACTCATCAAGAGCAAGAAGGGCACCTCTTTAGCCCCTCTCTATATTTAATGATCTAATTACTTAATATCTTTTCATTAGAATTTAAGAAATGAAAGAATAAAATCGAGGAATATTGGAAATGAAGAAGTAAGCAAAAGGAGGGAAAGGCTTTTTAACAAAGAAAATAACTGAAATTAAGACAAGAGCTTTGTAAAGCACCTATTGTGTCTCAGCCAAAGAGAGAAAGGCTTTTTCCTTGTTATCTAAATCAATTCTCAGCATCTCCACTTGGTGAGTATTGTTCACTTTATAGATGAAGTTGCATTATGGCATGTGTCTAAGACATTCTCAGTGGCAGTGACTACCAGAAAGTTCCTTATTTAAGTTACAATTTGTAAGGCTGTCTGAAACCCTTCTTCTGCTTACCTTAACTTCTTAACTTTTCTATGAGAAATAAAGAAAAAGTCATTGAAACCATTCTTTCTCCCTATTCTCTCTCTCAGAAATAATTTTAATTAGGTTTTACTTTAAGTTCTACACTGACTTGGTTCCCAGACCTGTTTATAGTACTTGAGAAGTATTCCTTTGTTTGAAATTATTCATTATAATTTTTCCATAGAAATATATTGTTTTCTTAAATCCATGCCAACACCTACTTTAGACAAAAAGAAACAACATTGCAGATAAAAAATCAGTGACATATTTATAAGGAAAAGCAACAACAAAATTAGAATTTCTCCAAATTTCTGAACAATGGGCTTGAAATCACAAGGTAAAAGAGAAACACAGTCCATATTATGTGTCAGTTAAAACATGTGGTCCAGTGTACAAACTTATCCGACAAGGAAGGTGCCATTACTGTCAAACAGTGGTTAACTATTGTCTGATCAAGACCTTCATGACACTACTTGTGCCTTGGTTATAAAAGTAGAGTAAATCATACTTTATTCAGCCTGTGTTTGAACTTCTGACAAAACTAAATGAAACAAAGGACACATGAGGAAGCCCTGCAAATCCTGAATTTTACAACTTGACTACTCCCATGTTCTAAAAGAGAAAAAAATAACGGAAGAAAAGTATTAAAATGGCAAGGTACATACATGCACTGACTTCCAACTTTGACCAGACAAGATTAATAATGATGACAGCACATTAAAATAAATATGTACTGTCTCATTTAAGAAATGCGACTAAAGCAATGATTAACACTAACAAGTATATCATAGATGGCTTCTGATAAAATTGATCATATTGATCATTTTAATGTTTAAGGCTAATGACTAATGAGAATTGCAGTATAGATTAGAGTGATTCAAGTCTAGGTAAAGAATCAAAGACAGACCCAAAACATATGAACTCTCCCAAGACTAGCAAAGGCTCTTCATTGGACAATGTGGCCGTGCTGTATGGATCACATTAGGAAAGGAAAACTTTGTAGCAATTTGCAAAGGTTAAATTAGGCTGAAGTCAGTGAGGCATGGACTTTTGTTCTAGGGTTACACTGCTGCTGGGAACTACTAATAAGATCCACTGTCAGGAAGATCATGGCCAGGTCTCTGTTCTCTTATTACTGTGTCTCTCCCACTGGAAGCAATAGCCTCATTTCTCATCAAGCTGTGACTGGAGCAAATTCGGGGTCAGCGAACAGGGAAGAAGCCACCTTTTGGCTAACTATGCATTCCTTTTTGCTAATGTTTCAAAGCAAATGACATGAAAAATCCCCTGTAATGATGATCAGCAGATTTTTCCATTTGTAGTTGATGTCCCCATGCATGAATAGCAGGGCCATTCTTTATTTATGCTCAACCAAGTTTCTGCAAATAGAGAAATTGGCTAATTATCTACAAATTTTCATTTTTTATCTCCATAGAATTTTAATGAAGGAGAATTTCCATTTACTCATTCATATCTATGAACAGGGAACAGATTCTCCCTTTGGTGATTTCTCTATCTCACTTCAGTTCTCAGACCTTATAGTAGTGGAAGGAAAGAAACCCCCTCTGGTCACTTTCTTACCACTCACCCATCCTATCTACTGCCATTCTTATCATCCACTTCATAAACAGGTCTCTCATTCTGAATTGTAGGATTGAAATATACTTTTGTTGTGAGTATGTATTTTCTGCATAGCATGATTCTGTGTAATTAAATCAAATCAACAAATATCTCTTAAGGGAAAGTATACAAGGCAGTAAGCTTGACAAAATGGCCCTTTACTAATTTTTTGGCATGAAGTCTACAGAGCCTAGCAGTATTTAGCACAAGTGTGCAACTTCTGTGCTGTAAAACAGTAATCATCATTACCAGTACAAGAGCTCATTATTGCACCAAAATGTCTCCAGAATCTGGCCCTTTCTCCATTCCAAATGCTGCAAACTTGATTTAGACTATCTTATGTTCCTTTCAGAATACGGGGTTCTTTTTCTCTGGTCTCTCTTTCTCAGACCATTAGCGCTCTTGCAATGTATCCTCTCCAAAGTGGCCAATTACTTAAAGCATAGATCTTCCGAAGTTTATGAGGAATCTTCATTTCAACAAAACCATCAGAAGTCGAAATGGCTTAATTAACTTATACAGCATATTCAAATGTCTGTCATACATCTACAGAAAAACAAAAGTTTAACAATCCAATATGCCACGGGGAATAGTTTGTCTGCTCTTGTGCTCATATGTCGAGCTAACTGGAAATTGTGGTTCACTGCTGCCAGCAGGATGACAGAAAATGGCTCCACGGACAGGCGACCCAGGAAAACGTCATCATTCAAAGGAAGTATACTTTATACGGCATGTGTGCTGTGTTCTCACTATTGTAAAATCAGAGTGGAGTTATTAGAAGTTGGGGACTGTCTATACACATGTTATTTCTCTCTCTTCTCATACAAAAATAGCTCAATGCTTTGCCTCATTCTCCAGTGTAGACATATGGGATACATGGCCCCCATTTAAAGAGTAAACAATATTCTTGTGGACCACCCATGAAGATTTCAATTACTTCCATTATAGTATTACTCAAGCGTAGGTTGAGAAATAGTCTTGAAGCATTGTTTGTTCTCCTCTCTCGAAAAAAAAAAAATCAACTTACTTATGAAACTCAAGCAGCATAGTGAAACCAAAAGGCAAAACAAACACCAATACAACAGCTATTTCTTATGAAATTGTGTTTTGAATATAGAATTCACAGACAAATGTATTTATATGATAAATTCTATTTCATAATACAGTTATTTTTAAAAGGACTTTAGTGTGATAGAATGAGTCATTCTGCTATTGTGAGGTTTGTTTCTTAATACCTCAATAATATATTATTTGAAATATTTTGCTGGATTAACTAAATATGTAGATTCACAATAAAAATGTAAATTAATACTTTAGGGAAAGGATCCTTGTCACAACTGAGTAATCTACTATGATGTAAAGATTAGTGTTCTAGCAAGATTTCCATGATGAAATTTTGACCTTTTAAGATAATGGTGAAGGAGTGAGACAGTTGAGAAGCACCTAAGTCATGAGGAACTAGTCCTCAAAATGGGAATTGGACCCTTATAAAAAGAGGCATAAATGGGGAGGTTAAGGAGATGAAACAGCCCCTAAATTTCTTTTTCAGTAAGAATGTTGACATGAGTTCAAAACTCAGAGACCATGTAAAGGAGGCAGATGTGGTGGTACATGCTCACAATACCCAAACTAGAGCCACAGACATATTGGCAATCCAAACTAGACAAATCAGTAAGCGTCTACCAATGAGCGACTGATATCAGAAAACAAGACTTGTAACTGAGGAACTACACTCAAGACTGTTATAGCTTTTTATGTCATGCTTTACTTGACTGATATCCCCAGCAAGTCAGGTCTTACTCTTTTTTATTTTTTTTTGAAGGGATATAAAGGAGAAGAGGATCTGAGAGAGGGGAGATTATGGGGTTGACTGGGAAGAGTGGAGAAAGGGGACAATGCAGTCAGGATATAATGTCTGAGAGAAAAATAGAAGAAAAATAAAAGATTTGCCTCTATCATTTGGTAACTGGAACTTTAACTTCCAAGCTTCCAATAACTATGGGAAATTAATTTCTTTGCTTATAAACCATATGTTCCAAAGCTCAAATGGAGATTCAAACAGGTTTAGATATTTCTGAGAATTATTTAGCATATCTACTTCGGTGTGAGCTTATTTCTCAAAGGATTGGCTTTCTAACTGTTTGAAGATTTGAAACACATCACAAATATGGAAACTCACTGAGGATTCCCCACCACACTTACTATAAAAAACAATTTTTGCTTATACTCAGTCATCTCCTTCATAGTTATGATGGCTATTCTTGGTTGTCAACTTGACTATATCCCTAATGAGCTATAATCTATAAGCAGAGGCCACACTTGTGATCCTGACCTTGAAGCAAGAAGACAATATGTCTTTGATCTGGATCTTGAGGCTGGATGACACACATCTTTAATCCAGAACTTGAAGCTGGAAGTTACACATTTAATCTGGGGTACACCTTCTGCTGGATGGACAATGGGAAAAGCTAGGTGGTATGTTTATCCTCTGCTGCTTGCCTTCACCTCATCAGCACATGCATTTATTCATTGGCATTAGAGCTTCCTTCTTTGTGACTGCAGCACATAAAGAAGACTAGGGGAAACAACCAGCCTCAGGTGATTGATCAACTCTAGATTCTTGATCTTTTCATTGATAGCTAACAATTGTTGGACTGCAGCCTATAAGTCATCCCAATAAATTCCCATATATTTGGTTAAAGAGATTCATTCCATAAGTTCTGTGACTCTAGAGAACTCTGACTAATACAATATTGAGTTTCAGAACGCTAATGATATAATCATACAATGGTTAAATCACATATCAAGTTTACAGGAAAGGGCCTGTAAACATTTCTATCTTTATTAAAAGTATATCACCATAACTACAGTAAGTGACCAGCTTCAACAATACCATTTACCAAGGTAGAAGCTTGCGGGTTAGAAACGTTAGTAAAGAGTACAAAGATACAAGTGAAAATGATAAAAGAGAAATATTGGAGAGTTCCAGAAGGGAGTTCCAGTGAATACTGAAATTGCCCATGTTTAATTTCCATTTACTTAATATACTATCACCCCAAAAGGTAGGAGTAAGAGCAAGGACTGAATTAACATGATACAAGAAAATGAAGGTTGCAGGCTACATTCTAAGTTAAACATTCTCTTGATAGAACAAGACAAGTACCACTCATGTTTTAGACCAAAACATTCTGTAGGAAAACCACTCCCTGAGCAGAATCCATGGTTCTCTCCCTAAGGAAGTGGGAGCTTAGTTGGATCTTTAGACCTTTGTTCGGGGTAGAAACAGATTTACTTCACTATACATGAAATACGAGGTCTGGATATTAGCCCTGCCTGTTGACAATAACCTTGAGCAAGCTGAACTCTCTGATCTAAATCTAAGTAAGAGCTTTGTTTGAGGTAGAAAGAAACAATAACCTTGAAGGAGTAGAAGTACCAGCACTCTGACCTTTGATCAGGGTGGAATGGCAACAACTTGGAGCAAAGTGAAACTCTCTGACCTTCAGACAAGGTGGAAATAGATTTATATTTTTGGGCCTCCATAAGCTTCATATATGAGAACTCTTTATGCCATCTGAAATTAGTAGACCCTCTAGAATTGCTCTAATATACAAGAGAATAAAGCATTTCTATCCAATCACCCTTGTTCTCTTTCAACACTAACCCCTGGAGTGACATAGCACAATTAATTGAGTATCTATGGAAACAATTTCAATTCTTCACTGGCAAATTAAAAATAATGCTAAGCAACCAATAATGTTGTTATAAAGATAAACTGTGATAAGATAATGACTGTGAACACATTTTAAGCCCTAAACCCTGTTCCTTAGCACTTGACATACAAAAAAAAAGTAAGAAATGGCCGTCGCCCAAAGGTTTTCTTAATAGCTGAAGTAGAATCTGAGACTGATTGGGTTGAGCCAAGTACAATTGCTAGAACATACATTAGAAACACTAATGGCTTTTCTTGTAGCCTTTGGTTCAATAATAGTACCCCAAGAGCAACTATAAGACAAATCTTCTTTTAAAGTACCCAGAAGCTAGTTGAATAACATTTTTGAAGTCCTCAACTTCAATTTCATCACCTTTGTCTTCCCGGGATAAAATAAGAATTTCTAAGTGTTCATATCTATATTTATAAATTGTTGGGATAGTGTATGTCCGTACTTGATGAGTGGGAATTCTGAGTGGGAATTATCATTAGGAATTAGTTTGAACTCATTATTCCTGTTCTCTATGCAAGGGATATGCATGGTAGAGAGAAAGAAATTAAAATTGAGGAAAGAAGAGGAATAAAATTTCAGAAACTAAAATTTATTCACAAGCACTTATGGTTATTTGAAAGAAAATGGGTCCTAAACAAGGTGGCAATATTAGGAGGGGTGGTCTTGTTGGAGAAAGTATTTCAGTGTGGGGGTGGGCTTTGAGGTCTGTTTTACTCAAACTTTCCCCAGTGTGACAGTCAATCAACTTCCTTTTGCCTTCAAGGTGGAACTTTCAGCTATTTCTCCAGTATCATGTCTGCCTACATGCTACCATGGTCTCTGCTATGACAAGAAGATACTGAACCTCTGAAACTGTAAGCAAGTCACTCCAATGAAATGTTTTCCTTATAAGAGTTGTCATGTTCATGGTTTTTCTTCATAGCAATAAAAACCCTAAGACAGTACTTTAGAACAATTATAGGGCTAGGGTCGTAACTCAGCAATACTGAATTTGTCATGAACACATGAAGACCTGAGTTCAGATAACTAGCACCAAGGAAAAATAAAATAAATCAAAACCAACCAACAAACCAACCAACCAACCAACAAACAAAAACAGATACAATGTATGTACCTATAATCTCAATAATGAGCTTGAAGAAAATGAGATCCTTTGATATGTCCAGCCTGGCCAGATATCCAGCCTAGCCCAGTTAGTAAAATCTTGGTTCAGTGCCAGGCCTGGTCTCAAAAACAAAACAGAATGTAATTAAGTTAGTCACTAGAAATTAATTTTGGCCACCATATGTACACATATAATGTCTGTACATACAAACACGAATGTGTATGTGTGTGTGCACATGCCTTCCCAACACTATTCTAAAATAATTACCCCTGTGTTGATGTAGGAGGGTCTTCTATCTCTGTTGTTCTCATTGGTTAATTAATAAAAAAAACTGCTTGGCCTGATAGGTCAGAACATAGATAGGCAGGGAAGATAGAACAGAATTGTGGGATAAAGAAAGCAGAGGCAGGCTGCCTGCCATGAAGCTGCCAGGTCAGACACGCTGAATCTTTCCTGGTAAGCCACGACCTCGTGGTGAGATACAGATTATTAGAAATGGGTTGAGTCAATATGTGAGAGTTAGCCAATAAGAGGCTAGAACTAATGGTAGTGTTTAAAAGAATACAGTTTCTGTGTAATTATTTTGGGTAAAGCTAGCCCAGAGCCGGGTGGCGGGGACACAGCCCGCCGCTCTTATCACTACACTGTGTTTTGTTGTTGTTGTTGTTGTTGTTGTTGTTGTTGTTACTAAAGAAAGATTGTAGTATAGTCAGGAATATAAAAGTACTGGATACTATTATATGCAGATCTTGTTCCAAAATATAGCTTTGATACTTCTTTTGCATATTGTTATCCAAGACAGTCAACTTCCCCAAGCAACAGTCTTCCTGAATGCAGAGAATGGGTGCTAGACCTGTCTGCCTCCAACGGTTGATATGAGGATGAAGTTATGAAGTTTCCCAACCCCAGTTATTAGATGTCAGCCAGAGGATTCAAGAATATGCCATTGTTCTTACAACCAGATCATGGAAGTTCTCAGTGTATTTGTTTACTATAATTTGTGTGTGTGTGTGTGTGTGTGTGTGTGACCCAGGACCATGGTGAGCTCTTGCCCAGGCTCTGCTGAGGGCTGTGTCTGTGTCTGAGGTCCTCCCTCAGTCAGGGTCTTAAAATGCATGGCTCAAATTGAAACCAAAGGCCATGAAGATCCCTGGGTCTGTGCTGCCACCTGTGACCATGTTAGTGTCCCAGGACCCTGCTGCCACTGGGGCCATGACAATTTAGGTGGCCTATACTGCTCCCTGGGCCATGGTGATGTCTAAATGCAAGCTACAACTGAGGACCATATCTTGGTTTGTAGCGCTGCTGTATTGATGTCTTTGGCTCCTGTTAACACCAACGGTCTTACCAATGTCTCTGGTTTGGTTTCTTGACATGGGGCCATGTTGGTGTCTGAGGGTCATGCTTTCACAAGAGCCATGCTTACCTGAATGGCCTGTGCTGCCACCCAAGGTCATAGGGTCACCCAGGCCCAAATTGTTGCAAAGGTCTATATCTGCATCAGCACCCCGCAAAGCAACCTGGGTCTGAGCTGCTACCCACTGCTCCTGTTATCACCAAGGGCCATCTTGATACCTGGGGTCTTGTTAGCCGTATGAGACCATAGTCGTATCCTTGGACCATATTGATCTAGATAAGCTAATCTGTTACAGGGGTCATCATTATGCCGAGGCCTTAGCTTCTTCCAATTGCCGTGTCTGGGTCCGTGATCCTGCTGCAGCTGGAGTCTGTGTTGGTATCTGTGTACTGTGTTACCACAGACCTGCATAAGAACCAAGCATGATAAAATCAGAGAGTAAGACTAGTCAGGCCCTGTCCTTTATTGGGTTTGGAAAGGTGGCCCTGTCCCTCACTGGACACTGTAGCAGGAGAATGGCCCCAATCGTCATAGGAGCGTTGACCCCTGTACTCAGAAAAGAAGGTCCCATCCTGTACCACAGGTGTGGGAGAACTGGACCTTACTGCATTGTTATAGTAAAGCTGGCTCTGCCCCTCGCCTGAGGAGGGTTTCCCCAGCAGTCAGGTCTGACTAGCAAAAATACTACACAGGCCTACATCCAGGGCCTTGAATTGGTCCACACTAACATCTAACTAACTTATAATCTACTATAGAATGTGAAGGGACTGGGCTTGTGGAAAGATAGACACCGAATTTCCATGACTGGGTCAACTGCGGGATATCCAAGAGTTTTGGTGTGGGTCCAGTGAGGGTGACGAAATGAAACCTTGAAGCAGACCTGTCAATGAGTGACTGTAATGATTCGCAGTAACGCTGATAGGACAAAGTGTACAGCAGACCCGACTCCAACTGCCACAAAGCCAAATGAAGAGGATGGAGAGGGGTAAAAGCAGAGGAGAAGTGTAGAGATTTTTGTTGTTTTGTTTTTTGTTTTTTGTTTTGTTTTGTTTTGTTTTTTCAAAGTTTATTAAATTATGAAAGTTTCCATTTCCGCCCCTCCTCCTAACACCCTCTCACTCCCCCTCTCCCCCTCCTCCTCCCTCTTCATCCCTAAGAGCAGTCAGGGCTTCCAGCCCTGTGGGAAGTTCAAGTTCCTCCCCGCTCCCTCCAGGTCCAGGTGTTGGGTCCAGGGGGGTCGCACAAAGATGAGAACACCACCAAGTCTAATAAACCAGAAGCAAACTTTATTCCAGAAACCAGATCCTAGGAAAACCAGAAGCAAACCTAAAAATAAAAAAATAAAAATAAAACACCGCGGGGCACAGAAGCTTATCAGCTAGCTGAGACCACAGCCAGAAGTGGTGTTTGTTAGGCTGTGGCAAACGGCTGGTTTTTGAACCTACTTTTTATAGCAGGGGCACCAGTCATTATCCCTGAACAAAAGAATTTTACAACCTTGCCCCTGACCCTTGGGTTGGTCAGCGGAGACCCTAGGGAGGGGAGTGAGTGCTAATGTCAAGGAGGAATTTGGAATTAACTGGTTCCTGGGCTGAGAATTTAGGAGGAAAAACCTTTCACACTGTTTCCAGGTAAATCTTCAGATACTGACTGCCATACTTTATAACCTCCATCATCAGAGCTCATTAATTAAACCTTTGTATTTATCCACTGTCTCCTGGTACCTCCGGGTGTAAACTGAGGTCATGCCTCTCCTCTGGTGGTGCCAGTTTCCCATAACAGAGACAGTGTCTGACCCAGAGGTCACATATCTCTGTCTCCTAAAGGTTAAACTCAGTTTACACCTACTGTTTGTTAAGGACAGTCAAGACACTACCCTCAGTTTACAGGGAGATGCTCTGGCCTTGTAATAAAAAAAGTCAGTTGTAAATAGCTAACTTGATGGAGATTTCCCAGGCATCCGAGAAAGTAATCCCTGTGAAGATTGATCTGTGATCTGCTGAGAAAGTTGTTGATAGTTTACTTAGGTTTACAGCTTTATGTGTCCTTCTTCCTACATCCTAAACTTCTACCTTCTAATCTTTAGTGTCTATATTTCTATTTCTATATTTTTATTCTTGTCTTCAGACCTTTCATTTCCCCCTTCGGATTTGTGACTAATCAAATCTTTGATTAGTTTTTAATTAAAGTCTCTGACTTGGCCTTTTCCAACCTAGTTTGGGGACAGGGACGATGTATTCTTTTCTGTAGCTGCTTCAAGCTGAAACGGGACGTAGATGTTTAGGGCCCAGAAAAGCTGGAAGGCCAGTCAAAGGTAAAGAGGGAATAAAGGGCACTAAACAGGAAGGTCTGAATTGACCCAGCTGGAGACAAGCTGCATTCTTGTCAACTGGATCAGTCCATGTCAGCCTGTAGCAATTGCTGGGTTTATAGGTTGTAGTCAGCAGCTGATGCTTGGATGTGTCTGTCAGTCAAGTGGAACCCTGCTAAAACAGATATAATCAGAGACAAACGTTAAAATTTAGAAATTTAAAGGAAAAATTACATTTGAAACCTTTAGAAAAATGGGCAAAGTCTTAAGACAGGAGAGGGAGGGAGATATCCTTAGTATCAGACAGGTAGGAACTTTAGGTTGTACTTATCTGGAGTCCTTTTGATCTGTGAGACGTGGATTAAGTCTCAGGGCTTCTTTGGTTCTCCGAAGCTTGCACGAATTTTTAAGTTTATGAAAAAATATCAACATCTCCTTGTTTATGATCTGTATTGATATTTACATTGCAGAAATGGCAGTATACTCATGTCAGAAATGAATCTGGTTGAAAACGTTAACATTTTTTATCCAGAAAGCTGTGACAGATTTTTTTAAAGTTTTGCATCATAAAACAACCTTTATTTATTTATTTTTTACCAGTAGGTACAGGCCATTGACCATTGAGAGCAGTCATGTAAAGTTCTTTTGAACAAAAGAATGATAAGAAGTTATATTGAAATCTGTTTTGTGAGTTTTTTTCTCTGTCTCTCTGTCTTTTCCTCTTTCTCTCTCTATCTCTCTGTCTCTCTGTCTTTTTCTCTTTCTCTCTCTATCTCACTGTCTCTCTGTCTTTTTCTCTTTCTCTCTCTATCTCTCTGTCTCTCTGTCTTTTCCTCTTTCTCTCTCTATCTCACTGTCCCTCTGTCTTTTCCTCTTTCTCTGTCTCTCTGTCTCTCTGTCTTTTTCTCTTTCTCTCTCTATCTCTCTGTCTCTCTGTCTTTTCCTCTTTCTCTCTCTGTCTCTCTCTGTCTCTCTGTCTTTTTCTCTTTCTCTCTCTATCTCTCTGTCTCTCTGTCTTTTTAAGCTATTAGTCGTCAAACAGCATCAGAGTTCTGAGAGGAATAAATTTTACCTGAGGTATTGACGTTAAAAAAAATAACAGAGACTTACTTGCTGGCTGCCTAGACAGCTACCCCAGGGTCCTCCATGGTCTTTCAGGGCAGGTGAGAAGGCAACATCCCTCTTCAGGCTGGCAAAGTCCCAGAACATCCCATAGACTTCTGTGGAGTAAGAACTCATGGGAGGACCAGCCTACCTTTTGCCTTAGGCAACTCAAGGCAGTCAATTTCCCAGTGCCCACATCCTCCACCATCTGAAGAGAGTCTTTGCAGTAGTTGAGGTGAAAGGCAGGTTTTCCCAGTGGGTAGTGCTGCCAACTTTGAGCCAGTTTTGAGTAGATCTTCTTCTGTGCCCATCTGTCTTTTTTCCAGCTGAAGTTTTAGGCGGGGGAGGGGCTGCAGGCCATTTGTCCTTTCCTGTTGGGTCTGCTCTGCAGCTGCTCTGCTCTGCTCTGGGGTTCCCACTGTGTGGCTTTGGAGCAGGAGTCATTTTGTGAGACCAAAACCAACCATCGTCCAGGAGAAGCATCTGACGGTGGCCATCCTTGGTACCTGGCCTTGTAGTTGTCTCTGCTTCCCTCTGTTCTCCTGGCTCCTCCTTGGCATTTGAGTCTGAGACTGCAGTACCTGTGGGGGAGGGGCGATCCTCTCCCTGGTTGTCAGCAGTGCTAGCACAGACAGAAGCCTGCTGAAGCTTGGACTCCTGAGGCCGAAAGGGGCAGGGAAGGCTGGAAAAATTCTACTGTTAGATTTCTGAAATCCTGGAAGTGAGAGAATAGGATCTGAAAGGGTCTGAGGCTCAGAGGAACCTCCTGGTATAAAGACTGATAATCCTTTAAGTCTCATTGTAGGGCTTTGTATAAGACAGTTGGGAAATTTTTAAATTCTTGTGGCAGGCAAATTTAGGTGAGCTGACCACCAAAGCCCCGATCTTGGTCATGCCATTCAAAAGCAAAAAGCAGCTAACTCTTGGTTTCAAGAAGTAGGCTGAAGAAGGTGTCCTTATGATCTAGAACTGCACACACTTGAAACTCCGAGGAGAGGGGGCTTAGGAGATTATAGGGGTTGGGGACTGTAATATGAATGTCTTTAACCCATTTGTTAATCTCCCTAAGCTTTTGCACGGGTGGAAAGTCATTGGTCCCTGGCTTTTTAACTGGTAGAAGCAGGGTGTTCTACAAAGACGGGCAAGGTATCAAGATTTCGTGTTTTAGGAAATGATTCATATATTTAGTAATGCCCAACTTGGCCTCTGGGGTCATGGGGAACCCCCTCATCCTCATCTGTTGGGCATTAGCTTTTAAGGTGACTACAACTGGGGGCTCCTGAATCATTAATCCTGGTGGATTAGTTTCTGCACACACTCCTGGGATGGAGCGCCGGAGTTCAGCTATTAGAGGAGCTGCCTCTCAAGTGAGAGTCTGTTAGGAGAGCCTGTATTCTTTCAGACCTAGGCATAAGGCATAGACTTCGGGCCATGGGGAGATCGTCACCCCCTTCCCAGTGAAATGAATTTGGGCTTTTAGCCAACAAGTTTCTTTCCAGGAGGAAGTAAGACATTCAAGGATAACTATGAAGGAATGCATAACTTTCTTTTTTTTTTTTTTCAGTCTCACAGTCTGTATTGTGGTCCAGGTTGCAGAGTCATCCTTGTATCCCCTTGAACCCACGTTTGTTTGTCTCACAGAGGCCACATTGTGGTTTTTAATACTGAATGGTGAGAACCAGTGTCCACTAGGAAATCAACAGGTTGCCCCCAAACGTTTAGGGTTACTCAAGGTTCGAGGAGAGGCTTCAAACACTCCCCTTTAATCATCTGGATTCATTAATCCCAGGGCTTTTTGTCCCCTCATTGTGAGCATTTCAATTTCCAATCCCCCCCCCTTTTTTTAAACACATTAATCCTTTCTTAAGGAGTAGTGCCTGTTGACTATTTGGGACAGTCTGTATTCCCTCTGCCCATCAGGCCCCCCAGTTCTTATCTGCCAGTAAGACTTTTACCAGTCCCAAACTTGCTTATCCTCAGGTGTTTCTCTGTTGTTGTAAACCTTAGTGGCAATAGCAATCAATTTAGTCAGATTTTTACCTTTAAGTCCTCTGAGTTGCTGGAGCTTCCTCTTAATATCTGGGGCTGCTCAGTTGACAAAAGCCAGGCTGACTGCCATTTGGTTCTCAGGAGTCTCAGACAGATTGGTGAGCAGTCTAGCAGGGGCTCGGAGACCATCTCTTAATGACTGCCTCATCGTTAGTTGGTCGTCCATCTCATCCTGGAACCTGCTTACGGCATTTTTGCTGAATTCTATCTCTTTCTTCAGTGGTGAACATTATCTGGAGAAATTGTTGGCAATCCAATCCCCAGGTCGGGGAACGTGTAAACAGGACAGTATCTCTTGATTTCTCTTGAGATTTCTCAGGAAAGGAAGGAGTCTGAAGTTTTTAGTTATACAGATCACTGGTTGAAAGAGGAAATAAACCAGGCAGGGGCTGCCATCCCCATCAGGAAGTCCCACAGTGCAGACAGGGAGAGCAGGAGACACCATCGCCCATCGCTGACCACCTGTGGCTTCCCTGAAAGAGTGCTAAAGAGGCTCAGCTCTGAAGTAGGAAGTTGGGGGAGGACAGGAGGGCGAAGTGCTCTGCAAGGGAGCAGAAGGTCTGAGTAGCTCCTGCTTCACAAGGGCTGCAGACAGCTGCAGCGGCCTCCCTGACATTCTGGAAAAGAGAAAGGGCAAGGTCCAGGGGGACTTAGGTTTAGAAGAAGCCTTTCCCATAGTGGAAATTATTTCACACATAACCATAACGAGAAGACTGACAACAGACATGACAACATGACATGAAACAAAATTGACAAGACATCGCTGCGCGCAGGGTCACGTGATCCCATACCAGTTCCAAAAGGCCGCATTTCACGACCTAATGGCCAGAGGAGGAATAAGAGCGTCCCCTATTTTCCCCTGGCTCTGAGATTAGAAGCGCGTCCGCTAGATCTCCTTGAGCCTCCAGACTGTCCGGACACCAGATACCAGAACCAGAACCTTACCAATTGGTAACCACAGAATAATAAAGTTTGCCAAAAACCAGAGACTGGGGTGCTCCCTCAAAACCAGGTTTGCGCTTCCCCGTACGGGCCACCAAAATGTTGGGTCCAGGGGGGACGCGCAAAGATGAGAGCACCACCAAGTCTAATAAACCAGAAGCAAACTTTATTCCAGAAACCAGATCCTAGGAAAACCAGAAGCAAACCTAAAAATAAAAAAATAAAAATAAAACACCGCGGGGCACAGAAGCTTATCAGCTAGCTGAGACCACAGCCAGAAGTGGTGTTTGTTAGGCTGTGGCAAACGGCTGGTTTTTGAACCTACTTTTTATAGCAGGGGCACCAGTCATTATCCCTGAACAAAAGAATTTTACAACCTTGCCCCTGACCCTTGGGTTGGTCAGCGGAGACCCTAGGGAGGGGAGTGAGTGCTAATGTCAAGGAGGAATTTGGAATTAACTGGTTCCTGGGCTGAGAATTTAGGAGGAAAAACCTTTCACACTGTTTCCAGGTAAATCTTCAGATACTGACTGCCATACTTTATAACCTCCATCATCAGAGCTCATTAATTAAACCTTTGTATTTATCCACTGTCTCCTGGTACCTCCGGGTGTAAACTGAGGTCATGCCTCTCCTCTGGTGGTGCCAGTTTCCCATAACAGAGACAGTGTCTGACCCAGAGGTCACATATCTCTGTCTCCTAAAGGTTAAACTCAGTTTTCACCTACTGTTTGTTAAGGACAGTCAAGACACTACCCTCAGTTTACAGGGAGATGCTCTGGCCTTGTAATAAAAAAAGTCAGTTGTAAATAGCTAACTTGATGGAGATTTCCCAGGCATCCGAGAAAGTAATCCCTGTGAAGATTGATCTGTGATCTGCTGAGAAAGTTGTTGATAGTTTACTTAGGTTTACAGCTTTATGTGTCCTTCTTCCTACATCCTAAACTTCTACCTTCTAATCTTTAGTGTCTATATTTCTATTTCTATATTTTTATTCTTGTCTTCAGACCTTTCACAGGAAGGTGAGTATCCAAACAGACTGGATCCCCAAAATCCAGTATATGCAGAGGAAACAAGTCCCAGTGTCATTGTCAATGGCTTTTCAGAAAGGCTCCGGGCCAACCACATTCAGAGAATCCGGCCACATTCAGAAAATCTGGTTGGATCACATGCTCGTTCAGTCCCAATACAACTGGCCTTGGTGAACTCTCATTAGATCCGTCCCCTTGTATCAGTGGGTGATCGCACCCCTCGCAGTCCTGAATTTTTTTTCATGTTCTTCCTCCTTCTGCTCCTCATTTGGACCATGGGGGGGGCTCAGTCCGGTGCTCCAATGTGGGTTTCCGACTGTATCGCCATCCATCGTCGGATGAAGGATCTGGGACTCATGTCTATTTCCAATTTCCAGGAGGATAAGTACATGATTTTCTTCAGGTTCACCTTCTTATTTAGCTTCTCCAGGATCTCGAATAATAGGCTCAAAGACCTTTAATTATGGCTAGAATCCACTAATGAGTGAACACATACGATATTCCTCTTTTTGGGTCTGGCTTACCTCACTCAGTAAAGCGTTTTCTATGTCCATCCATTTGCATGCAAAATTCAAGATGTCATTGTTTTTTACCACTGAGTAAAACTCTAGTGTATATATGTTCCACACCTTTTTAAACCATTCTTCTATTGAGGGGCACCTAGGCTGTTTCCAGGTTCTGGCTATTACAAATAGTGCTGCTATGAACATAGTTGAACAAATGCTTTTATGGTATGATAGAGCATCTCTTGGGTATATTCCCAAGAGTGGAATTGCTGGGTCTTGAGGGAGATTGACTACCAGTTTCCTGAGAAACTGCCACACTGATTTCCACAGTGGCTGCACAAGTTTGCATTCCCACCAACAATGGATGAGAGTTTCCCTCTCTCCACATCCTCTCCAGCATAGGTTATCATTGGTGTTTTTAACTTTAGCTAATCTGACCAGTGTAAAATGGTATCTCATAGTTGTTTTGATTTGCATTTCCCTGATCGCTAAGGATGTTGAGCATGACCTTAAGCGTCTTTTGGCCATTCGGAGTTCTTCTGTTGAGAATTCTCTGTTCAGATCAGCACCCCATTTTTTAATTGGGTTAATTAGAGTTTTATTGTCTAGTTTCTTGAGTTCTTTGTATATTTTGGAGATCAGGCCTTTATCTGAAGAGGGGTTGGTGAAGATCTTCTCCCAGTCAGAAGGTAGCCTTTCTGTCTTACTGACAGTGTCCTTTGCTTTACAGAAACTTCTCAGTTTCAGGAGGTCCCATTTATTCATTGATTCTCTTATTGTCTGTGCTACTGGGGTTCTACTTAGGAAGTGGCCTCCTGTGCCTATATCTTGTAGACTATTTCCCACTTTCTCTTCTCTCTGGTTCAAAGTGGTCCAATTAATGTTGAGGTCTTTAACCCATTTGGACCTGAGTTTTGTGCATGGTGATAGATATGGATCTACTTTCATTCTTCTACAGGTTGACATCCAGTTATACCAGCACCATTTGTTAAAGATGCTTTCCTTCTTCCATTGCATACCTTTAGCCCCTTGTCGAAAATCAAGTGTTCATAGGTTTGTGAGTTAATATCTGGATCTTCTATTCGATTGCATAGGTCGACTTCTCTGTTCTTATGCCAGTACCAAGCTGTTTTCAATACTGTAGCTCTGTAATAGAGTTTGAAGTCAGGGATGGTTATACCTCCAAAAGTTCCTTTATTATATAAGATTGTTTTGGCTATCCTGGGTTTTTTGTTTTTCCATATAAACTTGATTATTGTTCTCTCAAGGTCTGTGAAGAAGTTTGATGGGATTTTGATGGGGATTGCATTGAATCTATAGATTGCTTTTGGTAGAATTGCCATTTTTACTATGTTGATTCTTCCAATCCAAGAGCAAGGGAGATCTTTCCATTTTCTGGTATCCTCCTCAATTTCTTTCTTCAAAGACTTAAAGTTCTTGTCAAATAGGTCTTTCACTTCCTTGGTCAGAGTTATTCCAAGATATCTTATGCTATTTGTGGCTATCGTGAAAGGTGAAGTGTGATGCGCTTCCTGACCAGCAGGAATGGACGATCACAAAATCAAGAATCCTTCTCAATCATAATTTATTAGAGCTACTTGATTGAAAGGGGGAATGGGGAACAGGGATGACAAGAGAGAGAGAGAGAGAGAGAGAGAGAGAGAGAGAGAGACCCAAAGACAGCCCCTTTTCTAGGGTGAGAGGCTCGAATGCTGATTGGTTGATGCCATTCTGCTAGTGCCCAAGGCCACAGGACAGGTCAGGAAACCAAGTCTCTGAAATGCAAACAAGGCTCTGAGCAAACTGGCCTGGACCGCAGCATCAAAGGATTTGTATACCTCCAGGCTGTAGGCACTAACTCGCCAAGGCGACATCCTGGCAGCTCCCTACAGTGAAGTTTCTCTGATTTCCCTCCCTGCTTCTTTATCCTTTGTGTATAGGAGGGCAACTGATTTTTTGGAGTTGATCTTGTATCCTGCCACATTACTAAAGGTGTTTATCAGCTGTAGGAGTTCTTTGGTAGAGTTTTTGCGGTCGCTCATGTATACTATCATATCTTCTGCAAATAATGAGAGTTTAACTTCTTCTTTTTCAATTTGAATCCCCTTGATCCCCTTATGCTGTCGTATTGCTATTGCTAGAATTTCAAGCACTATATTGAAGAGGTATGGGGAGAGTGGACAGCCTTGTCTTGTTCCTGATTTCAATGGAATGGCTTTGAGTTTCTCTCCGTTCAGTTTGATGTTAGCTGTTGGCTTGCTGGAAATAGCTTTTATTATATTTAGGTATGATCCTTGTATCCCCAATCTCTCCAACACCTTTATCATAAAGGGATGTTGGATTTTGTCAAATGCTTTTTCAGCATCTAATGAAATGATCATACGGTTTTTTTCTTTCAGTTTATTTATATGATGGATTACATTGATAGATTTCTGTATGTTGAACCAGCCCTGCATCTCTGGAATGAAGTCTACTTGATCATAATGGATAATTTTTCTAATGTGTTCTTGGAATCGGTTTGCCAGGATTTTGTTGAGAATTTTTGCATCAATGTTCATGAGTGAGATTGGCCTGTAATTCTCTTTCTTGGTTGTGTCTTTATATGGTTTTGGTATCAGGGTAACTTTAGCTTCATAAAAAGAGTTTGGCAATGACTCTTCTGGTACTATATTGTGAAATACCTTAAGGAGTATAGGTATCAGCTCTTCTTGGAAGTTCTGGTAGAATTCTGCATTGAAACCATCTGGCCCTGGGCTTTTTTTGGTCGGGAGGTTTTGATAACAGCTTCTAATTCTTCGCAACTAACAGGTCTATTTAGATTGTTCACCTGGTCTTGATTTAACTTTGGTAAATTGTATTTATCTAAAAACGAATCCATTTCTTGTACATTTTCCAACTTTGTGGCATATAAACTTTCGTAGTAAGATCTAATGATTCTCTGAATTTTCTCTGTGTCTATTGTTATGTCTCCCTTTTCATTTCTGATCTCATTAATTTGAGTGTTCTCTCTCTGCCTTTTGATTAGTTTGGCTAGGGGTTTGTCAATCTTGTTGATTTTCTCCAAGAACCAACTTTTTTTTCGTTGATTTTTTGGATTGTTTTCTGTATTTCTATTTTGTTGATTTCAGCCCTCAGTTTGATTATTTCCAGGCTTCTACTCCTCCTGGGAGAGTCTGCTTCTCTTTTTTCAGAGTTTTCAGGTGTGCTGTTAAGTCTCCAATATGTGCATTCTCCGTTTTCTTTAAATGGGCACTTAGTGCTATGAACTTTTCTCTTAGCACTGCTTTCATTGTGTCCCATAGGTTTGAGTATGTTGTGTCTTCATTTTCATTTAATTCAAGGAAGACTTTAATTTCTTTCTTTATTTCTTCCTTGACCCAGGGATGATTCAGTAGTTGACTGTTCAACTTCCACGCGTTTGTAGGCTTTCTGGTGTTCGAATTGTTATTGAATTCTAACTTTATACTGTGGTGATCCGACAAGACACAGGTTGTTACTAAAATTTTTTTGTATCTGTGGAAGTTTGCTTTCTTAATGAATATGTGGTCAATTATAGAGAAGGTTCCATGAGCTACAGAGAAGAAGGTATATTCTTTCCTATTTGGGTGGAATGTTCTATAGATATCTGTTAAGTCCATTTGATTCATTATCTCTACTAATTCTCTTATTTCTCTGTTGAGTTTCTGTTTGATTGACCTGTCCTTTGGTGAGAGAGGTGTGTTGAAGTCTCCTACTATTAGTGTGTGTGGTTTGATGACTGCCTTGAGTTCTAAAAGTTTTTCTTTTACATAAGTGGGTGCTTTTATATTAGGGGCATAGATATTCAGGATTGAGACTTCTTCCTGATGAATTGCTCCTGTTATGAGTATGAAATGTCCATCTCTATCTCTTCTGATAGATTTTAGTTTGAAATCAACTTTGTTAGATATTATAATGGCCACACCTGCTTGTTTCTTAGGTCCGTTTGCCTGGAAAACCTTTTCCCAACCTTTTAATCTGAGTAGATGTCTATCTTTGTGTTTGAGGTGTGTTTCTTGTGAACAGCAGAATGTTGGATCCTGTTTTCGTATCCAATCTCTTAGTCTGTGCCTTTTTATAGGTGAGTTGAGTCCATTAATATTAAGTGATATTAATGACCAGTGGTTGTTGATTCCGGTTATTACTTGTGTGTGTGTGTGTGTGTGTGTGTGTGTGTAGTAGTAGTAGTAGTAGAGTTTGTGTGTTTCTTTTCTTTGAGTTGTGGTTGTGAATGGTCGCTAGATGTCAGGGTTATTGTAGGTAGTGATGGCAATGTTGGATTCCTTGGGATGCAATTTTCCTTCTATTACTTTCTGTAAGGCTGGATTTGTGGCTACGAATTGTTTAAATTTGTTTTTATCCTGGAATATTTTGTTTTCTCCATTGATAATGAACGATAGCTTGACTGGGTATAGTAGTCTGGGCTTGCATCCATGGTCTCTTAGTTTCTGCAGTACCTCTATCCAGGATCTTCTGGCTTTCATGGTTTCCATAGAGAAGTCCGGTGTAAGCCTAATAGGTTTACCTTTAAAAGTTACTTGACCTTTTTTCCTTTGCAGCTCTTAATATTCTTTCTTTAATCTGACTGTTTCGTGTTTTGATTATTATATGGTGAGGGGATTTTTTTTCTGATCCAGTCTATTCGGTTTTCTGTATGCTTCTTGCACCTTCATAGGAATATCATTCTTTAGATTGGGAAAGTTTTCTTCTATAATTTTGTTGAATATATTTTCTGGGCCTTTGATCTGCCGTTCTTCTCCTTCTTCAATTCCTATTATTCTTAGATTTGGTTTTTTTTATTATATCCCAGATTTCCTGAATGTTTTGTGATAAGAATTTCTTGGATTTGCTGTTTTCTTTGGTCAGAGCGTTTAATTTCTCTATGGTGTCCTCAGAGTCTGAGATTCTTTCTTCTATCACTTGTATTCTGTTGGTTATGCTTGTTTCTGAAGTCTCCGTTCGTTTACCTAGATTTTCCATAGCCAGCCGGCCCTCGGTTTGTGATTTCTTCATTGACTCCATTTCAGTTTTCAAATCTTGAACTGTTTCCATTACCTGTTTGATTGTTTTGTCTTGGTTTCCCAGAATTTCATATACAGATTTACTCATTTCTTCAAACTTTTTGGTATATTTCTCTTCCATTTCTTTACTTATTTCCTCAATCTTTTTGTTATACTTATCTTCCATTTCTTTATGGCAGGTTTTCACCTCCTGTTTAAGTTCCTCTATTATTTTCATATAGATCAGCTTAGAGTTGATTTCTTCTATTTCTTCTGGAGTAGGGTGTTCAATTCTTCTCATTTCGTGCTCCCTGAATTCTGGAGATGTCATGTTGCCTTTCAGGTTGTTGAAGGAATTCTTACATTGGCGCCTGCCCATCTCCACCTGTCTGGATGAAACTCCTCCGCAATCTCTGGATAGAACTCCTCAGCACTGCAGCTGGGATAGCTGGCCTTCCCAGGGCCCAGGGACCAGAGTGCAGCGGCAGTGGGGTCAGGGAGTGGTCTGGTGAAACAAGGAAGACCCTGCCTCAGAAGCTGAGGGGGCAGGGGCTGTGTTCTCTTCCCGGGTTGGCCGCCCAGGCTAGCACCCACTCACCTCTCCAGGTAGAACTCCTCGGCACTGCTACAGGGGTAGCTGGTCTTCCCAGGGCCCAGGAGACAAGAGCGCAGGGCAGTGGGGGCAGGGAGGGGTCCAGTGAAACAAGGAAGACCCTGCTGAAGAAGCTGAGGAGGGGAGGGGCTGTGTTCTCTTCCCGGGCTGGCCACCCAGGCTAGCACCCACTCACCTCTCCGGGTAGAACTCCTCGGCCTGTTGTTTTGTTTTTGATTTAATATTTTATGAGGGGGTGGTGCAAAGGTAAAGGGAAGATATAGGAAATGAGGAGAATTGGGTGCATGATGTGAAGTACTCAAAGAATCAATAAAGAAATTATGTTTTTTTAAAAAAATGGGGCTGGAGGGAGGGAGGGAGTAGGACAGTGATAGCTATGCAAAATGAGAAGAGATTGTATTTTTAAATTTCTCATTCAAAAAGCAAAAAATACATTTTTATTGAAGGTATTGAAAGATTTTTTTATTAATTTGTGATTTTGTAAAACATGAAAGGTTATAGTATAATAATAAAACTTTAAAAAATATTGATTTCAGTAAATATTTGTAGAATGACATATAAAAATATAACTAAAGAAAGCATTGCTATGAACTGAATAAGTAGCCTAGATTTTCCATCCTTTATCCCAACTAAAGCTCTAAAATAAATAAATAAATAAATAAAGCCTTTGGCTTTAGATTATATTACTTTCAATTCTAGGTCTACTATTGTTAGATCTTTGATATTGGTGAGTTCAGTGGCATTTCTGACCTATGCTTCTACTTGTGTAGAGAAGAAGATACATATTTCCATGTGTAAAATCATATTAGTTTAATGATTTTCAGTAACTGCTGATAAAATATTACTCAAAAAGTACTTAGAAAAGCTGCTAATATATAGAATGTTTAGAGGTACTTACCACTGCTGTTAGCATTTTTATTATTTTGTTTAGTAATATGGGTATTATAAAGCATATCTGTTGTGGATAATCTTTTTATACAATGTGAAAAGTTAATTCTGCCAAGGCAAATTTTGATGGGTTTAATAAAGATCTGAATTGTCAAAAATTATTCTTGAGAACTTCTTGAGAAAGAGCAACTTGGAGAAAGAATCTGAGAGGCAGGCATTCCACCATGCAGAGGCAGAGGAAGTGGGTGTACTGTGCTGAGGAGAGGTAATAAACCATGTTGTAGAACGTAGATTAATACAATTATGTTACGTTATAAGAGCTAATTGGAAACAAGTCTAAGTTAAGGCCAAGCCTTCATAATTAATAAGCATTCTCTGTGATGTTATCTGAGTTCTGGTGGTCCAAAGCAAACATTTGGCATTGATGATTTGGGACGCTTATCCAAACACAGGAATTGGGAAAACTGAGAAAAGTTGTGCACCTGGAATTGGACATGACTTCTTAGTAACTACTGTCTTTCACGCAGGCTGCGTGCTTGCTTGGTACAGAGCATGGCTCCTTTAAGAACCCCTCTTGTGCAGTTGAGAACTTAAATAGCTGGCACATTACTAAGCAATAGATGGAAATGCCTGCTGCAACACGGGTCCACCAGCTTCCCAGAAATGGGGTAGATGGTCACGGTTCCTTACTGATGGCCACAGACATGAGGCAAGGCTATCATGGAAAGGCAAAACACAGCTGCAGCTCCGAATCGGGGAGTAGCCTGCTGGACTGACCAGCATGGGAAAAAGAGAGCCACAAGAACATATGCTGAGTAGAGCAGTGTGATTTGTATGATTTGTGGTATGGCCATTTACAGCTTAGCACACAAGGCCAGAAAGCCAGGCAGAAAGCCAGGTCCAGACAGGGAAAACCTCTGAAGAGGTACAGTATACCTGAAACTCTGCTTAGGTGTAGAAGAAAGAAATGAAAGTGGGTATGGACAGTCATAGAAAAAAAATACTTTAAAAATAATGAAGTAGTCTCTGAAGAGAAAGTAATATAAAAACAATAAGCTACATAGGATGAGAAAAGTTGTTTAGAACCTATATAGTGCATTACTAATTTTAAATATTTTAAATGCTAATGATAAAAAACAACAACTTTGGAAAGACATTGCAAGATAGAAGAAAAAATGATAAATTAAACCAACCTATATATTTTAAGTATATATAAATTTATATATAAGTATTTATAAAATATATATAAGTATATATATATTTTAAGTATATATAACTTCAGATTGGAAGTCAGGAAATGTGTCGTATGGGGGAAAGGTTAAGTCTTTGTTTTCACAGAAAACAAAAATCTATGGATTTCTTCAAATTTAAGAATGACGAGATTTGACTGGGCGAGACATTCTGAAAATCTTGACTGCAAATATGAAGAAAAAAGACAAGGAAAACTACAATAAAAAATGACATAAAAACTGATCTCTCCACATGGGAACAGCTCTGAGACTGGGTAAGACAGAAAATCATTTTGGCTATAAATACTTCATGAATCATTATTACATACCATCTTTTCATATGGTGTGGATGGAGATTTTTATGCAATCTATATGGACTTAGAAGGTTGACAGATGTCTTTTACCTGCTCTAGCATAGAGCTCAGAATCTTCTTTAGCTGGTTTGTACACACCACACATTACTTACATGTGTTAATGCAGTTATTTTTACCTTTAAAAATTCGTGTATTTTCAGGACAAAAGGGCAAGACACCAGTGAAATAGACAAGTAGCTCTCAGAATAAGTCTGTTTCCATTTCCTCAAAAATCTACATCCATAAGTACTTCAAAGCTATTAGCTGTGATTCTTCAACCTCACAGATTACCCTAGCCAGGACTTCACATATGCTCTGTACTTTCTCAGCATACAAAGACTCAACAATGAGTGATAAAACTACCTCTCCTAAGTCTTGACAATTATCCCAATAATTTTAGGGTTCCCTAAAGTTGTGACCCATAGATAACGGGAAGTAAGTTTAAGAAAAGTATGCCTACAATTCCAAGAGGTGGGGTTGGATGTTTTGATTGTTAGGTGAGTTATGGCTGTGTGTAATTCTTTAGGGGTTAGTTGCAAGTTGTTTTTGATCACAGTCAGAGAGTAAGATAAACAAAGAAGGTTAGATTTAGGAATTTCTTTTTTCTTTTTCTTTCCTCTATCCTTTTTCTCCTATCTGATTAAGAAAGGGGGTATATAGGAATGATAGGACTAAAAAAGGTAACTAATAGTTTCAAATATTTTATGTTGGCATGGATTTTTGTGAATTTAACAAATTTTAATGTATTTTATTATGATATATTGTATATATGTTTGTAATTTTATTTAAGGTATTGTACCTATACAGCTTATTCAAAGATGTAAAGTTTTTAGTTTAGTTTAAGATAACTAAAAGTGCAGATTAGTAGCTAGCAATCTATAACAATCAAATTGGTAGTCATGTTAGTATTTTTTTCAAGGCTAAATAAAGATATATCTTAGATAGGTGGCCTTCAATTACTTCAGAGATATACAGGACATGGAACTTTAAATGTTTTAATAATGGGTTCCCCGACCCCATAGACGCCCAGGTCGTCCTGCAGTGCTGGCTACCCCCTCCCGCCTGCCATCCCAGCTCCCATCCAGGTACGAATTCCTATATTTCTCCCTTCCCCCTGGGGCCATAAAATTTCCCCAGCTCAGCTGCCTTGCGAGCTGGGCCTGGGCTGTAGGCGCATCCCGGCTGGAGGCAGTTCCTGGGTCTTAAAGGCCTCCCTGAGGACAGGTGGACCAGGGGCCAGCTCAGCCACATTCCTGACCAGCAGGGGCCCTGACCTCTAGCAGAGGGTCATAGGAGGGGTGAGTTTGCTTCGGGCCCGTGGCAGGGTCCCGGTGAAGAGGAGCTTGGGCGTTCCCCGACCCCATAGACGCCCAGGTCACCATGCAGTACTGGCTCCCCCCTCCCGCCTGCCATTCCAGCTCCAATCCAGGTAAGAATTCCTATATTTCTCCCTTCCCCCTGGGGTCATAAAATTTCCCCAGCTCAGCTGCCTTGCAAGCTGAGCCTGCATTGTAAGCGCATCCCGGAAAGAGGGAGTGTCTGTGCTTCAATAGCCTGCCTGAGGAAAGGTGGGCATTCTGTCAGTGAAGTCCCTGCCCAAGAAGGGAACCTGACCCGGTAACAGAAGTTCCAATAGAGAACATTTGAAGTAAGAGATGGGCAGAAGCCAAGGCAAGACCTCATCCAACAATCTGAAAAACAATATGAAAACACCAGATCCCAAGGACCCTACAATAGAAGGACTTGAACACCTTAACCCAGAAGAAGTGGAAAAAAGTGCCATTATGAAAGCAATAGAGTCCCTTAAACAGGATATGAATAACTCCCTTAAAGAATTGGATGAGAAATATAACAAAAAGTTTGAAGAAATGAGTATAGAAATAGATGAGAAATATAACAAAAAGTTTGAAGAAATCGGTAAATCCGTAAATGAGACCCTGAGAAACAAAGAAAAAACAATCAAACAAGTAAAGGAAACAGTTCAAGAATTGAAAACTGAAATGGAGGCAATGAAGAAAAGACAATCTGAGAACCAGCTGGATATGGAAAACCTAGGTAAACAAACGGAGACTACAGAATCAAGCATAACCAATAGAATACAAGAGATAGAAGAACGAATCTCAGACTCTGAAGATACCATAGAGAAAATAAATGCTCTGATCAAAAAAAAAAAAAAACGGCAAATCCAACAAATTCTCTTCACAAAACATTCAGGAAATCGGGAACACAATAAAAAAACCAAATCTAAGAAAAATAGGGATCGAAGAAGGAGAAGAACTGCAGATCAAAGGCCCAGAAAATATATTCAGCAAAATTATAAAAGAAAACTTTCCCAACCTAAAGAATGATATTCCTATGAAGGTTCAAGAAGCATACAGAACACCAAATAGACTGGAGCAGAAAAAAACATCCCCTCGCCATATAATAATCAAAACACAAAACATAAATATTAAAGAAAAAATTTTAAGAGCTGCAAAGGAAAAAGGTCAAGTAACTTATAAAGGTAAACCTATCAAGCTTACACCGGACTTCTCTATGGAAACCATGAAAGCCAGAAGATCCTGGATAGAGGTACTGCAGAAACTAAGAGACCATGGATGCAAGCCCAGACTACTATACCCAGCCAAGCTATTGTTCACTATCAACGGAGAAAACAAAATATTCGAGGATAAAAACAAATTTAAACAATACGTAGCTACTAATCCAGCCTTACAGAGAATATTAGAAGGAAAATCACTAACGAAGGAATCCAACATTCCCAACACTGCCTACAATAACTCAAACATCTAGCAACCATTCACAAGCACAAATCAAAGAAGGAAAACACATACACTCTACTACCTAAAAAAAAAAATGAACGGAGTCAACAACAACTGGTCATTAATATCACTTAATATCAATGGACTCAATTCACCTATAAAGAGGCACAGACTTAGAGATTGGATACGAAAACAGGATCCAACATTCTGCTGTTCACAAGAAACACACCTCAACCACAAAGACAGACACCTACTCAGAGTAAAGGGTTGGGAAAAGGTTTTCCAAGCAAATGGACCTAAGAAACAAGCGGGTGTGGCCATTCTAATATCTAACAAAATTAACTTCAAACTAAAATCAATCAGAAGAAATGGAGATGGACATTTCATACTCATAACTGGAACAATTCATCAGGAGGAAGTCTCAATCCTGAATATCTATGCCCCTATTATAAAGGCACCCACATATGTAAAAGAAACTCTTCTAGAACTCAAGGCAGTCATCAAACCACACACACTAATAGTAGGAGACTTCAACACTCCTCTCTCACCAATGGACAAGTCAATCAGACAGAAACCAAACAGAGAATTAAGAGATTTATTGGAGGTATTGAATCAAATGGACTTAACAGACATCTATAGAACACTCTACCCAAATAGGAAAGAATATACCTTTTTCTCTGCAGCTCATGGAACCTTCTCGAAAATTGACCACATACTCGGTAACAAAGCAAACTTCCACAGATACAAAAAATATTAGTAACCACTTGTGTCTTGTCAGATCACCATGGATTAAAATTAGAATTCAACAACAATGCTTCCCCCAGGAAGAATAAGATCAGAAATGAAAAGGGGGACATAACCACAGACACAGAAGAAATTCAGAGAATCATTAGATCTTACTACGAAAGTTTATATGCCACAAAGTTGGAAAATGTAAAAGAAATGGACATTTTTTTAGATAAGTACCATATACCAAAGTTGAACCAAGAACAGGTGAACAATCTAAATAGACCTGTCAGTCATGAAGAATTAGAAGCTGTTATCAGAAATCTCCCTACGAAAAAAGCCCAGGACCAGATGGATTCAATGGAGAATTCTACAAGGACTTCCAGGAAGAGCTAATACCTATACTCCTTAATGTATTCCACAATATAGAAACAGAAGAGTCATTGCCTAACTCCTTTTATGAAGCTACAGTTACCCTAATACCAAAACCACACAAAGACACAACCAAGAAAGAGAATTACAGGCCAATCTCACTCATGAACATTGACGCGAAAATTCTCAATAAAATACTGGCAAACCGAATCCAGGAACACATTAGAAAAATTATCCATTATGATCAATCGGCTTCATCCCAGAGATGCAGGGCTGGTTCAACATATGCAAATCTATCAATGTAATCCATCATATAAATAAACTGAAAGAAAAAAACCATATGATCATTTCATTGGATGCTGAAAAAGCATTTGACAAAATTCAACACCCATTTATGGTAAAGGTGTTGGAGAGACTGGGGATACAAGGATCATACCTAAATATAATAAAAGCAATATACAGCAAGCCGACAGCTAACATCAAATTGAATGGAGAGAAACTCAAAGCCTTTCCACTAAAATCAGGAACACGACAAGGCTGTCCACTCTCTCCATACCTCTTCAATATAGTGCTTGAAGTCGTAGCAATAGCAATAAGACAACATAAGGAGATCAAGGGGATTCAAATTGGAAAGGATGAAGTTAAACTTTCGTTATTTGCTGACGATATGATAGTGTACATAAGTGACCCCAAAAACTCTACCAAAGAACTCCTACAGCTGATAAACACCTTTAGTAATGTGGCAGGATACAAGATGAATTCTAAAAAATCAGTGGCCCTCCTATACACAAAGGATAAAGAAGCAGAGAGGGAAATCAGAGAAACATCACCTTTCACGGTAGCCACAAATAGCATAAAATATCTTGGGGTTACTCTAACCAAGGAAGTGAAAGACCTATTTGACAAGAATTTTAAGTCTTTGAAGAAAGAAACTGAGGAGGATACCAGAACATGGAAAGACCTCCCCTGCTCTTGGATTGGGAGAATCAACATAGTAAAAATGGCAATTCTACCAAAAGCAATCTATAGATTCAATGCAATCCCCATCAAAATCCCATCAAACTTCTTCACAGACCTTGAGAGAACAATAATCAAGTTTATATGGAAAAACAAAAAACCCAGGATAGCCAAAACAATCTTATACAATAAAGGAACTTCAGGAGGCATTACCATCCCTGACTTCAAACTCTATTACAGAGCTACAGTATTGAAAACAGCTTGGTATTGGCATAAGAACAGAGAAATCGAACTTTGGAATTGAATAGAAGACCCGGATATTAACCCACAAACCTATGAGCACCTAATTTTTGGTAAGGGAGCTAAAGGTATACAATAGAAGAAGGAAAGCATCTTTAATAAATGGTGCTGGCATAACTGGATGTCAACCTGTAGAAGGATGAAAGTAGATCCATATCTATCTCCATGCACAAAACTCAGGTCCAAATGGATTAAAGACATCAACATTAATCCATCCACTTTGAACCTGATAGAAGAGAAATTGGGAAGTAATCTGCAAGATATAGGCACAGGAGGCCTCTTCCTAAGTAGGACCCCAGTAGCACAGACAATAAGAGAAACAATGAATAAATGGAATCTACTGAAACTGAGAAGCTTCTGTGAAGCAAAGGACACTGTCAGTAAGAAAAAAAGGCTGCCTTCTGACTGGGAGAAGATCTTCACCAACCCCTCATCAGACAAAGGTCTGATCTCCAAAATATACAAAGAACTCAAGAAACTAGACACTAAAACTCTAATTAACCCAATTAAAAAATGGGGTAGTGAACTGAACAGAGAATTCACAACAGATGAACTTCGAATGGCCAGAAGACACTTAAGGTCGTGCTCAACCTCCTTAGCGATCAGGGAAATGCAAATCAAAACCACTTTGAGATACCATCTTTCACCTGTCAGAATAGCTAAAGTCAAAAACACCAACGATATCCTATGCTGGAGAGGTTGTGGAGAGAGGGGAACTCTCATCCATTGTTGGTGGGAATGCAAACTTGTGCAGCCACTGTGGAAATCAGTGTGGCAGTTTCTCAGGAAACTGGGAGTCAACCTCCCTCAGGATCCATCAATTCCACTCTTGTGAATATACCCTAGAGATTCCCTAACATACTACAAAAGCATTTGTTCAACTATGTTCATAGCTGCACTATTTGTAATAGCCAGAACCTGGAAACAGCCTAGGTGCCCCTCAATAGAAGAATGGTTAAAAAAGGTGTGGAACATGTACACATTAGAGTTTTACTCAGCGGTAAAAACAATGACATCTTGAATTTTGCATGCAAATGGATGGAAATAGAAAACGCTTTACTGAGTGAGGTAAGCCAGACCCAAAAAGAGGAACACGGTATGTATTCACTCATAAGTGGATTCTAACCATAATTAAAGGTCTTTGAGCCTATTATTCGTGATCCTAGAGAAGCTAAATAAGAAGATGAACCTGATGAAGATTATTTAGCTATCCACCAGGAGGTAGGAAATAGTCAAGAGTCCCAGGTAACCTCGGGTGCATGGGGGTTGTGGGAGGGTTGTTGGAAGGGGAGAGGATTAGAGAGAAGGGAGTAGGGGAGGAATGGGGAAAGCTCGGTGGCCTGGGATGGGGGGGGATGAAGGAAAGATGAATATGGGATCAGGGAAGAATATATTTCAACTAAGGGAGCCATTTTAGGGTTTACAGGAGACTTGATTATATATGGGATCCCAGGTCCAAGGAGAGATCCCCCAGATTGTTCTCTGGACAGAGGAGAGGGTGCCTGAACCGGCCTTGACCCATAACCATACTGATGAATATTTTGCTTATCACCATAGATCCTTCATCTGGCGAAGGACGGTGATACAGACGGAGCCCCACATTGGAGCACCGGACTGAGCCCCCCAATGTCCAATTGAGGAGCAGAAGGAGGAAGAAAATGAAAAAGGAAATAAGGACAGCGAGGGATGCTATCACCCACTGATACAAGGGGATGGATCTAATGAGAGTTTACCAAGGCCAGTTGGACTGGGACTGAATGAGGACGTGATCTAACCAGATTCTCGGAATTTTGCTGGATTCTCTGAATGTTGCTGGCCCTAAGTCTTTCTGAAAAGCCATTGACTATGACACTGGGAGTTGTTTTCTCTGCATATACTGGATTTTGGGGATCCAGTCTGTTTGGATACTCACCTTCCTGGACCTGGAGGGAGGGGGGAGGAACTTGAACTTCCCACAGGGCAGGAAACCCTGACTGCCCTAAGGGAGGAAGAGGGAGGAGGAGAAGGAGTGGTGAGAGTGGGAGGGTGTTGGGAAGATGGGCTGAAATGGAAACTTTTATAATTTAATAAAATTACTTTCAATAAAATGTTTTAATAATGTAAAGTTTTTTATGACAGTGAATTATGTCTGCTCTTGGCAACACAAATTTAATTCAGAGAAGGTGATGGGCAACAAAAATACTTCATATAGAGTTTGTTTTCAATGTGGTAAAGCTTACTGCTGGGTAAGAAATGGGGAGAAAGCTCTCAGACACAGTCTCATTCTGAGATTCCTGGAGACAGGATTGTCATTTTCTGACTATGGTTGAGTTAAGACCCAGTGGCTGGCTGTTTTGGTTTTGGAACTTCAGGTTGAATTCCAATTTCTGGCCCAGAGTTTTAATTAATCATGCTTCAGTAGCTGTTTCCTTATTTACCCTTAGATAGAAAAGTCTAGCAATCAATCAGGTAAAGAACTTTTTTTAAAAAGCTCAGCTACTCTGAAGGTATTCCTTTTGCTATCCTCAGTGCAGTACTAGAAGTTGGTATCTCAGGCTATGGTACATGAAGACTAAATTAGCTATAGTCTTACCATTTTTCTCATTATGAAATTCAGAAAAGAAACTCATAAAGGAGATGCTAAGTTTATAAGTTTGAGAGGCATAAAAAACTTAAGTTATTTAACTAAGAAAATATTTTAAGGTCTAAAAGAATATATTTAGGCTGGTAATACAAGTTATAGAAAGTGATTTAAGTACAAAACTTTGAACTCACCAAGTTAGGATAGATGATAGACTAGTGCAAATTGTTGACAAGTGCAAATGGACTCGATATTGTGAATGTAATTTTAACAGGATAATTGTTCTTATTGTTTATAGCTATACTTTTTAGAGATAAAACCTTTCCTTTTGATTTAGAAAAAAAATGGAGGATGTTGTGGGATAATCTTTTTGTACACTGCAGAGATGTGTCTTTGCCAAAGCACCTTCTGATTGGTTTAGTAAAGAGATAAATGGCCAATAGCTATTGAGGAGAGGATGGGTGGAACTTCCATGGAGACAGAGGAACTCAGGAAAAGAATCTGAGAGATAGGAGATCCACCAGCCACACACAAAGGAAGTAGGATATACTGTACTGAGGAGAAGTAATGAGCCACACGGCAGAACATAGACTAATATAATTTAAGTTGTAAGAACTAACTGGGAACAAGCCTAAAGTAAGGCCAAGAATTCAAAATTAGGAAGTCTCCATGTCATTATTTGGAAGCTGGCAGTCAAAAGAAAGCATAACTAAACACATCAATCCTAGTATTTCAGTTTACCTTGAATTTCTAGATTATATACATTACATTAATTGTTCTGCATCAATATCTGTTTCAGAAACCTATAAGTCATAGATATAATCAACATCTCCAGATCACACAAGATTAAGAAGAGACAGAAATAAGAGTTTTCCTTGACCTCAGAAGTGCCAAACTTGAATCCAAAATCCTCATAACGAAGAATGTTCCTATTTAAAAGTAACTCATGAAGGTGTCCATAAAGTGTGCTACTAATTTTTCTCTAGCTAATGTGGAGAAGGAGACAATTTTTAGTGAAAATTTCCCATACTCCAATGTTAAGTTTTTCTGTCTATATAATAAATTAGAATCAGTATGAATTTAAAATCAATGTTTTATGAGCAAAGCAACTCCCTGGTAGTCTTGTGGGGAAGAAGAAACCACACGGCAAGTTTAGTGATTGCGTAGACATGGTTTTGAGTGTCTCTGGGACAGGGGCCACCATTTAGTAGGCTTTCTAAGTCTGGGTATGATTTGGAGTTGAGGAGGCAAGGTAGAGTTCCAGAAGAACATCCCAGACTCCTTGGGTATATGGGTGATCTCTGTGGGCAGGGAACTATGAGGGTTTAGGGTATTTGGTGAGTTCATACTCAGGGGGAGCTATGGGTGATAAAACATTCAGTTAACTGCCACCCTGGAAGCCTCAGATATCTGTTCCTTGAGGGAACAAAGGAGGAAAGATGTTTAGAAAAACAATATATTATTAACACTGGCCCTATGAACAGGGATAGCTGCAGAAAGAGTGAAGACTGTCAGAAAAATGTAATGGATATGTGCCCTCATGAATGAGCCAAATGAAAGAACGGATATGTCCTTGGGCGTAGAAAGATAGTACCAGCACTGTTGTCACAGAAGCTTGAGGGGAATGACATGACAAATTGGGTTATGATGTGTTCTTCAGGGATATCTGAGCCACCATATCTGCTGTTTTCTATAGACGAGAAATACCTCTATCAAGCCAAGCAACTAGCCTCCCCTGATCCTTCAAAGAACAATGCCTGAGGTCTCCAGGATAGCAGCTAACTGAATGCTTCTTTACCCCTACCTGAGTGATCCCACTGACTCCCCCACCTCATGTTGTCCCATGTCCACAAGAAGCAGGCAGACTTGAACTAGCACCCACATACCCAAGGAGTCTAGGATCTTCAGGTGTAGCTCTGCCTCAGGGACTTCCAACTCCAAACCCTACTCACTCTCAAAAAGCCTGAAAAATTGTGGCTCCTCCCCCAGATATGCTCAAGACCATGCCTACAAAGTATTTAAGACCCGATTGCTAAACCTTCCGCCCAGACTTCCTGGGAATTACTTTGCCCATTAAACCAGAATTTTTAATTCAGCCTGATCTGATTTATTGCATTGGCAGAGAGACTTAATAACAGGTATAAAAACTTTTCATTTAGTAGTTCTTTAAGTTTCTTCAGTTTTTCCAACAGTTCATAGATCACAATAAACTCTTCCATGACTGACTTATAAGGAAATATTGTTCATATTTTGGTTACATATTTTGGGCTATTTAAGAATTTCAGGTCAATACACATCACTTTCCAATCTTTCTTGGATCATTTCCACATAATTTTTTTTACAAGATATAAGCAGAATCAGTGACATTTTTCAAAGGCAAAGGATTAGCATATTAGATATTTTATCTCATGCACACAAGCAGGAATGTACCAGAACTCTGATTTAAACAAGTCTATTGGCATAACATTCTATTCTATTTCTTTACCTGCAAAATGGCAAATGGTATCTCACCTGATCTTAACTAGAATCTATATCATAAAATACTAGTGAGAAAGTGATTAGCATTATAACAGTTTTATAGTTGGATGTTCTAATCTCTCTCTCTTTCTGTGTATGTGTGTGTTCTCTTGACTCCAGCTTTTCATAGACAAAATATAAATAACATCAATAACTATTTTTTCCTTGAAAACAGCACAAACAGCTGATGAATGTTTTCAGAGGCTCCTGTTTTTTGACCTTAATATGCCCTAGCCAATGACAGAATCTCTTTAAGCTGAAATTAATTTATGCTCAACAGTGATTAAAAGAGAAAGTGTGAAGCGGATGGAAATTAACAAATCCATCTTTATTGCTGAGATCCCATTATGATTATAAGGAGATGTAAAAATCAACGTGACTGGTGCCAGCTGCAATCTGGTAAGGAGTTTGAACAGCCTGTCCCATTTGGGAAATGTCCTTGGGTGAATAGATTTATCTGTCTGTGAAGTTTCCAGAAATGGGGGGCTTACTTATCAGGAGCTTGAGTGTTGAGGTCTCCATGTTGCTTTTGGAATAAGAAGCTGGTGACATGGAAAGTGTTGCCAGGAAGAAAGCCAAGGAGACATCACATGATACAAAGTCTCTTGCCAATTGATCTCTATTACTTCCAGGAACAGAGGTGGGTGGGTTTCTATACCCTGTGCATCTGATTTCTTTTTCATTGGCACATGCCTTGAATGGCAGATGTATTTGTCATTGTAGTTCATCATTGGTTGCCTAGGACTCTGAGCCCAACATCTTATTTAAGACCTCATTAGATCCACCATAGTCTTTGGATAGAACATTTTATATCTAGTATGAAAAACCAGCACAGAAGAATGAATGAAAGATGGTCACAGCTTTCCCACTTGTCCTTAAAGGTACCATGTACTCAGTACCTCTCATTCATTGCAGTTAGCAAAAAAAAAAAAAAAAAAAAAAAAAAAAAAAAAAAAAAGAGGATTATGATCTTAATCAAGCTACTTCTCCCTAAGTAGCTAGAGAGAATAAAACTCATTTTCTCTTAAAAATGTAAGTAAAAATTTTCAAAACACTGACAATCCTAGGCTAATTCTATTTCAACAGAATGAATATATGCTGAGAACTTTAAATGTGCCAAGATTTTATGCACTGTCTCATTGAATATAAGAAGTATGCTTTTTCAAGTTTACCATATAAGTGAACAGAACCTCAGGAGATGAAATAATTTTTCTCTAAGATGCAGGGGTGGCCAGCTGGGGACAGAAAATCTGATCCCAGATCTATTATATACAAAGTTGATTTCTGTCCACTGTCCTTATCACATCAGACATGAGGCTTAGAAGAGCCTTTATTTTAGGTTTTGGTTCAACCTCTTTTTGACTTTGTAATCTTAGGAAAATCATTATATTTCCAAATGACTGATTTTTCTCATTGCAGTAAAAGGGATGAGTTTGTCCAATGCCTGTTTCACCAGTGAACCTGAGAGTATGAGGTCTCATATATGTAGCAGACTTTGCAAACATAAGTTATTGTCATTAAATAATCCAGATTCTACCAATGTGCAAACCTCCAGAGTGAGGATTTATATTTCTCAAAATAATATATATACATATATATAAAGAAATGAATATATTATTACCTTTCAAAAAATTGTAACTCAGAGGTAAATGAGAATCCTCAAATTCTCTTTAGTTATTATTGGACATATGTCAAAAGGAAAAATTGCCTTAGTTGAAAGCATGAAAACATAACATAAGGGAATACCCCAAACTATTAATAATAAATATGGTAATAAAATAATTTTCCATTTGATTTCTATTACAATCTCAGGGAACTCAGTATAGATCAAATAAGGAATTTTATTTCTGGTGTGAGTGCTGAATGAGGGGAGGTATGAATAATTATACCATTGTGATCATACAATGCATATTAGTTGTTGTATAGAAAAGAAAATATAAAAGATCAAGGTTCAGATTGCAGATCAGCTATCCTAAAGACTTTGAGGAAAGTTATTGGAGTTATTCGGGCTTTAAATGCCCCTTTGTAATAAAAAAGTCATAATCTAGATTGTATTTTATTAAAAATTTTAAAATTTATTCCACTTTATATGTATAAGTATATCGCCCATGCATATGTATCTGTGCATGACTGATACCTGCAGAGGTAGACTGTATCATATCTCAAAGAATCAGAATTATGGATGGTTTTGAACTACCCTGTGGTTGCTGGCAACTGACCCAAGTTCCTATGCCAGAGTGACAAATGTTCGTAACCATTGAGCCAGCTCTGTTGTCCCCCAATTTTCCTTAAAGTGTTATTTGGTAGGAATGAATTCTTCTATATATTAAACATACATTAAGTGCTGCTTAGAGGCTGAAAAATTTCCTACCACTTTAGGTCCCTCCAAAATGGATATATCTCAGGCATAATTCAAAAATTACAAAATGTTCAATTTAGCAGCATCCGTCTTTTACCCTAAAACACTGAAGCTAGATTCAGGGAAATCCCCCTGAGTTTAAGGCCATCCTGGACAACATATCAACTTTCAAGCCAGTCAGGACTATATAGTGAGATTTTGTGTCTGCGAAAACTGGTGATGTTTCATAGGCACTGGAAGAACCAAACTATCTTCACTTGAATAGAACCCTGCTATACTAGCTTCAAGGAAACCATAAAAAATAATAAAGGGAGACAACTTTTTTAATAACAGCAGTTTTTTAATTCAATATCCAAGGTAAAATGAAGCTTGAATATGTGGCATAAAACTGAAGACTGAGAAATATTCTTTACGTCTCCTAATAGAAGAAAAGACAGGATCAAGAAAAAGAGGCTAAGGAGAAGAAGAAGGTAAATATATAAAGAGAAGGCTTAGAAAAAGGAAGAAAGGAAGAGAAGGAAGTAGAGGATGGTAGATCATTTGACATAAGTCAAGATCTTCCATGTACATGTTTGTAAAGAAAGCAAAAACAGAATGGGAAAAGACTGATATGATGAAAGGTTAGATGACTGAATCTAATCAGGAAAGCAATAAGGGAGAATATAGTTATGATAAGAGAAAAAGGTAGATTATTGAATCTACTTTTTAAAAAGCAACTACTAGTTTTATATGCCTTAATTGGATTGGATTTTTATATATTATATATAAATCCTATGTACTGATACAAATTTGAGATTGATTTTACTAGAATACACTATACATACATTTCCATTTCCTTTCAAAGAATTGTACCTTTATAACTCATTAACAATATCATACAAATTTCTAGTCTTTGAAAATTATTATTACCAAATCTTTAGGAAAATAAGAAAATGCAGGTTAGTAGTTATTCACCTATTATAATTTAACTTGTAGTCACATTAGGTATTTTTTTAAGGTCAGACATAGATATATTTTAAATAGACAAGTAATCTTTAAACACTTCAGAGATCTGCAGAATATGGCATTCAAGATGTTCTAATAACATAGATTCTTTATTTCTTTTTTTATGACAATGAGAAATATCTTCTCCTGACAACAGCAAGCTTCTTTAAAGAGGATGGTGGTCATTAAGGAAACTCCATATAAAGTTTGCTTACTTTGTGACAAAAGTAAACCACTGGGTAAGAAAATGCCTTTCCTTTAACTTCTGACAATATACTGTCAAAATGGGACAAGCAGGACACAAAAGAGAGTGACTTCCAAACCTTGCCCAGGCAAGCCTGAATAATCTTTCAAAATTCCTGCTTAATTGAAAAGTGTGTCAGATATTATAGGTCTTCAGACTGAAGATGGATACCCTAATGTTACAGAGGAGATTTGGGTGACTGTTCAGGCAGCCAGCTGTTTTTGTTATTTCTCACATTTTTTTGGGGGGAGGGAAGTCACTTATTTGCACTTTCTGCATACTCAGTTAACATTATTTCCCTTTTGGGTCTCTGAGGGATTTGAAGGCTACGTAGTTATACTTACAACTTTCCTTATTAATGAGACTAAGAAAAGAAATTCACTAAAGAAATGTAAAGTATATAAAGTTGAGAGATAGAAAAAATAGTTTTGGGTGGTAATGCAAGTTGTGATAGAAAGTAAATTAGGTAGAAAAGTTTGGACTCACCAAAAGATAATAGATAATGGATTATTTTCTCTTAATTTGTCAAATGCAAATGGACATGACATTGATTATTCACTTATTGCCTATATATAGTATATGTAGTTGTTGTAATTATAATATATAGTTTTTCTTATATTAGTTATAGCTTTTTATTCACTTTAGACAAAAAGGGAAACATATAGTGATATTTTATTTATGTTTTAATAAATAAAACTTGCCTGAAAATCAGAGTGCAAAACTAAGCCACAGAGACCAGGATGTGATGGCATATACGTGTAATTCCAGGATGTAAGAGACAGAGGCAGATGGATCTCTGTGAGTTCAAGGATACACTTGGCTACAAAAGATCAATGCAGAAACAGATCCAGGTGGCAGAGATTCACACCTTTAATCTTAGTACTAGGGAACCACATGCCTTTAATCCAGCACCATTGCAAACAAAACAAAGGAGACAAAAGCTCAGCAATCAGTTGCCCAGCCTTCATGGAAGTTATACTTTTCTGTTGGCTTGGCTATTTTGCTTTTCTGATCTTTAGACTGAATCCCAGTGTCTGTTTCTGGATTTTTATTATTCATGCTACAAGAGATAGCTCACACAATTCTTGATTCCACAGTTAAAAAAAAATGTGCTTGAAAACCAAGCCGAAAAATTAGCTAGGATTCTTTATTCCAATATTTCTCAAAATCCTTAAAATGTCTGTATTGAGTCTTTAGATGTCATGGTAGTATAACATGCATAGTATTCAGACATGTTTAATTAAAGCAAAGGGCATTTAATAATACCAATAAATATTGAAGCAAATTTATTTGGGAAAAATACACTTAAATGATAAAAATCCCAAAGCTAAGACTCCTAAGAACACAGATATGTCTAGCTGTACCTCTCAAATAAAATCTCTTTCTGGTTGATTCTTCCAGAAAGCTGATTGCTCATCTGCGCAGAAAGACATTTAAACTCTAGGACCAATGGATTCCATTATCTCAGTGCCTTCCCTTCTATCTACATGATATGGCAAGAAAGGCTGTGAATGAAAGGAAAATAACAAAAATACCTCATAGATCGTCCACGAGGAGCACAGAAAACATTCTCGCCTATGTCACTGGCCAGAGCTCAGTCACATTGTACTGGAAACAAAAGCACCTAGGAAATACAATTTTACTTCTTGTCTAGGAAGAAAATTAAACTTTTCCTCTGTCTCTCATCCATGCAGACACTCTGAATCTTTCCACACTCTGTCCTAAGAATCCCGGACATGCTCAATCTCGAGAGTTTATGTTCCATCAAGCTCATTGGTTTATCTCATTATAAATCTTACATAATTTTCTTTCTGCTTTCTTTTTTATTTGTTGTCTACCTTCCAATGTCTCAGACAAAACTTTTTCCATACTAAAATACTATTTGAAAATATTTTTCCTACTATGATGTTTTCTCTGATCCCTTTGTTATATCTATTCCATTAAGAAGTCTCCCTTATTTGTTTATTTATAGTAGTAGTAGTCAGCCCTTATTTTAGTCAGCCCTTATTTGTTTATTTATTACACGACAGTCACTAGTTAGAATTTTGAAGACTAAACTCCCAAAATATAGAAGTTTTGATGTCTGTGACTTTTTGCATGATGAACAATAGAGTTAGGAGAGGAAGGTGGATCTGAGTTTAAAACCTAACTTTCTCTCTAAATAAGTATGTTTCTTTGAATAGAGTGCTACCATCCTGAAGCACTTTTTTGATTGAAAATTGGGGAATTTAAAATATTCCTTGTAAAACAAGTATGGAAATTTTCAAACTGTTTATTGTTACCACTGCTTTCATTGTTGTTGCTTGGATCCTGGAAGAGCTGGCTTTTAGTCACTACTCTGCTGTCTTTAGCACTCTGAGTTGGAGGAAAATTAGCCTTTACTTCTAAGCCTAACTCTCTTCACATTTAAAAATGTGTATAATTCTCTCTTTAATAAATAACAAGATAAAAACTTACCTCAGTCAGTCATAGTGTCTGACACATGATAGAAACACAGATACCACCCCTAGATTCTATTATAAGGTGGAAGAAGGTCTATTCACTCACTGATGCTATTTAGGAAGGGAAAAGGAGCAGTTTACTTCATACAGCTTACTGTTGTGCCTGAGGACATAAGGCTCAGCAGTTATTCATTAATTCCCCTCTAAGTCTTCAAAGCTGTAATCTAAGCGGTGTTCTTTTATGATGTGATCTTAGTCACCTTCCATCTAGTGCTGTCCTCTGAGGTACTTGAAGACTGCTAAGTCAGGCCCTCATCTTTCTTGTCTCCAGGCTGAAGTACTTTCATTCCTCATCTCAAGTTCCCTTCTCTGCCTTTTTTAATTACTTGCTATTGCACTGCCCTTCTAATTCTGAATAGTACAGAGGCATAGGAAGACACTGAAAGCCCTGCAATAATTAGGGAAAATTGCTCAAACTTGCATGAACAAACAGTCTGTGAGGGACAGTATTCATGTATACAGACAGAAATAGACAATTCTGAGACAATGCATTCCCTACTATCAAACCAATGCTCGTTGTCATCTGCAGGGATGACATAAAGTGGCAGATTCAAGGTATTTCTTTATCTATGCTGAACAAAATAATCAGTTATGTCAACATATGTTATATATCAATTAAAAATTAAGTACTGACAACATACTTACAGATAGAAGATATTCCAAAAAAAAATCTCCTCTTCCAAACAAACAAAATATCCAGGAAATGAGTCATGCACAACTATAAATGGCAACAGTAGGGTTATCAAAGAATACCACCATGCATGGACAAAGGCAAATAACCTTGGGTCTCATACAAGACCACATAACTCCACATTTCTCTTGCAGCTATAGATGTTACATGAATGATCTTTTCTTTATTCTCTGCTTATATCAGTTGTGCAATTGGATATGCAAACAACCCTTTAGGGTTTTCTGAGCAACTGCATAAACAAATACACATACAGAAAATCACCTAGTTTAGTTTGATACTTAGGGGGAAAACACATTGGTATGTTTCCTTTGCTTCCTAAGAAGTAAGAACACATATCAAGACATAGACACAGAAATTATTTTTTAAACACTATACTTACTATACTTAACTTTTATTTTGTTAATAAACCGTCATTTGTAGTATTTCTTATATTAGGGAATGAATTTGTATTAGTTTGAGCAAAGCAGACAAGTCCATATACTTCAACCAGTCAAAATACCTTTGTTTTCCAATCTCTTCTGTCCTTATTTCATGTAAACCTGTTCTTTCCTCTGTTGTCTGTGACTTATTTGACTCCCATATTTTTCCCTGTCCCCTCATATTTCCCTATTTTTTTTCGTTGTCCTTGAAATCAATTCTTATCTTTTCATCTCCAATTTAAAAGGAAAGAAACAAATGGGCTTAGAAAGTCAAAGAAAGCAGAATATTGTGGTGAAGGACATGGTATTTATTTAAATTTTTATTTATTTTTTAATTTCATTTTCCATTCTATTGACAGTTTCCCCCCTATTACCCTTTCTCCTGCCTGCCCTTCCTCCGTCACAGTCCACACCCATCCACTCATTTCAGTGGGTAAGGGCTCACATGGGAAGTCAAGAAAGTCTGTCACATTCATTAGGGCTTGGTCAAGCCCCTCCACACCCATACATAAGGCTGAACATGCCATCCTACCATAGAGACAGGGCTACAATAAACTAGGTTATAAACCAGGGATAACTCTTGGTTCTACTCAGGTGCCTCAGGTCCAAGCTTCACCACTGTCTCCCACATATAGAGGGCCTAGTTTGGTCCCGTGGAGGCTCCACAGCTGTCAGTCTAGAGCTCATGAGTTCCCATAAGCTTGCTTCAGCTGTTTCTGTATATTTTTCCAATCTGATCTTGACCTCCCTTGCTCATATATTCCCTCTTCCCTCTCTACAGTTGAAATCCCAAAGCTCAGCCTGATGCTTGGCTGTGGATCTCTACATCTGGTTCAGACAGTTGTTGGATGAAGGCTCTATGATGATAGTTTGGGTATTTACCACTCTGATTACAGGGGAAAGCCAGTTTGGGCTTCCTCTCCACTATTGCTAGAAGTCTTATCTGAGGTCATTCTAGCGGGTTCTTGGAGATTTCCATAGCACCAGGTTTCTCCCCAAGCCCATAGTGGCTTTAAGATGTCCCTTTCATTGCTTTCCCACTCCTTCCTTCAGCCCCTCCACCATCCCATTCTCTCACGTTTTCATCTCCTATCCAGTGCGTTTGATTGTTAACTGAAAGGTTGGTGGTCACATCAACCCAGCTCTTAGGACATAATTTTCAAACTCATAGTTCAGTTGTTGGTCATAGTTTCATTCGTGAATATTTTAATAATTATTAATTTTAATAATTATTAATAATAAATATCTTTTAATGGTTTTGATCAAGATAACAATTTTAAGACTCAGTTGTAAACTCTGGTGGCCTGATATAAAAGTGCCTATTTGGGATATCAAAAGGATTCCAAAGGAGGGACCACAAAATGAACACAATAATCTATCCTTTCTCTAAGAAATTTTAGTTAGCGTTTAATAAAATGATGCTTGTAGATCATTTTACTGGCAATGTACTCTAAAGGAACACTTTCTATTGTTGCTTAACATATGCATTTATTTAGTCCAGAGATATAGAATCTGTTGTTTCAAACATTGTGTCAAACCTGACCAGAAATCGGAATCTCTCTACTACACAAAGAGCTAATAAAAAGCCCACTAGTGAAGCCAACAGGCTGAGACATGAATACAATACAGAAAACCATGAAAAAAGAATTTCTACATAGGATTAGAGGAAAGATCACAAATAAGGTTTTGTTTCAAAACTACTTCTAATATTAACCTTGGCTGCCTAGATAGGCATACTAAGAAGAATTCCAAAGCAAGGAACAGAATGAGTGAGAAAAGAAAAGAAAAATGTCATAACATTAACAATGCTGTCAAGCACTGAGAAAAGAGATTGTCCATCTTAAGTGCAGAGAATAAATGCTTTAGGGAATGTGTTTCAAGAAAAGGTAGAATGTTCATAAAAGTATTCCTTTGTGAGCACTATATCCTTTCAGGATAGGTTAGGTATTGCTCTACCATTGCAACAAATGCTGGCAAAGAGGTTAAGTATTCTTTCTGGGTCATACAAGCTAGAAAAGTAGCTTACAACAAATACTAAAGTAAGATTGACTTAAACACTCATATTCACCATAGGTCTGCACTCTGCTGGAAAGAGAATGAATTAATTCTGAGAAGAGTGATGTAGCATGTAGCAAAGATTGTTTGTCCCAGACTTTTTCACTTATTTTGTTTAGTGGTTATTTGGTATTAAAAAATGTAGGATTTCCTCTAGAAAGATCTTTGTCCAAACAATAGTTCCTGACATACATTATGGTCTTAATGCTGAGTCAAATGAGTGCTACATCTAGATAGAAACATCTTACTTATAGGGAAGGGAATAACTGTAATATGCCACCAACTGTTGATCTTACTAATTCCTTTCAAATTTGTGAGTCCACAGAATGGCTATATTTCCAGTTGTTGTTGTAGCTATTTGGGGTCATGCATACTGTTCTAGCTAACAGTTGATTTGTCGTATGCTACTCAGTTTTATGTGATTTAAACACACAATTGTATTAACTATGAATATGAATGTGATATTATAAGTTCCTGTGACCTTCCCTACGAATATCATAAGATTCTTGGCTTGTGCAATATTTTTTCTTAGAGTAGATTCATTGAGAAGAAAATTTAGCCTACCCTCATTAGTCAAAACAGATAGAACATTTGCCATGCTCTGTAACGGAGATCATTTTCTCCTGTTTTGAGTAAGCAGTCATGCTTCTCAGTGGTAGAGGCTCTGGAAGGCTTTCCATGCAGGGAGATACCTGAAAACCATATGAAGACTTGCAGGTGTGTCTTCTAGACACAGGATCCTCACAGAAAAGCCCATGTCCTGTAAAACATTGAGGAAAATTGAAATACTGGTTTCTAAATGTAGACAGTGGCCGAGTTAAGACTTCTAACTTCCCCTTCCTTTATTAAGTAGCCATTTATTACTGTTTAATAGTATGCATAAAACATAATGACATTAATAACAAAGCATTTGTATAAATTTTTATGTCCAGGCATTTGGACAGGGCTCATTTGGTTGACTCTTTCTGCATTAGCAAAGTTTGTATTTAGGGACTGATAGAGACAAAGTCTCAGCTGCAGGTCTTGATTGTGTACATGTGTTTTCTCAACACAAATCACTTAGTCCACTCAGTGTGCCTCAACAATATCCAATGTGCATACAGAAAGAAGTGGCAAAGGGTATTTTTATAGATATCCCCTGTTTCAAGTGCCCTATGTTAATGCTTTCTCATAGGGATTATATAGATAGAGGTCTGTATTTAATTTCTTTCACATATAACTGAAGAAACAAGATTGACCACAACACCAGACTCCACAACCAGTGTTTTTTCTGTCATGTGATACTTGCTATCAAGGGAGTAGCTTATATGTCACCATTTCAGAAGGTCATCACTATCAACCTTAGTCCTTCTCCACTGACATACAGAAACTGTGTAAGAACTTCTAACATACGAGTTATCATTCATTTAATGAGAACTCAGAGAAGGTCCCTGCCTTTGATTTTCCCACTGCAGGATTATAAAGAATTGTTAATAAAAAAAAAAGACAACATCATAAACCTCCCTAAAAATAGAGATGCAAAGTGATAAGAAGATGAAAAATGAGGACACTGGTACTGCTTCACATGGTGCTTAAGAGTCAGTGATGAAAAACACTCTAAAAAAGGCAGTTATTTCTGCAGATTCAAGTCCCATACGTTCCTCTCCTGTTTCATCCTTTGCCTATGAAATGCTTGATTAAAAATTTCTTTTTACAGTTTATTATATTTTATCTTATTTTCTTTACTTTTGAGAAGCACTTCATTGTACCACTGGGGACAGCTTACCCTTTTGTTCCATCCAAAGAAAGAACGTGATGCAGACTTGCTTCAAGAAGATGAGAAAAATTCAGTGGGGATCTGGTAATGAAGAAGCCCTACTTTGTTTTCAAGCAGGGATATGAAATTATGCCATAAATTGTACAAGGCAGGGGGTTGGTGAGAAATAAGAGATGAATAAAAGTCAAAAATATTGGTCCCCTGGTTGGTGTTTTAGCTACAACTAAGAGATTCATAGATGATTTTAGAGTAGAAGAAACTTTATAAAATCTCTAATCCAACTTTTTCTCTGCCATGACATCTTTCTATTATACCTTTAAACAATACCAGAGTTATGAAGATGAACGGACTCTTTCTTCTACTGTGATTCTCAGTTTGTTCTTCATAACTGCGCAGATCCACATTCCTTCTATTTTTTTTAAGAAATTGAAGAATTCAGGTTGTTTTAATATGTTAACACACCCACAACCTCCTTCAATAGTTCCTCAAGTGAATGTTTTTTAAGTCAAATTAATCCCATCTCCTGGGAACATAGAAAAGCCTTGGAAAAGTAATTAGAGAAAAATTAGGGAGAAATATAGGTGGAAAGAAGTTTGCTTTTCTGACCAGAGCTGATAAACAACTCAGTGGGGAGGGAGTGCTAGGAGGCCGGAGTAGTTTTTAAGCAGCAGGCCAGACTTGGCCATGACACAGGAGGGAAGGAAGAGGAGGGCAAGGAAGGGATGATGTAGGAAGGGCCTGAGATTGTTAGCAGATCCTGTAGGCTGAAGGTCGCTGTGCCAGCTACAGAAGGGGTGATTAAGACTGCTTTATAGAAGGCATAAGGAGGTGATTGCCTTAATTATGTGGGTGGAGACAGATTAGTGGGATAATGGAGAGGGAGGGAACAGGTTAGAACTGTAGCTTTTTAAGAAGTGCAGGTAAAAGAGGGAGGGAGAGAAACCAGGGACAAGGTTAAGGGAGAGTCTGGGAAAGGTAAGGCAAGACAGAGCTTTACATGAAACTTGAAAATTAAATTCATTATTCCAAATGCACGTGTGTGTCTGTATTCTCTGAGAGTTTCCAGGGAAATCTTCCTCCCTTCCACAGTCTGCACATTCTTTATTGAGTGCAATTTAACTAGGCTTATGTAGGTTATTTTTCTCTCTCTCTCTCATATACACATATAAAGAACAATTCTTGCTTCTTTTCGCTGCTACCTATTTTAGTGACTAGATCTCAAGTCCAGCATGAAGTACTTTGGGGAAGAGACCCTTCACGGGACTTAATGGCAAATGCTTAGCATCTCACTCTTTTGTCAGAAAAAAAAAAAGAGAAAAACACTGGCTCAAGTTCTGGCCAGTGTCTGTGGCACAATCACTCAGGCAATGGTTGATCAAAAGTGGTCAATAAAACACTGTGTCACATCCTAGTGTGTGGTTAAGTAGTACGCAAACCACAAGAGATAAAAACTGGGAATAAACAATGTTAAGAACAGAGATGATGGCAAAATGTAGAAATAATAATTAATGAATGATGAGTGTTAACATTTATTAAATTTGATACAATATCAATCTATTTTGTTGTAAGTTTACATAATTTAATTTTTAAGAATGAGTCTATTTAACAACTATATTTTATTTATATTTATATTTAACTTCCTTAAAATTTGAGGACCTGCTATGACAGCTTCCAGCTGTTCTCCATTTTTAGAAGTGGTATTTGTGTTTGCTTACGAAGTTAAGGTAAAAATGTCTGTCTTACTCAAGATTAGTATTGCAATAACAAGACAACACAACCAAGAACTATTGGGAAGATAAAGTTTATTTACCTTATATTTCCACATCACCATTCATCATTTAAGAAAGTCAGTGCAGGTATTCAGATGGCAGAAATCTGGGGGCAGGAGATAATACTGAGGCCATGGGGGGAGCACTGCTAACTGACTTGCCCCTCATGAGCAGAACAGCCTGCTTTTTTTTTTATTACAATGGCACTATAAGTCCAAGGGTGGGACAACCAATAATGCATGGCCCCATCACACAAACAAACCATTAATTATGAAAATTTTCTACATACCTACTCCCTATTGTCCAACACGATAGAGGCACTCTCTCAATAGAGGTTTCCTCCTTCAAGGTGATTCTAGCTTGAGGAAAGTTGGCACACACGCATGCACATGCACACACACACACACACACACACACACACACACCACTACAGAGTCCTGTGAAATTCTTGGGATCAGAAAGTTTGAAACTACCTGATTTTTGTTTATTTGTTTATCTCAGATTTGAGAGTATTTGCAATATGCATAATGAGATATTTTGGATATGGAACCTCAATTAAAACATGAAATTTATGTTTATGTATATGTTATAAAAACATTTAATTCAATATTTTTATCATATTATTGTGTTGTGTCTATAACCTATCATATAATGCCAAGTACAGATTTTTCTTTCTTTCAAGAGGAATTATCTAGTTTTATTTGTGTATGTTGTGATTGTGTGTGTGTTTGCTGGTCTTGTGCCTACATATATGTAATCACCATGTGCATTCAGTGACTGTAGATGGCAGAAAAGATACTCAGAGCTCCTATAAATAGAATTATATACTGTTGTGATCTGTCATGGGAATGTTGAGAATCAAACCCCAGTACAGAGCAACCAGTGTTCTGGACTACTGAACATCAACTAAGCCTTGAAGTATGGATTTTTTTTTTTTACTTGGTCATGATGGCACTAAGAAATTTTGAAATTTGGAGCACCTTGGTAATTTCAATTTGTACATATATGTTACAATTTGTATATGGTAGTATGTATTATATTTCATGTACAAGATATAAACAAGTCAAATATTTACTATATTAATTGCAAGATATGCATATAGGTCAACATAGTATATTATCATATGTATATGAAAGGGCCTTATATGAAAGGGCCAGCATATGATCCTATAGGACACATATTATGTTTGAGCAAATACAACTACATAGTAACATATGTTCAAGTATATTTAATATTCATTGACATATATAGTCTAAATATATACTTATTAATTAGTAACAATAAATAAATTGACAACATTTCATCATGTTTAAAATATCTAGTATATTTCATCCTTTATACTGGCTTCCAACTTGTCCATGGTTTCTATGCACATAACTGTGTACATTCATTTCAAATATAACTGTAGTCTATGCTTATATAATTGAACATATGTTTAACTAACTAGGCTCCTACAAACAGCAGCATATACAAGATCAACATTCACTGCACAAAAGAAATTTGTTTTTAGAAAACAAATTCCTCATAGACTAGTCAATATCCCAGACAATTAAGGAAAATGAAGTAACTTTTAATCATATGCTAAATTCCTAAAAGTATGGTAAAAAAAAAAAAGAATAATTTTATCTAGGAGAAACTTGCTTTTTCTAGGAACCTTAGGCAAGAAAAATAAATCTAGTGAGCAAAAGAAAAGAATCAGTTATCATGTAATAAGTTCTAATAATGATTTTCATAAGCAGTTTCTCCATAAAAAAAACTTTGTTCCTATTTTGTATTGAAGTCACCAATTTGAGGAAAATTCCTTTGTTTTACTTTGGAAAAAAAAAACAATCATCAATGGCCCAGAGGGGTTTCTTTAGAGTAATGAGTCCACCGTAGACCAGAATCACTTTTTCCCTCTGTAAATTAGCTTTGATAATCAATACCACGAATGTCTCTCATGCAACAAATACAGCCAGGATTCCATGAGTTTCAGGGAAGAAAATATCTGGCAACTGTGACGGTGATTTAGAGATAGTGGTGGGGGGTTGAGGCTGAGGAGACATCTTGATTCAGTAGAGTGCTTCACAAGCATGAGGACCAGAGTTTTAGCTACGTAACACAAGCCCCAAAACGAAGCATGGTGGGGCATACTAGTCACTCCAGGCTGGAAAACTGAAACAAGTGGAACCTTGTAACACTCTGCAGACAGATTAGCCTATTCAGTGAGCTCTAGGTCTCAGTGAGATAACTTGTCTCAAACATAAAGTTGATAATTCCTAATAATACGACTCTTTCTTGATCTATAGGATGCATATGTATGTTTACACGCATGTGTATGCACACCCAAACATATATGCATCAAAACAAAATAATAAAAAACAAACATGATTTCAATAAAAATACACATTTTTTCTTGATAATTTTTTATTTGGGAATCTGTTGAATTCATATAGAAAAATTCAAGCCTAACTATAACTTTCGTCTGTCAGGAATCATCTGTGATCAGTTGCACACTTGAAGTTTTGATATAAAATAAGACGTTGGAAGTTAAAATTTCTTAATCAAATTAATTATCTATACCAATACTGATATGTGCTTATTTGGACTACCTAAAAGAACAGCAGTTTCAAGAATACTCAAGAAATTTAGATGTGCCCATTTTTAATGCTAACAATCTCTAGGCTAATTTAAAATTACTCTTATCTAATCAGTTCAAATTTAATGGCCTCTCCCACCAACCGTTGGTGGGAGATTATATATAAATTTGAGAATAATTAATGTCTGGAGAAAATGTTTTTAATGTATACTAATTGGTGATTTCAATGTCAGTATATGTGTGTGTGTATAAAAAATAAAGTATTTGCAAGCACAGTTACATGCATATATATAGATTTACTCCTAAAATGAAAGTAAGTTTTTATGTTTGTAACAAAACTGAGATCACTCGCTTTTTCTTTATAGCATTTTTATAAGTTGGCCTTGATGTTGTTAACTATTGGGCGATTTTTCATTATCTATATATGATGATTATGTACATGTACCTACATTCTAGATAATCTTACATCTATAATAGCAGAAGTAGCATTCTGGGTTCTTGTAAGAATTCTCGCCAGCTAACACATCTCTTACATTTCTCCACAAAAACAGCGGTACTAATCTGCACCGTATCATGGACACTGCCTCAGATATTTGTCCTCTTCCTAGGGAGAGCTCTGCCTGCCTGCCCATACACCGTATTCAAACATTCCCATTTCCTACTGACAGGTAATCGATTTTCATGCGTGTGACCGTATTTCCTACTCCACAATAAAATTTATTGACAGTTTTACTTTGTTTCTTTCCCAGATGAGTCTTTCAGTGGGTGTTGATTCTTGCCTAGGATCCTGGGAAAAGATACAATTTTTCATGTTAATATGTACAAAGCCTATCTTCTCTTTCTTTTTTCTGCTTTGGAAAATTGGCATTATTGTTTACAATAGTCAAGGAATCATAGTCAAGGATCACTATGCAAGAGATTCAGTAATTTGTCCAAGGTCACACAGCTAAGAATTCAGCTAGAGTTTAAGCAAATTTGTCTTCTTAAAACAAATGGCCTTCTTCTGCTCCAACCTGGTCTCTGGAGCCAGTAATAAGATCCAATATACGGGTAAACACTATTAGCTAAGGTAAAAGGACAATAGGCACATATTCCTTGTCTAAATGTTCAAGAAAGAGGGGCAGAGGTTTACTTTCACCTCTGTTGGGTTTTCATGGTTGACTACAAGCACGTGCTAGGAATATCTGAGTCTCAGGACTTTCGATTTTAAATGTAAGTAAACTTCTATTTCACAATTTTTATCAGAAACATTAATTTAAAAAAATCATCAATGTTATTGAGCTGATTTTCTTTCTTCTCTAATATTTAAAACATGAATGCTATGAGAAACCGTAAGTATGGAGTATAAGGTAAACCAACATCCTAAGGTCACTAGCTTTCACTGCAGAATTAAAATAGAAAAGAAATGCAAATAAGATCTCATTTGAATTGTAGATGGACAAAAGGACAGACCAAGTTAACAGTAGAGGATGTGGAAAATCATTATGATCAGACAGCTATAAAGAGGCTAGACCAAACAATTTGAAGACATGGTTGTACATTATTGAAAAGGCCATAGGAAATCTTCAGATGTCTTTCAGCTAGGGAAAAAGTATCCCATCATTTGTTTTAGCATCACTATGACTACCAGATGATACATGATTTCAAAATCTTTTTTCTCATTTCTCATTCGCGGTACATATTTGCACCTATGGGTTCGGGGCATGACAAGCTGTGAAATGGCATTCAGGAGTCATGAGCTGGGTGAGAAGAGATAGCGAGCAAGCAGAAAGGCTAGGGAGAGAAAGGCGGATCTCAGGTGGGGCCCCTGAGATCTTTGCGCATTGTTGTGCTAACATGAGGAAAACTAGACAAACAAGGAATGCAGCACAAAGAAGACATGTGTATGCGTGTGTTAACATTTTCAGCGTGTACTTAATTTTCAGCATGCATCCCATCCACAGAGCACCCAGTGCATGTCACTTACATCATCCTTAAGTTGCCTGCAAGCTGTCATCGTTCTCACATGTCCTCTGGGGGATCTGCAAAGGAGTTGTAAATGTTACTTATAAATACTTCCTTTCAAATGTTGTTTGCCTTCAGTCTTTAACCAGTGACCAGTTTCACATGCTCACACTGACATTTGAGTCCTTTTCTTTTACACAAGAAATGGTTTTCCACTTTGAGAGATACCTAGGTAGAACTAAATCAGACCACGTGGGCTTCAGAATCAGGACGAGCTCAGCACCAGTTTTTGAATTCATTAGTATGTGGCTGTTTCATCTAAGCAACATTATGCTCCTGTCTTAGGCAAGATATCAAGATCTGGAAGATTTGGACAATGATAAAAATAAAATAGCTTCTTTCGAATGTTGTTTGTTAAATAAGATAATCTGAAAACCTTAAGTTCAATAAGTCAAGTGATTATTTCTAATTCTGTTTAAATGTGTCATTATTATTACCCTCGAGAACTTAATAGGTTCATAGTTATTACTAAATGTGTCTATGTTTCATTTCTGTTTCATTTCAATGAAACTTCATTTCACTAAGTTTCTAATATTTAACTTACCATGCTGCATCATTATCAGTGACAGTTAGTTATAAACAATGTGTGTGTCTTCTTTCCTATGACACTCTTAACTACTGAAGCTGGCACAGTTGCTATTCTCAGCTAAAAGACTGAGTGTGGTATAGACAGTGAGAATATCATCCCACTGTCAGCGTCAGCTAGATCAAATAAAAGTAGTGAGGTGTAAGGTTTGAGTAAGGTGAGAATCATATCACCTCAATTCTATCATTGAGTCCTGTTGCTTAGCATAGTTTGGGATGAAGGAATATAAAGTAGCAAATGACCACATTCCTTCCTTCAAAGAATGCTAAACCTATTAAGAAAATGCCATGCATAGAATTATCAATGACACAATACATATTTATGTTTGAACCTTAAGGAATGTTAGGGGTTTAGGAGATGTGATGTTTATTTCTTCTTGCCAACAAATAGATGTTCATTTCAAAGCACTGCTAAGAGAAGGGATAATGTTAACTTTTCTAGAACGAAAATAGCATATATTCTTTAATGGTACCACACGTAGTCTACTCACCAAATGAAAGATGGACAAAATCTTCTGAAGAAAGAGAGACTTGGGATACGGGTTTACCTTTAGACTTTGCATAGGTGAAAGAAAATCCCTGAAATTTATCCGAGGGATTATACAAAGAGCACATCTAAATACATATTAGTCTCCTGAATATATTTGCATACATAATGAAAAGTGAAATGGAAATGAGGATAACTGGTCAGCCAATCCAAGAGCTGTCTTTTAAGTCACTGTGTACATTAAAAAATGAGTCTGCCAAGTAGTAAAATGAACCGAAAATGGAATGAAAAATCTGAGCTACTGCATGATAACAGGTTTTTATTTTTTTTATTTATTTTATGATGACCAGCAATGATAAGCAATGGTAGGCTCACTTATTATATATGAAGCCAACAATAGTGCATACTGAAAAGAATCTTAATGTGTGTGTTTCTGTCTCTCACTCAACATGCATTGTATTCCTGTAACAGCTAAAAGCCTGCACACACGCATGCCAGATCTAGGGTGGGGAGCTTTCTTATTAGAGTCTAGAAATCAGTTTCTGGTCACATAACACCCTAATAGATGAAGGGGAAACACACTCAGCACAACCATGTTTAGGAAAAAAGACAGGAGACAGAGTTACTCATATTATGACTGATCCAAGCAGGAACCTCAATTGAAGCATTACCTCCATGAGACTAACCTGCAGGCATGACTAATGGGGACAGTTTCTTGATTTCTACTTGATTTGAGAGGGCAGCCTAGAGTGGATGGAACTACTACTAGTCAGGTAGACCCAGGCTTTTCAGAAAGATAGAAGAATATGATCCTGAGATTGACTCTGTAAACTATGTTCCTCTGTGGGTTTTTCCTCAAGTTCCTGCCTTGTTTCCCCTTGCTGATGCACTGTAATGTATAAGATCAAGTAAACTCTTTCCTCACTAAGTAGTTTTAGATAAGAATCTTTTATTACAACAAGATGAAAGGAAACTAGCACACTCATTCTTCTGACTCCTCTGTTCCCTGATGTATAAATAGAAAACCTTATAATCTCACTTAATATAACTTCAAATGTCAAAGTAAACATTTGCACATCGAGGGAAGAACTGGAAGAACAGAAAATTCAGCAAATAGATCACAAGTCAACACAAAAGAAAAGCAAAAGGCAAATAAACAAGAAAAGATCCCAACAAAGCAGTAGTATGTGCTTCTTTTCAAGCCATTCCTATATAAAATCCATAGTGCAACTCTCTCCCACCCTCCATTCTTTAACAAATATTTCCTCTCTACTGTGGGGGCCTTACAGGAAAAGAATTGGACGACTGTGATGAAAATTAGGGCAAACAAACCTGCCTACAATGGACAAAAGCAAAACATTCTAGAGAAATAGTTAAACATCAAAGAAAGAGGTCCTTTGGTTAGGGAGATGTCTCCATCAGTAGAAGGCTGGCTACAAGATATGAAGACCTGAGTTCAGATTCCAATGTCCATAGAAAATTCATGTATGGTTGCATGTACACAGTGTTATTTAAGGTCTTATAGTGGGAGCAAAAAAAAAAGTGTCTCTTAAAGGCTTAGACTAGCTCATCACACAACTAAATGGGTTGATGGAAAGACCCTGTCTCCAAATGTAATGTGTATATCAATAGAAAAGATTCACAAAATTAACCTCTTTCCCCCACACCTGTCTTCACAGGCAAGCACACCCTCCATACCCAAACACACAGGAACATACAGGCAAAAACACATGCAACAGAAAGGAAGGATAGCATCCCTCTCAGTCCTGATTTTCTTTTTCATGTTCTTCCTCCTTCTGCTCCTCATTTGGACCTTGGGGGGCTCAGTCCGGTGCTCCAATGTGGGGCTCCGTCTGTATTGCCGTCCTTTGCCAGATGAAGGATCTATGGTGATAAGCAAAATATACATCAGTATGGTTATGGGCCACGGCCGGTTCAGGCACCCTCTCCTCTGTCCAGAGAATAATCTGGGGATCTCTCCTTGGACCTGGGATCCCATATATAATCAAGTCTCCTGTAAACCCTAAAATGACTCCCTTATTTAAAATAGATTCTTCCCTGATCCCATATTCATCCTTCCTCACTCTCCCCCTCCCAGGTCACCGAGCAAGGGAACGGATCTAATGAGAGTTTACCAAGGCCAGTTGGACTGGGACTGAACGACGACGTGATCTAACCAGATTCTCGGAATTTGGCCGGATTCTCTGAATGTGGCTGGCCCGAAGTCTTTCTGAAAAGCCATTGACTATGATACTGGGAATTGTTTCCTCTGCATATACTGGATTTTGGGGATCCAGTCTGTTTGGATACTCACCTGCCTGGACCTGGAGGGAGGGGGGAGGAACTTGAACTTCCCACAGGGCAGGAAACCCTGACTGCCCTAAGGGAGGAAGAGGGAGGAGGAGAGGGAGTGGGGGGAGTGGGAGGGTGGTGGGAGGAGGGGCGGAAATGGAAACTTTTATAATTTAATAAAATTACTTTAAAAAAAAAAAGACCTGCAAAAAAAAAAACAGAAAGGAAGGAAAAGAAACAAGAAAAAGAGAAGAAAAAAGATATCTATCTGCTGGCAGATCCCAAGGTCATTTCTTTAGTATTAAAATAGCAATTATCTACATACAGGGTGCATAACCTGTACATCCTGGGATAAACTATAGTCATATACACACTGCTCAATAATGCAGCGATGATGATAGAGACTTATCCAAAACTCAGGTTCTCTTTGTGACCATCATCTGCCCAGAAACTCTGTCATTTTTTTTACTTAGTCATTTTGAGCTTATGTCTCTTAATATATAATTTTTCATTCCAAAAATTTCTTTTCTTTTTATCTTTTTTCTCTTTCTTTTCTTTTCTTTAAATAAGAAAACAAACTATTTTCTTTCATTTTACATACCAATCCCAATTCCCTCATTCCATAATTTTCAATGACTCTGTGTATGTATGTATCTGTCTGACTGTGTTTGTTTGTCTGTGATTTTAAAGGGAGGATCTTGATACTTGGATCCTGAGCCTGCCATGTATTACTTAGCAAACTTGTGTTGAAATAACTTAACTGTTCAAGACATAATTTTCTTAGTTATAAAAAGGGTCATTATTATTGTGTTAAATTAAAGAATGCAGTCTAATAAAGAGAGCAGGAGTGCAGCCCAGTGGTTCAGATAGTGGTCAGGAGCAGAGAACTATTGTCAGCTAGCTGAAAGTGGTGCCATTCCTAAGATGTGTGACCTCTGCAAGCAATTTACCTTGCTTCTGGATCATTGTTCTCATTTGTGATCAAAGAATAATAATGGACACAAAGTAAACCCATGCATTTACTTTGATGATTCAGTTGAACAATAGTTGTGTGACATGGCTCCCCAAATATTTTCCTTCATTGGTTATAAACTATCCATATGTTAATTAATTATAAGAATGATATTGATAATAATAAATAATTTAATTTACATGCATACCCTTTAAGGAAGACAAGGATTGAATCAGTTATTTAAAATTAACTAAATGAAATATAATGTTTATATGCTGTACAATGGATTAAAACAAATAAGTAGGAATTTTGAGGAAGAACTAAATATTTTTCTAGCACAGTCTTTTTTTAATAAAAAAAAAAAGAAGACTGCAGCTCTATGCTTCCTCCTGGATTAAACTGATGCCCCTGCCTTAGCCCAAAGCATCTTCTTTGGCTGTATGACTCCAAAGAATTTAAAGAACTCAGGATCCTGGATCAAGTGGGCAGAGTAAGACAAAAGAGGAACTTCCCAGCCTATGTAGCACTCCATCTGTCTCCCATGCTAAAAGGAACCTACAGTAAAATAGACTCAGGTCATCATCAAATGACAAAATTCTCGAAGACTTGGGTCAGAGAGCTTCCACTAGCTCGACTCAGCTGTTCCCTTGGGCTTCCCTATCATGGTCTTGGTCCCTTTAACTCATATTCTCACCCCTCCCTCCCTTTGTGTGGATTCCAGGAGCTCTGCACCTTTTCCATCATTTGCTGGGTACAAGTTCTAGGGGAAGCTGCATAGGACTGACTTAGGCCTTCTGTAGGTGGGTGGTGGTTGTGTTGCTTGGATAGTTTGTGAGGTCACTGGCTACTAGTAGGACCAGTATTTATCCCTAGTGCATGAGCTGGCTTTCTGGAGCCATTGCCTAAGGAGGGATAGTTAGCTCAGCCTAATATATGGCCTTCATCCTGCCTCAATGTGATGTGACTGTTATGACCAAATCCATGATGTCCCCGCTAAAATCAACAAGGAGACAGAGTCCCATATGTAAAAGCAAAAAGCATTTTTTTAAGCAAGTTTGCAAACTTGGTCTCTCTGCATGTCCAACATATTGAAATAAACGGAGAGCCCAGACATCAGTTAGAATTGGGTTTTTAGAGTAGTAAAAGTGGGGGTGAGTGATTTCTGAGGTTTAGGACCCATGACTGAATGACATTTGTCTAGGGGTGTCCTGGTGAGTGTGTTTTGGCAGGTGATTGGAATGTTAGGCACTTATTTCTTTTGGATGGTCCGTTCTTGGGTGGTAGTTGGGTAATCTCAGCCTGTAGTTCTTCCTGCTGTCAGGTATTGCTTCGGGGTAAACTACTGAGACTCGGGCCTCCATTTAAATTTATTGATGGCTGAGTCCTACTCTGGAAGGTGATAATGATTGGAAGTAAAGAACTTCCTTTTGGTCATTTGCCCATACTTAGTTTGACATGGCTGGCTCCCACAGTGACATACTTTCTTGACTCCTTATGGGAGATCTTACCCTCTCTGAGGAGTGCATGGAAGGAAGACAGTGTGGGGAGAAAGTGGAATGAGAAGGAGAAAGAGAGGAAACTGGGATTAGTATGCGAAATTAAAAAAAAAAAAGATTGTTTAAAAAAAAAATAAATTCCCTAAGACAGAACAAACAAAAACCAGAGTCTCCTTGGGAGGGAAACTATTTCACTAGGAGCCAAGGGAGATTTGATGTGTTTATGGTCTCTGAAAATCCCTATCAGACTAGTTTGTACGCCCAAAGGGTATTTGGAAGTCAAGGCACATGCCAACACTTGGATTTCAATTTGATTCTGAAAGGGATCTATGACTCAAAATCTTGTAAAAGGACCTCTCACTACTGGCCTCCAACATGGAGGTTCGGGAATATCCATGGAGCCCGAGAAAGCTGTCTCTCTGGTAGACAGTCTCTTTGAAAAGGTCCTGCTCTGTTGCAGAGCACTTGAGCAGCCTGCTTGCTAAATAAAAACGCCTGAAGCATCAAGGACACAACTTCCCAGAGTTGGAGTGGGAAAGGAGCAGGCATGAGTCTAGGCTTTCAGGGAACCCAAGGAGGCAGAGCCAGCAGTTGGTGTCACCAATTAAGATTTGTCACATGATCAGAAAATGATGTAAAGTGATCCAAATAGGAAAGGAAATAAAATCCTTAAACAGATACCCAGTAAAAATTGGCTATAGACAGTCATAAAAATAGTTTAAAATTATAGTCTTTAAAGAGAGAGTAAAGTAATATAAAAAAAATAAGTCACTTAAGATGGGAAATGCACAGGGTGTCTAGATTCAGTGTGGTACTGTGTTGACTTTGAAATTTTAAAATGCTATTGTACAACATACAATAGAGGATGACAGATATTGGATTATGTAACCTGATAAATTAAACCAAAATATATATTTTAAAGATGTCTTAATTTCAAAATAAAAGCAAAGAAATTATGTTATGTTTGGGGAAAAGTTTTGCCATTGTTTCTACAGGAAACAAAACAAATTGAGGGAGACCTGAGAATCTTGGCAACAGACATTAAATAAAAAAATAAAAAAACTACAGGAAAGGTGACATATATGCTGATCTCTCTAAATGGGATCAGCTCTGAGACTACATGAGCAATGATAAATCTTGATGACTGCAGTCTCCCATGACTTATTATTACATGCCATCCTTTCAAAGTCATGGACATAGGCTTGTTCATCCATTTCAAACAGACTTATAGAGCCAACAGATGTTCTTTACCTGTTTAAACTTAAAACAAAACAATCATCTTTAACTAACTTATGAACACCACACATTTCATATTTGAGTTAATATAGATATTTATGTTACTTTTTAAAAGTTAATGTGTTTTTAGAATAAACAACCAGATGCCCACAAAGACAAGTATCCTAGGTGGTCCAGCTTCTCAGAATGTCTCTGTTGAAATTTCCTCAAAATTATCCATCCTGAACAGGTTCAAAGCTGCTAGTGGAGATATGAGTACCCTTACAAACTACTTAAGCCAAGACTTCAGATAAATCCTTCATTTTTCCATTACACAGAGACTGGGCAAAAAATGATACAGCTAATTCTCCTAGTACTTAATCATTATTCCAATTTTCTCAGGGTCCCCTAAAGATGTTGTCACTCCCAGACAGCAGGAAGCCATCTAGAGAACATATATTATATATGGAATATAAGTTTGTATTCCTGTTTAAGGTACTGTATTTATGCAACTCATTTAAAAATATAAAGTTTTACTCCTTGAAAGCTATTGAGGAAAATTAAGAAAGACAGGAAAATAGTCATCTATAACAAACACACTTTAGTCATGTTACATATGTTTTTGAGGTCAAACGGAGATATATTTTAAAGAGAAAGATGGTTTCCAAACACTTGAAATATCTATAGAATATGGCATTTAAAAGGTTTTAATAGCATATGCATTTTCATGACAGTTAGACATGTCTGGTCCTGTCAACACCAGTCTACTTCAAAGAAGATGATGGGCATTGAAGAACCTTCCTATGTAGTCTTCTTTCTTTGTGGCAAAAGTTAGCCACTAGATAAGAAATTTTACTTGCCTTTACTGCTGACAGCATGTTATCCAACTTGGACAAGCAGGATATAAAAGGAAATGATTACCAAACTTTGCCAAGGCAAGGTCAAAGAGTCCTTCAAAATTCCTGGTACACAGAAAAGTCAGTCATATATTCTAGGACAGTAGGCCAAAGATAGGTATACCAATACTGCAGAGGATTTGTAAATGATTTTCCAGGCAACCAGATGTCTTTGAAATTTCAATAATTTGGGGATTTGCTTGCATTGCACTTCCTATTTACTCAGGTGATATGATATACTTCTTAGGTCTCTGATAGGATTGAAGATGAAACAGTTATCATTGCAGATTTTCTTCTTATAAAACTTAGGGTAAAATACCTTATATAAAAGATGCAAATGTGTTAAGTTTGAGAGACATACAAACTTGTTTATCTAAAAAAATGTTTTAAGATCTAAAAAAAAAGTGTGCTTTTTTGGGTAGTAATACAAGCTATGATAAAAATGGTTTAGATATAAAACAATGGACTCATCAACATAGAAGAAAAACATAGAATAATTTCTTCAAATTTGCCTAATACAAATGGACTGGATACTGTGAGTATAATCCTTAGTTGATAATTGTTATTTTTGTGTGTTGTTTTATTATGTTAGATTTAATACCTTTCGTTTTATTTAGACATAAAGGGGGAAATGTTGCAGAATATTTGTAAACTATGTAAAGACATGTTGCTGAGATTTGTATCATAAAAAGCTAAACCATCAAGAGCTAGGCAAGACTTCAGATCAGAGAGATAAAGATGCGATAATCTAGGCATTCAAGAGATTCCTGTGGGATTCTAAAGAAGTCAGACATACAGTACAAACCAGAGGAAACCAAGCCACAATGCAGAACATAGATTAAAAAATTATGGGTTAATTAAATTAGGATGATTTGGAAGAAAACTAAGCTAAGGCCAGGCTTTCATAATAATAATTAATGATAAATCTCTGTGTCATTATTTGTGAGCTGGTGTCTCCCTCTAAAAAATCCATATGCATACTGCAAATGCAATGAACGCTTAGGGTTCTAAGCATTATTGATATTCAGCAGGGAAGTTTGTGCAGATATAAAGTATATAGATAGGCAGGTGGTAGATAGATGACAGAAAGATAGATATTGCTCTTTGAATGAATTGTGACTATATATTTATTTAATCTTTTCAAGCAATCATGCATCCTTTCTAAAAACAGCAAATATTATTATAAAGTCTGGTTTTTTCCTTGCTTCTTTTTCATTTGCTTTTGTTTGGTGGTGCGGGAGAATTGTCTGTATTCTGTCAATCATGTTTTAAATAAATGATGATTGGCCAGGCAGGATGTGTAGGTGGGAAAACCAGACAGGAAGTGGAAATGATGCAAGGAGAACAGGAGAATTCTGGGGAGGAGGAAGTTCATTCCTCCCACTCTTACCCAGATCACCGAAACAGCAGGATGTGAGCTGCCCCACTGAAAAAGGTATTGAGCCATATGACTACAATAGATCAGAAAAAAATGGGTTTATTAAGATGTGAGAGTTAGCTAATAAGTATCCTGACCTAATGGGCCAATCAGTATTATAACTTAAAGAAATCTTTTGTGTGATTTTTCTCTGGGACAGGACAGAAAACCCCAACAAACAAGCAAGCCCCTTCATGTTACAGTTTGGTTTTGGACACAGGATACCACTATGTTGCTTAGACTAACTACAGTTTTATGGGTATAAGAGTTACTTCTCCTGCAGCCTCTTTGGCAAGTGAAGTTACAATAGCACCACGCTAACTCTGGCTTCTTGACTTTTATGTATATCATTAATTCCTCACAAAATTCTACTGGGCTTCACTTTAAATTCTCCTTTATAGATGAGGAAACCTCAAAGTGCAGGAGTCAAAAATGTCTAAACCCTCAAATCTATAAAAGAGCACACACAAGACTAAGATTCAAGCTGTCATATTTAAGCATTTCCCTTCCAAAATTGGTATTTATTAGCTCCATATCCAAATGTTATCTTTTAATTATTTTAAATGTAATTATAAAAGTATCATATATTCATTTCATGGACTTGGAATATTTCAGAATACTGAGTCATTCACCTGTAATTATAAAATAATATACACAATGCCGCAAACCTGGGCAATAACTTATGGCAGGTAATGCCATAGACTCTACAAAGAATTCATTAAAGATATTAAGCTATATGACTAAGAAGCCAAATTGTGTTAAACATTTTCCATTTATAACTTTAGTCTAGTGATTTTACCTGTCTTGTCCACAGACAATTAATTTGGCCTTATGTAAAAGCTAACACAGAGAGTCTTAACTGATCAAAATACAGGAAAACTAGTGACTGTTGAGTGTTTATCCGTAAAGGTGATATCCATATCACATCCTCTAAGACCCAGAAAATATCAAAGACAAAGGGCCATTAAGAGTATAAGAGCAAGAAGATGAGAGTTAGTCATCTTATTATAATATTGAAAATGTAAATTTGCAAACAGGAGGTATTGTTACTCACACAAAATCTGCACAAGAACATTAAGACACAGTCAAAATTTATACATGGGTTGGGGAAGGGCTCATTAGTTTTTGCCTCCAGCTGAGAAACTATTAGCAATTTTGGTTTTCTTCAGGGTTATAGCACCTGATAAGTTGCCCTCCTATTAATTATCCTGCGTTCATATATTTAGAGTCAGCATTAATTGGATTCCATGTGTTAATAAAAAATAAAGGAAAAGAAAAGAAGGTGTAAAGCTGGGTGTGGGCTATAGAGGTAAGTAGAAGATGGATGGGCTTGGATAGATATGATAAAAATAATTATATATATGCATAAATTTCTCAAAGTATAAATAAGACTATATGATAAAATAAAGTGTGAAAGTAAGAGAGGGATCACCAGGATAAGCGAGTACCCGATTAATATGTCCACAATTCATTACTTATATGTAAACATTATCAAAAAATAAGTAGTAACAAATGAGAATTTACTTTTATTAAGAATCTGTAACATAGATTATCAGGGTTTTATCATCCCTTCTTTGCTATTTCCTGCACTAAGTTTGTTTTTGTGTAAAATGTTTCTTGCCTGGCCTCAGGATGCTTGCTGTCAAGCATCAACATCCTTGGTTTATTGGTTTAGCAATCCACAGACCTTTGAACACTTCTGCTCTAGATTTTCTAACAGCACATCCCCTAATTTTCTTTACCTCTATGTTTAATATCTGCTTCATCAGTGGTCGTCCCAAACTGCAATATAAACTCTATGATGTCAGAGGTTTCGTTTGATTTATATCCTAATTCTAGATCTTTATGTAGTGTCTATAACATGGTAGGTATTCAGCAATAATCGCTGAACTCAAGCAATTTGGTGTTAAGAAACTGTGCTTCCCATTAGAAACCAGGAAAGGCAAAAGGAGTGATTCGAGACAGGCTGGAAAATAACAGAGTAGGGCATGGTGCCAGTTCTTCTAATTTCCTAGCCACGTGCTTTCTCCCACTCGGCTCAGGTCTGCCTCTAATGTAATTGGTTCAGGACTCAAGGCCAGCATCGCGCTGCAGAGAGCTGTATGCATGTAACATGCCCAGCAAATGGATCTGAGTCCGGATTCTTAAGGGAAAAGTTGCAGCATAAGAACAATAGCCTCGTATTTATCTTTTTGAGGGCTCGATTTTGGGAAGCACTAATAGGAAGAAAACAGGTGACTCCAGTGCACACACAGTAATTGTAAACTTGTCCGCAAATCCAGGGTGGTCTTTGTTCTATTTAACTTATAAAATTTCATATTGAGATTATAGCCACAGACCTGCATCAGGAATTTAGAAAAGTACCATCTCCAGAACTCTGTTGCACATATCCTTGAGGCTTGGGTGGGATCTAGAATTTAGTAAGCCACATTATACTTTAGTACCTTAGGGTCTAAGCAGTTTGGTGCCCATTGCTGTGATAAAAGGGGATGTTCCTTCAGGTGGAGAAAGGACACATGGGTGCTATAAGCACTAGATACAAAGTAAGTCCAGAAATTAAGGCTGCATGCTGGATGGATAGAATATAGAGTGAAAATAAAACCCTTTTGCAGAGCTGACGAGGAAGACATTTTAAATAATAAAATTTTGTTACCTATTACCCCATGAATAAAACACTGAGCCTGGAGACAACATGAGCAAAACAAACAGTCGGCACAGAGTTCCGTTGCTGCCACCAGCAGCCTCCTGCTCTCTCTCCCTCACTTTGCGCTGACTGTCAAATGGTCTATGGAGAGGTTAGTTTGTAATTAAACTCAGCTCTAATTGCTGGAACAAGTTCCTAATTGTGTTCCTAAATCCTTTTATTCTATACCCTAGAAACCAGTGCTTTCTAGCCTCTGAATGCTAGTGGTTTGAGTGAATCACATAAGCACAGCTTTTAGCTGAAATTTTGTTCATCTGAAGATTTACCCAGAGCATCAATCAAGAAAACTTAAAAACATGAAACCAATTGGTGAAGGGAGTAATCCTCCCACCACGACAATAACAAAAAATAAATCCGGATAACTGTTCTGCTTTCTCTCTTTCTGAATTATACATAAGACCGTGGTTAGTTGTTGGTTTGTATACAAAGACCCACATTCAAGAATCTGTCCATTTTAAAGTGGAGCTTCCTATCCTTAAAGGGTCAGTTGGGTGCTTTTGAGGTGCAGAGAATCTTTTAAAATCATTCCAATCCATCTAATGAGTCACCAAATTTGGAAAAAGGAATGGAAGTGATTCAAGTGTCAATTTAATTTGAATCTGCATTAAACAAAGTGAACAAAGCCGTGAATCTTCAACCAGATAACTTGGAAGAAGGGCAGGGAAATACCCATGTTATTTATCTTGTTTATGCATTGTCTGTAGAGGTCAATAGAATAAATGTTTTATTTAATTTAAAATTTCATAGATATACACAATTTGATAATATCTACTTTCCTGGATTTGCAACTCCTCTTGGACCCTCTGATAAACTCTTACTCCCAACTTCATGAATGCTTGTTTGTTTTAACAATATTTTTATTTGTTCATTCAGAATTTCATGTATTTATGCAATGTATCTGTCTTTCATTAGTGCCCCCACCTCCATTTAGTGCCCTGCTCTGTGTTTCTATCCAAATCCATGAGCTCTCTTTTTTCTTACTAAATATATATTGAGTTAAATTAGTGCTTTCTAAATGCATATGGGTGTGGGGTTATCCAGTGAGACATAACCAACCTACTTGTAGCCATGTCCCTAAAGGAGAGTAGCCATCCCTCTTCAGCAACCGTCACCTGCCAATAGCATGCTGCCAAGGGTGAGGCCCCAAAGGACCTCAATGTTTTGCACATTCTGTACAGGTATTCACAACTAGTGTGATTGATCTTTGCAACCACACGCCATTTATAGAAGTCTGCATCCATAACATTTCTCATTTGCTGCCCCTTAGGTTCTTTCTGTCCCTTTCCCTATGGTGTTCCCCCTAGGCTTGGATATTGGGAAGGTTAATATAGATGTCCCTTCCTCTATGTAGTTCCCCCAGGCTTGGATATTGGGGAGGTTAATTTAACCGTCCCGTTCCCTATGATGTTCCCCCAAGGCTTGGATATTGGGAAGGTTGTGTAGCTGAGCACAACCAGTTACTCTCACCTTTTGTCTCTACAATATATCCATTGGAAAAAAAGAAAAACTTATCCTGCTAAAGTTAAAGGCAATGCAAATTATTTCTTTTTTAACCCACTGAGTCCAATTGATGTTGCCTGTTTTCAAAGGATATGTGTTCATCCATTCTTCAGTTTTTGGTTAAGGGGCTGCCAATGACTTCCAGAACAGAATAAGTAGTACAGTTTTTATAACATCTTTGTAGAGAGTGAATTGAATATCTCTTTAGCCTCAAACTCTCCATTTCTTCTGCCTAAACAGTCTTTAAATTTTATAACAATGACACTACTCCATCCCATGATTCATGTTGTTATCTTAAGCATACTTCCTTTTGTTACTGGGCACATTCCTCTGACCACTGGCCTGGGGATGAATCCATGGGCAGTCAATCATAGCCAATGAAAAAGAGCACACTTTCATGTGTGTCAGGTAAGAAGCTTATCTTCTTTCCACACCTCAATTCCAGTGTGGACATAACAAGTCCCAGAGAGCAAATATCTGTTAATTTCCAGTAGGAATCATGAAAAAAATCTTTCTAAGTTAATGATAGTTCTTTGATTGTTCTTCATTTTTATTGATAACTGAAGTTCCTGATTGATGTGATCAAGGATGGTGGATATCTTAGTTCCACCAGTGAAGCCATTTCTAACCATGACGCCACTGCCCATCTGAAATAAAGAGAAGAATAATAGAAAAAAAGTGACAATATACATCATGAACACAGTATCAAATTGCTGTATCATAATTTGTCAAAATTACATCCCTATGTTTTTTCTAAAGCTGTATGTGCCAAGAAATCCATTTTTCTTGTTTCCAAAACCATCTGCTGAGTATTTATTATGTAGCTGACAATAAACCAGGACTAGATATATCATTAACATGCTAGATCCAGAATGGAGTCGAAACACTGACCTGCCAATTATCCACCAACTTTACTATCTAATTTATCCCCAGACACAACAAAATCATGTATAACATTGAATGAAAAGGTTCCCATTATCCTTTGTGAGAAAACAGAAAATAAAAGGTAGTGAGTAAACCATAGCATAGCGCTACTTTTCCCTCCCAAGAGTCCTTGCTCTACCCTGTCTTCTTATGTGTCATCTCAATTAAACTCTCCCTGTGCTATTATTCCCCTGTAACTCCTTATACTGCTATGTTCTAGTTCTTTTTCCTTGAAAATTTGTCCACCAATGGTCCTGTACTAAATTTTTGACTTCTGTGGGCATTCCAAATAGAACACAATTATCTGAAGCTCACATCCAGAAGTGAGAGAAAACATGTGGCCTTTATATTTTCTGTGGGGTCACCTCCATCAGTATGACTGTGTCTAGTTCCATCTGTCTACTCATGATTTTCATTATTTGTTGCTTTTGTTAATAGCTGAATAATTTTTCATCGTGTAAACTGAGACATTTTCATTATCCAATCATCAGTTGGTGGGCATCTAGGTTGTTTCTGTTTTCTGCAAGTAGAGCATCAAAGAACATGGGTAATCATGTATTTCTGGAGTAGAATGTATAGCTCTCTGGTACAATCCAGAGAGTGGTAAAGTTGGAGGATACAGCAGATCAATTTTTAGATAAGAGGAATGGAAAATATCCCAATCACAGGCTTTTACATTCTAAAGTCTGTGAAAATCACATACTTCAATGGTTGTCTTTTCATTTACTTAAAAAAAAAGTTTTTTCTTTAAGACACAGAGTAGTTTGATAGTTCAGTGTGGCCCAAAACTTCCTAGGGAGTTCAGGCTGGATTTCAACTCATGGAGGTTTAAAGGTAAAAAACTTGAGTAATAATGCCAGGTTCTTAACTGGTGTCTTAAACAATAGAAATGTATTACCTTGCAGGTGCATATTACAGAAGATTAAGCACCAGGAATGACCAGAGTTCTTTACTAACTGAGGACCGAGAAATGGTCCCTCTCATAGGTAAAATTTTCTTTACTGTTTATGAATGCTTTCTGCAGGTTTGTCTGCATACAACTCGCATTACTCGTGCCCTCAGAGACAGAGGAAGTAGTCAGATCTCCAGCAGCTGGAGCTGCAGATTTTTATGACCTTCCAGGTGGGTGCAGGGATTGAACACAGGTTCTAAGGAAGAACAGTTAGGGCTTTTAAGTCCCGAGCCATCACACCTTGAAGAGGAGTTTTAGAATGAACTGAAAATATTTGTATTATGTATATAATATATAATAAAATATAATAATATGCATATATAATAATATATAAATATATAGTCATATTTATATATATGAATGAGCTATAAAGAAATATATAAAGCATATTGATATATAATAAATATAATTATATATAAATATATAGTTATATTTATATATATGAGTGAACTATAAAAATTTATAAAGCAGATTGATAAAAATTTAATATGAAAGACAATTAGTACAAATAATGCAAAAACTAGATAGTTATATTGAAATAAAATAACAACATCAACAAAAATCAAGATTTAAAATGTCTTTAACCTTTGCCCATTTTCTTGCATTCAGTGTAATTTGACTAAATAAGAATTAGTAGTTCCCTGAAGAAGACACCAGAAAATGGAAAGATCTCCCATGCTCTTGGGTAGGTAGAATTAGCATAGTAAAAATGGCAACCTTACCAAAAACAATCTATAGAGTCAATGCAATGCCCATCAAAGTCCCAAAAAAAATCTTCACAAGCCTTGAAAGAAAAACACTCAACTTAATATTGAAAAATGAAAAACCCAGCATAGCCAAAACAATCCAGTACATTAAAGAATCTCCTGGAGACATCACAATCCCTGACTTCAAGCTCTACTTCAGAGCTACAGTACTGAAAACAGCCTGGTGTTGGCATTAAAACAGAAAGGAGGACCCATGGGACTGAATCGAAGACTAAAGACCCAGATATCAATCCACACACTTATGAACACCTGATTTTTGACAAGGAAGAAGAAAATATATAAAATGAAAAAAAGAAATAATATTCAGTAAATTTTTTTTCATAAGTGGATATCAACATGTAGAAGAATGAAAACAGATCCATATCTATCACTATGCACAAAATTCAAGTCCAAGTGGATCCAGAGACCTCAATATAAAACCAACCACACTGAACCTCATAGAAAAGAAAGTGGGAAATACACTTGAATGCATTGGCACAGGAGACCACTTCCTAAACATAACTCCAGTAGCATAGACACTGAGAGAAAAAAAATGATAAATGGGACCTCCTGAAACTGAGAAGCTTCTGTAAAGCAAGGCACATGATCAACAAGACCAAATGGCAGCCTACAGAATAGGAAAAGATCTTTACCAACCCTACATCGACCAGAGGGCTCATCTTCAAAATATACAAGGAACTAAAGAAATTGGTCATCAAAAGAGCAAAAAATCCAGTAAAAAAAAAATGGGGTACAGACATAAACAGAGAACTCTCAATAGAGAATCCTAAAATGGCTGATAGATATTTAAAGAGATGTTCAACATACTTAGCCATCAGAGAAATGAAAAATCAAAACAACTCCAAGATTCCATCCTACACCAGTAAGAATAGCCAAGATTAAAAACACTGATGACAACTTATGCTGGAGAGGATGTGGTGTAAAGGGAATATTCCTCCATTACTGATGGGATTGCAAACTATTACAGTTGTTTTGGATTTCAGTATGGCATTTTCTCAGAAAATTAGGGAACATCCTAACTCAACACCAAAAAATACCACTTTTAAGAATATACACAAAGGATGCTCAATTGTACCACAAGGACATGTTTGTAGCAGCATAGCTTGTCATAGACAGAACCTGGAAACAACCTAAATGTCTCTTGACTAAAGATTGGATAAGGAAAATGTGGTACATGTACAGAATGGAGTACTACGTGGAAGAAAAAATTAATGACATCTTGAAATTTGCCGGCAAATGGATGTATCTAGAAAACATCATATTGAGTGAGGTAACCCAGATCCAGAAAACAAATACCATATGTATTCACTCATAATTGGCTTTTAGACATAAAGCAAAAATAAAGTCTAAAATTAACAATCCCAAAGAACCTAGACAACAAAGAGGACCCTAAGAGAGACATACATGGATCTAGTGTACATGGGAAGTAGAAAAAGACAAGATCTCCTGGGTAAATTGGGAGCATGGGGACCATGGGAAACAATAGAAAGAGAGGGGAGAGAGTGTGAGAGGAGTATTAAAAAATTATACAGCTCAATCAAAACCATTTTTTAAAAAGAATTAATAGTTCCCAATAAAATATTTTTTTGATTCATGGCCTTATGTAGCTCAAGTTGTCCTCAAATTCACTATGTGGCCAACATTAGTCTTGAACTCTTGATCTTCAACTCTCAGTTTCTTAAATATTGAGATAGTAGGAGAATGCTGCTACTTGTTATCATTAAAAAATAATTTTGTCGGTAAGATGGCAGAGTAGGAACTAGGTCCGGTGGATTTTCAGGATACCGGCTGACTTACGATATACTCTCCACAGCGGCAGTAACCACTGAACAAAGAGCAAGTCCGTGTAGTTGCCCAAAATGCCGAATATCAAAATCTTCAGCGGGAGCTCCCATCAGGACTTATCACAGAAAGTTGCTGATCGCCTGGGCCTGGAGCTAGGCAAGGTGGTGACTAAGAAATTCAGCAACCAGGAAACCTGTGTGGAAATTGGAGGAAGTGTACGTGGAGAGGATGTCTGCATTGTTCAGAGTGGGTGTGGTGAGATAAATGACAATCTAATGGAACTTTTCATCATGATTAATGCTTGCAAGATTGCTTCAGCCAGCGGGTTACTGCAGTCATCCCGTGTTTCCCTTATGCCTGCCAGGATAAGAAAAATAAGAGCCGGGCTCCCGTCTCAGCTAAGCTTGTTGCGAATATGCTATCTGTCGCAGGAGCGGATCATATTATCACCATGGATCCACATGCATCTCAAATTCGGGGCTTTTTTGATATCCCAGTGGACAATTTATATGCAGAGCCAGCTGTCTTAAAGTGGATAAGGGAGAATATATCTGAGTGGAGAAACTGTACTATTGTCTCACCTGATGCTGGTGGAGACCTCCATTGCAGACCGATTGAATGTGAATTTTGCCTTGATTCACAAGGAACGGAAGAAGGCCAATGAAGTGGACCGCATGGTGCTAGTAGGCGACGTGAAGGATCAGGTGGCTATTCTTGTGGATGACATGGCTGACACTTGTGGTACAATCTGTCATGCCGCTGACAAACTTCTCTCAGCCGGAGCTACCAGAGTTTATGCTATCCTGACTCATGGAATCTTTTCTGACCCAGCCATTGTTCGCATCAACAACGCATGCTTTGAAGCAGTGGTAGTCACCAATACCATACCTCAGGAGGAGAAGATGAAACATTGTTCCAAAAGGCAGGTGATTGACATCTCCATGATCCTTGCAGAAGCCATCAGAAGAACTGACAATGGTGAGTCTGTCTCCTACCTGTTCAGCCATGTTCCTTTATAACAGAAAAACTTCTGAAGCTTTTTGAAAATAAACAAACCCTGCCCCTCATGTTTCTTGGTATTTGAGTTCAGCAGAATATCCAGCTTGCTCCAGTGTAGATTTTTACTTCCCACATTAGAAACATTAGAATTTAGCCTAAATTGGAAAAAGACAGATTGTGGTTAACTGCAAGGATGTCCTACTTGTGTTTGTTTCATCCTGCCTTGCTTGTTTATTTGGTGAGCCTTGCAGCTTTAACTAGAAGTCAGCTGCTGAAAGATGTATAAACTTTTGAGAATATTCCACAAAGTCCATAGGATATAATTGACAGAGCTCCTACTCCATTGCATGCAAATGCTTTGGGGTTTTTCTTCATTCAGAATGATTAGCAACAAAGTCAACCCATATGTGATACATTTTCAGAGGTTTGTGCTAAGCTGTAGCAAGATCCCTGAGCATCCTTAAACATAGTTACAGTAGTTGAGCACCCTGTTAGACAGGGGCAGGTAGCTCAATGCAGTAATTAACTTTTGGGAGGAAGAAGCCTGATCCATTGCTGTCTGTTAGGACTATAGCTTGAATTCTCTACACCTGTTCCTTTCCATTTGGCTTTACCTTCAGCCATCTTGACCATTTCCTAGCCAAAAATATCTTGGACTCAGTGATCATTGTGCTTGTACCATAATCTTCTGTAAGACAAACTTGCTTCTTGATATGTAACTGCTAGCTTTCACATTAGATACCTTGCTGTAGTGTTGTCTTCCTTTGCCTATTACCACTGTGGCAGTTGGTTTAAGGTGGTGTCCTAGTGCCTTTTGATTAAATATTTAAGTATTTAATTTTAATCTTTCTTGGATCAATTTGGTCTCTCAATTGAACAGATTTCTGCTAAACGATTTGGTGTTATAGTCTCTTGTTGAGAACTTAATAAAATGTCTATTAATGTATGCAAAAAATAATTTTGTCGTCTGTAATTCATAAGCTTACAATAATTATTTCCTTTAATTTACAAGATTGAGATGTTTTACTTATTGCTTTTTTATTTCTTTTGCAGTCCCCTAATTTTCTTCCACATTCAATTATATTATTCTGGACAATTCTGAAGTTAGTTGTCTTCTTAGTACCATCTGGTACTTTGGTATCATAGTGCTTTGGTGACTGAGTGAAAGAAGCTTAACTCTAGTTAAAAATGAGTATCAAGAGGATAAGTGTGTAATAAGTGTCAATCCCCTCCAAACAGATTCCTGAATCATAGCAATCATGTCAATTGATTCTGTGTAAATCTTTCCAAGATGGAGTACATGAGGCTACCAAATGATATCCCTGACTAAGGGTAAGGAGTGGATAAAACATCAGACTGTTAAGGAAGCCTATATCCTATCATGACTTTGTCAGGGTATTTGTTTCTCTGCACCAAAAAACAGTTCATACTTTGGGAGAAAATTAATCTTGATTGTGCATTTATTGTTAACACCTACAGCTGTGCTATCTTTAGAATTTTATTTATCTCAATGACTGTCAGTGTCATCGTCTGTAAAACTGAAGATGAACTTGCTGCAAAGGACTCATACAAAAATTAAAATGAATTATCACTTATAATGCAACCCCCACAAAACAATGTATACAAAACAAGTAACATATGTGAGTGTTTTATTTTCTGCATATTGATAAAAAAGTTCTTCATCTTGAATTCTCTAAGAAAAATGAAAATAAATATAAATTTTGTAATATTGCAGGGAATATTATCTGACTGGAAACTAATTCTTCCTACCGATTCTGCATATGGAAGCATTACAACATGACAGGGCATGAATGAATGTCAATAACTAGACATTTGTATTGTACTCATGATGATTAATCTATGCCTGATTCTCAGCCATTTGAAAGAAATGATATTGGCATTTTTATAATGAAATCAGAGAATCTAAAGAGATGGTTCAAATGATTAAGATATTAGAGAAAAATTTGGCATAAATAATGAATGTGTATGTGATGTATATGCTGTGTGTATGATGCATATATATATATATATATATACAATATATATGTTGTGTATTGCATGCACAGCACTGTGTGTTTGTGTGTGCAAATGCAGTTATTTGCATGTTGAGGTGTTCATGTGGAGGTCAGAAGATAACCGTGGGTGTCTTTTTTTGTCTTGCACTTTGTTTGAGACAGGAACTCAATGTTACTCTTCCGCTTTGTATGCCAAGCCTGATGGCCAGCCAATTTCCGGGATTTTCCTGTCTTAACCTCAGATGTCTCTTTAGATGCACTGAGATTAACAGTGTTCATGATACATGTCCAGCATATACTGGGATTCTCTTCTGGAGTTTCAAAGTTAGATCATCACAACTACTCAGTTTCTAAGTTGATTCTCCTATTGCTGTGATAAATTACACAAAATATAGAAACTTCTGGAAGACAGGGTTCATTTTTGGCTCACATATACAAGATGCATTCTATCATAGCACAGACATAAAAACAGAAGCAACAAAAGGAGTTATATGGTTAGGTTGCATGTAAAGACAAGAATTCAAGAGTGTTAAAGGCTTTTGCTCGACTCACTTTTTTTGTAATGTAGTACAGGATCCACCAAGGAAATAGTGTCATACATAGTGGGTGGATCAAGAAAGTGTGGGGGAAATGGAAGGAAGAGAAATTGAGTTTAAGGAACCTTAGAAGGGCTTTCAACTAAGCAAATTATTAATTCAGAAGCAAATAAAGCCTGCTACCTATGGAATAGATCTGTCCCATGAATCTCAACTTGACTTACTGTTTTATGTTGATAAGCATTTCAAACTTGCTCTGGTATAAAATCTGTACACTAGCCTAGTTTTCAATAGATATAAAAGAGATCCATAAACGTGATTATTTTCAACTAGAATGGCTCATTGATGACTTTTATTTTAGACTCTTATCTATGAGTGAATATGTACTTATTTTAAATAGTTTAAATGGAATGAAAACGTGCATGGTATAAAATGTCTTCAGCATAAACTCCTACTCTGAAAGAAATTGCAAATATCAGCAAAAACACTTCGTTCTTGTGCACACACATGCACTATGTTCAGGCTGCACATATTCCATTTAGTTGCATGACAAGAGTGCTTATTAAATATGTTATGCCTGAGAATCCTGGATACAAGGTTAAATTTCATTCAAAACATGCCCCAAACAAGTAAGTCTAATTCAAGTAACAAGGTTTTGAATCAAGTGAGCTTCTATCTTGAAATAAAGCATTTCTGCTTGAGCTTTATTTCTAATAGGGTTTAAAGGGGCAAACGTTTCAGAAACCAGAAGACCATTGTTTGAAATTTATCAACGTTCACTTACCTGGCTTATTTTTTTTTCTTTTCCAAGCTGTGTTTTATCTCCTCTCCACTGGTCTTTTTCTGTAGATGACCTTTCATCTTATTTCTCATCTGCTGGTCCCATCAACCCTAACTTTGTATCTGCTAAGACTCAGGTAATTGCTTTTAGATGGGTATAATTAAGAAGCCATTAGTGCAAAGTTTCATTCCAGTTTACGCCTTGGTCTGCATTTGAGCAGAGAAATATGAAATTAAGGTATTAGCTCCTTTCAGGGGTATGAGTCACGAGCTAATAAGTTTCAAGAGCAGTTTCTCAACTGTAATGATTGTGCTTTTCCCTTTGAAAATCTCAGTGCAGTTATTACAGAGAGAATATTTTTAAAGAAAGGAGAGTAAAAATAGACATAGAGCTAGGCTTAGTGCATGAATCCTGAAATAAGAGCATCCACGTTGCCCTGGGAGGGTCATATGAGATCTGTAGGGAGTCACTACTGAAATTAAGCCAGTTTTAGAAAGATACATATCATGTGCTTTTCCAAAAATCTTGGTCCTTGATTTTATACTGATAAGTAAAATAATGTGTGTACATATAATGTGAAAGTGGAATGACTTGTCTAGGGTAATAAAGACAAGGGATGGAAGAAAGAATGTAGGGGAATGAATACTATTGCAGTGGATCAGTAGACATGCTCAGAATTCAGCATATACTTGCATGGAACAGTCTTTTCTAATACATTATAATGTAAAGTGAACATATACAATACATATTTATAGATATTGAACTAATGAATAAAAGTTTTATGTTCATTTGAGGTTTTCATAAATGTATTCTGAACACCGTGTGTGGGGGCATCAGATATCCTTAAACTGGTGTTAAGGTCCTTTGTAAACTGTTATGTAGATGCTTGACACTGAAGCACAGTCTTCTGGAAAAAGCAGGGCTTTTATACGCCATCTCTCCAGTCCAAATATTAAATGAATAAATAAATAATTGAGCAGATTGATAGATAGAAATAGATAGATAGATAGATAGATGATAGAGGGAGAAAGATAGATAGATAGATAGATAGATAGATAGATAGATAGATAGATAGATAGATAGAATCATAATAAAGGTCACTATTTACATTCATTCCCTCTGAGGGCAGCAATGAGAGATAATTTAGAGAATTCACACAATGATGATGGAGGAACCAAGAAGATATACTCTGATATGAGTCAGTTCCACCTCAGCAACAGCGAGAGAACTTGTGTGCATGCTCATATTACTTCATGTCATCTACTGTAACTGCCACAGAAGATAAGTCTTGTTCTCCTTCACTTCTGCTGACCCTGCTGCCCTTGTCTGAAGACTGCTTGGAGAGTTTGTCCTTTTTTCTTCTGGCCTCCCAGTATCTCCATCAATGTTTTCCTGCTTCTGATTTGTAACTACATCTCCCAAATATCTATACACTCTAGTGTGAACTTTTTGGCTATTTCTTCATTTCTGTACAACCTATCTTCTTAGAAAGGCATTAGTCATTGTGTTTAAAGCCCAACTCAACCTAGTCTTAATTTATTATAACATTCATAGGACAAAGTTTTTAGATCTTAATTTTTTATCTGTAAAGATTTATTTTCAGATAAGTTCACAAGCCAGGATCCAGGAGAATACACATTTCATTTATGTGTCAGGATCTCACTGAATTGCTAAGGCTATCATAAAACTGATAGCCTTTTTTCTTCAATTTTCAAAAGGAATGGATTATAAACAAGTATTGTTGTGTATTGACCTGTTTAAATCTTTGTTCTTCTCTTTTTTTATTTTCCTTTCGTCAATCAATCTCTGTCTATCTGTCTATCATCTATGTACAAATCATCTACCTATCTTAGTATTGAAGGTTGGACCAAGAGCTTTGTCCATAGCTGTTAACTGTTCTACCACAGAGCTACATTCACCATCCCATTTAGTTTACTGTAACTGAGATAATTTCTAAAATCTCTCTTATCCATGTTGATCTCAGTATATTAAACTTAAAAAATAACAAGTACATCCTGCGATAATTTGGAGAGTTTGAAAAGAATCTCAAGCTCGTATCTCACCTCAGAAAGGCTGATCAACAAAAGTAGGTAGTCCACAACTACAACATTCAGTTGACAACAAAAATAAACGAGGTAATGTGATGCGCCTTGTAGAAGCCTGGATTATAACATAGTTCTGGGAATATTTTCTTCATGATAATTTTTGCTTGATTAAGAAAATTGGCACATATTACTATCCACATAAAGGAGTGATGTTTATTATAGAATAATAATTCTATATTATTATTGTCATTATTATCTTCTATCTTCTTCTCTTTATTATTCTTTTATTGGAGTAAATCATTTACTTTCTTACTTTGTTTAGCAGAAACATTTCTCCAAGCTGGTGGTTGCCTCAGCATACTTACTATGTATTCTGAGCTTTTGATATACAAATAGTTAGCTTTTGTCATTTGATTCCTAATCACCACCATAATCCCATAATTCATCTTTCTTGTCAATAGAGATCAGATTATTGGCTCTTATATTCTCCAATCTGACAGAATGTTTAAACTTCCTAATTTTTCAAATAAGCACTGCTGTCCGTGTAAGCTAGAATTTCCCATGGACAAAAAAATACAGCTATTGTTACCCCAAGAATGTTCAATATATTAAAAACTCAATATTATTTAGGAGGGAATAAATATTTTAAATATAGAACTCATATCATCTTTGTATATGAACTGGGAATGCAAATTAATGAATAATTGTAATGACAACAATGATTGATCGTGTACACTATTACAGTTCCTATTCTAAGAGTTTTAAAGGTATTATCCATTTAATCCTTACACCAACAGTACAGAGTGAGTAACACTGTTTTTTCAATTTTTAGAAAAATAACTTGAAGTTTAAGCAAGTTATGTGAGTTCTATAAGGTTTCCCAGTGCCTCAATTCGATAAAGTTTCTGTAGCAAAATCTTAGATGGGTAATTTTTAAACAATAGAAATATATCACTCACAACTCTGAAGGTTTGAAAGTCTGGACGCAAGGTGTTAACAAATTCAGGGTTTGTTGAGGACTTTCTGATTTTCTAATGATGAATCCTAGATGAATGTATTGTCATACAACAGAGGGGGGAAAGGATCCCTTGGGTTTCTTTATCTCAGCATTATTCTTTTAATCCATTAATGTTGAACATTCAGGAACTAATCTCATCCCAAAGGTGCTATGTCTTAATAAGGCAGGGCACCCTGACTTCTCTAAGGACTGGAGAGTGAGGGGGAGGGGGTATTGGGGGAGTGGGAGGGAAATGGGAGGATGGGAGGAGGTGGAGATTTTAAATAAATAAATAAATAAATTGAAAAATAAATAAATAAAAAGGCAACAACAACAAAAGAACAGAGGGCTCTGTTGGATGCATCAGGAAAAGCAATCATGAAGAAAGAGAATTGAGTTGACTCAGGTATAACTATAATTTATCATGACTTACCCTAAAGAATTAGTTAAAAATAAAGCACACAATAGGTATGAAGGACCTACAGAAATGTTGAAGTAATAGCCGTTACCAGAAGTTCTAAGGGAATTGTCGTGCCCCTGACCCTTATAAATATGATATTATGGTATCTATGTAACATATCTATAATTCTTCGCCTCATAGAAAAGTATTAAGGAGCAACAGTATCCATTACCATGAACGAGCATTTCACAAATAATGTGTAATATATCCACACTTGAATCTATGTCTCTATGTGTGTATGTATATGTTTAAATGTGTATGTAGTTAATATTGATTAAGTCAGTATTCACAATCACAATGCTGTTTCAGCTTCCATAGGTAGGAAAGCAGCAGAATATTTTGGCAACACCTAGATGAAACATACAGATATTGTATATAAGGATGCTTCATATAAAATATAGATAATTTATTTTTTGAACAAAAGCAAAAACACAAAGGGATAAAGAACTTTGAAGAGACCTTTCCAACAAAAAGGGCAGGTAGCATGAGCCTTTCTTTATTGCTGGATAAAAGCAAGTCTTTACTTCTGTGAAGTAAGTAACTAAGGCAGTGGAAATCACTCAATGATAAAAATTGGAAGTACAGCTGATCAGAACTTAATTGAAGAGTTCAATATCAGAGTGGGATGGATTATAGAAGGGGGGAAGAAAAGCACATAAAGCCCACATATTTAAGAGAATGAAATGTGTCTTCTCATCTATAATACAGCCCCATAATGATTCTGCAAGAATTGAAAATGCCAAGCAATCAAAGGCCATATGTCTTCAGCTCACATCCACAGAGTATCCATGTATTTTTAATCAAGATTTCATCTCTGAAGCATGTTTATGTTCCCTTGGCATAATGATGCCCCCACAAATTAGTTCTGTGCTGGGCTCCAGGCTGTTGTTACCTTTGACTATGCCACTATAAAGGAAGTTGGCAGATCCCCTATAATGCATGATTGTAAATTCTATTTGAAGGAGAAAGAATATCCATTAGAGCTGAAGGTATGAAATCTTACTTCTTAGAAGAGATCTCTTCTTCCATTATCTCTGAATGCACTCAATTCAATCTCCAGAGTAATCTGTGAAAACATTATAAATTCAGTATCTTCATTCTCTCACTGCAAGCCCTCCAGTGAAAGCTGAACATATGTACAATAAGAAGCAGATTGCAACATGGTCTGCACAACTCATCATGAGCTATGTTCTTTCCCCTCTTTCCCATTATCCCTTACTTCTGTGTTAGTTAGATTTCTTGTTGTTGTGATCAAACACCTGACGAGAGGAGTTTAATGCTTTTATTTTGACTGACAGTTCAAAGATACACCCATCCACAGGGTGTTAAGGGGTGGGGAGTGGGGGTGGGCAAGAGCAAGGGGGCAGCAACTTGGAGCAGCTGGGCACAATGCTTGTGCAGTCAGGAAGCAGAGAGTGAGAGAGGTTAGTGCTCAACTAGTTTTTCTTTTTAGATATCATCCATAGGTTTCGGTAAGATTTCCTATCTTTATTAATCTAATCAAGAAACCATTTCACAAATCCAAGAAGAAATTTGTCTTCAGAATTACTCTAGAGTATGTAAAATTGATAAATGGTATAAATAATTCCATGTAAGTAAAAAACACTTACTTTGTTTCTATCTCGATCGCTATATTTCTGGCTGATTTCTGTTCCTAACCACTTATTATTCATTCTTCATGCATTGATTCTATAACTGTCACACCAAGTTTCCTAATGACTCACCTGTAATCACTGGCAGACCACAAACTATCAAGGAAAAGAAAATGAAGTAAATGCCAGAAGTTGACAATTGCTTTATTAAATAGTAAAATATTCCTAACACCAATGGCCTTAGGATTAAGGGGCAGAGGGTTCTATGTGTGAAATAATCAAGGGTGATATCAAACTTAATGCATTTCTCCTTACTGTTCCCTCTGATAAAATACCTTTCACACAGATATTTGTGCAAAGTTCTCAGAACTCAGGTCTCATCTCTATGTCAACTCTCTGAAGAGCAAACCTTATGGAATTTCATAGTGTGGACATTATCTACCTTATCTCCTTGTAGGATGCTACTCAGCCCCACCTAAGATTCTTTTTCATCTATTGATTTATTATGTATTTTGTCTTTAATATCAGTGGACTATAGACCTCATGAGATTGATATCCGTAATACTTCATTGTTAGATCATCAAGGTCTGGATATATACATAGTACAGATTGAGTACTCAAAATAGCATGTTTTTTTATAAAGTAACTAGATTATTAGGACAAAAATATATAATACTAGTTATTAAAGTATAAACAAATATTCTCCTTTTTATGGCTGGTTTCATGGAATAATTTTAAGCAGCACAATTTTGTAATTTTAGAATCAATCTAGTAATCTATTCTTTTATTAAGGAGAATAAGTAAAATGACCAAAATTACATGTAGAATGTACTTTTTCCGTTATATACATTTTACAAGTTGCATCGTCCTCCTATGGCTAATCCCTGTTCAAATACACTTACAAGAAAGATTCATTACTTTGGTCCTTGCTTCCAGAACTTTCAGTAGGTTCAGTGTCTCTGAGACCATAGTGACGTATTCCATTATATGGACTATCAAGTCAAGTAAAACTGCTTACTTCACAACACTTGTAAAGCAGATAAAAAGAAAGAAGTGATTGGTAATACACAAACCTTGAAGGACTTGTGCCCAGTATCCCACTATTGTCCACTAGATTCCAGCACTAAAAGTTCATTGAGCTAATGAATGAGTTAATCCATTGATAAAATAAATTCCCTCAGGATCCAATCACATGTCAATAATCCTATCACCAGAATATTAAGCCTTCAATGCACGGGACACGCTGAGGGAAAGTGCAAGTCCAAACCATAACTTACCCCAACTCTGCTTGGCCTCTAGATTTTCAAAGTCATCACCCTGGCCCAAGCACCAGCAATCTTTGTCTCACTACCTCTACTTTTATTCTCATCCAATACATTTTTCAAAGTTCAACATAGCGACGTTCTATGGTGTACACTGGTGTGTGTTTTATATTATTGAAATCTTCCAATGATTACTAATTGTTCCGAAGGTAGTGGCCAATATCATAAAGTGGTTCCCAGAGATTTTAATAGCCAGATGCTGAGCATTGCATTTATTTTCTCATTCAATATTTCTCATCAGACCTATGACATATTCAGGCTAAATTTCTTATAATGTTCTGAACACTCAGTGCTGCTATCTTCCCCATACATTACTAGAAACTTAGTTTTGAGCTTGGATGTGTCTCTTTTCTATCACTAGCTAAGTCATAGTCTCAAACCATCGCGCTCTGCCTTGTCACCTTTGCTTCTCTGGAAAATGGATTTCTTTATTTGATTTCTTGTCTGTCATTCTTGCAAGACCTAAGAAATAAAATGAAAGAGGCAATGCTTTTCTACTTTTTTCTCATAGCTCAGGAAATGTGAGCTATGAGAATAGCTCACAAAATAATGCTTGTTAAGACAAAGAAATATGCAAACAAATAAATTGTCTGACTTTATTTTCAGGATAAAGGTTAAGTATTATCCGCCATAATAAAATTTCTTTATGAAGCTTGCTGTTCTTTGGCAGCATCGCTTAAAAAGACAGTAGCAAGTTGAGCAAGCACAGCTCACATATTAATAATACCACAGAGTATAAACAGGTCTTTTTTACAAGATACTCAGAAAAAAAAAAAAGCACTGATCGGTCAAGATAAAAATTATGGTGAATATTGGAAATACTATCATAGGAACATTAGAAATTAGAGGAGTCTTGTGTCTTAACTGCTACAATGGACTGGACTCTAAGATGAATGGCCTTGCTGGTGTATCAATACAGTTTATAGTGTCTGAACAAATGACGAATGTAAGAACAGAATTACAGAGAATTAGGCTTTGAAAAGAATATACTTAAGAATTGTGCTTCAGTAAGGAACAAATGAGGACTTCAATGTGCACAAAGAAAACATTACTTTTGACTTTTGATTTAATATTTTTAGTTATTTCTTTGTTTATTTCAATATGAAAATTTTCTATATAACTTATGAATGAACTTCATTATGCATCCCAGGGTGGACTCAGATTTCAGAAGATACCTGCTTTTAACTTGCACATGTCAGGGTTACAGACAGATACCACCATGCCTATTCTTGGACTTAATTTGCAACTTTTTCCTTTTCTCTTATTCAAAGAATACTCTTCCCAGCAATTGCTTTATTTTATGAATTTCAAATTCTCATTTCCTCTAATAGGCACCATAATTTTCAGTTGTGGACTACTTCCTTCTTCCAATGGTAATTATTCAAAAATAATCACAGTTGTTCAGCTAAAGGCAGGGTCCAGTTAATTAGCAGAAACTCCCATGCTTAAAAGAAATGCATCCTGTGCATATTGCGCATTCACATCTGGCCAGAATCCCAGAGTGTCAGATCGTCATTAACCTGTGTTTACAGCATCCGAATCATCATGACAAAATACTCACCTGTAGCTATTTACCTTATGTGACTGCTGTTGGAGATAAAGTGAAACAAGGAAGGAAAGCATCTTTCTGGCATGCAGCATATAACAGTCTCATAAAAGCTCTCCATTTTCTTGATTCTTTGTGGTAATCCATTAATCCTAAATTAACACTTAAGGGGCCTCCCCCTTTTTTGTATGGACATGTGAATATTTCTTATATGTGTGCATTTTCATGTATGTGGGGGTATACATGCATGTTTACCTACATAAGTTTAGAGGTCAGAGGTCTCCATCATGTGTTACTCCTCAGAAGGAATCCATACTGTGTTTTTTTTTTTCTGAGATATATTTTTTACCAGAACAGTCCCCACAGGTTAAGTCAGCCTGGCTGGCCTTTGTGCTCAGAAAGCCACCATGTCCATTTCTCCAGTGCAAGGATCACACTGTAAAATACCACTGTATACCTTTTAGGTGAATGCTAGAGAGCCAACTTGAATATTTGCCCCTGTGTAGCAAGCGTACTACAACTCATCAATCTCCACAGCTCCCTTTCAATCACTTAAATGTTATTATTGTCTGTAAGTTAGGGCGAAATAGTCCAGAAAAGAACAAAAATTTGTAAAGCTCATATTATGATCATTTGTCATGCATGACTGAGATGTGGCTATCCTGAACAAGATTTTCTAAAAGCTTACAAGCAATGAAATTTCTTTTTTAAAGGCCACACTATGTTCTAAAGGTTTATAGTACCACTTTTTTGTTCATAAACTGATTTGACATTATGTCGGCAGTATTCGTGATGGACACAGACTTTGTGTTTTTATTTTGATGTAAAACATTGTTCCTATCTAGAAATAGCATTGTTTGAAATTACCTAAGCAGAGAATCTTATGTATTTAAAACCTAATTCATATTCTCTGCAGATCTTTTGTGTTCTCCACAGTAGCTGTCTGAGCATGACAGAGCAGCGCCATCGACCAGACACTCGCTGCCCTCTGACTATGAAAGAGTAGTAACCTTTAAGCCTTCTGTTCAAGCAATCCCAGAGAGGCAGATTCTCCTGGACTTCTGTCCATGCAGGCAATGATAAAAACACTCCTCTGAGTAAAATTATATATTCTTCTATAACATTAATGAAAAAGCATAAATTAAAAGAAATCTTCAGACTTCAGCCCTTAGTTTAGGATTATTGAATTATATTTTCACTCTTTAATATTATAAATTTGCATGAAGAGTATGTACTGTCTAAATAGTGGTAGAAATTATAGATATGAATAATTAGTGACTAACTCCCTATATCATTAACATAACTTCAGTTAATTTACTCAAAAACGTTAGAGATTGACACAATTGTTCTTATTACAAAAGACAAAAATCAAGGCTCAATTGTGAAATTTATTTAAGATTAGCAAAGGAGTGCTAAAGGTATATTCCTGAAGCATATATGCTTTGAAAGGGAAGTTACAGAACAGTTATAAATAATATATGTATGTATACATATATATGCATGGACCAATGTGCATGCATAGATTGACTGATAGATAGATACATACATACATACATATAAACAGATAGAGATTCCATTCCCCTCTATTTAAAAAAAAACTCTGAGTTTTTCCTATTTCTTATATGAGATTCCTAGAAATTTGTTATTAATCCAGAGAATTCATACAAATATTTTAAGAAGATACATAAAATATTTATAGTTTGGTAGATTGTCAAGAGTTTGTTACTACATGTAAGGAAACAGAAAAATGAGTTGAACTTCCATGAAATCTGAGAAAGCAAGAAGGTGAAAAAGTTTAAAGGAGATAAAACAAAACAAAAAATAATTCATATGGAATCTAATTCTTTCTTTTTAGCTAGCAGATCTTCATTTTCTGTTGAGTTATATAAGAGAAAATCTTGTATTTGTGCTAAAAGGGCAAGCGGGAGGCAAAGCTTAGGACACTGCCTGAATTCTAAGCGGCCCCATGATGGAGGGAATGGGCCCTGTTCCAAATTGATTAGTTCTGCTACCTTCTCATTATTGTTCTGCCTGAAGTTTGGCACGCAAGCAAGGTCATTCTATGCATGGGTCTGCATGACTTCACTGATTCTGCTAGAGACTTCCTTCCCACCCACACCCTACCCCCACCGTAGCATGCCACCTGCACTAGAGAAAATTAAAAACCAACCTATACATTTTACATGAGCTTACAGGACCAGTGAGAAATTAATATTATGTTGTCTTTTGATAAAGACACAGATGTTTTATAAGATGCTCATCCAATTCAGTAATAGGAAACCTTGTTTAAATTCCTCCGTGGAACCTGAACTTCAAGACAAGGAAAGAAAATGCATACAGATAGAGAAGGAAATTTTTGAGCTAGTTTTCAACTTTCAGTTCACATTACCATAAGATTTCAGGGTTATATATTAGATTGCCACTCCTCAGTGCTTTATTAGTTCTATGTTTCCATATTGACTAAGGGGTTGTGTCTTAACCTCGTCTCTTTTTATAGTCCCATGCTCATATACTTCTGATTGCTCAAGGTTGAATTCAAATCCTCACTTTCCATGAACTTGCCAGATTTTCCCATAGTAAGATATTCTTGGTTATTGGCTTTCCTGCTCAGGAAGTGAAAACAATTGCAGCTGTATTTCACTATTGACTTAAAACACAGATAATGAAGTTGAACGTGGTGGTGTATTCCTGCAAACCTAGAAGCTGAAACAGAGGGTCTGGTGTTTGAGGCTAGTCTGGGATACAAAGGTGAACTTAAGGCTATTCTCTGAATATTGTTTATAAACACTTTTCTTATCATAGTTACAGTTAAGTTGGCAGTATACAGAAGAAGTGGAAGGTAGAGAAAATTTAGTTTGACAGGATGCATGGCAGAGTCCGTCATAATCAGGAAACAAAGAGTTCAGAATGAAAGATAGATAAAGTCTTCCAGGTCCCCAACAGCAATCCTACTTTACTTGCTAAGCCACAAATCCAAAGGCCTTCAGACAGTGCTATGAGCCAGTAAGCAAGTGCTTAAACACATGAGTCTGTAGGGGACATTTCATATTCAAATCATAATGCTGGACTACATATCTAGACACTGTTTCAATAACAAGTAAAAAATTAAATAAATGTTAGGAAAATATATAATTATATATATGTATGTATGTATGTATGTATGTATGTGTATATATCTATATATGTGTGTGTGTGTGTGTGTGTATGTATGGTTTTCAACAGATAGTATTTCTATCATCATTTCTACCAGTAGTACAGTAGTAAGCAAACCCAATGTCAATATCTAAAGCTCTTCAACTAAATTCAAGTTGCAACTTCAGCTTCTAATCTTATGTCATACCTCTTTGTCTGAGTTCCTCTATACTCATCTTTTCAAATCTCACTTATTAAAATAAAATAAAATCTTATTCTTCTGTGAACATTACACAATTTACTAGTAAAGACCGTGAGGATTGATTTACTTCTGTCTTTGATTTTATTTATACTAACTGGTACCCAAGTTCTCTGGATTTCTAAACCACAAAGACATAGAAAGATAAGTCAAAGAAACTTAGATCCAATTTCCTGTGAGCATAGCATTTAACGAAGACTTTCAAAAACCATGAAGTAATTCTTGGGGTCTTGAATTTAGACAACCATGTTAAGATTCTAGCTGAGATGATGTAACATTTCAAACAAGATACTTATGGTCCCTCAGTTGCAGTTGTGATATTTGTAAAATGATAGTAAGATTTTCCTAAAGTTATTGTTATTCTATCAGAATATGACATATGCTCTTGTTTGGATAAGAATTTCTTATAGGTCCATGCCCTGGTTCCTGTGCTGTGCTCCTATTCAGACATGACAGAAATTTAAATGATACAGCCTATTCTTAGATCACTGGAGCCATATTCCAGAGAGGATTGCTGGGGCATAATTTCTTCCTATTTTATCTTCCTTTTTACTTCATTGACATGCAAAATCAAACTAGGAGTCAAAATAAATCTTTGTTCCCTTTCCCTTATAAGTTAATCTAAGAAATATAATATGATGATAGAAAAAGAATACAATGTATGTTCACCATAAAATCAATGTTTCATCAATTTATGTGTGTGTGTAATTTGATTAATCACACAAGGTCTGAGATGAATTTGAAAGCATGCATACCAAGTAAATGCTTTATGTAATGTAGTATAAATTTCACACATTGTATATAATATATATGCGTTTGTAGAATACATAGGTACACACAACATGTACAGGTCTATCTTAAGCCTGCCACGGAAGAATTAGAACAAAAATAAGATGGTTTGCAATTAAACATTACGTTTATTATTTAGAAAATTGTTTTAATGCATGATTTAGTAATATTAATGATAAAACTTCTTGCTAACTACATTTTGAATACTTCCTTACACCTCTTAGACCCAAGACAGCACTCAAATGGTAAACAATGGTGTAATTCAGAATAGATTGTATTTCACAAGTACTAACTGGAAAATTGGAGCTATGTACTGCCTTGTGATAAACCATCTTTAAACAGTTAAAAAGTGAGAAACAGTGCCTGACACACAGCAGGAAAAGTCTTATTCCTTGAGTAAGAGCCACATGAGGAGACTGTTCACAAGATGGGAAGGGTGTTTCCAGAGAAGGGAATAGCATTTTGGAAATGGGGATTTCAAACATAGTGGCTAGACTGTAATCTTAGCCATTTCTGACACATAGGACGTGTATCACTGATGCCCAATATCACTAATTACCATTAATAAGTTTTGTCTGATCAATATAACAATATCTTTAATAATACTAAGTAATTCCGTGTGCTACAAACATATTCCTTTGTACAAAATCAAAGATGTTAATAGTCCAAAAGCACCACTTCATGAAAGTTTCTGCCTAACAGACTTTCTCCATCCCAGTAGAAAGCTGGATAGCATCTTTTTTTTTTTTTTTTTTTTTTTTTGCTGATGTAGCTTTAATATATTTTAATTCAACAGAAGGCCCAGTTGTGCAGATGACTAACCAAAGTCCTAGGCCATGTTACACTCAGTCTATTCAACTGAAATGTCAGTCTGGCTCTCTGTCTGTGCTTTCTGCTGTAACTGGAATTGTTCCTTTCTGTCTCAGTGGAGCATAAATGTAAGTGATGTCAGGAAGGGAGCCAGATTGCGAAGGTTCAAGAGGTGAAGTGGCAGCTGGGAGATTATCGAGGCTGGGCTGTGAGAAAGATACACACAAAGATGACTCAGATCATTTCATCAAAGATAAAGGCATCTGCCATCCATATTGAGAACTATCACAGTGAGTTTTTGCTTTACACAAGATGGATTCAGCAGGCTATTTTGATGACATGCTGAGATTGTGAGAACATTATTAATAAAGGAATGTATTTTTTCTTGTATGTATTTCAATAAAATAAGAAATACTAAGAAGAATAAAAACACTTGAATTTCAAAAGATAGGTACTAAATATCCTTCTACTGAAGATATTCTAAAATCTTATAATGTATTTACATTTGAGAGATGAACTTGCTCTCATAGGTCAGACAGTCAAATTTCAAATGCCCAGATAAAATCATATGATTAGGCATAGTAACATCAGCAGTCACTAATTCTAACCTCATAAACTAATTCTCGGGCAGAGCTGGTGATTTAGAGTAGGCAAAGTGAACTTCAAAGACATCATGATTTAGGAGTAAAAGTAGAGAGATATCATTACCCTAGACTGTCCCCGTGAACTCTGGACAGAAATGCAAATGTATTCTTATTTTCTAATTCAATCTATATATTTTGATTCTAACTGTGAGATATTATTCATGTTACTATTAGTTGTAGGAAAAAAGACAGTATATTCGACAGTTTTTTCTTTCATCCCTGATGTCCAAATATGAGTGTCAAAATGAGCTGCATTATAAAGTAGATGCTGTTTCATATTCAGGTACAAATTTTAATAGACAAAGTCTGAAACACTTTGTTTCCTGGAGTAGTGGTCATAGACAACCATGATGGAGCTCCTGTAGTCTAAGATCTAGTGAAATCCAGAGATCATAGAGGATTGCTCATCCATATTAACTATGCAGTGAACATAACAGGGATCTTAATCAGTGATTCACTCGGAGGCTTGTGTGTCCTACTGGCTGAAACCTTGCCTAAGGTGTAAAATGAGCAGAAAGAAAACCTTGCTCAATCATGCAATGGAGAGGTTGGATTGCAATGTTTTGTGTTTTATTTAGTAATTCTCGACTTCAGTTTTTGAGACAAATTCTCTCACTGAAGTGGAGATGACTGATTGGCCAGACTGACTGGCCAGCCAACCCCTGCTATCTATGGTCTTATCTCTGCCTCCCAGGCCTTTACACAAGCACATCTCCCTGCCCCCCCCCCCCTTTTTTTAAACAAATGCTCGGGATTCGAATTCAAATCCTAATAAATGCGACACTTACAAGCACTTTGCCTATTAAGCCATCAAGCTATATCTTGAGTCTGTTCTGACATATAGAGGCAAACTTGGACTAATGCTTAATTGATCATTCCATATGCTCATTTGAAGAGCTCTATGGACTCAATTGTAGAAAATCACATTTACCTCACATCAGCCCACTCATCTCCAACAACCTTATCCCAGTGTCAATAAGTAACTGTTCAGAAAGGCCAAGAAACAGTTATCTTGGCTTCAGTTGCTTTCTCCTTGTCTCTAGTCTTGTTAGTTACATCATGTGAGTATCACTCCGTTATGACCCCTATTTGTCCACCTTCACTTTCACTGCTCATTATCCGGGTCACTTCATATTACTGAAGATTTTCTGAGAATTTTTCCCATGGCTTATTTGGTCTGCCTCCTTCCAGAGTTTTCCTCCCCAATCACTGGGGGTCAGTACCAAAATTATTGCAAGACAGTAATAGTCCTATCCTTCAAAAAATAATTGTCTTTTCATGATCTTCAATAATATATTTTGTCTTGTGAGTTGATAAAAATGATTGACTGTTCTTTAAAGGTAACTCATCAAGAAACTTTCCCTTACTTAACAATAATAGTTGGTATCATAGTAAAATTTCACACCCCAAACAACCAATGTTGCCTAATGCCTAGTTTATGGACTTAAAAGTCAGATTTCTTAAGACTAAATCTCTGCGCCATTACTTACTAACTAGGAATTTGTTCAAGTTTATCTAGGCCTTGAAAGCTTACTTACTCCATGTATAAACAGAAATAATGCAATTATACTAGCAGTAAGTGTATGGCCACTTTATTGAATATTGCATTTGTAGAGATTAAATTACAATGTCATTTAACCAGTTAAAAACTGAGGCTGATTTGGAATCATAGTGATATACAGATTAATAGAAATGGGTTAAACTAATATGTTAAGAGTTAGTCAATAAGAAGTTAGAGCTTATGGGCCAAGCAGTGATTTAATTGATACAGTTTCTGTGTGGTTATTTTGCGGCTAAGCTAGTCGGACAGCAGGGATGAACAAGTGGGCCCTTTCCCTGTAACATCATAGTACTGTTTTGTTTTCAACCTGAAATGAAAGGAAAGAGACTGTAAAATTCTAACACTCAAGAACTATGAGATTAGCTTCATTAAGTAACCAATAGGTAAAGGAAATTTTAAAGAGATATTAGAAATGCTTATAATACAGATGGATATAGATAGATAGATAGATAGATAGATAGATAGATAGATAGATAGATAGATAGATAAGTAGAAAATAATTATTTTAATTATATTCAAAGGGGATAGATAGAAAGTTGTGCAATTAAGAATATGTTCTACTCTTGTAGAAGATTCAAGTTTGGTTCCATATATGCAAATCAGGCAGCTTCCACTATTTATAATTTCAGCTTTAGGATATTATACTCCGTAGCCTAAACTCTGTAAGTACCTATACCAATATATGCATAACTGCACACACACACACACACACACACAGAGAGAGAGAGAGAGAGAGAGAGAGAGAGAGAGAGAGAGAGGAGAATATAAAAAAATAAAAATAAAATTCTTTTTTTGAAGTTGCCAATGGTCAGATGCGGTGGTATATAACTCTAACATATAACTCTAACGACTCTAGCAACTGGCCCAGCGTTGAAAACAGCCAAGACTAAGTGGTTCCTACATAGCAAGAACCCATCTCAAAACAAATGCACACACACACACACACACACACACACAAATGGACAAATAAGTAGCTAAAGAAACCAATTTTAAGAAAACCTATTAACTCACCATTCCCCAAAACAATTCATATTTATTGAGCACTCAATGAAGAATTACTTTCCTGGTGGCTGACAAATAAGAACCAATATACTGTTAAATGATTATCTTATTGCTTAAGAGCCTCAAATTTACAACTCTAGTATCAAGAACTGTGCTTTTTCTATATACAAAGGATTCTGAAATTTTCTTTATTAGATAAAATTAATATGACAGTGTACACAAAATAAATGACATATGTAAACAAGCATGCTGCCCCTACAAGGCAAAGGTGTGGAAAAAGTTTACTTAGTGCCAGTGACCATCACTGCTGCTCTCATTGTTGGTGGCATTTTATTGTAGTGCTAAATTACACCTGTAAGGTGCACTATTTTGGTAAACTATCATTTGTTGTTCAAGCAGAAACGATGTCCCTGAAATTCAGGTTATTCCCTACCTCATTTTAGGTTCAAAGACTTTCATCTCAAAGTGTCCTCTGACACTCCTTTGCATGAGGATGAACTGGCTTCACTCACTCTGAGACATGGATGAGGAGACAAATGAAAAAGCACAGGAGTAAAAATATGGTATTCCTGGGAAGAGCTCAAAATAAGTTATTTCCGTCAGATGTTGCTATTTATTATCCCATATTATAATGCTTCCCACAGTGAGAAAGAGAAACTGAAGGTCCCTCCATGGAAAGCTCATCCAAGGAGAGAAAGATCAGCCCAGAACTCCAGCCGACTGCTTCCTCTGCACAAACTGATGTTGTGAGCATCCAGTATGATGATGCTCCTCTCGTTTGCTGCCATTTGTTCTTTTATCTCAATGGAGGAAACACTCTGCTCTGTCTAAACCTCACTTGAATCAGAACTGATTGGCTGTCTCAACAGGGCTTTCCCAGTTGCTTTTTCCTTAGATGCTTTGAGCACTTGAATCTACGATATTTTTTCTATCATTAACCCACCAATCCTTCTGTCAGTCTATCATCAATCTATGTATCTATCTAACATCTGTCCATGTCTACCAATCTATATTTACCTATAATTTTTTTTTACATTGGCCTGCTTTATTCCTATTTAGTTCACTTATTCAAAACAGTGTGGTTATTATAATTATTTTCTGGAATGTACAGAACACATTTCTTTTCTCAACTCTAGGTCTTTCACAAACTTAATATTGAAGATATGTGGATGCAAAAAAGTATTTTACAATTAAAAGAAGTTACCACGTTTACTAAACTTTGGCCATGTTTGAGGCATTGTGGTTTTTGTGTAGAATTGAATTCTTACATCAACTGAATGAGGCAAAGAGCACAATAATCTCAGTGAGTCAAGGCCAGAACAACCATTAAATGACAATTCTCCGGTCACATGGCTAGTGAAGGACAAGATTGTTAACATAAATGGGATAAGACCAATTAAGTTCTGCTATGTATCAAACTTAGCATGTTTCCTTGATTCTTTGACAAACCGAATCTGATCACTTTTGAAATACAGAAGCCTGTGTAAATTCATGTGTGTTCATCTGGTGGGTGAACTATTCATCATTTTTCTAGGAAAGCTTCAACTTAAATCATTTCCAGTTGTTAAAACCAGCTTTTTCTTGAGCTAGAATTCCTTTTCCAAGAATCTGTCCCATATTACCAGCAATCGCAGACAGAACATCATTTCATTTGTTATTTGTGTGACATTTTGAACATTTAAAAGTAGTAGATATCATCACCAAACTGTACTGTCAAGGTAAATTGTACCAGTGAGGACTCTCTCAAGGATAATCACAGGTATGAGATTCTACTGTCTCATAGAGAGAGGCTATACTAATTTGAAGTATATTAATTTTCCTAATATATCTTATACAGTTCTCTAATGGATTTGAACAACTAACAAATACAAATCATTTTAACTATTTAAACAATGATGGTATCTAGTGTGAGCAGAGTTGATTCAACTATTATGTCCTAACTAACTTAATTTATAACTCAATATATATAATTATAAAGTACAAGAAATTGATAATATAATTTGAAAACAAATGGGACACTGGTATCTAGGATGATTTTTTTAATATATCCAATATCATAAGACTATAAAAATATAACATTGTTTATTATTTGCAAAGTTATTCAGATTATAGATGTAGTTTTATATTTGTATACACTAAATCATTTAGATTAGTCCTTATATATGTGTGTGTACATATGCATATATGTATATATATACATTCATACATATATAATTTTGATTCTTATTTGTCAAATCAAAGTTGTCTTTTTTTACCCCAGGCTGGACAACTAGTACAGAACCAAAGCTCTTGTCAATCTCCGATGTCAGCTGAACATAAAGAGAACCAAGTATGTCAACAGTGACATGTAAAAATGTTCCAGTAAGTGCTTTAACACCAAAGATCCTAGCTCACAAGTCCTACAGAACCCAACCTTTTTAACAGTTCAGACTGGACATGAAAGTTTACAGTGTGTGATTTCCCTCAGAATGAAGATGACATTCCAGTTTATGAAGTTAACTCCGATATGACCTTGTTGCTAATCAGTTACTAACAGTTGTGCATATCTGGTTCACTCAACTCTTCCTGAACAATCACTGACAGTTGTATGATAGTTAAAGCACTACTCATATTATCATAACATAATTCTTTAACTCTATCGGTATGAAGTCCTTTACTAACTTAAAGAACAGTCTGGTGACCCTCTCAACTGAACATCTGATCAAGTCATGCTGAGTCATAAAAAAAGGAAAAAGAAGAAAAAGGAATGGAAAATGAAAGAATTTCACAGCTTTCTTCCAGCTGCTTAGGATATTGAGGTCATTAGGTTGTTCACTAAATGTCTGGTTTTTCTTTGAGAACTACTTCTTGTTATTGTGTTTCTTTATGTAGATAGAGTTGAACACAGAAATAAACTGTGTTAGTGAAATGTGAAGGGAACACATTTCCCCTTAGATATTTTCTTTCTTAGGTGGCCTGTCTTTTCTTGTGGTTACTTTGCTTTTCTTCAGTGACAGTGGTAATTGTGTTAGAGGTAAGGACATTAATCCTCCTGACATACAGGCCCAGAAAGAGTACAATAAGTAAAGGACCATACAAAATTATTCTGGATTTATTTTGGGGATTGAGATTTAAGGAGTTTTGTGATTATTTGTATTATTTTTCTACAGTGTTTGGTGTAAAACATAGGTACTGTTTATAGTATTTACCAAGACACCACAAAAATTGAATAATTTCAAAATACTAAGTTTAAGTAAGAGAATAAAGTTAAGAATTTCAGAAATTTTTAAGATTGAAGAAGCAAACTTCTTTTTAAACTTAGTCTATATAAAGAGATAATTGAAAACATCACTGAATTTAATAATAGCCAAAGAAAAGTTAGAGTTATGACAAGGACTAAATGAAAGGAATGGGAATGGCTACCATGGCTATTGTTAGTCTCTGGGTCAGCTAATATATCCCAGAGGATATATAGAGGAGATATAGAGGATATATATATATATATATATATATATATATATATATATATATGCTTGGTATCTAATAAATGAACTTTATTGTACAAAAGACAAATCTTGGCTTCCCTATGGAACCTTTATACATTGGAACTCTTATAATTAAGATTGTTGGAGATGAAAGTTGAGGAAAAAACAATAAAAATTTCTGAAAACTGAACAGACACCTAACTCACACAGTCCCACACACACACAGAGAGAGACACATACACACACGGGGGGAGGCTGAGAAACTGTGAAGGTGCTCAAAGTATTAAGTTCAAAGAGATATAAACTTATTAACATTTTAAGGAAAGAGTGTTGCAAAGAGGTTATACTCTGTGATTATGTGAAATTTGAAATAACACAAGAAATCTAAAACCTCTAAGTAGGAAGAAACTGCAATCTATATTCACATCTGAATAGGGAACAGTCTTAAAACAGATTTTGGGTGTGACCAGCAAAGTTAATGGAAATTGAAGAACTCTAGGGAATAGAATGACAGGCCTATAGCAAACAAAAATAACAATAACAAAACATTTAAGGACTGAAATTATAACACAGAATAAACAAGGGAATAGATCCAGGTAGTTTTGTTTTATCTGTTTATGGATTTGCACACTAATCGTGTCACCACCATTAATGATTTCATGTGTTTACTACAGAAATCCTGTGTATATTTCTTCATTGTGTATTGTCTTGCATAATATCTTTTTAAAATTTATTTTCATTAATCATTCTGAACCAGTAGGAAATACATGATAAACAATCAGGTGATGGTGAATCAGGGATCTGGATTTGAGGCTAATTACAGCAATTAGGTCTTCAGTTGGACCCTCGGGCATATGCTTTTGGTGTGCAAATAAGAAATTTTACAAACAGCAAACAATATATGAGGCAACATTACCACCATGCAAGAATACTAGAAGAGTCATGAAGCCTATTTAAAACTGTGTTGTAATGACAGAGCACTTGACATTCATATCAATGTGCTTCATCCATTAAGTGTGATCGCCACGCATCTTTATCCACCTAAGGGTACTGTTCCTAACACCATATACTCTTAGACATAAGCTTCACCAGCTCAGGTGTTCTCTGTTTCTTTGGATGAGGGACCATGCATTCCCACTTTGACCTGAGAACGTGACATAATGGAGGTTTTGTGAAAAGATGTTAAGTATCGTGGGTAAAGGAGTAATCCAGGTAAGACTACCTGTGACCATTTGTCATGTGTTCAAACTTCAGGTCTTCAAATAATACCATTGAGGTTAATAATGGAAGAAGTATACATGAGAATGTATGGAATGAAGTTCCAGTTTAGGGTTTATTTTGGAAATTACCAATATTTTGAAATTTTAGTGGATTTAATAAATAAGCTTCATGTTCTAGCATTCTAAAAACTAGAGAACATTGAAAACGAGAGGCTCATATTGGTATTACATGCTTATGCCTATTCAATAAGATTTCCTTGTGCAAATCGGAGTAGTCATAGGCTTGTATCACCTAGTGCTTATTAAAAATTTTCTCCTACATGAAAGGTACTCTAAAAGAAGAGATGAAATTACAGAATAGTCTCTTAAGTATTATTGGTCACTTGGAATATACAAAGGGGAAAAGAAAAAAATCTTTTTTTTCCAGCTTTTAAGCAAATTTTTCTACTCTCTGAACATGATATCCAATGTGTAAACAGTCACAATTTTCATGTAGGAGGTCCTTCTGTATTTCTGTTGCTTTCATTGGTTAAATAAAGAAACTGCCTTGGCTTTTTGATAGGGTAGTATTTAGATAGGTTTAGTAGACCGAGCAGAATGCTGGGAGAAAGAAAGCAGAGTCAGGCAGACGCCATGATGCTCTGGCCCGAGATGGATGTAGGTTAGAATCTTCCCAGAAAGCCACCCCCATGGTGATACATACATTACTAGATTGGGTTAAAGCAAGATGTAAGAGTTAACCAAGAAGAAGCTAGAAATAATGGGCCAGGCAATGTTTAAATGAATACAGTTTCCATGTAATTATTTCAGGTGTAAACTAGCTGGGTGACCAGGTGCCAGGAACGCAGCCCACCACCCCCTTTTACAACACAATTAGAAAATATATGTTTAATAAATAATCCACGAGTATCAAAGAGGATAAATACATTGAACCCTTTGTAGAATGATAGAAGTGGAACAAATGACTAAATATAAGGAATGGCCCACATGATTCTAGTAACAAAAGTCATGTAAAACTCATGAAGCAGAAAGCAGAGTGAAGTGGGAGAGCCACAAGCTTGCTGCAGTTGCAGAAGTGTAAGAGATTTATTTATCATTCTCTGGGAATCACTCTAAAATATTCATGTATATTGGACATAATAATCTTATTTTATTATCTGCTGTATGTCAATGAAATGCCATTTTTTCATACATCTTATCTTATTTCTTTGAGATTGGGAAATGCAGATGATTATAAACAGAAAAGTCTTTAGTGGTAGAGTTTCCTTTGGGAATATTGTAGGGGAAGTTAAGAATTTGAATGCTTTACTCAAGGATTGATTGAGCACTAAATAGGCACATTTCACTACACAAAACACAGAGTGGTCCCTTTACAGCCATCACATTTAAAGAAACATTGAACTAATGGTTAAAGGATCCAAGAAATATCCCACTGAAGAATTAACAATAGCTATTTGGCTGTTTCTAATCTAGAACTATTTTTCTGTATTGTTCTTAAAGACTCTGTTAGCACCAATGGCTACTGCTGCAAAAAGAATGGTTTGCTTCCAATGTCAGGAAAATGTTGTTCAGTTTTTCATGATTTTTTATTTCCCTGATATTAGTAATATGATAGCAGAACATCCTGTGGAAGATTTCTTATCACCATTAGAGGAGATTAGAAATACTTGGAAATTGTAGAACTTGCCTAAGTTTGTATACCAACCTAAGGGAAATTCAAATCTTGTCAGGCCCAAATTGATTGACATTCATTTACATTTTCTGAATGCCATATTACCTCTCCTTAAAGTGGAAGGGCTTATCAGTGGTGTAGTTAAGACAGAATGAGATAATATTTTTCTGTTTCATTTTTTAAAAAGAAAACAAACTATCTTTTTTCATTATAGATACTTATTCTAGTTCCAACTCCCTCCCCTCCTCTCATTCCCTCCACTTATGACCCATCCCACCCCCAATCCATTTCTCAGAGAGGGTAAGCACATTGCTTTGAGGAAGGTCCAAGGCCCGCCCTACTATAACTAAGCTGAGCAAGGTGTCCATCCAAAGAGAATAGATTCCCCAAAAGCCAGTATAAGCAGTAGGGATAAATCCTGGTGCCAATTCCTGTGGCCCCTCAGTCTGCCCCAGTCAAGCAACTGTCAACTAGTTTGGTTCTATGCTTGTTTTTTTATAGTACAGCTGGTGTTGATGAGTTCTCATTAGCTCAGGTAAACTGTTTCAGTGGGTGTCCCCATCATGGTTTTGATCTCTTTGATCATATTCTCACTCCTCCCACTCTTCAAGTGGTCTTGGAGAACTTAGTCCAGTGCTACAATGCAGATCTCTACCTCTGTTTCCATCAGTTGATGCATGAAGATTTTTGGCACTCTTTCCTCTATTGCTTAGGGTCTTAGCTGGGGTCATCCTTGTGGATTCCTGGGAATTTTTCTATAGCTAGGTTTCTTGCTAAACCCTTAATAGCCCCCTCAATCAAGATATCTCTTTCCTTGCTCTCATCTTTGTCTTTTCTCCATCTCGACTATCCTGTTCTCTCAAGTTCTACTTATCCCTCTCCTTCTCCCCTTCTCCTTCTCTTCCACCCTCCCTTATTCCCCCACCCTAATTTCCCAATTTTGTTAGATGATCTTGTTTATTTTGACTTTCCAGATGGATCTTTATATGTTTTTCAAAGGGTTTAACTTATTACTTGGCTTCTCTACAATCATGAACTATAGGCTCAATATCCACATATGAGTGAGTACATACCATATTCATCTTTTTGGGTCTGGGTTTCCTCTCTCAGGATGGTTCTTTCAGGTTCTATTCATTTGTATGCAAAATTCAGGATGTTATTGTTTCGTACGGATGAGTAGTATTTTAATGTGCAAATGTGCCACATTTTCTTTATCCATTCTTTGGTTGAGGGGCTTCTAGTTTGTTTCCAGATTCTGCCTATTACAAATAATGCTGCTGTGAACATAGTTGAACAAATGTTTTTGTAGTATGATTGAGCATCTTTTGGGTATAAGCCCAAGAGTGATATTGCTGGATCCTGAGGTAGCAATTTTCTGAGGAAACTGCCATACTGATTTCCAAATTGGTTGTACACGTTTGCATTTCCACCATCAATGGATGAGTGTTCCTCTTACTGTACATCCTCTCCAGCATATGATATTATTGGTGTTTTTGAACTTAGTCATTCCGATAGGCATAATGTGGTATCTCAGAGTTGTTTTGGTTTGTATTTCCCTGATGGCTACAGATGTTGAACATTTCCATAAATGATTTTTGGCCATTTGAGATTCTTCTGTTAAAAATTCTGTTTAGTTCTGTACCCCATTTTTAAATTGTGTTATTAGGAATTTTGATGTCTAATGTATTGAGTTCATTATATATTTTAGAGATCAGTCATTTGTCTGATGTGGGTTTGGTGAAGATCTTTTCTGATTCTGTCTGCTGCCATTTTGTCTTATTGACAAAATTGTGTCCTTTGCTTTACAGAAGCTTCTTGGTTTCAAGAGGTCCCATTAATTTATTGGTAACTGTGTTACTGACATTATATTTAGAATGTGGTCTCCTCTGCCCATACATTGAAGGTTACTTCCCACTTTGTCTTCTATGAGGTTTAGTGCAGTCTGATTTATATTGAGGTCTTTAATCCATCTGGACTTGAGCTTTTTGCATGGAGATAGATATGGATTCTTTTTCATTTTTCTACATGTTGACATCCAGTTATCCCAGCAACATTGTTGAAGATCGTTTTTTTTTTTTCTCATTGTATAATTTTAGCTTCTTTGTCAATATTCAGGTGTTAATCAGTGTGTAGGTTGACATCTGTGTCATTGATTCGGTTCCATTGGTCCTCCTGTCTGTTTTTATGCCGATACCAGGCTGTTTTCAATACTGTAGCATTGTAGTAGAGCTTGATGTCGGAGATTATGATGCCTCCAGAAGTCTCTTTATTGTACAGGATTGTTTTGTCTATCTTGGATTTTTTTGTTTTCCCATATGAAGTTGAGTATTGTTATTTTAAGGTCTTTGAAGAATTTTGTTGGGCTTTTAATGGGCATTGCATTGAATCTGTAGATTGTTTTTGGTAAGATTTTCATATTTACTGTGTTAATTCTACTTACCCAAGATAAAATATAATAGGACAAAACAAAATGAATATAACAAAATATACTTATCAGTAATTTTATCAATGCTTTTAATACTAAGAGCATATGGTTATACCTGAGGTCTCTGGGCTATTGAGTCTGGTTTTGTTTGTTTGTTTTTTTTTTTTGTTTTGATTTGATTTGATTTGTCACCCAGAAGTACAACAATGAGGGGTATGGGTTTCTTCTCATGAATTGGGCCTTAAGTTAAATCAGGAAATGATTGGTTACTCTCGTAAGCTTTGTGCCACCATTGCCCTAGTAAAGTTTGCAGCATTAGATATCAAAGAATTTGAAATTAGATTGGTATTTTCATTTCTCCTTTGGTAGCTTGTAGAGTACTTCCTGTGTTAACGACAGTAGAATTTAGGTGTGAAGGTGATTTGTAGTAACAGCTTAACCTCTTTGTATAATGAGCTTTAGCAGTGGGGTCTTTCTATAAGTTTGTGGTAAGAGTCTAAGTTGTTTTGGAATCCAGGTGGGGAGTGGATAGATGAAAGAATTGAGAGATGGAATGTAGGATAGACATCTAGAACTGAGAGGCATTTGAGGGTGGTACAGAAATCTCGTTCAGTGGAAACTTAATGAAAACTACAAATAATGAGGGAGACAGATTTTGCGCAGACCTTCTTTTGTCACCAAATGAAGCCTCTAACACCAGGATTGAGTCACATCCTCTAATTTATATTCTTTATTGAATATCAGTTTATGATAAATGCATGTATTTACTTGGGGACTGCCATATTCAACTATCCTATGAGCATTTTGTATTCCAGAACCATAATGTTTTAATTATTCTATCTCTCCTTAGTTGTTTCTATTGGGAATTTTTGTCCAAGCAATGGGGGAAGTAAATATAAGACATATACCCTAGGTTTAGGATTTAATTCAAAATTAAAGTTAAGAAATGTAATTCTGACTTTAATATTCCTTTTCTAGATTATTTTATCTCTCTGGGGTCTCTAGTGGTCCCATTGAATTTGAAGATAGCTTTTCGTATTTCTACGAAAACTCTATTAGAACTCTTTTAGGACAATCTGGAAGGAATGATGCTAAGTAAAATAAGCCATAGACAACAAGAGAAATATCTCATTAGTTTGCTCACAAAAGGGGTTAGGAAACAGAGGATGAATCAGCAGGTATATACATATGATGCCAAACCTGGAGCAGGAGTTCAAATCCTGGGACTTGCATGGTAAAAAGAGCAACCGTCTGACTCTCACAGAGGTGAGAAAACTGAAGGACATGAAAAGTCTTGTTGATCAAAAAACCCAAGTTTGATGTGTTAAGATGAGTATATTCTGAAGACCAAATATATGGCGTGAGGGAAATAACTATTTAAATGTACTGTTTACTTAAAATTTTCTAAGACAATGAATACCAAGAATTGTTACCAGAGGAAAACAGCCACTATGTGAATTGACTGGTATATTGATCATTTTCCTTACAGTAATAATCTCAAAATATGTCTGTTCATCAGAAGAGTATATACTATAAACAGATGCAATATTAATTTGCCAATAATACCACAGTAATGTTAAAATATAAAATAAGTAGTTAGATACGGAAAAGAAAAAGTTAGGTGATTTACAAAAAAAAAAAAACTTTAGCAAATAATCATTAAAAAGTACTGAAAGTTTATTGAAACAAAAATGGGCCTCATCAAAATATAGTGTCATTCCAAACACATAGAAGCTGCACATCAAAATGCTGCATCTTTCCATTTTCCATGTCACTCCATATAGATACTTTAATTGATAAAAGAGTCCATCAATTTCAACACTTCTAGCATTTAATAAATATGTTTATATGAATTGTCTCATTGCCTGTCTGATGTTCGTGCTTCAAGCTCATGCTTATTTTCTCCAAACTTCCCTGCTTATTTCTATAAGTAATGATTTTTCTTCATGGGGTGAGGTTTTTTCCCCTGATCCTTTAAAATTGCAAGGTTTTCTCATGAAAACTTCAAAAGAAGGAGATGAAAATGCTGCATTTTCCCTGACCCTTGCCCAGATTTAAATTAAAAATCAAACCAGTGATTTTGAAACTCGAAAGGAGCTTTTTATTCACCAGCCTGATTTCTTTTATTTGGTGGTAACAGGGGTGTTTGCAATTTTATACTGTTGGTTTATTTTCCTTTGTTGGAAAGACATCCAGCTTCTGTTACTACTACCTGTAGGTACTAAATATTAGACATGGTACAGAAACAACCTCATGTAGAGATCAGCTTTGAAATTCCCCAGCTTCATTTATTCCCTTTGTCCTATTGTTAATTCTATTCTTTTGTTTATCATCACATTTCCTAAGAAGTCTAACCTGAATTTTGCACATCAAAAAGCAAGAGAAAAAAATCAAAAGCCATGTGATTTTAGTCCTCTCTATTAACTAATATACTGGAAGTTTACAGACTCAAGAAACATATTTCCTGTGCTCCACTTTTCTTAGACATCTTGTTCCATTTTTACATTGGGTAGAGGAGTGAACAAGACTAACATTTCAGTGGGCCAAAGAAAGCATAACTTACTATTATCTCATACCCAACAGGATTTGGAGGAAAAGTGCTATGGAGAACTCATCTGACATTGATTTTCAAACAAATGAATAGGTAGAAACATAACTCAACAAATGGCAAGCAGCACTTCACAGTCAATTTTTTGCAACATGTTCTTTGAAAGTTCATCCATGGTGGTCTTTGTCATATGTAGTTGTGCTGTTGTATCTCAGTTAATAAACAATTTTTATCTAATGATGGGTTTAGTTATGCTTCCAGGATACTGTCTCAAAAAGATGGCAAATTTGATAAGATAACAATATCTGTAATTTATGAAGGACAAAATACCGACTCTATGTAAAAATTTGCAGGTCATTTCTCATTTAGACCTCAATATACAGGCTCCATATTTCATATCATGATTCAGGAAAGCAAGACAATTCTCAGCAGAGAGATTAAAAGATCAGTGTTGGAGATTTAGTAAATTATAGGGTCTGGTAACAAATAAATACATGTATTATTAATAAGAACACATAATCAATTAGTAGTAATGGGTTAGATAAGCATTGGTATTTAAAATTTATGAAATAATTTGACTATTATTTTCCAGATGGGATTCATTACAATTCTGGAAGGTGAACAGGGCAGAGAATGTTGGATTAATTTGAAAGAATGAAAAATATTAATGTAACGATTCTCAGTTTACTGAACATGACTTCATATGCCATTCCACTTAAACTCATGCAGAAAGAGAAGCATAACAGTGAAGTGTTAGAGTGTGAGGGCTTTCATAATGCCTCTAAGTAACTCACGTCCTTGAGAAAGTATAGTCAAATTTGCTGTGGGAGAATGATCTGTCAATTATGTTTTAAATAAATGCTGATTGGCCATTAGCCAGGCAGGAAGTATAGGCAGGACAATCAGACAGGAAGTAGACATAGGTCAATGAGAGCAGGAGAATTCTGGGAAGAAGGAAGCCCATTCCTCTGGAGTCCTGACTGACCATAGAAGAAGCAAGATGTCATTGCTCCAATGAGAAAGGGAACCGAGTCATGTGGCTAACATATACTAGAATAATGGGCTAAGAAAGTTATAAGAGTTAATAAGAAGCCTGAGCTAATGGGCCAAGCAATTTATAGTTAGAGTAGACCTCTGTGTAATTTCTTTGGGACTTAACAAATTAGCTCTTTATTAAATAAGAATTGATTCTCCTGGAGTCCAGTATCTGTGATGCAAACTTTCTTCAGAGATTTAGTGTATCTGTGCCTTTTTCAGAAGGAAGTGACTTAATTAGCTGGTATATCATGGAGAAGGATTGAAGACTTCTTATCTTTAATCCCTCTGTGATTCTTTTTTTTTTTTTAACTGAGCTCTACATTTCCCTCTGTGATCTTATCAGAGATGCTGACATATTGGCCTCCTTTCAAGATGTGTCATGAACCTCTTTGCAGATTTTTTGTGGCAAAAATTTAAGAAATTCAAGTTTTGGTTTATAATTTCATACACTTATCAATAAGAACTGGGTGGATAATTCTAGGTACCAAACAATAAACAGATGTAAGCCAATGGATTTATAAGCTTGTTTAGTTGAGACTTACTGTGTGTTCAATAGACCTAGTGTAATGAAACAATGCTGGAAGCAAAGAACTGTATTTTGAGATCTGTATTTTGTTTACAGCCATCTTAAGTTCACAAGTTAAGTAAAATATTTACCTCTATCCCCCCTGCAGAGCCTAGAAAATCAACCTAGTGAGACCTGTAGGCACCAGGCTTCAGAAACAATTAGCATTTCCTTTGTTAGTCAACAATCACAGACCCTTAGTATTTACTTATCAGCTAGGGATGTCTTAGGATTTCCAGCAGACCTGACACCCCTACCCTTCCCCCTTGTCAGATTGCTATATAACAGCTTCTGGGGAATCATAAAGGATGATTAGATCAGAAATCCTGTCTTGTGGTCATTTTCTCAGGTCTCTTGTTCCTTCCGTTACTCTTCCCTCTCTAGGTTTATCAGGGACCACCTTTCGTACCCCGCAGACCGGGATAAAACAACTATAGTTTCCTTCTTTACTCATTTTCTTAACATGAATGCCCAAGCATGAATCAAATCTAATATTATTGCATTAAATTTATGACACACACAGCACTCCCATCCATAATTCATTGACCAAAGAAAGTGGCATAGCATGTTTAATTGCAGAGAGGAGGACAAAAGAACAATACATCTTCCAACATGCTCAGCGAAGTGAACCATGCCATACAGTTAGATGACATGCACAGCATATATATACAAATACCACTGTAAAGACAGTAGCTTTCAGTGTAGGGGCAAGATTAGGCAACTACAACCGTCACTGACTTTAGAATATTTTTATTATTCCTGAAAGAAATATTTTTGTTCAATCACTGCATGGTTGACCTGATAAAACCTTATTTAAAAAAAAACAAAAACAAATCATTATGTGTAAAGCACATTGAATTTTATGAATGACAAATTATTCATTAAGAAAGAGAAACTAGTTAGCTTCTTTACATTAGACAAAGGATGTCTAGTTCCTCAAGTGTGGCCTTATTTCTCAGAACTTGAGTTTTCCCTACCATGACGTAGATTTGGGTGACAGGCAGAGCAAATGTGTCAGCATACCAGCATCTACTAATGCCAATGTAAAGACAGTAGCTTTCAGTGTAGAAACAGGATCAGGCAACTACACTGTTATTGATTTGAGATTATTTTCATCACTCTTGAAAAAGAGATTTTGTTAAATCACTGCATGTTTGACCTGTTAAAACCTTATTTTAAAAAACGAAAATATTTTGTGTACAGCATATTTAATGGTATAAAAAATAAATTTTTCATTAAGAAAGAGAAACTAGTTAGTTTCTTTAGATTAGAAAAAGGACTTCTAGGGCCTCATGTGTGGCCTATTTCTCAGATCTCAAGTTTTAGATACATTATAGCATTGCGATTATTGGCTTTTCTAATTCTGAACTTCCTGTTTCCTAGAAAGTGGTACTTTGTATTTTAATTTTGATTATAATCTTCTAATCATCTGTTCCTACTTTTTCGTATTCTCACATTACAGAATGAATTAATGACAACGTAAATGCATTCTGATAATACCTCAGAGTAAAATTAGCTTTAATACCATCACCCCATATATGTACAATTATTGATTGTTACACAAAGAACCATTACAAAATTTTGTTCCATTTAATTTCACAGTTAGCCTGTAAGATATCTACAATTATCTGAATTTTTAAAGTGAGAAAATAACAGTCAGTGTTAGAGAGAGGACCTAAAACCAAGTTTTCTGATTTCACATGCTCATCATGAATTTAGTATAAAATCACATTCTTTAATCCCAGAGAAGATTAAAAATTATGATCCAATATATTTTGAGTTCTGTATAATGAAGTGATGAGAGGATACATATTATCTGACTTAAAATGAGAGCGGAAAATCCAAAAGTAGAGATAACATGACCAAAATGTGGCCAGGGATTGATTGTGAGAAATATTAAACCCAGAACATAAATAAGATAATACTGAGAATGTGTAGTTCCATGAGTCTGGAATCTAGTTTCCAGATGTATAAAATAAAGTGAACTCAAAGAGAAATAATCTAACAGGAAGACAGACAGAACCATAGATAATCTCTACAGACAGAAAGAACAAAGGAATAAAGATGAGAAGTGAGACACCACAGAGAAAACTCTGAAAAAGGCACAAAGGCACAGTACCAACAGGGTAATAAATGTGGGTTTCTTGCTAAAAATGTCTTGTGGTGTTTGTCAAGCAGCATTGACACTCACTAGCTATCTCGCTGTGGATAATTTCAGTAATTCCTCTAACCCACATTTTCTTTGTTCTCAGAATAAGGACAATAGTATTTATATCCAAACTTTTGCTTTGTTTTGTTTTATGGTCACATCAGTCATATATCCTATGTGAGGCTGCAGCACTCTGAAATTCATATTAATAAAAGCCATTGCTTTTACCCACCCCCGTAAAGCAGGTGTAGCCACAGCAGGCTCATGATTATTTCTGCATGTACAATACTTGGTGGCAAATAGAGGTCACTCAAGAAACTTTTATAGAATAGTTTTGATTAAAATTACATAGATGCTGCAAAGAGTTTAGAGTAGGCTGTATTAGACTTATCATTTTAGAGCAAAATTCAGCAAACAATGGGTCAAAGAGTAAAACATTAGATTTTATCATCCATACAGGTCAGAACAACTCCATTTTGCTGTAAAGTATGCAAATGAATGAACGTGGTTGTCCTACAATAAAACTTTATTCACAATAAATATGCAGAGAGTCAAATGTGTCTCTATGTCTACCACTCATTGATATATTTTGTCCTGTATCAAGGCCAAATTTCAAAATTCTGATGCTATCACAAAAGAAAATTAATATGGGACAGTTGTGAGTAGGAATCTGATACTCTGTAAACACATATCCCCTGTTCTGATGCTCTGGACACACTTACCCCCTGTTCTGATACTCTGGACACACTTACCCCCTGTTCTGATACTCTGGACACACGTATCCCCTGTTCTGATACTCTGGACACACTTATCCCCTGTTCTGATACTCTGGACACACTTACCCCCTGTTCTGATACTCTAGACACACTTACTCCCTGTTCTGATACTCTGGACACACTTACCCCCTGTTCTGATACTCTGGACACACTTACCCCCTGTTCTGATACTCTGGACACACTTACCCCCTGTTCTGATACTCTGGACACGCTTACCCCCTGTTCTGATACTCTGGACATGCTTATCCCCCGTTTTGCCACTTGGCATACCTCACCGTTTCATAGAAAGTACTAAGAAAGAACTCACACAATCCAAGTTCAGACATTCCAGATAAGAAGAATGTAAGTAATGTGGTATATACATAATATACCACATAATATAATTCTAACGGACACAAAAATAGAACCATCATTCTTTTTTCCTAAAATTAAATTTATTTGAGGATACAGAAGATCAAATATGTTCTCATTTCATGAAAAGTAGAAATGTATTTTGATAGGTATTTGAGGAAAATATTTTTATTTAAAGTGCTGTATTGAATAGAATGTTACCCTGAAGAATATGCCCTGTGAAGCATAAAGAAACTACAATATCCATATCACACAGTTATTATAATGATACAATAAAATAAGACGGAGACATTTACGTATTTTTTTATTTAATCCTTGAGATATAAATACCCTTCCTTATCTATGAGGGCAATTAGTGCCTTAAGAATTTTAAGTTTTTCTAAAATCATGATTGGGGATTTTTAATTTCAGACCCTAAACCTTTATTCTGTCAAATGTTTCTAATATTTATTATTGTTCTATTTTTAAAATATGGAATATAACAGTTATCTCTAACTGTATATTATAGATAAACAAGCACCGCTGTTTGTATCCTTTTATTTAAACAATACTTTGATCCTCTGATATCAACATTACACAAACTCTATACATTACAAAAAATGTACAACCATGTGCTTCACACCAGAATCAATGAATTAGAACAGACAATTTCACAAAATTTCTGTGTAGCACTCATATTAAAATTTGAGAGATACTGAATTACATCAGATCATTCTTATTTTTACAGACACAGAACCTAAGTAAACAAGCTTGTCAAAGGTTGTTTAAATTTTTATCAAAAAAATGGTAGTTTATAAACAAGGAGCTTATTCTAACAGTAGATAGAAATTTTGATCTATAAAAAAAGATACATTTTTAAACCAGATGCCAAAATAAGAATGAGTGAGTTGACTCTTCTTACTTGCTTCCTAACAAGGCAAACAAACAGACAAAATATATTAGTCCCTTCCAATGTCAGGGTCTTCTCCCAAAGCAGTTGTGTTGAGAGGAAAGTCCTCTGTTTTTAAAGAAAACAATTACTTGACGTTATAAATGTTAACAAAACTAAAAAGTGTTAACGAAAGATTGAACTCCTTCATCAGATAAGCATTTGTCACACACTAGTTGGTCCTTCCTGTAAAGAAGGTTTTCCCCACTACATAATCAAAAGTCCAAGGAAGGCGTCAGTGGGCAGAAAGGACCCATTTCCCAAACCTTTCTCTTTCATTCCACTGATAATTTTTTTTTGTTTTTACTTCTGTCTTAGTCTCTACTTTAACAGTATTTCTCACCCTATGTTGTGTTCTAGCTCAGTCAATTCATAAAATATTGTTATCTCACCTTTTGTTTGCCTGGTTTCTATTTAAGTGTTTCAGTTTTTTATAATAATATAGTCTGAAAACTTAAAAGGAAAAATAAAAAACAATTTTTGGACCATTAAATGAACATGTCTACTGGAGTGATTGCCTTGATTTTTTTTATCTTATAGAAAAACAACTCAGATTTTATTTGTTCATTTTGAGCACATAGGATGTATGTTTGTACCTGTTGTTTGTTTAGTTGGTTGATTGGTTGTTAGGTTGATTTTGTTTTAATTGTAATAAAAGGTAAGTGGAATAAACATAGTCTAATGGAACTTCTAGGAAAATCACAATGAAAAAGAGGGACACCTCATTGTGGGAAACTCATGATGAAAATAAGAAATAACACAAAACAATAGAACCAGTGAACACAGTAAAACCAAAATACTCAGATTTCAACAAGAGTAAATAAAGAAGGATGAGTTCACTTCTAAGGAGTCTATTGCTATGAGTAAAAATAAAGAGAAATCAGTAAAATAACTTTCCAGAGTTTCTTAGTAAGTTGTTAAATGACAACAGTAAAGCCTATTTTAAGTTGTTATATTGTCAAATTATCAGTTTCAAAAAATAACTAAGAGTGGTAAAATGTAATATTAAGAAATATTGAGTAAAGCAAATGATCAAGTCTTCATTTGCGACCTCTCAGTCTTTTGAAGACTTTCTAGAACAGTGGTTTTTAACCTTCCTAATGCTGCAACCTTTTACAGTTCCTCACATTGTTCTGACCATCAGCCATAATTATTTCCTTCTACTTCATAACTGTAATTTTCTATCTCTATAAATTATAGTGTGAATATCTGATACACAGGATATCTGATGTGTGACCACAAAAAGGGTCTTGACCCACAGGTTGAGAACTGTTGTTCTACAATATGTGCTTTATTCATCTCAAAGCATGTTTATTCTCAACCAGGAACATACCAATATTTCCACTTTTCCAGAGATGGCTTTTAGGTTAAGGCGGTTAATTGGCAAGTAAAATCACACTAAGCATATAGGAGATATTATCATATAATACCTTTTCCGAAAAACTACTTACTATACAGACAATCAACCCTCTTGACTTTTCTCTTCATTTCTTACAATAAACCTCCTCCAAAAAATGATTTTGGAAATGAGATTGGAGGTCAACATAAATTAATCAAGTCACACTTTATCCTTCCTGGCAAACACTCATCAGAGCTGGAGATATCTTGCTTGGGGTTGTATGCTGGTAATGGGGGTGTTGCTATTACTTGTATCTAGTGAATGAAAGCCAGGGTTGTTATTAAATAGATGATAATACAGGGACAGTAATTCACAATAAAGTTGTATCAAAAACAATGTGCCAACAGAGCCAAAATTGTGAATTCCTGGCTTAAATCAAGAGTACAAACATTAATTATACAATATTTTAAATAGATTCATAGTTAAATCCTCTAAACTCCTCAAAGTACATGCAACTCTGTCTGGTCCAAAATGGGAATGATTAAAGAAGTCATTGTCAATGGGTTGCAGAGAAGGAATGCTACAAATGAAATCATAAGAGAAATATGTTGGTTAATGAGATAGAATGTAAATTAAAGACAGGAACTTTCTTGCCCAGAGTTCTACGCATTGCAGTGAACAGAAGACAGTATGAGTGGATGGGAGTACAGCAGCATAATAAGGTACACAATACCCTTCTACAGATATCCACAGATGAATTCGTGGGAGTCGAATAGAGGGAAGACTAGCAAACAGAATTAGACAAGTTTTCTCATGGAATTCCAAGTCTTAAATTATGAATTTATAAGAGAAGTTCAGACATAGTACTGGCATTTCTAAGATAAACCATACACATCTCACATTATGTGGATCACAGTCTTGAGTAGAATTGTTAATTTTAGCTTTAATAACTTTTTATTAATTTGTTCCTCGACAACTTCATTCATGTATCTAATGCATTCCAATTAAAATAACCCTCCTCAGTTCCTCTCACTCTCCCCATTACTATCCTATTTCTTTCCTGCAGGTCTCCTTCCTACATTTACAGGGTTTTGTTTCCTTTTGAAGTCCACTAAGTTTAAACTGCATCATCTGTTTCATGATAGTCGTGATCCAAATGAACCTGTCCCAGACTGGTCCTGCCAACAGTCAATCAATAATGGAAGAGAGGCCATAAGACCCTATCTGTTGTAATTTTTAAAAGTGGCATGAGAAAGAAAGATGTTAAGCAATGGAGTTCATGTGGAGGTTTGTTTTTTTTTTTAATTAGAGGAAACAAAATGTAAAAATAGGGAGGAGGAGGGTGGAGACTGGCCTCTGGAGACAGGAGCAGCAGAAGGGAAGAGAAAAGCAGAGAGAGATAGAGGAAGAGGGAAAGAGAGAGAGAGAGAGAGAGAGAGAGAGAGAGAGAGAGAGAGAGAGGCATAGAAGCAGAGAGAGAGAAAGTAACAGAGGGAAATGGGAGGTGGGCAAGGCCCTTTTAAAAGGGGATGTAGTGAATGTGCACTACACAAGGTTCTCTTAGTGGTTACAGCTGAGGACAGGACAGTACAGATGCCCGAATACTAACACTGTCTTCTTTGCCATTACACTAATGAGCTATTCTGAAGGTGGGAAGCCATTGTCCTCAGTTGTGTACCCACTTAAAATTACTATTTTAGGTAATAAGGCAATCTACGAAGAATATAAGCAGGAGAGTTTTCTGAGTACAATTTCTAGTTTTAGAAGATAAAAGATATTAACCATTAAAGAATGGACTCTACACACAAGTGGGTTAGTAATAAAAACTGATTAGTGATGGCCCAGTTATAAGGTCAACAGAATAGTTAATGGAAAATTAATAAAGTCTTCACTACGCTGTGGTTTAGAAGATGGTTTGAAAGGAGTGGAATTCATTGCCCAATCAGACATGTGGGCCGTGCCATCCAGATGAGAGCAATGCCCTCTATGCCTCATTACCTGCCCTTATTTTCTTCTTTAATTTATATTGTCTCTGAGGAAATCTCCATCCATCAGCAACATCATTTCTTAAAAGGCATTCGTTTTTCAGTGTGCACTAGGTTCGGGATGGCAATCTGCAATGGGCCTGCAGAGAAGACTCTAAGAGGGATGATTCTCATCTGCTAAGCACTGGAATAAAGCCTTTATCATTAAGTAGGCTAGGTTACCTTTACAAACTGCCACCTTGCATATTTGCCCCACTCAGTCCTCTGCTTCTAGGCCCTCTGAATGGTAGAAAGTTTGGTAGCTCATGCATCATTGAGCTCCTTGCAACATGAAGAGCTTGGAAGTTACTGAATAGTCCACACTGCACCATAAATTACATGGTGGTTATTTCTTAGTTATTTAGCAGTTACAGTGCAATTAGTTCCACTTAATGTCAACTTCTGCCAATACGTCTTCCATTAGCCTGAAAATTATAGCTTGGTGCTGTAACAGCTGTAATGTGCAAGCAAACTCCAGTTTGCATCTGGGAAAAGACAGAAAGGAAATTGCTAGTGAAACCGAGCTGATTTGAATGTGGATGTCTTACTCTGATTGAAGTTCAGAAGTCATCTGCTGACAGCCTCATGCCCCCTTCGTGTATCAATGATTAAAAAAAGAAATCTCAAGGAATACCATGGCCACGGCTGGAAAGGGAGGTGGAGCTGATGAGGGACAGAAATGATCTTGTCCAAGATAAAATTCCAGTGTCTTACCAGGTGAGATCCAGGCTGTGTTATCTCCTGGGTATAGAGCAATCTAGAATTAGTTCAGTTTTTTTTTCTGCTTTCTCTTTTTTAAACTGTTTTTTACTTTACTACAAAGCATTTCTGTCTTGCTGAAGTTGGGACAAAGAGATTACGCAGACAAAACTTTCTTTTCTTAAATTTATATAGTAAGTTTTTAAAGGAGTAGCGACCTTCCTCTCTCCTTTCTCTTTTCTTATTTCTCTTTTTCATCCTCATTATATTCCCCTCTAATTCAGAATAGTGATATTTTGAACTCAATAATTTTTTAAATTAAGTTAAAACTCAGTGATATTTTGTAATTCAGTAAAACCCTGCAAGATATTCTTCCAGCATTTTACTGAGAATCCAATGTTACTTATTTTGCCTAAATATTTCCTCAAAAAGTCAGTATCCAGCTCTAATTTATGTTTCTCTAGGTATGACATAGAGATAGAGTACTTCTCAAAGTGCTAGAGAAGCAAAGTGACTCACTCATGGATGTTCTTGATTTCAGGTCTATAATAATTAAGCATCTATATTATATATTATGATATATTTATTAACACTTTTGATTAATCACAAAATATAAACCAGGGACTGGAGAAACAGAGGGAGTTTAGCTTGCAATTGAAAGAGTTATAAGAACCTAATCTGGTTCTGGAATATGTTAGGAGTTGTTTGTTTTAGGGGTTTATTTTTGTACTGGTTGCTGTGATAAAATACCCCCAAGCAAAGTAACTTTTAGGAAACAACCTTCTTCAATACCCAGTAATAGTATTTTGAGGTATATATCCAAAAGGATGCTCAATTGTGCCACAAGGACATGTGCTCAACCATGTTCACAGCAGCATTGTTTGTCATAGCCAGAACCTGGAAACAACCTAAAAGCCCCTTGATCAAAGAATGAATAAGGAACATATGATACATTTTACACAATGGAGTACTACACAGAAGAAAAAAAAATAATGACATCTTGAGTTTTGCAGGAAAATGGATGGAGCTAGAAAACGTCATTTTGAGTGAGGTAACCCAGACACAGAAAGACAATTATCACATGTATTCACTCCTAAGTATTTTTTAATCATAAAACAAAGAAAACTAGCCTACAAACCACAATCCCAGAGAATTTAGACAACAGTGAGGACACCAAGAAAGACACACATAGATCTAATCTACATGGGAAGTAGAAAAAGATAAGATCTTCTGAGTAAATTGGGAGCATGGGGACCTTAGGGGAAAATTGAAAGGGAGGGGAGAGGCAGGGAGGAGAGCAGAGTAAAATGTAGAACTCAATAAAAATCAATAAAAGAAAAGAAAAAAAAGAAAGAGTTTATTTTGATATACCATTTATTTAGGTCTGTCAAGGAGGGAAAAGTTACAGGATCAGGGCTTTGAGGCATCCTGTCTCTTTGCATCCACAGTCAAGAATCACAGAGTGACAAATCTTTGCTTTCTTCATAGAATCTGAAACCCATCTAATGGAATGGTGCTACCTTCAGGGAGAGGGTTTCTCACCTCAATTAATCCGATTAAGGTAATTCCTTATGAGCATATTCCAGATGCTTATCTTCCAGGCAATTCTAAATCTCATCTAGTTAACATTTGAAATTAATAAGAACACTATCTTTGGTATTCACTTAGTGTGTGTGTGTGTGTGTGTGTGTGTGTAGAAGCATACTATGTGATTTAAAATTATTTGAATACTGTGTCCTGAGGAATCTTTTGTTTTGATAAAAAGATGTTTGGCATCTCCACATGCCTGCCAATGCACACTGTGAACAAGAACTTGGGGTTTTCTCCTCTGCTTTCCTTGTTTGGTCATTCTGAAAACTTAAGCCTTCTTGCCCCAAATCACAACATATTGTTCATATCCCCAGCCTTCTACTGGTCTCCAAAAACAGATGATAGTGGAGGAGGGTCATCTCTCTATGTGTTACTTTCATTGGTTAATAAAGAAACTGCCTCGGCCTTTGATAGGACAGCAGCTTAGATAGGCAGAGTAGACAGAACAGAACTGTGGGAGAAAGAAGCGGAGTGAGAGAGTCGCCTGCCATGAAGCTGCCAGGTCAGATATGCTGAATCTTTCCCGGCAAGCCACAACCTCGTGGTGAGATACAGATTATTAGAAATGGGTTGAATCAATATGTGAGAGTTAGCCAATAAGGGGCTGGAAACAATGGGCCAGGCAGTGTTTAAAAGAATACAGTTTCCAAGTAATTATTTTGAGTAAAGCTAGCCGGGATCTCGGCTAGAACACAGCCCACCACACCTTTTGCATCAAGATGAAGAGTTTTGTTCATCTCTTTGCCCATCTGCACACATGCATCTAGTGAAAATACTCAGTAACAGTGACCAGGACCATGTTTGACCACAGATACAATCACTAACTTCGGCCAAACACAGATTCTGTACTGAAGAAGGGTCCTGTAGCACAAACTTACTTTATAGAGGTTTCCTTAAGGTGCAACAAATCTATCCCATTGAAGAATTAGAATAGTACTTGGCACAGACTATGTTCTCAATGAGTGACTAATTTATCATTAATAATTTTATGATTTTAATATTACTTGAAGCTGTTGAATTGTCAAAATGCAAGAAGAGAAATTTTAGTATTCTTTCATAGTCTCAAAGATTAGAATTACATCAAGTCTACTGACAACAATCGATTTGTGAGTATGAAGAGCACCAGTGTGTGACTCTCATCAATTCAATCTACAGCTTGGGATAGAACACCAGAATTTTCTTCTTGGCCTCTACAATAATTAATAATTTTTCTAAAAAATAATGATGTAACTACAGTGATCATGATAAATCCATGATTTTGATATTTCTAAAATACCCTATATTATCCATGAGTTCCTATTATCTTTATTCATTTTCATATCACAAGCTATTCAACTAATAGCTAATGACAATCAATGCATATTTTGAAAATTATGTATTTTTAAAAAGTATGGACTCATTCATAGGTGATTTTTAAACATTAAGCAAAGAAAACCAGCCTACAAACCACAATCCCAGAGAACTTAGACAACAATGAGGACACAAAGAGAGACTTACATAGATGTAATCTACATGGGAAGTAGAAAAAGACAAGATGATCTGAGTAAATTGGGAATATGGGGACCTTGAGGGAGGTTGAAGGAGGGAGGAGAGAGGCAGAGAAGGGAGCAGAGAAAAATGTAAAGCTCAATAAACATCAATAAAGAAGATGGAAAATAAAAAGTATGTGTCAGAATTATGCAAAATTGATCAAACAATCAATATATAGTTGATCAAACAATACTCAAATTATTACCAGGGGTGGGAGTGTTTACTAGCTTTTAAGTACATAGATCAGTTTGTAGGAAATAATAAAGTAAATGCTAGTTGCCAGGGCAGTTACTGTTTAAAAGATATAGTTTCAAAATTATAAAATGAAAAATGTCTTGTTTCTGTTTCAGAGAAACATAGATACATTTAATATTATTTAACTGTATACTTAAAACTGGGTTAAAGGATTTATTTCACTGAATGAGTTTTTTACTACAACTGAAAATGTAAGAGAAATAATTTTTGAAATGCATCAAGCACCAGGATAATTTTAATAGTTAAGACCATATTTTCATAGAATAAATGTGGACCATTTCTTTATATCAGAAAAAGAAACTTTTTAAAATGTGTGAGGAATTCAAGAAATGGCTCAACAGTTGAAAGCAGGTTTGATTTCTAGGAGCAACATGATGTCTCACAACCAATTTTTAACTCCTGATGCAAAGGACCTGATATCTTCTTTATGGTTTTTGAGGACACTGTGTTCATGGATATAACTAAAACACCTAGCAATAAAAATCCCAAGTAGACAGTCAGTGAAATCAATGTCAGTATTTTAGGAGAAACCTGTAACCCATTCTTGTCCCAAATCTATGCACCAATCTTAGTGATGGAATTAGCACAGACAACCAACAACAGATTAATGAAAAAATTAAAACAGGTCACATAAATTGGTGACATTGATTTCACTAAGAAAAAGCTTAAAATAATGCAATGTTCAAGAAAATGTATAGAAATGGGAATCATATTATGTCTAATAAGTCAGAAAAAATATAATAGAAACCAGAAATTTTAAAAAGACACAGTCAAAAAGATAAAACATCAGCCTACAGAAAGGGAAGAACTCCAAACCAACTATACATTGGACAAAGGGCTCATCTCCAAAGTATACAATGAACGCAAAAAATTGGTCATCAAAAAACAAATCATCCAAACAAATGGGATACAGACCTAAACAGAGAACTCTCATCTAAAATGGCTGATAGGCACTTAAGGAAATGCCCTCCATCCTTAGCCATCTGAGAAATGCAACCAAAACAACAACTCTGAGATTCCATCTTATATCTATAAGAATGGCCAAAATAAAAAACACTAATTACAACTTATGCTAGAGAGGATCTGGGGTTAAGGAAACATTCCTCCATTACTGATGGGAGTGCAAATTGGTACAGACCCTTTGGATATCAGTGTAGCAATTTCTCATAAGATTAGGAAACAACCTACCTCAAGGCCCAGCAATACAATTTCTGGGTATATACCCAAGGATGCTCAATTGTACCACAAGGGCATGTGTCCAACTATGTTCATAGCAGCATTTTTGTCATAGTCAGAACCTAGAAACAACCTAAATTCCTCTTGACTGAAAAATGGATAAGGAAAATGTGGTATATTTACACACAATGGATTACTACAGAATAGAAAAAATTAATGACATCTTGAAATTTGCTGGCAAATGAATGGATCTAGAAAACATCATATTGAGTGAGGTAACCCAGACCCAGAAAGACAAATATAATATGTACTCACTCATAAGTAGATTTTAGACATAAAGCAAAGAAAAAAAACACCCTACAATTCACACTTCCAGAAAACCTATACAATAAATAGGTCCCCAAGAGAGACATACATGGATCACACATAAGAAGTAGAAAAAACCAAGATCTCCTGAGTAAATTGGGAGATTGGGGACCATAGAGAAAGAGTATAAGGAGAGAGGAGAGGAAGCTGGTTTGGGGTTGGGGAGAAAAATATATAGCTCAAAAAAAGCAATTTTAAAAGACAGGAAAATAGAATGGGTTCTACTTTTTTGGCAATACTTTTTGGCTAAGAGCTTAAGCGTATTTCTGGCTAATTTTTATATTTTAAATTATACCATCTCCATTAATCTGTGTATTGCCACGTAGCTGTGATTTACCGGCAAGGTTCCAGCTGGTGACTCCATGGCGTCTCACTTACTCACAGCATTCAGTTTCCACTGCCTAGCTCTATTCTGCTAAACCACTGGCCAAAACAGCATTTTTATTCATTAACCAATAAAAGCAACAAATATACAAAAGAGTCATTTGAAATTATTCAGAGGTAGCAATTATACAAAGGTTTCTTGACCAAGGCTATCCTTGTGTCTAAGTCCATTGTAAGATGCAATTCTCTTAAGTAAAACATTTATATATGGTGCTAAGCTATCAGGGAGTTGGGTAGCTTGGGTACCTGCTTCCCTTAGTGATCTTGGGGCTCATGGGAGTAGTGGCTCAATGGCTACTATTGAGAGAAGTTGAACCATGTATCAATTTTCTGGGGGCGGGGGGAGATGGAAATTCGAAACCTAAAGTCTCATTTCTTTTTTTTTTTTATTGAATGGGTTCTACTTAAGGCAGGGTGGGACAAGAATGGACAAGGTCAAGGAAGGAAGAAGACACAATGAATATGCTCTAAACAAGCCTCATAAGCATGTGAAAATATCACAGATAAAACTGTTACTTTGTACATATAATAGGTTTTAGAATTAAAAAGGGAATACATTGTTCTCAATCATTTTTTTTCTGTCTGCTTAGCCTTCCAATTCCCTCGAGAGAGAGTATTCTGCTTAAAATGTGTATGTGTGTTCTATGTATTTTTATTTATACTCAAATTTTACACACAATGCAATTTGCTTATGTGGCAATATCATAGGATTAAAAAATCATTAATAAGAAAGATAGAGAGAAAAATATTATTTAAAAATAGGCAGGAATCTCACCAATATAGGTCAGAATGCCTGGTATCCAGTGGTAGCTAGGACTGTTTCCTTATTGGGTCAGTCCTAACAGATTCCCTTTTGATTGATTAAAAGTCAACTTATTGGTAACTTTAAACACATCTCTGAAGTTGCACCACAATGGCATCTATATCTGTGTTTGACTGAGCAATTGGGAAAAAAGATAACTACATTACAAAAATTGCCACAGCTTTCTTTTTTCTTTCTCCCAACTTTCCTGAGTGAATATCTCTTAAAGATGTATATAATGAAAATTACATCATCAAGAAGTTCAGAACAGCCTTCAGTTTGGTCATGTTGACTATTTCAAAGCATCTCTGCAGTAGTATTGCTCCTTGTGCTGTTAATACTTGTTCTTTTACCAGATTTACTATGCTGTTACTTAAAACTAACTCTCATTAGCAGTTTTAGGAACATAAAACTTTGGGTGCAATGATTCTTCCAAAGATGAACATTTCTACTCTTTCTGAAAATTTCTGTTACTCCTACCAATTGTTCACTGTGTGCATATGTCTTTTCTTAGGCATATAAATTTATTTATAAAACACATTTGTAAGAATGAAAATATTAGGTCAAATTATACTTTTTATTTAAAAATATTGTCAAATTTTGCTAATTTCTTTTCAGAGAGGATGCCACAATTTAGTTCCCCACCAAAAGCTAGATATTTATTGAGCCCCAGATGATCTTCAAACACAAATCTCATTACCTACTCTGCTTAGTCAAATATTATCCTCTTCTTGCCCAAGCAGAAACTACTGCTTCTCACTATGGGGACTGCCACAAATATTCATTTTTGTCTTCTAAATGATCTTGAGTTATTAGAACACCAATGGGGTGCAGGATGGTGTTACCAAAGTAGGACTTCTAATATTTTGTAAACCTCTGGACAGTCATTAAAACCAGTACTGAAGACCCCACACTGAGGAAAAATCTTACCTTCTAATATACAATGTTCAGTGTTTCTGTAAATTGTTTATAAAAGCTTGCACTTTCATATCTAGAATTTTTAAATCTCCCATGTCTTTCATAAAAGCTTCATAATTTTAAAATCCTTTGAGGATATTTTTTCTGAGGGAACATTCTAAGTAGAGAAGTGATTGCCATAACCATCGGCAAATAAATCTCAATGAGAATAAAGCTTGAAAGGCTTTGACCTTAATATGTGGGGGGTGCAACAAATAGGAGCTGGGAAGGAGACATTAACTGAACACACACTTGAGCCGTGCACTGCTTGTTAAATACTTCAACTTGTATCTGTTCTTAGTTTAACAGTTTTACCTTTTCAGTATGAACTCAAGGCTCAACTAATGAGATGACCTCCATATAGTCAGTTACTAGGAAAGTTTATTAAAGACTTAAAAAATGACAATCATCTTGAGGAGAGCATTACTGGCTTGGAAATTTTGAGTTCAGCAATCTGCAAGCTGTTTGAAAACCAAGGTAATGGAATGGCAATAAAAACTGTCCATGGCTTTTGTGTCCAGCTTGATCCTTTAGAGTATAAAAAAAAAATCCTTTCCCTCATGGACAAAATAACTTCATATAAATCAATAAAATAAGAGACATGGGAAAGAAAGTTTTAAGAGTAAGATAAATAGAGCAAGAATGAGACATGGTTGGGGGGAATTATAGAGGGAGAAGAAAACAGACATAAATACTTTAGAGGGAAAACAAAGAGTGTTGGATGGAACCCAGTTATGGCGTGTATGACTGAGAACAGTAGACAATGTAAAGGAAAAATTGATGTGATTTGGAAATGTGACTGAGAAAATATAAGGAAAGAGTAGTCATAACAAATTCACTTATCAGCCCATTTGATATATTTTGTACCTTGTGTTTATTGTCAGCGCCTGGTTGTAATAGCAGATATTATGATCCAGGTAAGTCACTGAACTTACCATACGCCTTTTATTAGTCATTATTATACCTCAGCACTGTACCCACCATATAAACACAGTTCTAAATACACAGAAAAGCAAATGATGCAAGTCATTTTAAGCTCCTGTGATATAAGACATGAAGGAGGAAGGAGTAATAGAAACACACACACACAGACAAGAAAAAAACAGGCTTTTTACCTCACTCAAGAGAAATTCAGAGTTTACAGGAACTTCAAAAATGAGAACAGAAAAAGAACTATTTTCTTATCACTGCATATGTGAATGATGAGAATAATTTGGCTCAACATAACATGAAATTTATTTATTTATTTATTTATTTATCTATTTATTTATTTATTTATTTATTGACTTGCACTTTTGGGTATTGAACCAAGTACCCTAGAATACTAGGTAGGTGCTCTACCACTGATGTAAACTCTCCACCTTGCTAATGTTAATTTTTAAGGCACTGTGTTTGATTTTATCTTTTATAATCCAGGTTCTTTACAGGCCATTAATATCAACAAAAATGCATTTATATCTATTAGTGATCCTTTTTGTAGATGAGTAAATCTTACAGTAAAGGTCAAGTAAATTCCTCAAAATTCATTTAATATGAACCTGTCTGAGATCCTCACACTTCCAAGAGTATGACTGGCAAAGAATGGAGGGGAAAGAAAGAAAGGATGATGAAGTCATATCAAGTAATATAAAAGCAGATGGGAGAAGGCTTGGAGGAAAGGAAGAGCAAAGAGAAGGTTGACTATATAGGAGGGAACGCTTTAGAAGAAGACAGGCCAGAAAAGTGAGGAAACAAAGGACCAAATAAGGATTTGGAGAAATGAAGGTAATCTTAGGAGAATGGATGGTCCCAGTGAGTTGGTGGAAGCCTGAGATTTGAAGTCCCAGCATTCAGTAGTGGTGAAAAGAGGATCGGAAGTTTAAGACTAGTCTTGTCTACAAATTAAGTTTGAGGCAAGTCTAGGTTACTTGGCGTTGGGGGTAGGTAGTAGACCAATGAGCAGAATAGACAGTAGTGACAGGATACTCATGGATAAGAAAACTGTGGATGATATGAAAGTCTAATGGCTTGATATTGAAGAAACTGTCAGAGGGAGAGTGAGGGTAAAATCAAGAACTAACACAAACAAAAGAATCTCAGGATCCAAAATAGCCATTAAAAGTTTTGATTGATGGTACAGAACTGCCCCATTTGAGAACTTAACTTGTATTCCTTAGCTCAGATCCTTCCAAGGAAAGCAGGGTTTACTTCTACCTCATTGAAGTCATTGGGGGCAGAGAATTAACACAAATACTGAGATAAGATCCTGGTCATGATTTCATGCTGTTTCTCTGGCAAACAATGTGCTGCATTTCCTGAATGAAAGGTTCACAGAAGCATGCTAGAAACCTATTATGGAGCACCAAGAAGAAAGAGAGGAAGAGGGAGGGAGGGAGAGAGAGAGAGAGAGAGAGAGAGAGAGAGAGAGAGAGAGAGAGAGAGAGAGAGAGATTAGAACTATAAGGAAAGCCATATAGAAAACAGGTGACAACATTTTTTCATATAATTCTCTGATTCAGCATTTGAGGAAACTGAGTCACAGAAAAAAATGTTTATACAGATCATACAAGAAATTTTCAGCAACGTCTAGCTGTGACCTAGACATACAATATGTTCTGGGTGAAGTGAAAGGAGAGGAGAGACATGGGACTACAGACACATGAAGAGCTAAAGAAAATGTTAAAAGCCAGCGTTGTTTTACTGTAGTTCCAATGGTAGAAGTGTCTATTGCCTCTGAATACATCTTCTGGATGCTCAAGTTGCATGAAATTGCAGATTTAAACAGTTCTGACTTAAGCAGGTGCTGCTATTTCTGTTCCACTCCTGGTCTATTTTCACCCACAGGATGCTGTGGGTGGGACTTGTGAAATGGCAGAACAGCTGCTTCTTCCCTCTCCCAACCCCCTGCCTCCTTCTCTTCTGCAAACCATGCCTTCCACGCTGACTTATTCCTGCAAATACAGGGTGCTCTGCTCCCATCACTACAGGGGCACTCTAATGCCAGTCTTGAGTAAGTCATTTTGGCTTGCTCAGAAATCTGAAAGCTTACCACACATGATCTCACTGTGAAGCACCCATTTAAACCTACACAAATAAGCCCCTAGGCTCATACTAGGGCCAAGTTTGTATGATGAACAAAGGAATGAGTGAATGAAGGTGGAACATTCCCCAGTTCATAGGTGTGAAATCTTAGGATCAATAGCTAAAATATAGTTCTATCTTAAAGCAAGTGAAGGGCAGCACCGAAACTTGAGGTAAGATTTTTAGCCCTGTGGACAGGAATCGGGATTAGGAACCAGCTAACAAAGTCATGCCGTGATAAACCCTAAAATCAGTGTTTGAGTTTAATTCCCCAGGCTTCATTTATGCCAGTGAGTTTGGAAGTAAATCAAAGTCATCTAGAAACGATGTGTCCTCAGAGACATGAGGAACTTGACATGGAGTCATTGGACCAACCAAAAAGAGATCTGTGTTCATGAAGTGAGACAAGGCAAAACAAGGGGTGCACATAGCGCAAGGCAGACTAGTGTGGGCTGCAAGAAAGTCAACCTGCAATTTCACCTGACTGAATTTCTAAAAAAAAAAAAACAAAAAAAAAAACAAAGATAAGACAGAAATCAAAGTCAAGAAATGAAACAGGAAGATAAAAGGTTAGACAAAAAAAAAAAAGCAAGATGCATACTTCCTCTAGGGCCAAGGAATCACACACAAAAGGAATAATAGGAATAACAGCACTGCCTGGAGCAACAATGAAAAATACCTTGGAAGTAAGAGGTTTGCTAGAAGTGATACTGAAAGATGGTATCGACTCCCAATACACACACACACACACACACACACACACACACACACACACACAACCGTGTTTAAGTGGGCCAGAGGGAGAGAGTGATCCGGTGGGCTGGTGGACTTCTAAGATCCAGCAGGAATAGGCACAGTTGTTCTTCAACTGATTCATCTCTAAGTCTGACTAGGTACTTCAGTAAAATGATTTCTCTGACAAGAAGGATCTTCTTTCAAATTGACCTGGATAGAAAAGAGGCAGTGGATAAATGCAGAATTGCTGAAGATATTTATTTGTTTGTTTCCCTAAAGCAGCTGTGCAAGAATGAACTCCACTCTTGAGAGGGCCCCTGATCACTGTTTCCTAGGACACAAGAACATAAACAGTACAAGCAGCACTAGAAGAACATATTCAGCGTCCTGTCCCTTGGCAATTTCAAGAAAATCACTTTCTGTCTCCCAACCTTTTTCTCCCCTTTTGCGATATAATAGCAACACTAAATAGTTTATGTGGTCTCTCTGTGTGTTTGTTCAAATAGTTTTTTGTAAATATTTACAAAATCAGTCTCTCATTCCTGCTGTGGGAAATCAAAGGCTATAAAAGAGTCATTGTCACTTAATTAACATGACCTGTGTGGAAAGGAAGAGCCCCTTCAAACAGATCCAGGAGCCTCTGCAAGGAACCAGTTTTGTAATGTGTTTATAATTGCCTGGTAATCAGTCAGACTTAGATTCTTGGTATCCAAGTGCTGTGATGTGTGGAAGATGCTGAGAGCTTTTCCACCTCAGTGGCTTGCATCTACCTCTCTGCACATGCGCAGGTAGAATAGCTTCTTTAATCAAGGTCAGGTTAAGTGGAATGTACGTGGAGAACTCCACATTTGGATACAAGCCACTTGGAACTTAATCACATTATATTTTGTCCTTCGAACTTTGTGACTCAAGTCTGTTTCCAATTTCTTTGTAAGCTTTCTTTCTACAAATGCCTTTCTGCACAAAGAGCATTTCACAAAGGTTGAATGTAGTGATTAGTGACACGTACACATTTAATCTTCTGCAGTCTTTTTCTGTCTCTGGCTCCCCTCTGTTCTTCTAGTCTGTAGAGCTTTATGCCTGTATCAAGAAAATGTTTTTTATCTGTCTTGCTATTTTCTTTTCTGTCTTATAAATTCTTAAAGAAATGCAGTGTGAGTGAATTTAGTGAGAGGCTGGCTGGCTGGTTTGAGAAAGAATGAAATCTCTTCCTCTGAAGAAGAGTCTCAATACAGAGACAAGGAAATAATGTTTTCCAGCCTGTCAATGTGATTATTAAGCATTTATAGGACTTCCCTCCCTTTCATGATTACACTACAAGCAGTTTAATTAGCTGTTTTTCACCCCAGAGTTGTAAAGATAGATGGTTCAATTTATTCAACCTTAGATTAAAAGCACATTTGAACACAGATTCTCTGATAGAGAATGAAGAAGCAGCTTGAAATCGAGAGTTCCAGGTAGACTTTTTGGGTGTGCAGTGAAGTACTACAACCCATTTCGTGATTCCAACATACCATGCATTCCCAAAATGATAAGGATCTACTCCCCTGAAATAAAAGTAGGCTTTAATAAACAGAAAATAACTCATCCAAGATGGAATAACCACTGGACACCTACTGTGTGTGTGTTTTTGTCTGTGTGTGTGTGTTCTTCATGCTTCCTCTATGACTCACCACAAACCTGTAACATATTGATAATTGGTAATTTTGTCTTTATTTCATATGGGTAATCAGAAAGGGAAGCAATAATATCATATGACAAAATACTTTGCCATGAAAGATTCTTTACAAATTTAAAGTTCTATTATTGAAATTTTCTTAGCATAATTGTCAGAGAGTGTGATTTGTTTGAAATTAACATCTCAAAACAGTAGATTAAAACAATAGCCCCTTTACATTCACAATGATTTGGGTCTGCAAATTAAGCTGGACTTGGCTGAATGGGTCCAGTGTTGTCTGGGGCATGTCTAGTATGCTTGTATAGTACATGGCAGATCTGATAGGAGACTCTGATAGGAGATTGTTTGTTATTTATCTTGATGGGCATGCCAGATACTTATGTGTGTCATCAATCAACAGATCACCTAGCCCCGATTTGTTTTTGCAAGGAAGCAGAAGAGTTCTCCAGTACCCAAAAGAAATAGAGCAGGTCCCTAGAGAGTATGGCTTATAGCAATCACTTTGAACATGATATTTTTGTCCAGGGAAATACCAAGGCTCAAATAGTTTCAAGTTGTAGAAGAATGAACAGAATGTCCTGGTGGGAGAAACTATAAAATCATATTGAGAACAGTATGAATAAAATCATCACAGTCTTTTTGATAAATTATCTTTGTCATCGAACTAAAGAAGAGACAATGTCAGTCACTGATTTCTCTGTTTTGTGACTAAAAGCAAACCTCTGAAACTGCTCAACTATAATATGACTCTTAATCATTGCATCACTGGCTTTTAGTATTTAAAACCATATTTTGAATGTGTAAAGTAGAGTTGACAGTACATTCCCCTTACATAAATGTCATGCAACATGGCAAAAGAAACCCTATATAAGGAATGCCCTGAAAGTTTGAAAGGGCTACAGCCTCTGCCAAAATTTATGTCAGACTCCTTCCAGTTGAGAAAGGCAATCTAATGGACATGATAACCAGGCATTTGCCTCAAGTTTCCAAGTTCTACTCAAGCATTAAGTGAGGGCATCAGAAAGTTGAGCACTTATACACTGTCATTTCAGTTCCACACAAAACTGCCTGCATTGAGTTATGATTTAATGTCACACCCTCTGCCTTTATGTATACCCAGTGTGTGAATTGCCCCTGGTTGTAAAATAATTCTGTACAATTACATTATAATTGTAATACAATGCTGTAATAATTTGTAGTTTTTTATATTTTTTTATAACTTTTCTTTTTCTTTAATATGAGTGTGCATGCTTGGGTTAAAGTCCAGGAAGAATTTTCTGTCTTCACAAATTTGTAATTTTTTCTAATATTGTATAATTCAAAGTGGCTCAGCTTGCAGAAAATAAACTAATTGTCCCTGTACTATAATCTTCTCAACTCAAGTACCCGAAAGTACCAATTCTGTCTGCCATTTTCCCCACTAAACGCCTTTTCAAATAACCCTCCATGCTATTTCTTCTACTTGTTTTAAGTGCCAAGTCACCTTAAACCATTTGAGAGAAAGTCAAAGGACATATTTCTTAAAATCATTTCTAAGTGAACTAATGTCCTGGAGAGATGTTTGCATAATTATAAGTTTGAGTTTGAAAGATTAGGCTGTCCTAAGCTATTTTTATCACTCACTGTATAAAGACTAACTTAAGCCGCCTAGACACTGATGTGGGGCACTTGGCTTTGCTCTTTGGTCCTAATAATTTTGCATTCTTGAACTGTGGTTATCTACATTGAAGAGTCTTTCTACTCAGTGATGTTTTATTCCTGTAACAATGGAAATCTTTTTTTTAAACATATGGGAATATAATGTTTACTAGAATTACTAATTATGTTTAATAATATGTAATTTAGGTAAAGATTTAAAGGGCTATGAAACTTACCTACCTTTAAATTAGTTTTCCTCCTGAGTAGTTTTCAATTTGGTTCCAAGTTCTAAAATACTTTCTTATGTGGGATTCCCCTCTGTATGCTGTGAATACCATTAGTGAATAAAGAAACTGCCTTGGCCTGTTGATAGGTCAGAACTTAGCTAGGTGGGGAAAACTACACTGAATGCTGGGAAGAAGCTGTTTTCAGGGTGAAGCCTTGTAGTCCTGCTGGAGTCTGACAGCTTTACCTGGTAAGCCACAGCCATGTGCTGATACACAGATCACTACAAAAAGATTAAATTAAGATGTAAGAGATAGCAAATAAGAAACTAGAGTTAATGGGCCAAACAGTGATTTAAATAATATAGTTCCTGTGTGATTATTTTGGGTCTGAGCTGCTGAGCGGCAGAAATGACCAAGCGGCCTTTATTACTACAACTTTCTCTTTTTATTTGTCAAAACTCAATTCTTCTTTTTGGGTTGCTATGGGTTTAAACTAATACTGATAAATATCAAAGAATAGAAAGTTTATGTTTAGGGCCTGCTGTTTTTTCAAACAGACTTGAAACTCAGTGACCAATACATATTTCTTGAAAGTAGGAGGAATTATTTTGTGTACATTTTTCCCAGTGCCAGAGAGATAATGGCAAATGCTTGGTCAGTCGATCAAATCTGAGCCAGGCTGGTTGTGTAAAACTGCATGTTTCAGAAACTGCTATAAAACTTAAAAAAAAAAGAAAGAAAGAAAGAAAGAAAAAGAAATGGACATGAAATGGACAGTAAATGATGAAGTATTGAGTATCATTTGAGAAGAAATCTTCCTTAGTTCTTCCCTCTTCCTCCTCATCTCTGATATTATCGTATCCTAATGCCTTGTGGTTGAAATCTGGAGACAGATTTCTGGTTTGCGCTTTTAGAGCTGTTTTTTGAACCAGTGCACATACCAACACTCTCCTAGCTCACTGAACTGACCAACAAACCATGCAAGGAAGTTTTCTGTATTTAGGTTGCTTACACTCTTGGCTGGTTCAGTAAGAGCCCCCAAACTATTGCATCTCTCTTTTTTTATTGTCAAATTTTCAATCCTGACTTCAACTCCACAATTGTACTTGGTCTGTTTTGGGTTTTGACTGAAAGAAACAAAAGGCATTTCTCTTTCTTATTCAGTGTTATCATCTCTTTCGAATTTTTGGTCCTATTTAAGCAAGAGGAAGAGTGATAAAAAAGAAAAACACAAAGACAGACAAAAGCACCCAAACGAAACGTTCTTACCACAAGTTAATGGGCACCAAACTGATAGAAACAGAAAATATGTGATGATGGTGATGATGATGGTGGTGGTGGTGTTGATGATGATGACGATGACAGTGATATCAGTGTCCATTCATTAGGTACAGCTATGGGAAAACATTGATAATAAATTCACAACAAAAGAAATTATGAAAGATTTAAGGGCTACACATGAGAACAGAGTAAAAGCAATAGTAACAGCCTTTATTTATAACCCGTGGCCTTATGTCATAGCCTTGGATAATCATTTTTAGTTCTTTGAACTTCAGTTTCTTTCATACTCAAACTTGGAGTTTAATATAGGATGGTTCTTATGATCATACTCAAATCTATATACCTCAATTCCATGCATAAGCGTCAAAATAAAGGGCATGCATTTTGTGTGACCTGATTTGCTAGATGCACATAGCCATAGCACGAATCAATCTGGAGTTTATTCTTTCTTTGGCACCTTGAATGTGACATGCTTCATATTTCTCTAGTTCTTAAAGGGTCTCTATATTCCTTATGCTCATCTATTTTGCAATGACTGTTAAGGATACTAGCCAGAAGGAAAGGGTTCTTCTCAGAGACCCTGACAGGAAAGCCTCAAGAAATACATTTTGGTAAAATCACCATCAGTTTGGTGTTTAGTCACAGCATTTGCTTTTTTAAATAACAAATAGCAGTGACTGATTTTGTGGGGTGTTTGTTTATCAAATGGAAGCACGGACTTCTATTAAGATGTTGAAACTGATCACATTTCACATCTTACTGGAAAATGTATCTGTGTTTCTTCCCTCCTAGCCCAAGGGCTGCTCCTCCAAGGCAGGAAACATGATTATTTTTTAACGTTTTATCTTCAGCCTGACTGATGCTGGATTCCCAATGTTTGTGAAAATGAACTGAATCCCTCTTATCTGCTTCCTAAGTGAAAGCCTATTTGAAAAATAAGACCACTCTGTTCATGTGAAGCTAGGGATGAAGAGAGCAGAACAGATCCTTAATCCTGGGAAGTTCTTTATCTACGACTTTTTTCTCTCAAATGCCCTTACAGAAGCATTTTTTCCTGAAGCTATCAAGTTGAAAAGAAACGCTGTGAAATCTTTAACAAATAATCATTTTACACTCTGCAGTTCATCAGAAAGAGTAGTAATGGAGAGCTATATCGTAAATTAGCTACAAAATATATTTGGTAGTAGTAGAACCTCAGGCATCAGGTTCATGCCATATTAATGGAGAGGCAAGCAAGCAAATGTAGGCCAATGCAGTATTTCTCAAATAATTAACTACTGTTGACAAATAAAGACTGAATGCGGTAGATGACTAAGAAATGTCATTTTCACTTATAGAAATAAAAAGTTACCTATTTTTTCTTTACTAATATATCCAAGTTTATGTTTTCATTCACAAAGAATATACTTACTAAAATACATATTAACTATAAAAGTCACAAAGCACTACAGATGCAGCGCTAAAATTGATGCAGGTAAGGTGACATACCCACACAGTCCCTAAAACTCAAAGATTAACCCAGAAAAACTATTACTTTATTTTGTTAAATAATAATTTTGTTAAGTAACAATTTTTGTTAAATAATAATTTTCAGACTATCCTGGGATACAATGTAAAAACTTGTCTCAAAGAAAAAGACAAAAAACAAATAAATAATAGAATTATATGACTCATTCTAAAACTTTGCACACCTTATTTTAATAACAGAAAGCAAAGTGATCTATAGGTGTTTGGTTGTTGTGTCATAATTTCCCAGTCAGGTCCGAGACAATGATGGTTCAATAGAAATATTCTGTCATTAAACAATATGATGAAAGTACCATTTGTATTTTATTCTTATCAATATATAGAGAGCCTGAGATACCTAAGCAATACCCCTAGGGAGCAGAAAGAAACAAAGTGGCAGGCTATTGAGGGAAAGAAAATTTAGAAACAGTTAAGAAATTTCAAACCGTCCCTGAGAGGGTCAGAATATTAGAGCATTGGTACACTGGGCTGGGATTTTTCAGGAGGAAAAAAATATATATAGTGCTAACTACAGAAGATAAAAGAAGCTAGCAGAAGAATATCACAAACAAGCATCAAGATGACTGTACTTGGTAGAAAACATTGTTCTCCCTTTGCAGATGAGGAAGAGGCAGTCAAGGGTTTGCCCAAGGCTACTCTGCTACTAATGGTCAGAGCTAGGTTCTAAAATCTCCACTTAGAGTGTAGTGTTCACGCTTTCCCTTCCTGTTTCTTACATCTACTATCCTGCATGGTGACAGGTCTGGTGGAGTACATTCATGCACATCTCTGAAGGTGTGGTAAGCACAATAGTTCTGAAGACAAATAGACTAAGACAGAGTTTATTTAATCTAACACATGAAGTGAAACTTCAGGATGTGTTTTGAACATCTTGGCCTCTATGACCTCAGTCATATCACAGGAATATGATATGTTTCTGTCTGATTGAGTTTGTATATGGATTAAATGAGATAGTATGTGGCAATATTTTTGGTGTTTCATTTGGCAGATGGTAGTTTACAACAAAGAATACCACTGAAGAGCAATGGAGGTATCAGTGACGATTGTTATGCAATAGCAAAGGCATGTATCTCCAAAGATATATCACCCAAAAAACCGTAGCTGATTCTCCACAAGTAGAACATAGAGCATTCAGGTTGATTTAAATTGTGAGGCTATCATGCTCTAAGGCTTATTACTGATGGTACTTAACAATGATCACTCATTTGTTATTTTAACACAACCCCTATTAGTAGGTTGAAAAGAAAAGATCATAACCTATTACAGGTTGACCAGTCATTTTCATAGGTGTCACTAAATCTTCAGACACATGGCTGAAAGGAAAGGTTTTGACAAACCCAACACACTTGACTTCAGAGTAAATTGATTTTGGGTTCATAAAAAAACAAACGAAATTTTTAAACACTTCTGGGGCCTCGTAGGACCTGACTTTGCTGGTATCTTTAATTCTAAACAATTTTTTTATGCTTTGCCAGGTTGGGTTGCTAAAATAATCGTCTATTCCTTGGTAATAATCAGGAGTGTCCAGGGAAAGAGCATGAGAAGAAATGTTTGTTTGTGTGTGTGTTTGTGTGTATGTGTGTGTATTCTCATGTCTTAGAAAGATCTATATCATGAAGAGACAAAAATATTGAACCAGAAAAAATATTAAAAAGTTGCTTGATTTTGTAATACTAAAAACTGTGAGGCAAAAATATGATATTGGGAGTCTTCCTAAAATAATTGACCATAGAATTAATGAGAAATTATACAAAAGTGGAGAGTAGGAGAAAGGGATACTGTATCCAGAAACATCCTTTGGATGAAAACTTGAAATAAGATTAAGACAATCAGGAGGAAAAGTCAACACAATTACAAAGAGCAGATGTCTATGGATCCACTGCCCTTAGCTTACTACTATCTCTTGTTTGAATGGGATGACCATTACTTTCATCTTCCCAATGTAGGTATTGGCACAGTGAAGTCAATGATCTTCCCAAGTAGCTGTCTGAGAACCAGAACTGAATACAAACCCAATATCCTGGCTCCAGGCTCTGCAGCCTTATCTTGATAAGCTCAGTCATCACAGAACACAGTAACCAAAATCAAATTTCCTCCAGAGTGAATCTACTCCAGATAAGAATATCAATCCAGGAAAAATGCATACAAGAAATTCATTTTGACAAATGAAACTAAAATGCATGAACATAAGTTTACTTTAACTTATATAGTCAGAATTTATTTGATATTTTAACTGCATGCTAATTCATAAAATGAAGAGAAAATGAGCAAGGTCTTGATTTTCTAACAGTAATTTTTCTGACAAAATTGTATGATCAAATGAAATGAAATCCTTCACTTCACATTTAACTTTCATATCATGATTAGGAGATAGGTAATTTTTGTAAAAATATTTGAGAGATTCATCATTTTTCCCTGAGGCTTTTCTTAATCCTTTGATATTCAAATATTTCTTTTTTGAAGTTTCTGATCATCTTCCATGTTGATTTTCTCTTTTTTCAATTGTTAATTGGTCTAACTCAGGCAAATTCTCGTTTGCCAGTGGCATGCACCATGATACCAGCAAATCATAGCATGACTTTCAATAACTTCATACTAAATAACATTCACAGGACTGGAATTTCATTTTGCAGGTGATATGCATTGTATTCTCATTAAGATGTGAGTACTCAAAATATTTTATAAAATCATTGACAGCATAAACAACAACAGAAAAAGTTTATTTTGACAAGATGTGAAAAAATGAGGTAGATGCTTTGGCAGACTAATTTTATTACAATATTTTAATTGAATATTTTTGTGTAATGTAGACATTTGTGGAAACAAAACTATCTGAACTCAAGTAATGAACAACAAGGATTCACAATATTCAAATAATTAGAAATTCTCAAGGGCCCCAAACCTGTCAACGCAAAGACATGTAACTGCTCAGTTTCAGAAGGAAAGAAAGTAGGGAAAAACATGTTTATGTAGAATTTTATTTAATAAGTTTATTCTGTATATGAGCTATAACTCCTTTCAATGAAGTATGCCAGGTGTCCTAGTTGGTTTTTAACTGCTTTGATAAACCACCATGACCAAAAGCTACATGGAGAAGAAAGGGTTTATTGCTTTAAACATCCCATTCAGAGTCTATTTTTCATGGAAGTCAAGGCAGGGACGAAAGTAGAGTAGAACCTTGAGACAAGAACTGAAGCACAGAACATGATGGAAGGCTGTTTACTGACTTGCTCCCATGACTTGCTCAGCATGTTTTTTTATAACCTCAAACCATTTACCCAGGGTTGCTCTAATGAAAGTGAGTGGGCCTTCTCACATCAATCATTGATTAAAAAAAAAAAAAATGTCCTGATAGACTTGGTTACAATCCAGTTTGTTTGAGTCATTGACTAAAGTGAGTTCTCTATTTCTAAATGACCTCCTTTTATGTCTATTTGTCATTAAAACAAACCAGCACACTAGGTTTATGTGCTGCAATCTCTTTTCCAGAATCTTGATGGCAACATGTTGTTAGCTGCCTTGAGATGGTGCTTTCCTGTGGAATGTTATGCATTGGAAGCTCAATGACTTGTTTTTGCCTCCCATTATCTTGGGTAGATAAAGGATTTCTGAAATAGACCACCTCCAGTGGTAGGGGAATCTGTATTGAATTCTTAATCTGTGGTTTTCAGATAGAGTAGAGAATTGACACTTTTGTGAAGAAATTTTGAGTCAAAGCATTGTTATTAAGTACTTAGTTTGGTATTCATTTATTTCCTGCTTGTTGGTAAAGAAAAGCATCATGGGTCTAGTTTTCGAAGGAAGGAGAATAACACAAGGAGATATTCGGTCTCCTCTCTTATGCCAAGCCTTCTTCAGCAAAGAGGATTTGTGTGCAAAGAGCTGGCCATCTGTTGTGTAGCAACACGTAACCCATATATCTGTGCCCAGAGGAAGAACTTGTAGATTTTTAAACATGAATTCTAGAGTTTCCTGCATCTCAGGAGCTTTTTGGAGAAAAGAAATAAAGTGATATAATTTTCAGTGATCCCTTCAATTAAAATCACATTTTAGTTTGAAATCATTAAACCTCTCTACTCTCAACTCATGACAACTCCATTTAAGTACATTTGTGTTAGTTAATGTTGTGTTGGGGCTAGAATGATGGATCAGTAATTAAGAGGATTTTACTGCAGAGGATCTGGGTTAGTTTTTAGCACACACACTGCACCTCATAACAACCTTCTGTAAATTCAGTTTCAAGATATCTGATGCTTCTTCTAGCCTCCATGGGTTCAAGCCATGCATGTGGTGGATTTGTATACATGCAGATAACACATTCACAAACATAAAATTAATTAAAATTAATTCGTCACTTGTAACAGTAGAAACACATAATTGCATACACAAACAAAAAAAGAAAAAAACATGTCTCAACTGGTCATTTTCTGTGTCTGATATATTGGCTTTATAAAAGAATCATTTTTTTTCCTTTTGCTTTAGTATATTATCACTTTGAGAAAGTCTAGGATAGAGATAATTTTAATTCCTATTTTATACTAAGAAAATTAAGGCTAGGCAGATTAGCAATTATATCTTAAGTCACAGGAGAATGAATACTGAAGAGAAGAAATTTAAAACAAGTTCTCTCCAGCTCCTAAGTTTATAAAGTTTTATGTGTCTTAGCAAGCATGTAGAAGTATATGTATATAATATGTTATATATGGTATTATTAAATATTTACATTATAAAAATTACTGCAATAAGGTGATAAGAATAGCCTATTAGGAATGTATTGGTGTAAGGATTCACCACTGTGAATCTGTGTGTCTGACACAACAGATTTTCAAAATCAGAAGGGACATCAGATGGCTTTAAATTACACTGCACTTAATATACACATTGAATGGTAATCAAAAATGGTGATCCCAAGAGGTTACTTCATTTTAAGATGTTAGGATGTTGATTATTGTAGGATATCAGCTGTTACTTCTCAGCTGTGAATATCTGTAATTTAGGATATGCCAAGAATCAGTGTTATGGGATAACACACATTCCAAATCTATATTAAAAAGAAGGCACATGTTGCTGGAAGTAGCTTAATGTTGGTTAGAATTTTAATATAAAACAGAAGACTTTAAATGTGTGTTATACTTTTAGAATCTGTTTTGAGCTATACTTCCTCCCATTCCTATGAGTACATGTGCATTCTCTTTAATCATAACATTTTCCCGGGAGTGAAAAAGATGATGAGCAAGCTCTCAGCTCCCATCTGACTCACACCATCCTGTCCTTTCTGATTCCCAGAAAGTGCTTCCACGTTTTCTGATGAGGTCTGCCTTTCCTTGGAGCTGTAAGTATTGAACTTCTGTGGAAATAGCTGATCTTTTACTAAATACGGTTTTCTGAAGAGGCTACAATTCTCTTTGTCCATTCAAGCTCTTGAAGCATATTTTATCTGCTCAGTCAATTGACTCATGGCCATATTCAGACCACTTAACTTGCATCGCTCACTTTCTAAACCTATCTATAGCTCACCCACCAGGCTTCCTGGCACAAAGCTGTCCTCAACCAGGACTCTGCTTCAGAGATTTCTCTTCTTCTGGGATTCTGATCTCTTTTCTTGGATGCAGGAAGTATTTTGGTCACTTTGATATGTGAACAAAAAATCCAGAGTTGAGACATTCTAAAGCACTTGGCAATGTCCTTTGAAGTGACTATCTGACAACATTCCCATGTCAAATTTAGAATAACTCAACATTTTCATGACCCTTCTGAAATGACCCAGGTCTCCAATTGTATAGAAACCCTTGCTGCCTAATATTTCTTATGTTTAATTGCTCTTAATATATCTCAGAGGTGAACAGCTGTGCATGCACAGTATCCCGAATAGACCAAGACAGTCTTTGCTCCAAGAGAGGAGTTGTATTATGAATGAGATATGCTAATATATGAATTCATCAGTTGTAACACTTTGATGCATCTGAAAAGTGTAATAAATAAGAAAAGTCCATATTGCAAAATTTCATGCCCTCTACTTATCTGTCTAGCTTATCCAGATACGCAAACCCACTAAAGACAGGGAAATTTCTCTTGATGAACAAGCTCCAGCCTCCTCCTGCCTCTTATAGCTCCAAACTATTCAGTTTCTCAACACTATCAAGACTGTTTTCTCTGCCTTCAACACTCTTTCTTAACTGTACAACTTTCTTGTGCATCCTTCTTGGCCCATATTAACTAAGAAGATTTGGAGACACTTGGAGCTGGGTTTCAATTACTGCATTCTAATTGCTGTGTACCTCAGGTAAACTGTTTTTGAGTTTGTAAATTGAGCTCAACAATAATTATATGATGTAAATGCACCAATTAGCACATTAGATACAATTTAAGAAATTATCAGTAATACTCTTACCACAGGGTTGACACATGCTTTTTCTGTTATGGTTGATAGTGTTTTGACTGAGTCTAAATTGCATCTCTCTCACTCTTAAATTCTTGTCTTTGCTGTTCTCAAACAATAACCATTCTATTGTTCTAAACTAGAATCTGGCAACTTTTTTTTTTCTGGGTGAGACAGGATACTCAGTATTTTAGGCACTATAAATCCTAAGATTTTTGTTGTAAGCACTGAATTCTGCCATGTAACATGAAGTCAGGCATACATAACAGAAAAAGAAATTGGATGAAGAATTTGTACTCTAATACCAAATACTAACTAGATTTTACTCAACTCAGTGTCCAGTATGTAGTTCAGTGACTTGCGATGTATTAAACCTGACCCTCTGCTTCTTTAAAAAATAAAAAATTCCACAAAGGTTTATTGGAAAACAGTCTTTTCCATTGAATTATGTGTTATCCATTGCTTCTTTTGTGATGCTATGTCAGTCATACACAGCACTGAGCCTACAGCATCTATTTTCTGTACGTATTATAAAAAGTTCACCAGCCAGATTCAATGTTCTGTATATATTTTTTAAATCAGTAAATAAATGACTAAAAATAGCCAGAACCAACAACCTGGTAATAGGACATGGAAAACTTTGGGGGAAGAAAACAAGATAAACAGAGGTTAGTGACTCAGCAGACAGTCCTGGCTGAAGGGGTTGGGAGTCTGGGTACTGAAAAGGTGGTTTGCTTTTATTGATATGCTATGTTCCTTGCAAAATGAGAATCAACATGGCCATTTAAAGTAGAAGAAAAAAGTTAAGAAGGAGGGATAGTTAGTGCCTGGTCATTTAGCTCTAGACCATGTTAGTTTTTTGCCAGGCCGGAAGTACTTCATATTATTGAAGGTGACAAATGCATCCACAAGAGAGGGGTGTTGAATTGCTAAGATCACCACCAGAATTAAATAGTCACAGTGGAACTTCTAATATAATGCTTGCCTTTTAATTGTCCAACAGTCTTTCTGGCCTCTGGTTCAAGATGATCAGCTTAATGGTCTACTTGTTTTTGTAATGACTACCAATAAAACTTTAAAAACACATTACAGCATTACACAGATGAGCAAAGTCTATGACTGATGAGGCATAAAACTCCACTCTTCCATGTTTGGCCAATATTTGATACCCCAGCCTGTTTCCTAACTCCAATCACTCTAGGATAAAGTGCTTGTGATATTTCTTTTTGCAGTAATTTTAGTTTGTATATCCCATGTTTAACCTCTAGCATCACCAGGATACTTGGGGGTCAATATAACTTGGGTGCTATGGAGGATGGTGACTGTCTAATGAATTCATGTGGAACTACTTTTAATCAAGGACAAACTATTTTTTCACTTTCCTACTGTCCAGCTGCTACCCTGACAATTGTCAGCATCATCTATAAATAACTGTCTCTCAATGTCAAATAGAGATCCTATATATTGAAGATGCCCCCAAAGTACAAAATCTTATTAATTTAATTTAACATAGAAGAGAAAATGCATTTTACACAAATATCCATGGGAGTATTTTGGTGTATATGACATTTGCAATTTTTCTTCTGAAGGCAAATAAAAAATGATCCATGGTAAAATATACCCCTAAGAAAAGTGGCTAACTAATTGGGTGTGTCTTGTTTACTCCTCCAACTAATATATATTCTTATCTCATGTTTTAACTACTCTGGTTTCCCAAACATATTCCTTAACCTTGAAGCCTTCAACCTTTCCGATGGACCCTCTCTGATCATAAGAAATTTCTACTTAAATCCATAATCTATAAATATTGACTTGTGACCTTCTTCTTGATTTCAGACATTAAATTAAGTCCCCTTTCCTTAGAATCTACAGAGTTGAGAATGCTACTTATTCCAGTAACTGCTTTCCTTTAAAGTTCCAATCCCCACTCCAGTTAAGCATTCTCATTGGATTGAAATTACTGGTCTCTCCCTCTGGGCAATATCCCAATCCATTCACACTCACTAGAAAGATCTACGGTTTTCATTCATCAGTTATCACAACTGGCAATAAGTAGACTTGGTTGCATAACTGAAATATAAAGTAAAAGCAGCCATATCTTTTTTTTTTTTTAAATCAGAATTCCTTTCAATACTCAGTGTCTGGAGTCTAGAACCAGATGGATGTTATTAGGATTCTCTTGCCCACTTTTGTGAATTTGATTCTGCTGCTTCTTTATTCAAGTAAAGTTATCCAATTCAATCCTTCTTGTTTTAATCAACTGCAAAAATTTAGGTCTAAAAGGAGGAAGATGGCTTGCTTGAATCCGTGCTGTGAAAGGATGCATACTTATGATAATATAAAACCAAGAAAGCAGCGTTGATGTACAGCTCTGATAAGCCAAGTGCTTTGAACATGTTTTCTCAGCCAAACTTTACAGCAACTCAGTGAAAGTAGATGTTTTCTTTCCTATTTCACAGATGGTGTAACTGAGGCTTTTGGAAAGGAAGAACTCAAGGATGCTCTGTGGAAGTAAGCCCAGATCTCACTAATTTTTCCAGAAGACTACCTGTTCTTTGACTCAAAGTTCTGCTTAAATTATAACCCTTTCAAACTTAGGCCAGTGGGGCAGTCATTTCTGAGAGGAATAATTCTTTGTTGTGTCTCATAGTTATCAGATCATAGAGAATAAAAAGAATATAAGGAGTTTGTAAATCCAATTTGATTACTAAAACAAAAATGTGTACTAATGTTGGATTTCTGGATATTTCAGTTTTCTTTCTATGCTAATATTTTATATGAGTGAGGTCATTATATTAGTTACAAAATGATTCTTCATCATACTCCCGTAACACAGTGTCACCTATGACATCATGGTAATGATATCAACAGCAATGAGTTTGAAGCGTGCAGATTTCAATTAAGAACAACAGCAATGAGTTATCAAAGTAGGGCGTCCTCAGATGCTGATGCAAGCAAGAAGGGAAGGAACAAGAAGAGGAGAACAGGTGCGTGACTTTGCCTGCCAACATTTCTTAGACCTAAGAAGAAGTGCGAGGGAAAGTGTGAATAATTTGTAAGGAACAAAAATAAGTCTCCTAATTATCCAGCCAATAAAAAGTGAAGAGTGGGAGCAGGACAGAAAAGAAAGTTTAAGTATCCTAGTGTCTTCTTTCCAAAAATTGGGTGGAAAACCTTTGATTCTTATGCTGCTTTTTATTCTTGAACAATATGCCAGCTCAGAAAGGAACATAACATTAAATGAATGGGACTTTCTGCTAGTCTTATAAGCTTTCTCTTGGGAATGTTCCTAAACTCCTGAAATTCAGTTATCTTATCAGTCAAAAGGGGCTTATACTTGCATTATGAGATTGACAAGGAAACCACAGTTTGCAGATAAAGCAATTGACTCACTGAACAGTCTGTCTACCTTTCTCTTTGGAAATGGTTATTAGTTTTGTGTACTTAGGGTTGAACCTAAAGCTTTCTTCATGCTGAGTAAGTGCTCTACCACTGAACTATATCCCAGGTCTACTTTCTCTTTTCTCTAGGCAGCCTAAATTCAGAGTTACAAAATTGTCTCCATCAGCAGAGTTGGTTCTAACAGAAAACTTATGATTGCATGGCTTAGACACTAGAAATTTATTTCTTACGTTGTGGAAACTAAATTTTTAAGACCAAGATAACATGCTGGGTGGTGGTGGCACACACCTTTATCCCAGCACTCAGGAGGGAGAGGCAGGCAAATCTCTGGGAGTTCAAGGCCACCCTGGTCCTCAAGAGCTAGTTCTGGGACAGGCACCAAAGTTACAGAGAAACCTTATCTCAAGAAGAAAAAAAAAAAGACAGCAGCATATTTGAAATTTAATGGGGGACTTTCCAGCAGTGTAGTCACATGCTAAGACGTTAACAAAGGTCTCTGTGACTTCTATTATAAGACATTACTCCTACATCTGGGATCCTTTCTCTCTTGGTATACTCAACTTGCTAAGACTCTGCAACTTGATACAGTCAACTTAAGATTTCAGTGGATAAAATTTAGGCACACAGAAACATTAGATTATAACAGAACATATGGTAGACCATTGTGGGAACATAAATAGAACGTTTTACATAATTTTCTATGTTTCAACTATTTTGCAGTGTCCAAATAAAAATGAGCTGTCTGTTTAAAACAATTACAAGACAAACATTGTTTCAAAGTATTTTACTTTGTGAGTTTGATCACCTCTTCTATTTTTCTACTTTTTAAGCCATAAAATTGAAGAACTTGATTTTCTATTTCTATTATACCTTGCTAGTTATGTTATACAATACATTCTTTTAGTTTTTAAGCATGATATTCTGTCCTAAAAGATTTATTTATCATTGTAATCACAACTTAAAACTAAATATTTTCTTTTATTCTTCTGTATTTAATCAATGTTTTTCTTATCAAATTTTGGTGAGGTGTATCTGTGTGTGTGTGTGTGTGTGTGTGTGTGTGTTTGTGGTCTTGTCTGTTTCTCTGCCCTTTAATATCTTGACTCTTTATCTCAGTCTCAAGCTGGGTCTGTTTCCTTTCTTTCTTCCCTTTTGTCTCTAAATGTGTGTGTCGCTCTCTTCCTGTCTTACTCTCTCCTACATTAGGTTTCCTTCTTATTGCTCTCGTACGTTTAGATTTTTCTGAGGGACACTCCTGCCAACATAAATCTATGTGAATTACATTCATTTGCAAAACCTCTCACTTCATAAAGACGTCCTATTTAATTAGGAAAAGTTCTTGTTTTTCTCTTCTTTGGTTCTAGACAGCTGGGAAACTAATCAAAGTAGGAAAAAAGCAAAATCAATGTCTAGTCCTCGCTGGAACTTGCCATATGTTAGACTCAGCTGTGCCTTTCCCCTGGGTGGCAGACCTCAGAGGACTCTGAAGTGATAAGGGGCAGGAATGCCCAGGTGCTGAGTGCTCTGGGACCCAAGAAGGGATCAGGGAACTCTGAGGATTGTATACCTTAAGTATAAAAGAAGCCACTGGGAGCTTCAAGACTGGTTAAGATAAAATGTTTTTCTGACAGAATCCTCTTTTATTTTAGGGAGAAAATGACTGACACACAGAAGAAAACTTGTTTTGTTTTTCCATCAAGACAATATCAAATATATAATGTTTGGGATTGCAATCTAAGATTATGATGTGATTATTCATGCATACTATCATAAGATTTGGGAGATAGAGACAGGGGTAGCACAACTTAGAAGAGAACATGTGTTACAAAGAGGCTTTTAAGCCAGACTTGACTATACTATGACTTTTCAAGTGAACAAATAAATAAAACAAGTATTTCAAAAATTAAACATGAGAAATTGTATAAGATTATAAATGAGACATGAACAGGAAACCAGAATGCTTGTTTCTTTCTGGAAGCATTTGGTGTCTATGTGCATGATGTTAAGTAATTTTCTTTTCCTTAATAATTTGCAAATCTCAGTTTCCATTGAAAAAAGTGGGCAATGGAATGCGTCTTCCTCTTCTCCTGCAGCACACCTGTGAGAGAGAAAGGCCTGGGCAGAATTAATTCTGACATATTAAAACTATCCTTTAAGCTGATTTTATTTCTAAAGATTCTCAGAAGGAACTTTGTCAAGTACAAAATCAAGCATCGGGATGAAAACAGAACATGCAATCATCAATCCCACATGCTCTATTTACTGTGCGGATATGAGAGGCAGCTGTCAGGAAGCCAGAAAATATTGGTCATGCACATGTTGAGCAGCAGTAACCTGTGGAAACTCAGATACATCCGGAACTTCAGTGACGACATCCAAAAGATGAACATAATAAACAGAATTCAGCTATTGACATTGCTACAAGAAGGGAATGGATTCCTGAATTAGCTACCCATTGCTTTCTCAATTTCATTCATATTTCTATGTAATTGTTTCTGGAAAGTTATTTTATAGACTGTCTGTCTTCCTTCATTATTCTGGGTCCTGTTTTCTTTATACCAGTTTCTTGCTCTTTTTCTCATTGGAATCCATTATCTGGGTAGTCTTTGGCAAGTACCCGATGGTATGATGGTATGTAAAATGGCTGGCATGCTTTAGCAGACTTATATAAAGTATTCCGCTGAAGTCAGACATTATTTCCAGGTCACCAAGAAGATGAAATTCAGTAACTAAGTTCAGACTCTTTTGTCTCTTTAGCTGGAGCTCTTTGTTCATCACCTCACTGCTTTATCATTCTTTTTTAGAGCGTTAAGGAAGCTGCAAATTCTCCCTGTGATCAGAGATCAGTTTAAAACTCTGGTATAAGGTTTGTAAGAACCAGGCAAGTCCATGGCCAGGGCAGATTTCCAAACAGCAGCCAGTATGCTGGATTTTCAATCTTTTTCTTTTTTTTTCTTACATCTTTTTCCCCAAATACAACATAGTACAAGGCTCAGCAGGAGTCACAGACCTGACTACCGGTAAATTGTAATAATAATACTTTGTATCAGCAGGGCACTGTTCATCTGTGGCTTCCTGGGATGAGGTCCACATTAATTAAACTTCAATACATCAGAATCTCTGAGGTCAGGACTATACCAATTTTAGAGAGAGATAAACTGAGATGATAATGATTCTCACAAAGAACAAAATCAAGACAGATCATTTGTCACAATCACCTCTGAGGCAGATGATAGAAGCCTGAGCTGCAAGTCAACCCAAATAATCATTAGATAAAATTGTATGGCAGAGAAAGCACTGGCTGTGAAGTCAGCAGACAGAAGTTTCTGGCCTGACCTTTCCATTTGTTATCAGCATGAGTAGAGTCAAGTCACCTTTCCTTTCTCATTCTCCATGTACCCAAGAGCAAAACAAGAAAGCGCGGAGTGACATCTTACCAGGATCATCTGTACTTTATGATGGTGCGTACTTAGGAATTATCTGAACATAGCTTTCCAGAAATTGCTCAATTGGCTTTTGCACCAGAGAGGATCAGAATCATAAGGGTGGGAAGAGGAGATAACGGTTAGTTGTTGGTGGGTCCCTTTAAATAAATGCAGATATACAGTCCTACTCTAGCAATTCTAATTTACATCTGACATGAAATGCAAATAGAAAACTTTTAAACACTCCTCAGATTATTCTGGTAAAACTGCTCTTCACCTATTGTTTTCATTTTCCCTAAATTAAAATGAGGCTATCCTATCTGGGCAGCATTTCCCCTCCCCCCATTCCTTCTAACCCATGCAGATATTGCCCGACTATGATGGCTACTATTGATTGCTTCAGAGACAAGCCTCTGGGCACATATCTGAGAGATTATCTTGATTGGCTTAGCCCACATGCTTGTCCTTGAGGGACCATCTAAAATAGAAAAACCTACTCTGAACAGAGCTCTCTAGGTGCTGGAGTCCTGAACTGTAAGAAAAGAACACAGCCAGTTGAGCACAAGGATCCATTGTTCTCTGCTTCCTGATTGAAGACACAGTAGCCATGTTAAACTCTTATAGCCTTATCTTTCCTGCCCTGATAGGCTTCCCATTAAAATGTCAGTCAAATTAAACCCCTCCTTCTTTAATTGCTTTCATCAATTTTTTATTTTACAATTGTAGACAGAGACTGAACCTTCATTTCCAGGCTACCCAGACACAAATAATCACACAGAAACTATATAATTATACCACTCTTTGGCCGATGACACAGATATATGTCTTCCTAGTTCTTTAATCTTAAATGAACCCATTCCTATTAATCTGTGTGTTGCTACAAGGTTGGACTTACTGGAAAGGTTTGGGACATCTTCGTCCTTCCTCAACTATATGACATCTCCCTGACTCTGCCTGTGCACTCTCCTTATTTCTTCCAGCCTGGTTATATTCTGCCCTGCCATAGGTCAAAGCAGCTTTATTCATTAACCAATAAGAGCAACATATACATGAAAGGACATCCCACATCATTCATTAGCACTAAGATAGTGATATACCAACATGTCTAAAAGTACCTATCATTGGCTTGTCCTCAACAACATTTGATCCTTATGTTGTATAGATGATAGGCAATATATTTAGAATAAAACTAGAATAACTGAAACCTTCTCACTTAAGTATTCAAGCAATCCCGCGCCAAGACAAGACTCTAACTATATTCTATGAAGTACTTAAAAATGCAGAGAACTCAGGATCTGATACATTGGAGAAGCCGCTCCCAGAAAATTTCTTACACATGGGTAAACAATTTGGCATTCAATTTCAGGACTTCTCAAATATTCAGAAGCTCTTCTATGAAACCTGTTTTAAAATATGTTAGAAAAAGATGATTGAATGAAAAATTACATTTGCAGGAAGACATGAGTGATAGAAAATATGATCACTGTTTTTAGATATATGAAATCCTGTCATTTAAAAAAGACAATACACCTGTCTCTGTGGCTCCTGAGTGAAAGCACAAGAACAGCACATTATGATAAACCCAAAGAAAAAAGTTTGAAAAGAGGTTTCACATGATGAGTTAAGCCTCTTTAAGGAGGCAGTGAGCTCACTGTTGGAAGAGGTACTTTAATAAACAATAGAAGGCATTGTTAGAATGCTATGGATTAAATTGTCTATAAACATCTGACCATCTTTCTGTTGAATAAACAAGAAACCCCTACAAAAGCATGCGTATCTATGGAAATCATCAATATTGCCATGTCTAAAATTCCCAGTACATAATAGCAATAACATCAAATAATAATATTAGAAGAAAGGTAAAGAAGTGGGCAAATAGTCCCTCTAATCAAAAACACAACCCTGAGATAACTGACATGTTAGCATTACAAAAATTTGTTTTAAATCAGTTATAACAAATTAATGGACTCTAAGCAATATGGGATCATAATTGAATGCAAACACAATGATGATCACGTTAAGTAAAGCAATGGTGTAACTAGTGGCTGATTTCTCACAGAAATAAAGAGATATCAGAAAATGAAACACCATTGTGATAGATAGTCCTCATTGTCAAGTTGATTGGTTTTGGGATCACCTAGCAGAAGCACCTCTGAGAGAGTTTGCAGAGTTAATGAAGGAGTAAGCCACACCCTAGACGTGGAAAGTACTATGCTGTATACGGAGGTCTGGACAGTCAAAGGAAGAGAACAAAAGAGAAAGGAGTTGAGTAGTAGCATTCCTCTCCCTGCTTCCAAAGTGGAGGCAATGTGACCAACTGCCTCACTCTCCTTCTTCTCACAGCTAAAATCTGGCTATGATGCCTCCCCTGCTCCCCTGCTACAAGTTGTTCTATTTTGTTTTGTCCTATTTTTCGTTGTCTTTTTGTTTGTTCATTTGTTGGTTTCGAAGCAGGGTTTCTCTGTGTTGCTTTGGAGGCTGTCCTGGAACTAGTTCTTGTAGATCAGGCTGGCCTCAAACTCACAGAGATCCACCTGCCTCTGTCCCCTGAGTGCTGGGATTAAAGGTGTGCAAGGCCACCACCACCCTGTAAAAGTTGATTCTTCACAGAATTTTGGCCACACTGGGGAGACACTGATTGGTTCTTCATCTTTAGAATGTTCGATCTTGAGCAACGTGTTCAACTAACAGTTATATAAGGAGAGCTCACCAAGGCCAGCTGGACTGGGACTGAACGAGCATGTGATCAAACCAGATTCTATGAATGTGGCTGACATGGGGGCTGACTGAGAAGCCATTGATAATGGCACTGGGACTTGTTTCGTCTGCATGTACTGGCTTTTTGGGATCCTAGTCTGTTTGGATGCTCACCTTCCTAGACCTGGAGGGAGGGGGGAGGAACTTGAACTTCCCACAGGGCAGGAAACCCTGACTGCTCTTAGGGATGGAGAGGGAGGAGAAGAGGGAGTGGGGGGAGTGGGAGGGTATTGGGAGGAGGGGAGGAAGTGAAAATTTTCATAAGTAAATAAATAAATAAATAAAAGAAAAAAAATGTTGTACAGAATGAAGGCAGCAGGCAGAAGAGGCTTGGAGGTGGGAGTCGAGCTGAATGTCATCCTGTACTGAGTAGCAGAGGCTGCGGAGGAAACCCAATAGCAGAAGTTTGTTGAGAGTCAGAAAGAGGCCTTGGCAGTTGGAGGCTCAGGGTACAGCCCTTGGAGTTCACCAAATCAAAAAGGATTTTGTGAAGTCCTGGACTTCAAAGAGCCTTGGATGACTCACCAGACATGCTGCTCCCTCAAAAGTGTCCTGGAAGCTTGAATTCCTGATGACTGCTGGAGACCAACCTCAGGTGGCAATGATACTGGGGTGAGCAGGAACCTTGAACAGGAATCAGAAAAGCATTCAAGGCAATCCAGTCTACTCTAGCAAGTAGTTCTGGTCTGATATGGAGCAGCTGCAAGAAGATTTAAAAGATGATTTGACTATGAATAGGGAGAAGTTGTTGGTCATTCACTCTAAATTGGCCATGGATATGCAAAAAGACCTTGTGAAGAAAATATTCCCAGGATATCTGAATCTTAAAAACCACAGAGGATAAAATAGGGAGGACTTTGGTGAATTTGCAAAGGTTGGAGCAATTTGGCTTCTGGTAGATCGCAGGTTTTACAGAAGTTTGACATTTTTAAGAATTTTAAAAGAGACACAATGAAGCAGTCTCCAGACAAAAAGAAAGAAAGAAAGAAAAGAAAGAAAGAAAGAAAGGAAAGAAGGAAGGAAGAAAAAGAAGAAAAAGAAAAAAAAATGCTGACCTCCTTGTAAACACTGGTGTAAAATCAAAGTGACTAGGTCCAAAAGTGCTGTCAGTCATAGAGGCATGATTCTGGGTGGATGCTAGTGCTGTGAAAATCTTTTCTAAATTTTGTTTTTTCCTCTTTTTCTTTTAAAAAAAATAGAATCAATACCCTTTTAATTGAAAAATAAAAGCAAAACAAAATCTTTCGATCTTTCAACAAAATCTTTGCATCTCCCACTTCTTTTTTCTCTCTCCCTCAAAGTAGACCTCTTGGGATATATCTAGCCCCTACCATGTCTGCCACAATTTTTTTTATCTTTTTCTTTTTTTTATTTAAAAGTATTTCTTTTCCACTTTATATACCAACCACAGTCCTCCCTCCCTCCCCTCCTTCCACTCCCTCTTCATCACCCCCCCCCACCCATTCACTCCTCAGAAAAGGTAAGGCCTCCACCATGGGGAGTCAACAAAGTCTGGCATATCAAGGTGAAGCAGCATCAAGGCCCTCTCACTTGTTTAGAGGCTGAGAATGGCATCCCTCCATAGGGAATAGGCTCCAAAACTCCAGTTTATGAACTTAATGGAAGAAGCTAAAAAAAGAAAAGAGGTAATATCAGAGCAATGTAGACTACAAGTGAACCAGGCAAAGTGGTACCCATACATGCCTTCTTTGGACAGGGATAAACCACAAATATGTAGCAAATATAACTGTCTCTGGCTGTCCTATGTGATTTTTTTTTTTTTTAGAAAAATACTCACCCTGAAAATCCATGTCATGTTTCCTGTTTCTGAATCTCTGGTTGTTTTAAGTAGCACATTTGTATCTTATGAACTAGAGAATGCTTGGGATTAATGGGTTATCTAGAGCCAGAATGTAGACTTGGCTTTCTGTTATAACTCTGCAGCCTGCATCATTGAAAACTGGTTGGATTGGACAAATTTTATTTTGGGAAAAACAGTGGTATATATTTTGACTTTTAATTTTTATTATTTATGTCAGTAATGTTCTGTAACATTAGTGATAATTTACTGTGGGATATTTTGGTACATTTTGGGGAATCTAATACAAAGTATTTTGCACTGTCTTGCCACAATCTGAATATTTAAGTCATCAAGCTTTGATGATAAAAATAAAACATATTTGTCACCAAAAAATGTACGTAACATTCCAATACCTGTATGTTTGAGAACCTAAAGTAACTTGTCTCTCAAAGGCTGGAATTCCAAGAATCACAGAGGTAGTTCATTACCTGAAAACTACAAACGTATCTATGGGAAAGGGATAACAACAAGAAATGTTTATTATAGGAATCAATATGAAAAGAAATTTTCTGTTTTATTAACTTAGCATAGTACACATGACTAGAACAAAAATTTTACAGGTCACATATATTTCAAAGATAGAGGATACCATACATGAGGATGGCAAGAAGAACCCTGATGCACCAACATTTTCAACTCATAGAAATAGTGACACACACTCTAACAGACTGTAATAAGGTAAGAATGCCATTGGAATCCCTCAGCAGTCATTTGACAACTAGTAGTGAGATATAGCTGAAAAGTAAATAGAAGAATTAAAATGAATACTACAAAATATTTGATTAACCCAAATGTAGGCAGGAAAGGACAAATAGCAAACTAATATTTAAAAGCACACCTAAATCCAACTACATGAATAATATTAAATCTAATTTAACTCAAAATTATAATCAAAAGACTGAGATTGTTAAACAAAATGAAAAAGGAGATGGCAATGTCAAAGAATGGTACATTAAATGTGAATTCAAGGAATCTGAAAGGAGGAAGATGGAATAAGACTACCATGTAAACTGTAAGATCAGGAGCTGAAGTGACAATAATATGAATTCCAAGTGAAACTGTCTCAGGGAAAAGCATATTTCAAATTTTTTACAAAATAAAGCATACACAACAGTAGAGAAAGTTTCAAAAGATTTTTAGGAATGTCTATATCCTCTATATTACAATTCAAAAAAATACTAATATTCATCATATTTTCCACTTTTTATTTCTCTGCTGCTGTGACGAAACACTCACCAAAATCAGCTTAGTGGAGTAGAGGGTTTATTTCCTCTAGAACGCCTGTATCACAGCTCATTCCTGAAGGAGACCAGAACAGAGTTCAAGGAGGGAATCTGGAAGCAGGAACTGAGGCAGGGAACATGAAGCAACTTTGTTTACTGACTTGCCCTTCATGACTTGCTCATGTTGTTTTCTTATACAGCTCAGGGCCACCAGTTTAGGATGACATCAACCACAGTGTGTTGGGTGCTGTCCTACCCATTCACTAAAATGTTTATAGATTTGCCCATAGACCAATCAAGAGAGATGCAACTCCTTGACTGAGTTGCCCTTTTTACAGATGACTAACTAATGTCAAATTAACAAAAACTAGCCAGCACACTCTGCATCCCTCTTCCCTGTTTGTCATCTTCCCTCTTAAATTCTTTATGCTTCATGCATCTATACACACCACACACACACACACACACACACACACACACACACACACGGCATTTTCTCATCTGTGACATTTCTCACATATTAACTTCTATATGATGATATTAAAATATTAAAATTAATATTGAAAACACACTATTATTTAATCTATAGGTATATTTAATTTTTCTAATTGTCACCTTTAGGTCAACTATTGTGACAAAAATATCTTGTTTTCCTAGTTGAGAGTTGAATCTTCATGTTTTACTAAGAAGCTGTCACATCATTCCCCTTCCACTTCTGTTTTCCTGGATAGATTCCTCAATTTTTATTTCAATCTGGTTTAGATAACTGTATGCTTTCTTTGGTAAGGTGTTCTTAGGGTAGAACTTCAGTGCTTCATTATTTATAACTATGCTTCAGTTATGACTTTGTAGCATTCTGTGTGTTGGGAGTAATAGTGTGCCTTTGTCAATCACATTTACTTCTCTTGATTTTCATTTTTAATATTCTCCTACATTTATATAATAAATATTAGACATTTTCAACCTCTACTCTCTCATTCCATCCTCCTTCTTCTTCTCAACATGTCTATTTGCCCTATTATTCTATTTTTGTTGTGTAACATTTATTTACTATCAGGTGTTTTCTATTAGAGTTTCCCCTGGAGGTTGCAATTTGCCCTTTTGTTATAGTATGCATCTCATAGGAAGGAATTTAAAACCATGGAAATATGTAATCACTTATTAAATTTTTACCTACTGCTGTGAGTGTGAAAGACCTGGATAAATACAGACCCCTCTAGCTGGAAGAGAAGAGTCAAAAATCTAGGACTAGCCATTTCAGTGACTCTGTTTCAGGAACTAGCTAAAGATAAATTAGATTGCAATCTTGAGAATAATCTTGAGAAACAGGGAGTTGCCCCCTTGTGATCTTCACTGGTATTTTTGGAATTTTCGATGATGCCCTCCCTACCCCTTTTGGATTACTGGGCTGTGGTTTCTTCTCTTAAAAACCCCTTCTCCCGGTTAATCGAGTTCGCACTCCTCCCCTGAGTGCGTTATGAGTCTAGGCCCCAGTGCACTGGTTCCTGCCCTGTCAAATAAACCTCAAACCTCGTGTGATTGCAACAAGGATGGTCTCTCGTGAATTACTGGGGTGGGGGGGTGTCATGTTATCCCGAGACTTGTGTGAGAATCTCCCCATACCAGGGGTCTTTCAAGTGAACTAATGTTTCTCTGGTCTTTATCTTAAGAGGTCAAAGCAGAAAACAGTTTATACTGAAAAATGGTCAATTCATGCAAAAGAAATAGAAGTCAGGAATGTGTTTATGTTTAACAATAGAGTTTAAAGTATGTGGAGAAAGTGACAAAACTGAGGCACATTTAAGATTGTGATACTCTTCTCCAATAATAAAATGATAAAATGTTACTGACATTGTCTTACTTTCTTCTGTGGCTACAATAAAATCTTTGGCAAAAGTCACTTCTGAGAGGAAAGGTATTTTTTATATTTTTAATATTTGTTAGTTTGCTTTAGGACACAGTTGAAGGTATAGGACATCATCGTAAGGAAGACTCCATTAAAAAAAAAGAAACCTTCCAACGACTGGACATATGACATCCACAATCAGGAAATAAAGATAGGCGAAGGCCAGTTGTTGTTCAACCCCATTTCCCCATCTAACATCTCATGCTCATGATAATACTCATCCATACTCACTATGGGTTTTCACACATAAATAAACATAATCAAGATAACACCTCATATCAAATTCAGAGGCCTATATCCCAGGTGGTCCCAGAGCCTATTAAATTGAAAATTTACAGGAGGTGTCACAGATATAAATCTGAACTATATCAGTTTTATTAGTATATGTGATAGTGATACCATACCATGCAATGAACTGCTAAGAACATATATTTAAAATATACATAAAATAAAAAAAATACATAAAATAATCTACAATATAAAGCACACACTGAATTATTAAATATATCAATAATTTTTACTGGATTGATATCTTACAAAATTTAGTCTTTAACCAATCGGGTTAATTAGGTTAATTTAATATAAACCATTGTTATATATTCAGAAATATATACTACCTACAAACAAAAGTATAACTATAGGCTACAACTATAAAAGCACTAATTATTGATAAGTCAAAGCGGTACTGGAGTGAGCAGTGAACTTATTTAAGAGGTGACCTTATAAATTATTCTAAACATAGATTCTGCAGCGTGGTGCTCTGAGGGGATTTTTGGAGAGAAACACTATCTTTATATATCCACGATCACTTCATATTTGCATATTCAACAGAAAAATTTACAGGTGAATAAAGACTGACAATTATAATTAAAAATAGCTGTGGAAATCTAAATTTAAGGTTTGTCAATGAACTTTGCCAATGAAGGAAGGCAAATGAGACCGGATCCCCTGCCGTCGTCCTCTGAGACGGTGTGATCTCCCTGAATAGATGTAGGGTGGGTCAGTATTTGTCACTGCACTTGCTCCTTGCAAGGTTATAGCTGTTATCCCTCTAAGATTTTGTCAGAAGGGAAATGTTATAACCTAATCTTCCCAGATTCCAACTTTTAAATTAATGACTCTGTTTTGGCTTCAGGGAACTAAGGAAGTGAAGTAGCAGCAGTGGAGGCAGAATTGCATGGTGGCACATCCCACATAAATGCCATTGGATCTTTATTAGAATGGGATCAAGATGCTTCCAAGCGGCTGAACTCAGGAGGTAATTTCTGCCAGCAGACTGTAGCACAAAATTGCATCTACATCTGTATGCATATTTATATAATTTATATATTTTATTTTGTTTTGTTGTATTTCATAACTTATTTTCTGATATATATATATATGAGTGTTCTTTAAGTAAGATGAATATCAATGTGTGTATATTTATTAAATTTATATAAATTAGTGCTCAGAGCCAGGAAGTTTCCTTTTATCATTATCTTTTAATGTGCTGCACTTTCCCCATTATTTAGAGAAAATAAATCATTGCTTTAAAAATTACCAGGAAACTAGAATTGTGACGCGGGGGAGCGGGGGCTACATGACAGTTGATTTCTTTCTGCCAGGTGCTGATCTTCACACTTGCAGGAGAAAAAGAGAATCTGAGCATACAACTGTGTGTGTTAAGAATCAGTGTGCTAGTCTAAACCAGGGTGCTAAGAATAGAGAGGTGTAGAGCATTAGGAATTAGGAAAAGTGGTTCAGTTGAGTGCTTCAAAAGGTCAGGCAGCTAGGAGTCCCTGCAGGGCAGGAATCAGAAATCACACAATTCAGCCCACACAGGCCCACATGAGCGACCAGAAAAATTAATTATATAAGAGCCAGGATCTGCGTAATTCAGCATTTTAAGCCTCCCACAGACATGCAGTCCAACTGTCTCTGTGTAAACATAACAGGACTCAGTAGATTCAGGGAGGATGTGGGGTTTAAAAGTGCTAGGGTATCTAAGGAATTTGTTTGGATGAAAAGGGAGAAGAAACTCACCCTGATATCACCCACCATATGTTTTAAAGATACAGTAATAATTACCCCTTAACCATCCGGCTTCCCATTCACATGAATATATGTGCAGTGTAAACAGATAAACAGGAGATGATACTTGACTCAAGTCCTAAATGTGTGTATCCTGCTCTTAGATGGCAGGAGCACAGGCTCACTCTCACTACAGAGTGGAAACATGGCTGTTCTCTGTGGAGATGCTGATGTATGAGTGCCTATTGGAAAAGCCAAAGATAAGCAAAAACTATGCTAGTATGTGATATTTGGTTCTTGATTTTTAAGGGATAATAAGATCAGCACATTCTAATCACAGCCAATTAATGATTTAGGCTAGACCAATTGAAAACACATTTTTTTCTTACTTTTAAAGGGAGTTGGGATGTAGGCAGAGAAGAGCAGGCTGAGACGGGGATGTTGGCACGGTTCCTACTGTTATCAGTATCTGAGCAGTTTCTCTCAGAACCAGCACAATAGAATCTCAGTGTTGATTCTAAGCACTTGTTTCTTTGAACTCAATAGGGTCTTCCTCTGATATCATACCCCATAGCTCTTGCTAGAGTTTGGATCTTAATGTACTGCAAGCTTACTTTCTAGTATACACCTTCATTGGTAGTCAGTGAAACCTTCAAGAGCTGGGCAGTGACCATTGCTGTCTTGCGTTTGAAGGGATATTGGGACCTTGGACTCTCTTTCCACCTCTTCTATTTTGCTTACATCTACAATGGAGGGTGCTGGAGAATCCTTTACAATACTCTTCTTCATGATATGCACTCTAGTAATATGCCCAAAGCAACACAGCTATGTTTTCACAAACAGAAAATTCTACAACTTTAAGCAGAAATAGATTTTCCTTTTTTCAAGTTAATTATCTTAGATACAGTTCATGGAAATGAAAAATTAACAAATATTTACCTCAGATTTGGATCACATAACCATCTAGTTCTCTTGACCATATCCCAGAGATTTCTTCCCATCAGGGCAAGGAAGAATCAATCTCTTACGATGGTTGCTGGTTAAACTTGAGACATTGCTCTTTCTGTCTGGATTTGTCATTTTGATAGATACTTGAATTCATTCAATTGGTGCTGAGTCTAGGGCAAAAGAATGGTGAACACAAAACTAAAGAGGACAGCTCACTCCCTTTGAAGTTTTCTTAGTGTAGACAAGTCATAAATGACAGCAAACCAAGGTGCTGAGCCAGGGAAGGAAGATGAATCCATGGAGCCAGGTGGGAAAATAGAGCCATGGTGACCAGTTGCTGTGATGTGAATCTGAAATATTCCCAGCAATCTTATGTTTTGAATGTTTGGTGGCCCTCAAATGGCATAGCTTTGTGGAGGCTATAGAACCTTTTTTTGGGAGATGGGAGCTTTTCCAACAGGCATTGTTTATGAAGGACAGGTCATTCTCAGATATGTGTATCCCTAGCTCCTGTCACACTTTGAACCTTCTTGTCTGTTGAAAGGAAAATAGCTTCCACCAAAGCTCCTACAACCATGAGCTGACCTACTCCAGACTGATAAAGATGGACAAAGACCATCACCTTTGCATTCTGTAATCATAAGTCAAAATTAACCTCTTCTCTTCTAAGTTGTTTCTGTCAGGAACCGGGGTCACAGTGAGACAAAGATAAATAATATACCGGATACATATGTGGGGAATGTTAAATATCTCTCAGAATTCAGCTATTTTTTCCTTATCTCTTTTAACATCACAACTTTCCAGTATGTAATTTGATGTGAAGGTCTTGTACTTCCTCAGAGGTGAGCTGAGTTTTGGCTAAAGGGTAGTAAATGAAATTATGCAACTACCTGCTGGGTCATGATTTTACCAGGGAAATTCATGTTCTTAACTAAAATCTTTCTGTATGTCTAAAATCTTTCTGTATCTCTTCTGATGTGCACAAGGGCTCGTGAGCCTCTCTAATTGTCTATGGGAGATAGTAGCCATCTAAGAGTAAAATTCAGAGAAACCTGGGCCAATTGGTGATCTTCTACAAATAAGATTTTATCAATTTTTTTCCAGATTCACAGTGAAGGAGGGTACCTCTTTGGTTGTATAGACTGATCTTTGCTTGTCTAAACTATTTTATTGAGTCTTTCTATCGTAGTCCTTAACCTTTGCCCAAATTAAGAAAGGATTTTACATGGAAGAGAGATTAACATTTTCACAAAATCTTGAATAATAGACAGGAAAAGATAATTGAGATGAACAGAAATGGGAAAATAGTCTCCATAAAGAAAGCATGTTGAGTGTCTATGGAGATGAAAGTGCCTTCAGGACTGGAGAACTGAGCCAAGTTTCTGAAAACCATGTGGTGGAAGGAGAGAACTGATCTATGCAGAAGTGTGTCCTTTGTCCTCTATGCATGTGCCATAATATACATGCACACTTTCACACATGAGTATGTGCTCACATACACACACAAATATTTTAAACAATTAATTACAATTTTGAAATATTAAGGTAATGAAAAAGAATTATTAATCAAATTCCGTATTTAAATAAGATTAAAATATTGAACCATGGATATATTAGAGATAGGAGATGGGCAAAAATAGCAGCAAGTCACTCACAAAATTTTCCTTGTATGTCTAAGAATTTGGAATTTATTCTGCTGATATTTGGGATCATTTATGTCCTACAGATATTGGTCTGGATTGTGGAGTACAGGACTTGAATCTAACAACAGGACCTTACCCAGTGTGTCTGGGGCTTATTTACACAGCTGTAGGGAAACAAGGTGGCTCTCTATTATTTAATTCCAGGATTTGGGAGACAGAGGCAGGTGGATCTCTGAGTTCAAGGCCACTCTGGGCTATACAAGATCAACGCAGAAACAGATGCAGGTGGTGGTGGCTCACAATTTAATCCCAGTAACAGAGTCACATGCCTTTAATTCCAGCATTAAAGAGGGAATAAGACAGGAGGAGACAGAGGCTCAGGGATCAGGCTGCAACCACTCAGCCTTGGTAGAGGTAAATCTTCTCTAGTGGCTTGGCTATTTTGCTTTTTCAGTCTTCAGCTTGAACTCCAATATGTGTCTCTGGGTTCCTATTATTTGTGCTACAACATGTGTTCAGTTAGATTATTTTCTTTTGTGTCTGTTTGTGTGGTATGTGCTGATATGAAAGTAGATATGTGTGTGTATGAGTATGCAAATGTGATTAATGTGTATGTGAGTGATTATATGAGTATGCATGTATGTGTACATATATTTTTTAAATGCTATATGTCTATAAATGTATGTGTGTGTTTGTATGTATGTTTAGTTTGTGTGTGTGTGTGAGTATGTGTATGAGCATGTGTGTGTGCAGGAGACAGAGAAAGTGTATATGTGGGAAGATATAAATATATGTGTGTGTGAAAATAAGCATGTGTACATAAGTATGGATATGTATTTATATGTGATTATATATGTAAATGCATCTGTGTGGAGATGGGTACAGAAATGTATGTACATGAAAGTTGGTGAGCATGTAGGTTTTGGTCATGAGTGTTTGTGCACAAGTGTGTGAATATATTCTAGAAGACATATGTGAGCATTTGTCTGTGTGTATAGGTTCTATATATTTATTGTGTGAGTATATAAGTATGTTAATAATTTTGTGTATGTGTGCATAATTGTGTTTGTGTATATATGTGTGTAAATGATTATGTACATGTGTGTTTGTAAATATAGTGTTTCTAAGGTTTTCTTCTTCTTGTGTTCCCATTCTAAGCCAAAACTGTATTTTTAGACAGTGTAAAAGTTGACCACATTGTCCTTGAACTTGCTTTTTGCTCAGGCATGCATTAAATTTATAATTCTAGTCTTCATCTCTCTCAGTAGCTATAATTACAGTTTTGAGCCAGAAGTCCTGGCCACTCTGTTTCTCTTAGTAAAAATATATTGAATTAAATTCCTAGTCATTTATATATAAATTGTTCATTGCTCTATTTGTGCTATTGTGACAGAGCTGAATAGTTGCACAAGAATGAAAAATGTTTCCTAACACTGGCTGTAAATCATCCATCTTGCCATAAGAATGTCCCTAGGTCTACTGCAGAGGCTTCCTGAGCTGTCAACTGCTTCTTCAGTCACAGCATTTCTAGATTTAACATTTTGTATACTTGGCCTTCACAGAATATATTTTATTCCAGACTCTACTGGCACAAGACAGTTAAATAACTGTTACCCTGAGTCACATTCAGAAACACTTTTTATTCCAAGCCTGGTTTGTTTGCTTACTGAACAAACAGACTTTGATTCCCTACTATGTGCTAAGTGAACACACCAATGAGAAATGAAAACATGACATCAAATTTGGACTTTATAATCTGATGTGCTAAAACACAATTGATGTAGAAGGCTGTTTATTCATTCTTGGCTGCCCAGACTTGAAACAATCACACAGAAAATGTATTATTTAAAACACTGCATGGCCAATCACTTAAGCACATTACTAGTTAGCTCTTCTATCTTAAATTAACGCATCTCTATTATCTTATATTTTACCATGAGGCCTGTGGTTTACCAGTAAGTTTAGGACACATCTGTCTCCTGTGGTGGCTACATGCTGTCTTTTTGACTCCACCTACTCACTCCTCCTCTATCTGCTTGGAGTTCCTGCCTTGCCCTATTCTGTGCTGCAATAGGCCCAAAGCAGTTTCTCTATTAAACAATGGTATACACAGCATACAGAGGGGAATCCCACATCACACAGTAACTTGTCATATGGGTCCACAAGACAATGAAAAGCAGGAGGAAAGTTTGATATCCTGGCCTTCATTCTGCATCTACACTTTTATTGAAAGCTAAGTGTTACCACATTTATCCTTTCTTCTTGAGACATTTGAATAATAAGAAGAGCAAAACCTTGGGACAACTCAGATGAGGATAAGGCTTAGTACCTGGAAAAGTGATATAGTATCAGGATATATTGCAGAATGGACTGCTTCTCAGGGTCAGAGCTGAGACACTGGCAGGCTAAAAATGAGCAGTACCACACACTGACCAGAGTTGCTTCATTCTGGGTACCTTACACCCTCTTTAAACTTAAACCCCAGTACCCTAAACAGGTATCTAAGATTACTAATCTATTTATTTTTCTTTTTTCCATTGATACACGTTGAATATATCCTGTTTCTCTACTTTTTACTGCTAATCAACTCTTTGTTATTGTTTTATATCTCATTTGTTTTTAATTGACATGTTCAATGAATAAAGAGCTGGGCTCAGCTTCTTGGTCCTGCCAGAACACTGGCTTTTATACTAAAAGCTGCAGTAGCAGAATGTCCATTAGAGCTTACATTATAGCTAATATAGGAAAGTGATAAATATTTTAGTCCATTGGTTGTTTTTATTTAACTACATACATATGTTGTGTTTGTATATGATCACACATATAGCCGTAAGTTTCAGCTTGCCAGCACTTCCATAACAAGACTGCCCTGAACAAAGGGCTTAAGCAATAGAACCTATCTTTTCCAATGACTACAATTTGGATGTAAGTTGTCAGCAGATAGGGTTTCTTTAGATGCCTCACTTCTTTTGCAAAGGTGCTGCATTCCTTCCTATGGTGCCCTCCCCCATCCTTTCCTTAGAACACGCACAAGTCATTTCTTAGAAAGACACAACTCTTGTCAGATAAGGATTCTTATTATGATCACTGTCACCTTATTTACCTCTTTAAAAGTCTCCAGCTATAATCTGAGCTGCTGATGTTAGGATTGCAATATACAAATTTGAAACAAACACATCAATATTATATATCATATATTAATAAACATATCTATATTAATATCTGTATCTACAGTTATATATCATGAATACATTTACACACACACACAAAAAAAAAACAACAACACTATCTTTGAGATCATTCCAGGCTAGAGATAGAGCAAGATCTTATCTAAGTATAAACCCTGCAAAGATACAGCACTCCAGGAGGTTAAATTTAAATTGAAAAAATAAAACACTGTCAAAAAATATATGCTACACAAATACGAGAAAACCTTAGTGAGAGCATTAGGTCTGGAATAAATGAAGATGTACTCTCTCTGTCAAATGGCAGACCTCTGTAGGACCCTAGTTTTTCTAACCAGCAGCAAAAAAAGGACCGGTGCTATTATAGGGACTACACTGGTCAGCTTGAACTATGCACTTGATAAATCCAAACTGTCTTTTAGTATCAAATATCTTCAACATTTTTAATTAATTAATTAATTAATTAAACTTGACCAAATTTTTTCAAAGCGCAGAAAAAACCTACTATGATCCAAAATGTATTCCATGGACTCATTCCAGTTGAGAATGGAAAGAGATCTAGAATGTTATGAAATCAAGACAGGCGTGGATGAGCTTTAAGTAGGGCTGGGACCTTTTAAGTTTATTCCAATTTTAATTTTCTATAAATTGCATACCATTTTCAGAATAGTCTGTGAAGGTTTGTAATGTGACTGAAATCCATTCCCATTGCTAGGTCTTGTATGCAGTTCCCCTGTTTATCTTTGGCCTGATTGCTACCTTTCCCTTTTACTCACAGCTCTGCAGTTATTCAAGCATTATCCCCATTATAAACATGACAGATTCTTGTTTCATAAAATCCATGCTACCTGTTGTTTATTCCTTACCCTCACATCTGAGCCTTGGTAGGTCCTTCTGGTTACCTAGCACTAAACTGCAAATATTACTTTGTTCACACACTCAAATGTGGGAACAAACATTTCTCATCATATGGCTGTCATTCTGTTTTGTTTTTCAGGTATCTCCTTTCACAATCTGAAAACATATTCTCCACATGTTAATTTACTGAAATAGTTTATCCCACTCTTCTACAACATAAACTCACTGAAATAAAGTGTACCTTTGTTGACGTGGAGCAAAACTCATGGCTGGTTTCAGAAACACAGTGGGTACTCACACATATTTGATACCCTAGAACCTCAAGAGGATGCACAATTTGCTAATGCAGTATAAAATCATCAAACAAACAAATAACTAACGGCAAATAAATACAACTGAGAAACTTCAATTGTTTTTAGTCTGATCACCATCTAAATGAGAAAAATAAGGCTCAAAGGAATGTATCCATCTTACCCATCTTCCGGTGGAATCCTGCATCCCTTTGTCTCCTCTGTATGGTTCTTTGGCACTGAGTCATCTTAACACTTTCTGAAATGTAGTGCTAAGAACTCCATAATCTGTGTGACTGGAGAAGCAATAGGTGATTGCTCTGTTTTTTTCTGAGTCCCTGCTGAGCTATATCTCATGTTCTGTTCCATGCCCACCTTGTTCCTCAATCCTACAGTTCTTTTGGATGTGGTTGCTTATTTCATGTTATTAGTTATTACCAGTCCAAACACTCCAGTTTTCCCTAACACTAGAAGGAGGTAGTTTTAAAGAGGCCACCTTAATTATACATAAGCAAGAGACATCACAGAGGATCCATTAACATAATAAACACAATTCTCTTCTCAGCATCCCACAAGCAAGGTAATATAAACACAACCATTATTCTCTCCTCAGCAGTGGGCAGGTTTCTATTCTGAGGGTTTCATCTGATTTGCAGAGTTTGGGAGCTACTGGCACCCATACCTTCCTTCCTCGTGGGGAACATGGGCTTTCAGAAAGAAGGCAGCCCATTTTCCTTTTTATTTGCATAGTAGTCTTTATTATTTTAGTTATTGATAACATAGCATGGCAGCAAGATTGCATGAGTAATATAATATACAACGTTTTAATGTAATCAAATACAACCTTTTAAATTAAAGCCTAATACCTTTCTATGCTCCAGAGTATTTAGAGTTTCCCATTCTTCCCTGCTATAAAGTAGAACCATCGTGGCTCTGTGTCTCTCTCAACAGAAAAAATAGTGCATTCCATTAAAGGTATAATTTACAAAATCTCACTGTCATTTTATCTTTGTTCCTAGTGTTTTCATTAGTGCTATGTAAGATCTTGTTAGATTCCTGAAATATTTTCATTCTCATTTTCATCACGGATGCCCAAGAAGGCAGCTCTTGATCTCTGCCTGAAGATAAATAGAGAGATAAGACCAGGAGTGCCTTGTATCAAAAATTCTTAAAGCAGATGATATCCATGAATCTGAATGGAAATATGGCAAGAACATTTTTCTTTTGCACTAAGAGATGATGAGTCTAATCATAGGTCTGGAAGTTTCTAGGTCTGTGACTTTGAAGCTGTGGGTTAATTCTCTGAGTCCATTTTTCTCCTCAAAGAGTCATTATCTTTCACCCCACAATATTATTAGGTACAACTCAACATCTCCTAATATGATGACTAATACATCCTAAATGATGTTAGTTCCCTGTATTCATTTGGCACTGTGTTAAATCCTTCTTTTTCTTCACCTAGCACTCACTTACCATGAGAAGTTGATCTAACTGGATTTTTCCTGGGGTCTCAGTTCTGGTCTACAAGCCTGCAGGCTTTGTATAGTAACTGTTTGCCAGTTGGCAAGGAAGAATTACATGCTGGAGTGGGGACTGAACTGTTGCCATTGGAGACAGAAACAGATGCTTGCTGGTTGAGGCTGAGTTGGCTAATTCAAGGATCTGTGGTTTGAGACAGATCTCAATTACTCCCAATTATGAGAGTTCAAGGACAGTTGCTCTTAACCCCAACCACTGCTCACTGTGTTGACCTGGCCTCATTCAGTTAACCTGGGCTTGAAATGTCTGTAAGCGTTCCTACTGTGTATGCATTCACAGGACTTAAATCTCTCTTAAAACCTATGATCCCGTGCCCTTCAGCCGCAAACAGTGCTGTAAGATTCCAGAGGGCTTTAAAGGGAGAACTGGGCTAAATTGTCAATTTCACCTCAGGCTGATGATTTGACCGTGGACATTTTTGTTTCTCCAATGATGATAAACAGCTTGAGCCTTGTGATGATGAAAGTGAAGTGACAAAGGGAAAGGATTTTGTAAATGGAGAAGAACTATCCATTGTCCTTTATGTCACAAGGTGTCCTCCATAGCATGCTGAAGCTTGCTAAATCTAAGTGAAGAAAACATTAGTGGGAAGGAATAGGACCTAGAATATGCAAATGTGTTATGATGCCAAAATCCTTATCTTCATCACTCAGAACTGACTTCATGTTCAAAATCAAGTGAAATTATCAGTAAGTTTCTTATCACAGAGTTTACAGATTTTATAATACAGAACTCTTAGTAAACTGTAAAGTGATGTGTAGACATGAACAATTATTATGTGCTTAGAGCTTTTTTTCTTTTTCTTTTTCTTTTTTTTTTCTTTTTTTTTTTTAGTTTGGCAACAGTCGAATCAACTGAATGCTCTGAGCAAGAACAATCTGTTTTCTTTCTGCTTGGCAAAGAACACAAAAGACAAAGCAACTCATAAAAACTAGGACAAGAAAGAAAACTTTCTCTCTGTCTCTGTCTCTGCCTCTGGGTCTTTCTCTTTAACTATCTATCTCTGTCATTCTTTCTCCCCCTCCCTACTCTCTCCTTCCCCTATCTCCCCATTCCCCCCCCACACCCATAGCAGATTCCTACAAGCCCAGAATCCAAACCTTTATAGCAAAGGTTAAAAACTGTCCTCCTTTCCTAATGAGCACTGGTCATGATATTCATTGCCCAAGTATTTAGATCTAAGTTAAGAGCAGCTCTCTGATTTCAACAAGCCTTCTCACATTGTGTAGACTACTAAACTTGGATCTGTAATAACTGGCTCTGCCATTTGTCTAGCCTCTCCTCCTCCAGCCAACAGGTTAATCTGTATTTAAACTATGCTTATTTAAAAGTTTGAAGGTCTCATTAATCTCTTTTTTTCTCTTCAATCCCTTTGGCACTGCCAATTATAAATATCACATTCCCTTTCATTGTCTCTATCAGTCCTTAAAGAACTCTTCACAGTCTTCCTATCTCTGCTCCAGCTCAAAACAAAACAAAAAAAAATATGTTGTGTGGAGGGGGAAAGACAGGGGAGCAGACAAATACATGCACACATACCTCTCTCTCTCTTTCTCTCTCTCTCTCCCCCCCCACAATAAAATTTAAAAATAAAAAAAAACATTTTTAAGTGCAAAAGAATTCTTATCTACTTGAAACTAAATGATTTCCAATTCCAATTCTCTATAATAAATGACAAATGCCTTAATGCAGCCAATAGGATTTTGCAAGACTGGGCCCTATCTTGCCCCTGCAATACTGCCTAGAAACCTCTGCATTCCAAAGACAACATCTACCTCAATAGTAAAGACCCATTTTCCTGATGTCAGTCTACTCCCATGAACTGTTTCTTTTAGGAGTGTCTCAGTATCCCATCCTGCATGGAGGTACACAGTGCCCCATCCCCACTTAATTAACTCTATCCTGCTTTCTTTTCATGCAGAGAACTAGTTTGCATGCCATTCCATCAGAGGCATCTTCCTCAACTTCTCAAAGTCAATAGTTATTCCCTGTATTTCATCGGCTCAAGATCAATCATATTTTATTTTATACTGTTTATTTTGACTTGACATGTATATGCATTACTCTGATAATTTGATTAGTACTTCAGAAGACTCTGAGCTCTTGAAGACATGTTTGCTTCCCTCACAGGTCTAGAGTCCCATAATTCACATCACACAGTTATTTAAAAGAATGAACAAGGAGTTTGGTGATGTATGTATCTTTTCTCATTTCTCTCCTAGAATTGGAAACAAATACTCTTCTCTAACATTTTTTAAAGCTATATGGAACAAAGAGAGGGAACCATTTATCCAAAATGTCTAAAGCACACAATGTTTTTAACCACCACAATATGAACCAAGCTAGGGAGAAAGGGCCACTGCTTGCATCACACACAACTGCTATGTCACTTGGTGATGTTTTCTGAACATGTTTAAGCACAGTTTATTTACTAAAGTTCGGTAGTAATGTTGAAATTTATATGCATATATTTAGGTGCACATAGCATCTAGCAGAATTCTAGAAACAGTAGCAAGATTATAGGCATGAATTCCACTGTTTTTAACAAAGAGAGAAATATGCATTTTTCCATAATGTCTTTGATGTGGGAATTCTGAGTTACCTGTTTTTGAATGATGATTGGAACATTGTGATAGTTTGAATCTGAAATTCTCCTTCCCCAAGACTCATTTTTTTTCCCTCTGGCTGATAGAATACATTTTAGATTCTGTAGAAGCTTTACAAGGTTGTATCAACAAGTACATCATTCAATATACAGACCTTTGAAGATGATAACAGACTGGCCCTCACTCCCTTTTCCACTCTCTGCTTCCTGTAACATACCCTCCAACCATCACTTACATTGCTATTCCACTGTGTTTTGCCATCCATGTGACACTGAGGCAAATCTTACCTCTTAAAGAACGTCTCTGTCAAGTATTGAAATAAGAGTGATGTGAGAGTCACTGATAAATATGACTTTCTCTGAGGATATTTTGTCGTCTAGACAAAGAGTTCTACAACATGGTCTCCAAACTAAAACTGAAAATAAACATACTTGCATTTTCATGACTGATAGGTAGCAGAGTCCTGTAGCTAAAAACTTACCTAAGGACAGTACAAATGACATCAATGTACAGTTCTGTTACTTACTAACATCAAGACATCAAGCAAATGACTCAACCCTTCTGTAACTTTGTTTACTCATCCATAAAATGAGGACTGAACTTTTTCATGAAGTATACTACATTGATACATAAAACATCTAGTACATGGCAATTATCTATTGGCTATAATTGATATTAATTTATGTTTTTTCAGATGAAATTTATATCATGCATACCATTGTTTCTTTGCATATCATTCTTCTTTATAATTAAGAATTTTATACATGTATAGACTAAAGTATGGACATATTCACTATATTATAAAAATGCTTTCTTAATATTTATGCACACAGATATGGGCTGTGCTCATCCTTGACAGAGGAATGTCTTTAAGCTGTGGATAGCAGTCATTGTTGATATACTTAACTTGGTTAGAGGGCTAAGAAGATATGGAGTGCTCAGCTCTAAATGGGATGTTTTGTTTTGTTTTTTCCCTCTGCCTACAAATCAAGGAATCTCAAAAAAAGAACATGGAGCACAAAGATTGCAAAAGACACATGATGTGTAGGAGTGTTGTGCAAACTTCTGGGCTTGACATGTCAAACATTTTTATGAACTCACATTACCTAGAGTTACCTATACAAGATCATATACACTTATTGCTTTAAAAACTTTTTTTCTCCAGAATTGAGGACAGTACTGTTTCCCTGAATCTGTAAGATAATTATGAATCCTTTAGATGTTTGTTTAGCCAGAGCTTTTATAGATCTGAGCAAGGTGACAATTTGTCAGCTGTGTTCAAATAACTGCATAGACATTCCTTAATTGATATGAAATACTTAGTAAGACTCTATTTAACTTTAGCACTGTTATAACCTGAGTTTTCTCATTAACTTTGACTTACTAGTCATCTCTAGCGCCATTAGAAACAATAGAGAAAATTGGCTTTGCATATTCATGATACAGTATTTGGGAAACTTGTGACTCACTTTATGTTTCAAAGTCACCATATGAACTGGACGAAGCATCATGTGGAGAGGAATAGTTTGGAAGAAGGGAAGTTATGAAAGTTCAGTGCAAGAGCTCTGGAATAGAAAATCCTGAGGAGTTCAAATCTAAGATCTTGGTTTAGCCTTGTGGCTTTGGGTCTACTAACAGAATTTCCTGAGCATTATTTACTGGTCTGGAATATGGCGTGGGAATTGTGGTATATGCTGCATGAACTCTAACAGCCTGACGTATAAGTGTCAGCCACAAAATCCAGCTCACTCGTAACAAGTGGCAAATAAACATTAGCTAGAAACATAGGCATACCAATACCGGAAGCCCAGTTTGAAAAATCTCAGTTTTTATATTCATTTACGCATTGTTTAGGCTCAGGTGGAACTCACTTCTTCAATAATTTGGGAGATCTTCTTCTTTCCCAGATCTGTTATGCATGATCCACATTTCCATTCTTTTCTACAATGTTTATACATGTGCACTTATTATCTCCTTAGAGTTGAGAAAGTTATTGGGTGCAAGTTAATTTGATGAAGTAATCCTTATAACAGCATATCTGAACATTGGTCACTGACAAGCATTCTTCAAGGAGAAACTATTCTGTCAATTGTCTGAAAACCAACAGGACCTGAAAATTGATGTCAGAGTATTTGTTGCCCAAGATACATGTATCTTGGATCTGAAATATGTCCCCTTTGTCCTCATCACCTGTCACAGTTTCACCCATCTTTCAACACCAACTCAAAACATTCATGGAAAATTATCTTGATTATGTCATGCCTAAATTGATCATGCAATTCACGGTGCATAGTCTGACGATCGATCAAAAATCTTTCCTACATGATTCACTGAATGCAACCTAATTTGATACAGTCCTTAGCTCAGGGACAAAGTGAAAATAAATGAGTTAATAAAAAGTATGTTTGTTAGGCATGCATGAATTTGAATCTTTATTTTCGGAAAGTAAATAGTCATGTTCCTGAGATCCCTCTGACCTCAAGATTTGAACCAAAGCCAAGTTATATTGAGAAGTAAGTTATCTCATTATTCAAAAATGCTGTCTATTCTACTACTTAAACTGCATAAATCATCTCTTTAAGCCTTGGCTTATTTATGTGAATAAATAAATACTAATACTTCCCCTGGAATTTTTTGGGGGGAAATGTTTACATCAACAGACCCTAAGAATGTTCTATAAAGTGCTAATTATATGTTACATAAATAGATATTCTTGGACAAAATAACATCATCAAATGTTTCTGCAAATTGTTAGACAGATATTTAAAATTTACACATATTTACTTAATCTATAACTTTATATAGCAATTTGAATTTTAAATTTGATATAATTCACATACATTATCCGTATCTATATGGCATACACACAAATTCATAATGTATACAGATAAATTAATAAATGTTAAACATATTGACCATGAAATTTGTCATTTCCGGAACTCTTTTTCAGAACAAAACTCAGACTAAAGTTATGGAAGGACAATGTATAAAGCAGGGAGAGAGAGAGAGAGAGAGAGAGAGAGAGAGAGAGAGAGAGAGAGAATCTAGTTTTTTATAGCATTTTAAATGAAAAGATTCAGAAAACATCTGTATTCAGAAGGTCAAATATAATCATTAAAACAGAGTTTCTATTTATTTCCTGTTCTGAGTTATTATTCAGTGTCCCTACTCTCTGAGCACATAATTAGATCTTTCATATATCTCTGAACTAACCAATGATTGTTACAATCCAACAAGTATGATGCCGTGGGTAAATATTTTCACCCGTGGAACTTAAGGTCATTTCTATATCACCACATAAAGAGTAGAAAGTCAATTAGAAATCAAAAATAAAGTAGAAAGAAAGAAAATAATTCAGTTCTTCTTTCTGAATGGTTGTAAATTAATAAATACAGGACATATGCATCAACCCATGCCCTCTCCTTTATGGTAAAAATATAGGACAAGGAATGAGTTATATGGGAAAATGATTTAAATGATCATGTGTATGTCCTGGCTACTTCAGCTCCCTCTGTTGATCCTGCTATAATACTTAATTGTTGCCATATTCTTCTTAGTAATTACTGTTGCTACCTGATTCTTAGTGGAGGAAATCTGTCTTAGAATCTAAGTCAAGCTCCTGAGCATGTGAAAGGTTTGTTAAACTCTAGTCATGAGATCAGTACTGTGGGATGCTTGGATAAATTCTACTGAGTATTCTCTAATTGAATATACCAAAAATAACTATTTTTCCATATACTATACATCATATAGACCCTGAAAGTTATACATATTTATTAGTTTAAATGCCACAGGAAAGACTTCACAGCTTTATTTCCCAATCCATTTCTAAGTTATTTTTTTATTCTCTCCGAAGACATCAATTTATACTTCAAGGTGGCCTTGACCTGCTTGATTTCTCAAATCGTCCCTGGCTCCTCAGCATGACCATTTCTCCTTCTCTCCTTCCCTGATTCTTTTTTTCTTTTGACCCTTCCCCACTTGGTAGCCAGTTTCCCTTCAGTATCAGACAGGGTAGCATCTCTCTTCACACAACTGTGCATCCTCCTGAACTCCTGGATCTCCCTCCTTATACCTTTCTTTTCACCTCAGTCCCTGCATTGGGATTGCATTCTCAAATATTGTCTCCATCGGTTGTTACCCATGTGTCCTTTCACTGGCAGAAAACATATCCATATTCATAAGCTTATAAACATATTTCAGGAACCAAATCTATTGTGAAGAACACTAGCTTTAACCCACGCTGATGTTCATCTTGAGTAGAAGACGGAAGGCCCAGTGGCCCCAGTTTTTTGCTGAGGAATAAAGGTGAGGTGGGAAATAAAAAGGCTCTTCACCTTCTGCTTTTAGAAATATACTGTTAAGTCCCATTCCTGACCTGCTGAAGTGTTTGTCTCCTTAGCAGTCTACCTCAGTGCAAGGAAACAGCATAACACTTTTTTTCCCGATACGACCATTTTCCTTATTGTATCAAAATACCTGAGTTTCTGAGTTATTGTGAAATGCTCTATTCTGTTGCCCCAAAACCAAGATCATTCAGTCAATAAGAAACAACGGCTAAAGTATTGATTTTTACAGTAAAAGAAAAAGGGATCTGAAAATGATATTTCTTGAACATCTCCATCATATCAGCACTGCTTTAGGTTTTAATTTTTGTCTGAGCCTCAAAATCTTATTGTATAAATGTTAATCTCTACATATTAAGATTTATTTGCTTTATTTATACAATACTAATACTATAGCAGACTTAATTGCCATAACAAAGGTATGACTTCAGCAATTGTAATTTATTAATGTTTCTGTTGTAAATATAATATTCAAAGGAAAACATACATAATTGGGAACTAAGGTCAAATTCAAGTTACTACTAACTAATGTCTAGGAGTTGTATGGTTCATTCATCTGACCATAGGCACAATGTGAAGAAACTGAGGATCAACCATTGGGATTTGAACAGGGATTTGTGGCTCCCAGATATCTCATTATTGTTGAAGGACTCCATTAATTAGCACACTCTCACACTGAATCTTTGTGCTTCACTGGCCCTGTGTCATGTTTTTTAAATATGTGCATGCTGTACTTATAATGCTAATATTGTGCACTCTGGTAAATCTACTCATGTTCATTTCCCAGGCTGCTTTAAACAGCAACTAATTAGTCCTCCTAACCCCCTGATGAGTGTATTATGTATAAACACATCCTTGTATACATGGCCAAAGGAAGTTTGACATCAGAAGTTGTAGGTTCAATTTACACTACTATCACGGACTTCAAGCTACCTGCAAAAAAGTGAAGAGAGGAGAGTTGAGGGAAGTAATATTATGATCTAGATAAAGAAATTACTACTACTAAGAAAGAATAAATATAAATTTGAACATAGAAAACTTTATAATGTAGGAAGGTACACACTCAAGGAGTTCTGAATGTGGGACAAACAATACAGGTCATCAATCTTGCTTTGACACAAAATGTTGTGCAGAGTTAGTGTTTGTATAGCCACAAACCATCCGATAAAAACCCATTAGGTCTCTGTTCTTCAAATGAAAGTAAAGAAAACAGAAATTACTAATCTACATATTAAACTAGAGACTTGCCTAATCATGACAGTCCATGTGTTATTTGAGGGCTTTCAAGTCTTGTGCAAACACATTATTTGAGATCACTCTTTGCATTCCTATATTCTTCCCCAGAATTTTGAATTTTACAGGCAATGTGAGCATAACACCAATGTGAGATTCAGTGGTGTTACCCAAAGATAAGTCTGCTCATGTTTCTATAATATTATGTAGAATTTTGCTGATATCACACAAGAAATTGTAACTGGAGACTGTGCTTTCATTCCCACCCACCCAGACCAGAATAATCACACAAAAACTGTATTAATTACAACAGAATTTCACCAATGGCTTGGGTGTATTCCAAGTTAGCTCTTTTGTCTTAAATTAACTCATTTCTATTAATCTGTGTATTGCTACAAGGTTGTGGCTTACTGGTAAGATTTTAGCATATTTCTTTTTCAGCAGCTACATGGCATCAGCCTAACCCTGCCTTCTTCCTCCCTGCATTCAGTTTAGTTTTACCACCTACCCATATTCTGTCCTGCCATAGGCCAAAGGAGCTTCTTTATTGACAAATGGTAATAAAACATATTCATAACATAATAATGGAAAACCCATATTAAGAACTATTATATATAGTTGCAATACAACATATTCCTTGCATCAAAGTAATGTGTTTACCCACTGTTATCATTTTCTGTAAAATTTGTGATATTCTAAACTGCACATTGCACCTGGGCAAAGTTTATATTTAAAACCTATATAACATCTAAAGGCTTATTAATTACTAGTTACTAAATTAATTTATTATTATGATTTGAATGTTTCCCTACAATTTATATGATGAGATTCTCACTATGGAGGCATTGAGTTGGATTTGTGAATAAAATCCTTCTAAATGTGATTAATGTCTTGCAAAAAGGACCCCGGGAAACTTTCTGGTATTCTATCATATGTGAACGTATCCAGAAAACATTTGCCTAAAACCAAGAAAAAAGATCTCATTAGAATATTACCATTCCACCGATCTATTTTTAGCATCTAGACTAGCAAACATAAGCCTGTACTACACACAGGTTCCCCAGTATATGGGACTGTATAATGACAGTCTGAACTAGTATACTTGTAAATCTGATGGCTCAAATGACCTGTCTGCTTCCTCCAGTAAGAAAAGTGAAATTATTTCTCACAAAGTTACTTTGCAGAAAATTGAAGCCTCATAATTCGTTCATTCATTATTAATAAAGAATTTAATTAAGTAATAATTTATTAATTTAGCAAATATGTATGAACATCCCTGTTAGGAGTGTAAAACAGCACCAGCCTTTGAAAAACAGCTAAGCGGACTCTTAAAAATGACCCAACAATTCTCCTAGTAGAGATGAAATGTCTCTTTACATAAGAACAATGAAAAACAGTGATCACACAAAAATCGGTTTAGAAATACTCGTGTAGCTTTTCAAATTGTCAAACATTTAAAAGATGTTTATCTATTGGTGAATGGAACAACAATGTACAATCTAGTATAATGATTAACTTTTTATTGCTAATGCAACTGAGGATGTTTAAAAATTTGGTTAAGATTTCTGGCAATGTCTATAATGAAATTACAGAGAAGATGGGAGGTCATGGAAGAAGTATGAGAAGATGATCCATTCTAAACATGAGTTCACCCCCTCATTTGCTGAGGCTCCACTGAAATTAAAAATTAGGGAGATAGCCAAGCAGTAGTGGCACACACATTTAATCCCAGCACTCGGTGGATGGGTCAGAGGCAAGTGAATCTCTGTGAGTTTGAGGAAAGCCTGGTCTAGAAGAGCTAGTTCCAGGACATGCTCCAAAGCTGCAAAGAAACCAAGTCTTGACAAACCAAAATAAAAATAAATAGGGAGCGAGAAAGCTCATGAACAGATGCTTTAAATGCCTGTTGTTGTCTGTTGCCATCAGAGTCCAGATTCCATATCTTTGAAGTGCACAATTGCATAGATCCTCTCTTTCCAGGGTCTTTCAGCCCTTCTCCTTCAGGTTGGGATGTATTCTTGCTATGTATCTTCATTAGAAGCTAGCATAATCTTGAATTTAGGACATATCAGTGTGTGTACATATATAACATTACATCTATTAGTTAAAACTAATAACATATGCTCAAAGAGACATAATTTGTAAAATATGTAACACTACTGAACATTGCAAGAAACAATAAGAACACCATATATATGTATCTTAGAAATATTATAATGAGTTAATGGAGGAAGACATAAGAATATATTCCAAATGACTTTGCTGTTTGACTCTTAAACTAGAAAATTGGAGCTAAGAAAATAAGGAAGTTGATAAAGTGCATGGTGTGCAATATTAGAACCTAACTTCAATTCCTATAACAAACCTTAAAATCTATCACTGAAGGCTCATCAACATTGCTTACTAAACAAAGCATAAGCAATGATAACACCAAGAAGAAATGCCAGTATGAGAGAGGTAAAGCTTGTGAGGCTTCAACACTAAATAAAGAACTATGGGTTCAAACATAAGTGGTTTTTAAACATAAAGCAAAGAAAACCAGCCCACAAATCACAAATCCAAAGAACCCAGACATCAATGAGGACCATAAGAGGGGCATAAATAGATAGATCTAGTCTACATGGGAAGTAGAAAAAGACAAGATCTCCTGAGTAAATTGGGAGCATGGGGATCTTGGGAGAGAGTTGAAGGGGAGGGGAGAAGCAGGGAGGGGAGCAGAGAAAAATGTAGAGCTCAATAAAAATAAAAAAAAAAAAAGAACTAAGGGCAACTAGAAAGTGTTCAGAGTGGGAGAAAAGGTCTGTCCTAATTACTGTTCTGTAGTTATGAAGAGACACTATGACCAAAGAAACTTATAGAGGAGAATACTTAACGGCGTAATTGCATAGAGCTTCAGAGGGTTAGTTCATGGTCACCCCAGTGAGGAGTATAACAGGACAAAAGCAAGAATAATATGAAGTAGTAACTGAGATGACATCTGATCAACAAACTGAAGACAGAGAAAGGAAAGGCAATGGAGAGAGAGAATGTGTGAGTGTGTGTGTGTGTGTGTGTGTGTGAGAGAGAGAGAGAGAGAGAGAGAGAGAGAGAGAGAAAGACAGACAGACAGACAGACATAGACAGAGAGACAGAGACAGAGACAGAGACAGACAGACAGACAGATAGACAGACACACAGAGAGAGAGAGAGAGAGAGAGGAGAGAAGACTAGGCCTGCTGTGGACTTCTGAAAACTTGGTGACAAGGCCACGCCTCCTAATCTTTTTTAAACAATTTGCCAATTGGGAGCCCATCAGGAAACCAAGTATTCAAATATATGAGCATCTGGGGTCCATTGTTGTTCAAATATTTTTCAAGGAAGAAACCAACAATTGTTTATTTAATCCTAAGTGATACACCCTGAAATTGTATGTAAATAAATAGTATTATACTGACTTGAGCAGTTTGTATATATGTATTTAAAAACACACACACACACATGTCTGAACAATTAAAGAAAAATAGATCATGACCTTAAGATAAAGTAAAAGAGTGTATGGGTGTGGTCTAAGGAGAAAAGAGAAGGGAATAATTAATGTAACTAAATTTTCATCTAAAAAAGTACCTCTTAAATAAATCAGTGGGGAGGTGAAGAATACTGGATCTATGGGTTTCACAAGACAGTCAACCTAGGTTAATCAAGATATCTTAGGACTGTGAAGGTCCCTGTCCTAACAAACAATGCTAACAAACTCTGAGAAATAATACCCATTGTTGACCTCTGGCCTCTGCATGAGCCTACCTGTGTAATAAATGTTTACCTTCACTCATGGGAACCTACAGAGATATGTATAAATGAACACACAAAACAAAAGATCTTAGTAATATAAATCTGGTTAAAATGTACTGAAATTGGTGAGAGGAAGTGAATGGGAAGATATACAACGAAATTCCTCCTTTTATTCATTATATATTCACTATATAAACACATATTTGTGTGTGTATGTATGTATAACAACTGAGTATATTGAATGTGACCTGTATTTATATGAATCTGTATCTATATGAATACTAGAGCATGGGTTATCCTTGAAGGAAACTGGTACTCAATTCCCCAGAAGTAATTAATTACCAATAGCTCCTTAGCTCTGGGTGGTACTTCTTCCTCCCAAATCTATGGTGGTATTTCATCTGTCTTGATCATGTTTCTTTTGTCTGCAGTCACACCTTGCATGAGTTCTTGAGTGTAACTGTACTGGGATGTCTCACATTGACTGCTTTATTACACTGGTCTACTAGCTCTGACTCTTTATTTATTCTATCCTCTTCCAGGATGATCCCCAAGCCTCAAACAAAGTAGATATACGTATATTCATGTCCCATTAGAGCTGAGCACTCCATAATCTCATATTCTCTGCACATTGACTACTAGTAGATCTCTGTTTTAATTCCTACGTACTGCAAAAACAAGCTTCTCTGGTGAAAGTTAAGAGCTGCCTTAATGTCTGTGTATAAAGACAAGATCTTTGGGGGTAATTTATTGCCACATTCATTTATTAAAAAGATAGTAGTAAGTTCTTTTCTAGATTCTTCAACCTAGCCATTCGTGAATTTTTGACCATATTAACAGAGTCAGTCTTGACTTCTGTCTTATGGATAGAAGAATGGATTTAAACTCAACTAGAAAGTAGTTGGTTTCTTTCATAACATCATACTACCATTGTACCATGGAACACATTGTGTCAGGCTACTCGCTACTTCTATAGCTCATGGGCTTCAAAACTAGATAGAACTTTTGATTGTTTTTCTCTAATATAGCATGCATAGATCCTTTTTCATTCTTAATAACTAGTCAGTATGGACAAGCTTCCATGTCAGAAACAGCTTTATTTCACTTATATCTTATATCAAATTTTACAGGGAACCAAGAGTAATAGAAATACTCTAAAATGTCTGGAGATATCTGTATCCTCTTCTACTTACCAAAAACTTTTGGCAGTAGACAATAAATTTTTTATTTACTTATATTTAAACATGTTTGTGTGGTAAATTATGAAAATTTAAAACATGTGTAGAATGTTTAATTATTAAGTCAGTAAAATTAATATTTCCATTTTCATACCATTTCTTCATATTTGGAGAGTTTGAGATTATATTTTTTCTGGTTGTTCATAAAATATGTAATTGGTTACTATGAACTGCATTGTTGCGCTTTATGCAAAAGACTTCAATAATCTATATTTTGAGCAAGTATGTATGCATCTGCTGAAATTCAGTGAACACTATATTTGAAACTGGCATATTTCACTGTAATACATGCCTCAATCAAGTATATGTTAAAGTATATCATATTAAATTATCATATTAAATGGTGTGAATTCTATTGTTTCTTCTCTCACAATCTAAACAACTTTTTATTTATAAGTGTCTTCATTTTAGTTTCTATGTATTTAATATTCTATTTAAAACTCAAAAACAATAAATGCCTGTGGAAACATTGAGTTTTTTGTTCTGACAAAACTTTGAATAGACAACAACTGCTCTGACTTGCAAGATCAGAGTGTTTCCACCATGTGGCATTTCACATGACTTTGGGAATTCAACCAAATCTTTATATAGTCTCTACCTGTTAATACCTTCTGTTCAGGTATGCTTAAGTCAGAGGAACATTAAAGGATCTGGCTATTCAGTTTTCTGAACAGAATGTAAACCTTCATCTATGGTCCCACCTCCCATATGTTGTGTGATGCAGAAAGTTTTCCACATTCACACCCACAGTGATGTATAAGTCTCACCTCTCCATAACAAGGTAAAGATGCTGAATGCTAATTCTGCCATGCATATTACTAAGAGTATTTGATGGGTGTTGTCTAATGTACTCCTCTATATAACCAAACGAAGAGAGCCCTTTGTTGACGGACAAAGTGGTCAATCAATGTTAAACAATTGATACAGTTACTTCATACCTAGATTTCCAAACCAAGGACAATGTTAATAAAGGTATTTTATGAGTGATGTGACATCCTTGATGCTAAATGTTTGACATAAAGTTGTCTCTGACTTCAAATAGGCAAGAGTGTATAACTTTTGACAGGTGAAAAGAAAATATCCAATTTCAATAATATCACATGACTGACAAAACTATATTTTCTGAGACTGTATATGAATATTGTGTCCTCTAATTTATGGGAGGTCAAGGCTATAAGTCTCATCTATAACAACATTTATATTTTAATTAGTCTGATTTACCAAAAGTTAATGATCGAAATACAATCTGCTATTTAATTTGTGGAAACCTATGTAAATGTATTGGCTATGCCTTCATCAGCAGTTAGAAGACCAAGAACCCACAGACCTAGTTTCTCAAGTCTTGGTAAGAAGAAAACACTCCCAGGTATTATAGCCTGTGATGACAGCAACACATGCTGTGGCCTAAATCAGAGGTAGCAAGAGGCTGTCACTTCTTTTAGTTTGTCTGTTTATTGTTGTTGTTGTTGTTTGTTTACTTATTCTTTTGTTCATTTTTACATCCCTACCCAAGATTCCCCTCGCTCCCTATTTCAAATACCCCTAACCTTTCCTATACCTACCCCCATTTACTCTGCCACTGTTTCTCTTCATGTATAAGCAGACATCTAATCAATGTCAGTCAGCCAAGGGATATCAAGTTGTTGTGATTAGAATCACCTCCTCTTTCATTAAGGCTAAATACAACAATCTAGTAGGAGGAAAAGGTCCTAAAAGCAGACAACAGAGTCAGAGATAGCCCCTATTCCCACTGTTAGAACTCCCACAAGAAGACCAGGGTACAGAACTGTAACATAAATGTAGAGGACCTAGGTCAGTTCCATGTAGGCTCCATGGTTGCCAGTTCAGTGTCTGTGAGCCTATATGAGCTCAGGTTACTTGGTTCTACAGGTTTTCTTATGGTATCCTTGATCACTCTGACTCCTACAATCCTTCCTCCTCTTTTTCCATAGGATTGTTAAAGCTCTGCCTCAAATTCGGCTGTAGGTCTCTGCATCTCTCCTCATCAGTTGCTGGGTGAAGCCTGTCTGTTGACAGCTTGTTAAGAACCAATCTGTAAGAAGAGCAGAATATCATTAGGAAACCTTTCATTTATATTTTTGCCAGTCCTGTTTGGTTCTATCTTTTCTCTGAGGCATCTCACCTCTGAGTCTGAGTCTTGGCTCTCATGGGTGAGTTTCCTTTCAGCATACGGTTGTCCAACTATTTTCCAGAAATTAGTTTGCCACTCTCAAAATTTCTGTGTCATCTTAATCACAACACAATTCATAGGTAGGACAAATTGTAGGTCTAAGGGTTTGTGGCTTGGTTGCTGTCCCAACCTCTGTACTAGAAATCTTACCTGGTTAAAGTAAATATCTGGTTCAGGCTCCCTATACCCTATTACTGGATGACTTAGCTAGTGTCACCCTCATGTATTCCTGGGGGTATCCATTGTTCTAGGTTGCTAGTGAATCCCAGAGATTCCTCCAGATTTCAGTTGTCTCTCCCAGTACTCTCTCCCTCCATTCTCCCTGCATCTGAACCTTTCTGTTCCCATTCCCATTTCCCTTTCCAATACCTTACCCCCATCAACTGACAATGTCCATTCTATTTCCCATTCACAGTGAGGTTCATGAACACTGCCTACTCCCAGGCCATTCTTGTTATTTAGTTTCTCTGGGACTGTGGGCTGTAGCATGTTTCTCCTTTGCTTTATGGCTAACATTCACTTATGAGTAAGCACATACCATGTTTGTCTTTCTGGTTCTGGGTTACCTCACATTTAATGATCCTTTGTAGTTCTATGCATTTGACTTCAAATTTCATGGTGTCATTGTTTTTAACAACTAATACACCATTTTGTAAATGTACCACATTTTCTTTATTCATTCTTCAGTTGAGGGACATCTAAGCTATTATCAATTTCTGACTTTTATGAATAAAGCTGCTGCTATGAACATAGTTGTACATATGCCCTTTTGGCATGGTCAAACATCCTTTGGATATATGCCCTAGAGAGGTATTGCTGAGTCTTGAGGTAGATTGATTCTCAGTTTTCTGAGAAACTACCAAATTGACATCCACCGTGGCTGTCCAAGTTGGCAACCCCCACCAGGAATGGAGGAGTATTCCCCTTGTTCCACATCTTATCCTTCATGAGCTTTCACGTGAGGTTTCAATCTTAGACATTATGACAGGTATTAGATGGAATCTCAGTGTCATTTTGATTTGCATTTCCATTATAGCTAAGGATGTTGAATATTTCTTTAAACAATTCTCAACCATTTGATATTCTTCTTTTTGAATTTATTTCATATGCCATTCACAGTTTCTCCTTCCTCCATTCCTCCTAGTTCTTTTCACCCTACCCCCAATTTTTACCATCCCCTAATGCACTCCTCCTCTGTTTCTATTCAGGAAAGGACAGGTCTCCAATAGATATCAACAAAACATGGCATATCAAATTGCAGTAAGTCTAAGCAGCTACACATATGTATATGTGTGTGTGTGATGACACATACATTAAAATTGGGCAAAGTGACCCAGTATGAGAAGTAAGGTTCCAATAACTAGTAAAACAATAAGAGACAGCCCCTGCGCCAGTGTAAGGAGTACAACAATTAGACCAAATTACACAGCTGTAACACATATGCAGAGGGCTTAGGTCAGTTACATGTAGGCTCTCTACTTGTCAGTTTGGTCTCTGTTGGCCCAAGTTAGTTGATTCTGTAAGTTTCCTTGTGGTGTGCTTGACCCGCGTCTCCTGCCATCCATCCTCCCCCTCATCTGCAGGACTCCACTAACTTTGCCCAGTTTTGGGGTGTAGGTCTGCATCTATTTTTATTGGTTGCTAGATGAAACCTTTCTGATGACAATTTTGACAGGCACCAATGTATGAGTATAAGAGAACACCATTAGGTAGCATAACATTGTTGTTTTTTCTTTTCCCTCCAGTCATGTTTAATTTTATCCTAGGTTTCTGGATCACTCAGCCTGTGGATCCTCATACTCAAGACAGTGTCAGGGATCATCTCTCTACCCTAGAGTGGGTTTTAGGCTAAGCCAGTCATGAGTTAGTCACTCCCTCAAACTGGGCCACCATACCCCAGCACCTCTAATAGGCAGGACAGACTATAGATTAAAGGTTATGTGGCTGAGTTGGTTTCCCACTCCCTCCACTTAAATTCTTGACTGATCACAGGAGATGACAAGTTCAGGTTATATATCTGCTTAATGTGGAATTTTCCTCTGTATGCCGTAAATATCTCCAGTTAATAAAGGAACTTCTTTGGGCCTATAGCAGAGCTATAGGAAAACTTAGCTAGGCAGGGGAAACTAAAGTGAATGCTGGGAGAAAGAAGGCAGAGTCAGAGAGAAGCCATGTACTCCTGCCAGAGACAGATGCTGGAATTTTAGCTGGTAAGCCACAGCCACATGGCCATACATAGATTAATAGAAATGGTTTAAATGAATATGTAAGAGTTGACTATTAAGAAGCTAGAGCTAATGGACCAAGCAGTGACTTAATTAATACAGTTTCTGTGTGATTATTACAGGGCTAAGCAGCTGGAAACTAACAAGCTGTTCTCTCCTTCAACATCTGCTAATTCCAGGAATCTTAACTGTTGCCATCCTTATAGATACCTGGGAGATTCCCTTGCTCCATGCTTTTAACTCACCTTGAAGTTACTGTCCCCTTTAGAGTATTCTCTTTCAGTACTCTCTCCTCCCACTCAACCTGACTTCTCCTGTTTCCTTCCATACATGTGTAGTCAGAGAAGGCTTGTTTTGTTCCTGGCTACCCAGACCCAAAACAATCACAAAGAAACTATATTATTTGCAATACTATTTGGCCAATAGCTTAAACATGTTTCTAGCTAGATCTTACATCTTAAATTAACCCACTTCTATTCATCTGTGTATTGCCACATGACAGTGGCTTCCTGGGCAAAGTTCCAGCATCTGTTTCCTCCATTTAGCTTCATGGCATCTCCCTGACTCTGCCCTCTCTCTCTCTCTCTCTCTCTCAACATCTCTGTTCAGATTCTTTGCCTGGGCTTTACTCTGTTAAGCTATTGGCTGAAACCAACTTCTTTATTAACCAATGGGAGTAAAACATGTTCACAGCATACAGAGATAAATCCCACATCATATATGTCTGCATTCAACCCACTAAATCTCTTTAATTTCCCCTTCCCAGGGAGATCTGGGCATCCCATCTTGAATACTCCTGGATAACTTGTTTCTCTGTATCTATGGATGATAGCATAATTATCCTTTATTTTACAGCTAAATATCTGATTATGACTGAGTATATACTATATTTGTCTCTCTGAGATGATATTTTCTGGTTCTATCCATTTGCCTTCAGATTTCATGATATCATTGTTTTTACAGTTAAGTTATACTTTATTTTTTAAACATATAATTCTTTGCCATTCCTTAATTGAAGGACAGCTAGATGATTTCCAGTTCTGCCTATTACAAATAAAGGTGGTAAGAACATAGTTGAGCAAGTATTCTCATGGTACGATGGAGTATCCTTTGGGTATAGGCCCAAGAGTTGTATCGCTGGGTCTTGGGGTAGATTGGTGCCCAATTTTCTAAGAAGCTGCCATGTTGATTTCCAAAGTGGGTGTACAATTAGGCACTGTACTAGCAATGGAGGAATGTTCCCCTTTTTCGACATCACCTACAACATGAACTGTCACTTAACATTTGATCTTAACCATTCTGACAAGTGTAAGATAAAATCTCAGAGTTTCTCTGTATTGCATTTCTCTGAGGGCTAAGGATGTTAAACATTCCTAGAAATGTTTCTCTGCCATTTGAGATTCCTTTATTAAGAACTCTCTGTTTAGATCTGGACCTAATGTTTTAATCAGATTATTTGGGGTTTTGATGTCTAGATTCTTGAGTTCTTTACCTATTTTAGATATTAGCACTCTGCCAGATGTGGGTTTGGTGAAAATCTTTTCCCATTTTGTGGGCTGCCATTTTGTTCTCTTGACAGTATCCTTTGCCTTACAGAAGCTTTTTAGTATCATGAAGTCTTATTGTCAATCTCAGTGTCTGCATGATTGGTGTTCTGTTTAGGAAGTTGTCTACTGTGTTAGTGCTATCAAGGCTGTTCCCCCATTTAATTTTCTATTGGGTTCAGTGTATCTGATCTTATGTTGAGGTCTATAATCCACACGGACTTGAATTTTGTATAGGATGATAACTATTGATCTATTTGTATTCTTTTATATGCAGATATCCAGTTATACCAGCATTGTCGGTAGATGCCTTTCCCCCATTTTATTATTTTGGCTTCTTTGTCAAAAATCAAGTGTCTATAGGTATGTGGATTTACTTCTGGGTCTCTGATTTGATTCCATTGATAAACCTGTCTATTGTATGCCAATGCCATGTAGTTTTCATTGTTATGGCTCTGTAATACAGTTTGAAACCAGGAATGGTGATATCTCCAGAAGTTCATTTATTGTGCAGGATTGTTATAGTTATTCTGTGTTGTGAAATACTAGTTAAACATGTGTTAAATTCATATATGCTGCAGATTATTTGTCTAATGATGCAAAGATGTGTTGCATTCTTTTATATTGCATTTGTTTATCTCTGTGAAGCTGTGTTATTTTGCCTATCTAAAACACCTAATTGACCTAATAAAGAGTGGAATAACCCATAGCTAAGCAGAAGAGGGATAGGTAGGGCTGTCAGGCAGAAAGAATAAATAGAAGAAGAATGAGAAGAGAGGGAGAAGTGAGAACAGGAGAAGGTGAGAAGGACTCTACGGCCTAGCCACAGAGTCACACATCCGTCCATGGAGTAAGAAGAAAGAGAAGTATATAGAACAGAGAAAAGTAAAAGCCCAGAGGATAATTCAAGAAAAGCTGGCTACAAAAGAGTCAAGCAAGGGAAGGCATTCATAAGTATCTATGTATTTATTTGGGAGCTGGGTTGTGGGCCCCCAAAGACTAAGTAAAAAAATAAAAAAAAAACTACAATCCTGCAATTTTCCATTCTGCATATGAATATGAATACTATTCGTTCAAGGCTATAAAGAATATTTTTGGAATTTGCCAGGAATTGTATTGAATCTCTAGATTGCTTTAGGTAAGGTGTCCATTTTTATTTTTAGTCCTGGCAATCAACGAGCATGGGAGACCTTTCCATTGTCTTATATCTTCTCCAATTTCTTTCTCCCAAAACCGGAAGTTCTTATCATATAGGTCTTTCCCTTACACTGTTAAAGTTATTCCAAGATATTTTATCTTATTGTGACCATTGTGAAGGTTGTTATTTCCCTGATTTAATTCTCAGTCCTTTTGTCATTTGCATACAGGAAGGCTTCTAAATTTTTTTTGAGATAATTTTGTATCTAACTCATACAGAGGTTACCACTTCTTATAAGGCCAAAATTGTGGTGATGCTGGTCCAGGGCAAAACATTTGTCACTTTGCTTACCCACAAGATATCCTTCTCTAAACAACATCATAATGTCATGCAGAATTCATCCAAGAAATGGAATAATGTTAGAATTCAATTGCCAGTATACCATAGCAAGTTTGTTGACCCTTGAAGAGAGAATGACAATGACTAAGTTATGGAGAGGTGGGTAGTAGGGAACTAGAGAACTGGAAGCTAGCAAGGATCTGATACAGCATGATTGAAAAACAGGAACAGGGAGACACATCAAGAAGTAGAGGAAGATCTTCATTTGAGGTGAAGTTCTACATTCTGAACATATACTTCACATCACAATGATTTTGTAAAACATGACTTCAAAGGTAAAGTTAGAAATTTCAGAGAAACATATCAGCTCAAAGTGCAAATAATTAGTGACTGTAGAGTGTCCATTGCCAGATTGGACATCTGCAATACTTCTCTTCTTACAAGACTCAGGAAATGTCATGGAAGAAGTGGCAGAATGATTTTTTAAAGTCAGACCTCTAGGAGTATTGCTAGGTATTTCTAGAAATTAGAGATTGTTGCACTGACAATGACTCAACAACTGTGGTTGTCTGTACAAGATCAAACCAATCAACATTCCAGCATGGAGGGTAATGGAACAAGGTTTTACTCCTAACTGAGGAGGTACTGGCTATTGATTGTTGTATAGCAGGGTCAGTTTCTTCATGAATATGCTACTACAAGGCAGGCAGAACACTTGTCCATGCTCAAATGTTCAGTCCTGTATCCATGTGCATATGAGAAACACTTATTAAACTCAGTAGATTGTGTAGAAAAAGTACAAGAGTATGTAAAATTGGGAGGGGCTTGGGGGAATAACAATAAGAAAGTTGGGGGATTAGGAGTTGAGGAGGGAGGGGTATATATGAAACAAATGTGTGGGGATAATGTGTGAAAAATTGAGTTGTAAAATTCCTACTTTAATTGCAGAATATAAAATGTCATGTCCTGCACCCTTATAAGCTCCGAGCCTTTAAAGGTTTTGTTCATAGTCATGAATATATGGTAAAGATTAAGTCAGTGCCAATTAAGGTCTAGATTTGGGAGTATCTAAAACTAAATAAATCCCAGTTAAATATGTGGTAGCTGTGTGTGAGTCAAGTGCTTAACTATACTGTATTATAGATTTCTTATCAGAGAAAGTAGTTTTGTAACAAAATGTCAATGTATTGCCTAATTAGCCACTCAAGTGAATACCTAGTATTATTTTTAAATATTGGCCAAAAAATACCCCAAAGCTCTTGTGTACTTGTCTTTAAGTAAATTTGTTTTTATCACTAATTCACTGATAAGAGTTATAATAAGGTTGTCTGTTTAGTCATATTCTTCTGCATTCTCTTATTAATGAATAGAAAATCTTAAAACACTATTAAGAAGCAAATTATAAACAGGAAAATATTTATGTGCATAATTGTACATAAATATATCATTTATTTGTTCATAAGATGCCATTACATGCCCATATATATTCATGCCTTTATAAAACTATGATAGCATTGTTATTTTATTTTTTTTTACCTAACATTAAATTGCAAGCATTTGTTCAGATGCTACATTGCTATAATTATTGTTGTAATGGTTGCATAATACCCTATTATGTTGATATATCATAATTTACTATAAATTATTTCCCTACTGATGGACATTTAAGTTATTCCAATCTCTTGGTGATTATACCTAATGGTATAGTGATCATCACTGAGCCCTCAGCTTTATTTTGCTGAATTATTTTCTAGGGATCCATTGCCAGGAAGAAGATTCCTGGGGCAAAGGGAATAAATACATGTAGGGTGCTTGCTACATATATAGCCATGGTTTTTCCAGGGGGGCAATAATAATAAATAACAATAATAATAGCTACAAGCAGCACTTAATCTGCACAGATGCTGTATTGAACTGTGGCTGCATATTGTTTCATTCCTTTCGCACTAAGACCACAGGAATGATCATTCTTATTTTACTTATGAGGGAACTGAGGCAGTGGGAAATTAAAATAACTGGTATAGAGCCGTATATTTAGTAAGTCACAAAACTGGGAAACGAACCAAAACCTTGTGTAATATTGAAGTCTGTTCATTACAGTAGGCATTTAAATACTCCTCTTTACTTCCTGCTGTTTATAGGTCCAAGATTGCACACAGTTCTAAATAATGGTTCTGATCTCTCCATAGAGACTCCAGCATCACCAGCTTACCATGGATAAATTCTTTTGAAATTCATCTGCATCCTTAAATAGAAATGTGCTCATACACTTTTACATCTCCCAGTCGATCTGCTCCCCCGCCTTCTCTTTCCTGGGCCTTCTTTTTCATTCTCCTGCTTCATCTTTTACCTTCTCTTCCTTTTTCTCCTACTAAAACTTTACCTTCTTCCTTACCACATGTTTTGAGTGTCACCAGAATACTTAGTTTTCCTAGAAGCTGAGATGGAAATGCTTCTCATTATTTTCTTTCACACTGCATTTTTCTCATTCTACAATTTTAAGCAATTATACCAAATGCTCATAAAAATTCGTGTACTTGGTGTTTGTCATTTGCAACTTATTTTGAGTGCTATTAAAATTAAATTACTGAATTAATTCATTCCTTAAATACTATACATAAGCTATTTAAATGATTATGCAAGTCTTTGCTGTACATTAGATCTAATTTTATAATAATTATTTTTAAAGAACACTTTCATAATATATGAGAGGTTCAGATTAGGTCTTGCAGACAGATGTCGTACATATTTTTAAAGTAATAATGCAGGATAAAATAAAATATGTTTTGTTATACAACATTAATATTTTGTCTAAAGTAAGTTTCTTTTGGGGCTTGATCACGTTTTGTTTTAAATGTAATTTCTGTGATAGGAAGAGACCACTCTGATGGCTGCAAGAAAATATGTACTGAACCTCACTCTGTAATTTAAAAATAACTGTGAAATGCAAGATAGAGAATTAAATAAGAAGGTTCTTAAAAAACAGAGAGAAGGAAACTGAACTGTTTGCAGTAAGTCTAGACGTGGAAAAAAATCACTCTACAAACAGAACATCCTGTTACAGATGTTGCAAGTGCACAATGGATAACTCTCCAAACACCCCTCACATAATTCAGTGGTGAACTTTAGAACTGAGATGCAACAATTGAGACTGTAATACCTATCTCCAGAGGCTTATGTGTCCCCTAGTTTTCTTATTTATCTCCTTCTCCCCTGTTTTTCCCGAGGCTCCTTTCAATCTACAGAAAAATAAAACATTCAAATATATTCTTCAGTCTGGAAAGAAATGTCAGTGTCTTCTATTCCTCTTTCCATTTATTTTTTTCTCTGATTTTCAGAAAGTCACTTCCACAGACCCAAGTATCATGGATATATTTTGTAATATTTTGAAATAGAAATTTTTCAAGGAAATTCTTCACAATTCACAGAGAACTTGAGCATCTAAGAAGAAAATCAGAAGTTTCTGATTGTACCCCATGGTTGCTGTTGTAATGGAAAGCCAAACAACAGATCATAGAGGGAAGAGATAAAGTTAACCCCTTTCTCATAAAGTCGTTACCAAGCCAGTGGATCCTGAGGCAAAATCATTCATTTGAAAAAGGCTTGAGGTCATCCAAAGCGAGGAAATTGTTTATAAAGAAGTATCATAAATTTTAAGAAAATTAATATTAATATTAGGAGAAAAATTTGAATTGTTTGGGTTGTGTGTAATATAATATCTCTATAGTGTCTCTTTTCATTTTCCCATGCCAGAACAGTTTTGGGATTATCTTTGAAACATTGAGGGTATCCAGATTAATATTTGCTAAATGAGCTGCCTTGGGAGCTCACCAATCAAGACACCTGCTTGAAATCTTCCCCACAACTTTTCAAAGAGTATCATGAAGCCCAGCAGGCCTTCACACAACAAAAAGACTGCCTAAGTGATAGAATTCAGAAGGCTTTCAAATGTCTGAGTTCTGACATTTACTGCAACATTGCTGACAAAAGAAAACCAAAATCACAGAAGATACCTCCTCAATTATCATCATTTAGGGAATGAGAAACTAGAGTCAAGAAATGGACTAAATATTTAAAGCAGTTTCTTCATAAATATAGATATTTAAGGGGTGGTGAGTAGATTCGAGATACAACTGTCTGTAAGGATGTACCTGAGTTGGAAATACCTGAGTATTCTCATTGTGAATCCAATATTGGACTGATATTATCGATTTTACTTAATCTCAGAATTTGATAAGATCCAGGTTATAGTTGAGGCTTCGTTTTGTTTTCGCTTGAAATGAAGAGAGAGCTAACAGTTGAATTCTTTGCCTAAAGTCATAGACATGGAAAAATATGGAGTTTGCTCAGCATTGAGTCCTCCTCGAAGTTCCTCTGTGTATGCCATTATTACCCTGTCTTTTTTTTTTTATTGTAATAGCTTTTATTTACAGTTCTGACTTAAGTGTACACTAATGCATATGTATGACTGATGGGGAAGCTCAGTCAATCACATTCTGTTTAGGGTGTGTCTCCTGGGACCAAAGAAAACAAAACAAAACAAAATCCAGATGTGCTTGGCTCTGCCCTTTTTGTTTCCTGTGCTTCTGGATCGCTGGAACCCTAGTTTTGTAAGTTCCCTTTCTTCTGTTTATTAAAGCTAAATATTTTATATTAAGCTAGTCTGGTTAATTCTAACTACCGATCGACCATACCCTTCATGTGACAGATGTGGTCCCCAGTCTATGAAACTGTTTAAGACAAAGAAGGACATTTGGGGCATAGAATCCAATGAAAACAAATGAGTCCTCCACAAGAAGTCCTTGAAAGAGCTTAGCCCACATCCTCCTTCTCTCTTGGCTTCTCATATGCCAGGAGCTGAGCCCTCCTCTGCATCAGCTCTTTCTAATTCTTACATTCAAGGTTTGCCAGTACTTCTTCAACGATCCACAAAACCTGCTTTTCTGTAGAAAAATACAACATCAGTTCTTCTCTTTCACGTTTCATCTATAGGTCAAATTTTCAAAGCTCTTAAGCAGGAAACAGTAACTTTCTAACCTTCGCATGACTTAATGTTGCACACTGCATTATTAAGGAAAAATGCTTGCTTGGAGAATTTAAATTCTAATTTTATTTGGTTGGGGGCTTAACACCAGCTCCTGGCATCCTTTTTGAAATGTTGGGTGGAAAGCTTCATTTCAAGCCATCCATTTCAAGCCATCCCCCCTGGGAGTTGCCACAGTCCAGAATGTACCTCCAAGAAAGCCAGCCAAACAGCAACCTCTCTCCAGTGGGGGTCAAGAAACCCTCCTCCCCCGAGAATGAACATGTGGTCTTTCCGGTTCGCCTTTCCCCTCTCCAGTGTTTACCGGGAAGGGGGCCACCACTTAGCACTGGCATCCGTTAAACCTGAGCCTTTTCTAATTTTGTTTGATTTAGTTTCATTTGAATTATTGCATCAGCAGAGAGGTTCACTAGGCCAAAAATAAAAGAGAATAACATTTATATGTTAACATCGTTTAGTAATTCTCCCTCCCACTATTCTCTCTCTCCCTTCAATCTCCTCCTTGTTCTTCCTTCTTTTTCCTTCTCCATTTCTTTCTCTTTCAGTCTCTTTTTTCCATCTGCCCCATGCTCTGCTAGTGACTCAAGTTCAAAGTAAACTATGAATCACATACAGGTGTCTGCCTGCATGGCTCACAAATACAAGGCTTCCTTTTGCAAGAATAGCTCTCCTCTCTCCTGACTGAATTGGTTCCTCCTGCACCCCCACCATCCCTATGGCTTTCCCTCTATTTTTAGATAGACATTCTGAAGTCTTAATATATCAATGACATTTATAACACATGTTAATATCTAAAACGTCAATGCTCTATTTGTAGCAATGACTGCTGATGTGGTGAGATGCTTTTGTTATGTCAGTGACTTTATTATAAATAGGATGAAACTGTGAGCTCCTTTTGGAAAATTAAAGAATAATACTAAAGCACTCTCTGTCCTAGTTTGTTCAACCATCAGCCTCAATAAAAAGGTTGTATTTTATTATTTTGTGGAGGTGCACATTTTATAAATTACTCTTTATAAGTTCAGAGTGAGTTTCTGTCTCTTAGAATAGAAGACAGCAGGCTTTTCTGGATGATGCATTAGAGCAGAAAGTGTGGACACCTGGGGATCCATTTTATAATCTTGTAATTTCTCATGCCCTCTGTGGTGACTAGCACCTTGGATCTCTGGAGGTGGCCAGTACTAGGGTTTTATATGAAACCTATAATGCTGATCTGTGCCTTCACATTTTACTCATCATTAAAGTGCATTTGACAATTACAGGCTAAAAGCATTTGTGTTGGGTGAAGTTAGGAAAGGGCAAAAACTGGTGCTGGGTGATTTGGAAGAAACATTGTACTTCTCTGAGCTGCATTTTCATCTCTAAAATATTGAAAATAAGTGAATCTACTGAAAAGAGATAGTGAAACTATAATGATATATATATATATATCATTATATATATATGTGTGTGTATGCATAGAATTAAAAGATGAATAAATGTTTGAGTAGTAATCATTGTTCATTTTGTTTCAATGATACTTATTTCTATCTTGTTGTTAAAGAATGTTTTGCTCTGCAAATCTGGTTGACCTGATATTTATCTCAACTCTACAGTGTAGCATGTGCCACTTTCTAATTATTCTGTTTTGCTATTTCTTTTGCTTAGGGCTTTCATGCATCCTTATAATGTACTTTGGTCAAATCTGTCCCCACATTCCATCTGCTCCAATTCTTTCCATACTCTACCTCTACCCTCTCCTTTCAGCTTCATGTAGTCTTCCTCTATTAAAAAAAAGAAGAAGAAAAGAGAACCTCATTGTTCCTACTTTGTGCTACCACTATGGAAAAACTCTACCAGTATGGAACCATCAACTAGATGCTGAATAACCTTTTAGGGTCCTAGTCACTTTAGAAAAATGACTATTCATTTTCTACCAACCATCCATTGCCACTCGCTTCTCAGACAGTAATAAAACTTTATGAGTCCCTCCATAATTCGTGCTGATACGTTGACTGTGTTGATCCTATGTAGGAGGTCTTGGGCATACAAGGTTCCTGAGAGTTCATGTATACTATTGCCCTTTCAAGTCTTGAAAGCAGTGTTTGTATTAGCAGTCTACAGCATATGACTTTTATAGTTTTTCTACCCATTCTTCTGTAATGATTGCAGTGACTTTGGAAAAAAGGGTATGATATAAATGTTCCAGTTAGGTCTCTGCACTCTGAAGGTTCTTTTTCTCTGCATGTTATCCTGTTGTGCTCTCTGTGCTAACTATAATATATTGTTAAAAGAAGCTTCTCTGGTGAAATTTCTGAAATGCAGCCTCTGGTTAAGAAGACAAGAACATAGAAGAAAGTTTCACGCCATGTCCAATTAAAAGAATAAAAATAATCAGGTTCTCTCTTATGCACTAAAACTTAAATGTGTTCATTTCTCCATTAATCGCACCCAGTATGAGTTCTTTTATTCTTTTATACAAAGCAGGTCATATTCCCATTGTTACAATAGCAGCACAATTATTTTTGGAGAAACTCAACAACCATCAAGCTTTCATGATTGAGATTAGTAGCCCTGACCAAAGGGGATAAAAGACACAAGGGAGTTTATAATGTACTACCTTTGCCATGTGATGATTTTAACAAGAAAGGGCCTTCAATGATCTTCACAAAGAATCTTTCATGAACACTACAGCTGCTGGTATCCTGATCTTTGATCTCGATCTCTTGTTCTTCAAAATTGCAAAAAATAAATTTCAAAGATTGCTCTATTGCTCAATTTATGGTATTTTTCTTTGAAAGAACAAGTGAAATAAGACACAGGCATTATTTTATCTTGCTATTTACTCTTCCCATGTATTCTTTTAACTCACTCTTTAAATCCAACATAGACATCACCTCCACTAGAATCATTTGCCCAATCTGCACTTTATCTCTCTGACGTGTCATAGATTCATCTATTGGTTTTGTGATTGACTATTCTGTACTGATTGTTCTATCATTCCTCAGATCATGCTTTTGTTGAAGAATGAACTTAGGGTTGTTCTTTATATTCCATGACACAGATCACAAATAGAATGATTCTGTGTCAGTTTACTGAGTTGTGCATATTTCTAATGTCTTGTGACACATTCTTCTTTTAATAGGTGAATCAACCATAGTTTCTGCTGATTTTCTTTTAGTCAAACACATCTTTACCTGTTCATCACATCTTGAAGAACATGTTGATTACTTTGATTTAATCATGCCACATTGCATACATATTTCAAAATATCACATTGTATTTCATAACAGCATAGAGTTATAATTAATTAATCACTTCTTATTTCAAATGCAGATTGGATACTACTCATCTTTTTTCAAATGCACCAACTTTGGAAATTTCTGCATATAAACTGATCGCAAGACTATTTGAGACTCATGGTAAAGATGAGTCACACTGTACTAAGTATTGACATCATATTGGACTATAAAGTTCTGACCCTGCATCTGTGGCTGACCACAATCAGCATCTTCTTTTTGTAACTGATGCTGTCAAGGTTGATTATCACAGCTATGCTTCAGTCTTCATGTCCACTTTGGTCTTTCCTTAGGATTCAAGTGTGAGTCTAGTTTGTTCCATATGTGTTCCCATCTGCTTGAATTGGTATCACCAGGCATCTGTGTCTCATGAAAAAAATCACAGCGGTTCAAGTGGAGAGACAAATCTATATAAGTACATATTTGTCCCTTTTCATATCATGGCTGCAAAGAAGGCAGGAAGCAAATGCAGGAAGATCACTGTGAGCATAAGGACAGTATGAGTGAGTTTAAAACCTGAATTATAGAGTGAGACCCTGTCACAGGAGAGCAAAATGAAGTGCTAGGGAGATGGCTGTCAGAAGAACGCTTGTCATCCTAACTTGAAGGTTTGAGTTCGGGTTCCCAGAAACCACATGAAAAGCTGGATGCCATACAGATCTTTCACTTGCTTGGTGAGAGTTATCCCAAAATATTTTTTTATTATTGAGGCTTTTGTGAAGGGTGTCATTTTCTTGATTTATTTCTCAGTCTTTTTATTGTGTATGTAATAGAGCCACTGATTTATTGTTAATTTTATTTTAAATTAAAGCCACACTTCTTACCCCATACCTCCACACCCCAAACCCAACCCCTGTCCACTCCCTCTAACAGGTAAGAGCTTCCATAGTGAGTCAACAAGATCTGGTTCATTAAACTGGGGCAGCACAAAGCTCCTCCCCCAATCATTAAGATGGAGTATGGCATCCCACCATAGGGAATGTGGTCCTATAAGCTAGGTCATACACCATGGACAGATCCTGGTCTTACTTCAGAAATCTCAGAGATAGTTCAAGCTTCAAGGCTGTCTCCCACATATGGAAGGCCGAGTTTGGTCTCATGGAGGCTCCACAGCTGTCAATGTAGAGTTCATGAGTTTCTATAAGCTTGGTTCAACTGTCTCTGTAGGTTTTTCCATAATGATCCTGACCTCCCTTGCTCATATATTCCTCCTCCCTCTCTTCACTTAGATTTCTAGAGCTCAGCATGTTGCTTGGTTGTAGATCTCTGCATCTGGTCCTGTCAGCTGCTGGATGAAAACTCTATGATGACAGTTGGTGTATTCACCAATCTGATTATAGGGGAAGGTCAGTTCAGGCAACCTTTCCACTAGGAGTCTTATCTGGGGTCATCCTTGTGGGTTCCTGAGAATTTTCCTAGCACCAGGTTTCTCCCTAAAACCATCGTAGCTTTTCCTACCGTGTTCTCTTTTTCATTGTTCTCCCACTTCTTCCCTCTCCTCCCTTGACCATCCCATTCCCTTACATTCTCACCTCCCATACCCTTCTATTTACCCCTCCCTTCACCCCCTGTTTACCCAAGAGACCTCATCTAATTGACCTTCCCTGTGCAATTCATGTGTCCCTCTTAGGGTCTTCAGTGTTACCTAGATTATCTGGAGCTGTAGATTGTACTCTGGTTAACACTTATTTTATATCTAATATCCGCTTATGTGTGAGTACATAACCATATTTGAGTTCTCAGCCTGGGTTATATGACTCAGAATTTTTTTTTCTATTTCCATCTATTTGGCTGCAAATTTTATGATGTCATTATTTTTTTCTTTTACAACTTGAGCTATACTCCTTTATGTAAAGGTACCACTTTTTTTGTAAATCCATTCTTCAGTTGAAAGGGGCATTTAGGTAGTTTACAGATTCTGGATATTATGAGTAACGTTACTATGAACCTTGCTAAGAAAGTGTCCTTATGGTTTGATTTACTATCCTTTGAATAATGGCCAAGAGTGGTATCACTCAGTCTTAAAGTAGAGTGATTCCCAATTTTCTGACAAACTGACATACTGATTTCCAGAGTGGTTGAACAAGTTTGGACCCAAACCACAAGTGGAAGAATATAACATGACTCCAAATCTTCTCCAAAATAAGCTGTCTTCAGTACTTTTGATTGTAGCCATTCTGAAAAGTGTCTTTTTGATTTGCATTTCCCTGATGATTAAAGACATTGAGCATTAAAGACGTTGTCTTTCAGCCATTTGAGATTCTTAGGCTGAGAAGTCTCTGTTTAGCTCTGTACCCCATTTTTAAAAATAGAATTATTTTGTATTTTGATGTCTAACTTCTTGAGCTTTTTGTATATTTTGGAGATCAGCCCTCTGGCAGATGTGGGGTTGAGGAAGATTTTTCCCATTCTATAGGCTTTCATTTTGGCCTATTTACTGTCATTTACCTTACAGAAGCCTTTTGGTTTCACGAAATCCATTTGTTGATTTTTGCTCTCAGAGTCTGTGCTACTGGTGCTATATTTAGCAAGTTTTCTCTTGTTTCAATGCATTCAAGGCTACTTCCCACTTTCTCTTCTATCAGGTTCAATGTGACTATACTTATATTGAGGTCTTTGATCTATTTAGACTTGAGTTTTGTGCATGGTAATAGATACAATTCTATTTTCAGTTTCTACATGTTGTCATCCAGTTATGCCAGAACCATTAGTTAAAGATACTTTCTTTCTTCCATTGTACCTTTTTGGTTTCTTTGCAAAAACTTAGGTGTTCATAGTTGTGTGAATTAATGTATGGATCTTTGATTAGATTCCATTGGTCCACATGTCAGTTCTTACAGCAATACTAAGCTATTTTTACTACTATCATTCTATAGTGGAGTTTGAAGTCAGGGATGGTGATGCCTCTGGAATTTCCTTATGATGCAGGATTGTTTTAGATCTTCTGGGATTTTTTTTGTTTTCCATATGAAGTTGAGTATTGTTTTTTCAAGGCCTATGAAGAATTGTGTTGGGATTTTGATGGGGATGTCATTTAATCTGTAGATTGCTTTTGGTAAGATTGACATCTTTATTAGGTTGATCCTACCTATCCAAGAACATTGGATATCTTTGATTTTCTGATACTTTCCTCAATTTCTTTCTTGTCATACATGCCTTTGACTAGTTTGGTTAGAGTTACCCCAACATATTTTATATTGTGGCTATCGTAAAGGGTAATGTTTCTCTCTTTTCTTTCTTAACATATTTATCATTTGTTTACAGAAAGGCTAATTATTTTTTTGAGTTGTTCTTGTATCCCACTACATTACTAAAAGAGTTTATCACCTGTAGGTGCTCCTAGGTAGACTTTTTTTATGGAGATCACTAATATATACCATCATATCATTTGCAAAAAAAACATTAATTTGACTTCTTTATTTACGATTTTTATCCCCTCGTGCTATGGAACAATGGTCCTGTACCCTATAAAGATATCACATGTATTGCTTTAATAAAATGCCGATTGGCCAGAAGGCAGGCAGGAAGAATAGGTGGGGCAACCAGAACAGGAGAATTCTAGGAAGAGGAAAGCCTCAGTCTGTATTTACCACCCAGATGCAGAGGATGCAAGATGAAACTGCCTCCCTGATAAAAGGTACCAAGTCACGTGGCTAACACAGTCAAGAATAATGGGTTAATATATGGTGTAAGAGTTAGTTAATAAGAAAGCCTGAGCTAATATTTCAGCCAGTTTATAATTAATGTAGGCCTCTGTGTGTTTCTTTGGAACTGATCAGCTATGAGATGGGCAGGACAAAACCACTGTTAACACCCTTGATCTCCTTATTGCTCTAGCTAGAACTTCAAGTACTATATTGAATAGATATGGAGAGAGTAAACAGCTTGTCTCCTTCTTAATTTTAATGGAATTGCTTTGAGTTTCTTGACATTTAGTTTATGTCAGTTGTAGGCTCACTGCAATTTGTCATTATTATGTTTAGATATTTTCCTTTTATCCATAACCTCTTTAAGACATTTATCATGAAAGGGTGTTGGAATTTGTCAAAGGCATTTGCAGTATCTAATAAGATGATCATATTTTTTTTCTTTCAGTTTCTTTATATCGTGAATTACATTGACAGATTGATGTATGTTGAACTAACCCTGCAGCTGTGAGAAGCCTACTTGAACAGGGTGCATAATTTTATGATGTGTTACTGAATTCTTTTTGCAGTATTTTATTGAATATTTTTGTATCAATGTTCATGAGAAAGATTGGTCTGTAGTTCTCTTTCTTTGTTGAATCTTTGTGTGCTTTGGGTATTAGGCTAAGTGAAGAGTCATAAAAGGAGTTCGGAATATTCTTTGTGTTTCTATTGTGTGGAACAATTTGAGGAGTATTGGTACTAGTTCTTCTTTGAAATTCTGGTAGAATTCTATGCTGAAGCCATTTAGTACTCGGCTTTTTTGGTTGGGAGACTTTTGATGACTGTGTCTATTTCCATAGGGGTTATAAGTCTATTTAAATTGTTTATCTGGTCTTGATTTAATTTTGGGATCTGGAACCTATCAAGAAAGTTGTCCATTTCGTTTAAATTTTTCAGTTTTGTGGAGTACAGTTTTTTGACGTATGATTTGATGATTTTCTGGATTCCCTCAGTGCCTGTTCTACTTTTCATTTCTGATTTTGTTAATTTGGATATTATCTCACTGCCTTTGGTTAATTTGAATATGATTTATCTACATTGTTGATTTTCTCAAAGAACCAACTCTTTGTTTCTTTCATTATATGTATTGGTCTCTTTGCTTCTATTTTAATGATTTCAACCCTCAATTTGATTATTTATGGTATCTATTCCACCTTGGTGAATTTGCTTCTTTTTGTTCTAGAGCTTTCAGGTGAGCTGTTTATTGGTTAGTGTGGAATTTCTTCAGCTTTTTTATGTAGGCATTTCATACTATAAACTTTTCCCTTAGTACTGTTTTCATAGAGTCCCATAAGTTTGGGTATGTTGTACCTTCATTTTTGTTGAATTCTGTGAGTTTGTAAGCTTTCTGGAATATGCCATAGTGATTTGGTAAAATATATGGAGTTATTCTGATTTCTTTTTAATCTACTGAGATTTTTTGTGTGTGTGTATGAGTATGTGGTCAGTTTTAGAGAAGGTTCCATGAGGTGCTAAGAGAAAAGTATATTATTTTGTGTTTGGGTAGAATGTTCTATGTATAACTACTTAGTCCATTTGAAGCATAACATCTTATAGTTCCCTTGTTTCTCTGATAATTTTTTGTCTGGCAGACCTGTCTATTTGTGAGAGTGGAGTGCTGAAAACTCAGATTTTCCATTTCCAGGATTCCATTGTTTGTGTTTACTTTATTGCCTCTTTTTCAATTTTCAAGTCTTGAACTTTGTCCTTTTCTTTTCTTTCTTTGTTCTTTCTTGGCTTTCTTTAAGAGATTTATTGATTTCTTCTATTTTTTTGTTTGTTTGTCTTTTCCTCTATTTCTTTATAGGAAGCTTTCATTTCCTCTGTAAGGTTCTCTATCATCTTCATGAAGATTTTTTAACGTCATTTTCTTCTGCTTTTTCTGGGTGGCTTTTTCAGGTCTTCCTGTTATAGTACTATTAGATTCTGGTGGTTCCATTTTGCTCTTTAAGTTGTAAAATGTATTATTTCATTGTCAGCTACCCACTTTTATCCCTATTGGTGTAGGCCATACCTTTGCATCTTCATTTTATCTTTCCATCCTTGTCTGTGTTTCAGGGAGTCACTTTTGGTTTGCTCTGTGCAGTCACTGTCTGTGTATCTAGGAACCACTGAAATCTTGAGAGATGGGTGGCAACTGAAGCAGCCTGAGGTTTTGCCCCAGGGCCTAAGAACTAAAGACTGGGCTCTCCATCTGAGAGGCTGGTCAGTCACCTCCTGGTCCACTCTGTGCAGTAGTAGTCTGTGTCTCTGGGAGATGCTGAGGTCATGGGAGATTAGCATGATTTTTTTTTTTTGAGTGAATCTTGTATCCAGCCATTCCACTAAAGGTGTTTATCAGGTGATGGTGTTTCCCAGTAAAAATTTTTGGGTCACTTATATATACTATCATGTCATTTGAAAATAGTGATACTTTGACGTCTTTTCCAATTTGCATCCCATTGATCTCCATTTGTTATCTTACTGCTCTTGCTGGACTTCAAGTGCTATGTTGAATATAGATGGAGAGAGTGGATAGCCTTGTCTTGTTCTTGATTTTAGTGGAATTGTTTTAAGTTCCTTTCTGTTTAATTTGATATTGCCTGGCTGTTTGTTGCATATTACTTTATTTATGTGTAGGTATGTCCCTTGTAACCCTGATCTCTTCAAGACTTTTATGGTGAAGCAGTGTTGTGTTTTCTCAAAGACCTTTTCAGCATCTAATGAGTTTATCACGCGTTGTTTTCTTTCAGTTTGTTTATATGGTGAATTACATTGACAGATTTTTGTGTGCTAAACTATCCATGTATCTCTGGTATGAAGCCTACTTAATCATGATGGATAATTTTGAAGCCTTTTTGGATTGGGAATATTTTTGAGTATATTTGTATCAATATTCATGAAGAAAATTGGTCTGTAAGTTTCTTTTTTTCTTGAGTTCTTGTATGGTCTGGGTATCAGGATGACTATGGCATCTTAGAAAGAATTTGGCATTGATTCTTCTGCTTCTATTTTTTGGAATATTGTGAGGCGTTTTAGTATTAGTCCTCCCTTAAAAGTCTGATAGAATTTTGCATGGAAACCATCTGACCCAGGGCTTTTTATTGATTTGCTGACTTTTAGTGACTGCTTCTATTTCCTTAGAGGATATGGGTCTCTAAATTGTTTATATAATCTTGCTTTAATTTTGGTATGTGATTTCTATCAAGAAAATTTTCCATTTCTTTTAGATTTTCCTATTTTGTGGAATGCAGGTTTTTGAAGTATGACCTAATGATTCTCTGAATTTCCTACCTGTGTGTTATTATATTTCCCTTTTCATATCTGATATTTTTTAATTTATATATACTCTTTATGTTTTTGTAGTTAGTTTGGTTAAGGGTTTGTCTATCTTGTTGATTTTTCTCAAAGATCTAACTTTGTTTCATTTCCTTTTGATAAAAAGGAAAAGAAAAGATCTAAAAGATGAAAAGGAAAGGAAAAGTTCTAACTTTGTTCATTTCATTTTTTTTTAAGTAAGCTTTATTAAATTATAAAAGTTTCCATTTCCGCCCCTCTTCCCAACACCCTCCCACTCCCCCCACTCCCTCTCCTCCTCCCTCTTCATCCCTTAGGGCAGTCAGGGTTTCCTGCCCTGTGGGAAGTTCAAGTTCCTCCCCCCCCCTCCAGGTCCAGGAGGTGAGTGTCCAAACTGACTTGATCCCCAAAATCCAGAATATGTAGAGGAAACAGGTCCCAGTGTCATAGTCAATGGCTTTTCAGAAAGACTCCGGGCCAGCCACATTCAGAGAATCCGGTCAAATTCTGAGAATCTGGTTATATCACTTCCCCGTTCAGTCCCAGTCCAACTGGCCTTGGTAAACTCTCATTAGATCCGTTCCATTGTATCAGTGGGTGATAGCATCCCTCGCAGTACTGATTTCGTTTTTCATGTTCTTCCTCCTTCTGTTCCTCATTTGGACCTCGGGGGGCTCAGTCCGGTGCTCCAATGTGGGTTTCCGACTTTATCGCCGTCCTTCGCCAGATGAAGGATCTATGGTGACAAGCAAAATATACATCAGTATGGTTATGGGCCACGGCCGATTCAGGCACCCTCTCCTCTGTCCAGAGAACAATCTGGGGGATCTCTCCTTGGACCTGGGATCCCATATATAATCAAGTCTCCTGTAAACCCTAAAATGACTCCCTTAGTTGAAAAATATTCTTCCCTGATCCCATATTCATCCTCCCTCCCTCCCCCCCATCCCAGGCCAACGAGCTTTCCCCATTCCTCCCCTACTCCCTTCTCTCTAACCCTCTCCCCTTCCATCAACCCTCCCAACCCCCATGCACACGAGGTTACCTGAGACTCTTGTCTATTTCCTACCTCCTGGTGGATAGGTAAATAATCTTCATCAGGTTCATCTCCTTATTTAGCTTCTCTAGGATCACGAATAATAGGCTCAAAGACCTTTAATTATGGTTAGAATCCACTAATGAGTGAATACATACCGTGTTCCTCTTTTTGGGTCTGGCTCACCTCACTCAGTAAAGCGTTTTCTATTTCCATCCATTTGCATGCAAAATTCAAGATGTCATTGTTTTTTACCGCTGAGTAAAACTCTAATGTGTATATGTTCCACACCTTTTTTACCCATTCTTCTATTGAGGGGCACCTAGGCTGTTTCCAGGTTCTGGCTATTACAAATAGTGCTGCTATGAACATAGTAGAACAAATGCTTTTGTAGTATGTTAGGGAATCTTTAGGGTATATTCCGAAGAGTGGAATTGCTGGGTCCTGAGGGAGGTTGACTCCCAGTTTCCTGAGAAACCGCCACACTGATTTCCACAGTGGCTGCACGAGTTTGCATTCCCACCAACAATGGATGAGTGTTCCCCTCACCCCACATCCTCTCCAGCATAGGCTATCATTGGTGTTTTTGACTTTAGCTATTCTGACAGGTGTAAGATGGTATCTCAAAGTGGTTTTGATTTGCATTTCCCTGATCGCTAAGGAGGTTGAGCATGACCTTAAGTGTCTTCTGGCCATTCGAAGGTCATCTGTTGTGAATTCTCTGTTAAGTTCAGTACCCCATTTTTTAATTGGGTTAATTAGAGATTTAGTGCCTAGTTTCTTGAGTTCTTTGTATATTTTGGAGATCAGTCCTTTGTCTGATGAGGGGTTGGTGAAGATCTTCTCCCAGTCAGAAGGCAGCCTTTTTGTCCTACTGACAGTGTCCTTTGCTTTACAGAAGCTTCTCAGTTTCAGTAGATCCCATTTATTCATTGTTTCTCTTGTTGTATGTGCTGCTGGGGTCCTACTTAGGAAGAGGGCTCCTGTGCCTATATCTTGTAGACTACTTCCCACTTTCTCTTCTATCAGGTTCAAAGTGGACGGATTAATGTTGATGTCTTTAATCCATTTGGACTTGATTTTTGTGCATGGTGATAGATATGGATCTACTTTCATTTTTTTACAGGTTGACATCCAGTTATGCCAGCACCATTTGTTAAAGATGCTTTCCTTCTTCCATTGTATACCTTTAGCTCCCTTGTCAAAAATTAGGTGCTCATAGGTTTGTGGGTTAATATCCGGGTCTTCTATTCAATTCCAAAGGTCGATTTCTCTGTTCTTATGCCAATACCAAGCTGTTTTCAATACTGTAGCTCTATAATAGAGTTTGAAGTCAGGGATGGTAATGCCTCCAGAAGTTCCTTTATTGTATAAGATTGTTTTGGCTATCCTGGGTTTTTTGTTTTGCCATATAAACTTGATCATTGTTCTCTCAAGGTCTGTGAAGAAGTTTGATGGGATTTTGATGGGGATTGCATTGAATCTATAGATTGCTTTTGGTAGAATTGCCATTTTTACTATGTTGATTCTCCCAATCCAAGAGCAGGGAAGGTCTTTCCATTTTCTGGTATCCTCCTCAATTTCTTTCTTCAAGGACTTAAAGTTTTTGTCAAATAGGTCTTTCACTTCCTTGGTTAGAGTAACCCCAAGATATTTTATGCTATTTGTGGCTATCATGAAAGGTGATGTTTCTCTGATTTCCCTCTCTGCTTCTTTATCCTTTGTGTATAGGAAGGCCACTGATTTTTTGGAGTTGATCTTGTATCCTGCCACGTTACTAAAGGTGTTTATCAGCTGTAGGAGTTCTTTGGTAGAGTTTTTGGGGTCACTTATGTAAACTATCATATCGTCAGCAAATAACGAAAGTTTGACTTCATCCTTTCCAATACGAATCCCCTTGATCTCCTTATGTTGTCCTATTGCTATTGCTAGAACTTCAAGCACTATATTGAAGAGGTATGGAGAGAGTGGACAGCCTTGTCGCGTTCCTGATTTTAGTGGAAAGGCTTTGAGTTTCTCTCCATTCAGTTTGATGTTAGCTGTCGGCTTGCTGTATATTGCTTTTATTATATTTAGGTATGATCCTTGTATCCCCAGTCTCTCCAACACCTTTATCATAAATGGGTGTTGAATTTTGTCAAATGCTTTTTCAGCATCTAGTGAGATGATCATATGGTTTTTTTCTTTCAGTTTATTTATATGATGGATTACATTGATAGATTTGCGAATGTTGAACCAGCCCTGCATCTCTGGAATGAAGCCGACTTGATCATAATGGATAATTTTTCTAATGTGCTCTTGGATACGGTTTGCCAGTATTTTATTGAGAATTTTCGGGTCATTGTTCATGAGTGAGATTGGCCTGTAATTTTCTTTCTTGGTTGTGTCTTTGTGTGGTTTTGGTATTAGGGTAACTGTAGCTTCATAAAAGGAGTTAGGCAATGACTCTTCTGTTTCTATATTGTGGAATACGTTAAGGAGTATAGGTATTAGCTCTTCCTGGAAGTTCTGGTAGAATTCTGCATTGAAACCATCTGGTCCTGGGCTTTTTTTGGTAGGGAGATTTTTGATAACTGCTTCTAATTCTTCGCGACTAACAGGTCTATTTAGATTGTTCACCTGTTCTTGGTTCAACTTTGGTATATGGTACTTATCTAAAAAAATGTCCATTTCTTTTACATTTTCCAACTTTGTGGCATATAAACTTTCGTAGTAAGATCTAATGATTCTCTGAATTTCCTCTGTGTCTGTGGTTATGTCCCCCTTTTCATTTCTGATCCTATTAATTTGCACGTTCTCTCTCTGCCGTTTGATTAGTTTGGATAGGGGTTTGTCAATCTTGTTGATTTTCTCCAGGAACCAGCTTTTTGATTCATTGATTCTTTGGATTGTTTTCTCTGTTTCTATTTTGTTGATTTCAGCCCTCAGTTTGATTATTTCCAGTCTTCTACTCCTCCTGGGTGAATCAGCTTCTTTTTTTTCTAGAGCTTTCAAGTATGCTGTTAGGTCTCCAATGTGTGCTTTCTCCGTTTTCTTTATTTGGGCACCTATTGCTATGAACTTTCCTCTTAGCACTGCTTTCATAGTGTCCCATAGGTTTGAGTATGTTGTGTCTTTGTTTACATTAAATTCAAGGAAGTCTTTAATTTCTTTCTTAATTTCGTCCTTGACCCAGGGGTGATTTAGTAGTTGACTGTTCAACTTCCATGAGTTTGTTGACTTCCTGGGGTTAGCATTGTTGTTGAATTCTAATTTTAATCCATGGTGATCTGACAAGACACAGGTGGTTACTAATATTTTTTTGTATCTGTGGAAGTTTGCTTTGTTACCGAGTATGTGGTCAATCTTCGAGAAGGTTCCATGAACTGCAGAGAAGAAGGTATATTCTTTCCTATTTGGGTGGAGTGTTCTATAGATGTCTGTTAAGTCCATTTGATTCAATACCTCCAATAAATCTCTTAATTCTCTGTTTGGTTTCTGTCTGATTGACCTGTCCATTGGTGAGAGAGGAGTGTTGAAGTCTCCTACTATTAGCGTGTGTGGTTTGATGACTGCCTTGAGTTCTAGAAGAGTTTCTTTTACATAAGTGGGTGCCTTTATATTAGGGGCATAGATATTCAGGATTGAGACTTCTTCCTGATGAGTTGTTCCTGTTATGAGTATGAAATGTCCATCTCCATTTCTTCTGATTGATTTTAGTTTGAAGTCGATTTTGTTAGATATTAGAATGGCCACACCCGCTTGTTTCTTAGGTCCATTTGCTTGGAAAACCTTTTCCCAACCCTTTACTCTGAGTAGGTGTCTGTCTTTGTGGTTGAGGTGTGTTTCTTGTAAACAGCAGAATGTTGGATCCTGTTTTCGTATCCAATCTCTAAGTCTGTGCCTCTTTATAGGTGAATTGAGTCCATTGATATTAAGAGATATTAATGACCAGTGGTTGTTGACTCGAGTCATTTTTTTGGGGGGGGGTAGTAGAGTGTATGTGTTTTCCTTCTTTGAGTTGTGCTAGTGAAGGGTCGCTAGATGTCTGAGTTATTGAAGTCAGTGTTGGCAATGTTGGATTCCTTGGGATGTAATTTTCCTTCTAATATTCTCTGTAAGGCTGGATTAGTAGTTACGTATTGTTTAAATTTGTTTTTATCCTGGAATATTTTGTTTTCTCCGTTGATAGTGAATGAAAGCTTGGCTGGGTATATTAATCTGGGCTTGCATCCATGGTCCCTTAGTTTCTGCAGTACCTCTATCCAGGACCTTCTGGCTTTCATGGTTTCTATAGAGAAGTCTGGTGTAAGTCTGATAGGTTTACCTTTATAGGTTACTTGACCTTTTTCCTTTGCAGCTCTTAATATCCTTTCTTTAATCTGACTGCTTTGTGTTTTGATTATTATATGGCGAGGGGATGTTTTTTTCTGATCCAGTCTATTCGGTGTTCTGTATGCTTCTTGCACCTTCATAGGAATATCACTCTTTAGGATGGGAAAGTTTTCTTCTATAATTTTGTTGAATATATTTTCTGGACCTTTGGTCTGCAATTCTTCTCCTTCTTCTACTCCTATTATTCTTAGATTTGGTTTTTTTATTATGTCCCATATTTCCTGAATGTTTTGTGATGAGAATTTGTTGGATTTGCTGTTTTCTTTGGTCAGGGCATTTATTTTCTCTATGGTGTCTTCATAATCTGAGATTCGTTCTTCTATCTCTTGTATTCTATTGGTTATGCTTGTTCCTGAAGTCTCTGTTTGTTTACCTAGATTTTCCATATCCAGCCGGCCCTCGGTTTGTGTTTTCTTCACTGCCTCCATTTCAGTTTTCAATTCTTGAACTGATTCCATTACCTGTTTGATTGTTTTTTCTTGGTTTCCCAGGGTATCATTTACGAATTTACTTATTTCTTCAAACTTTTTGTTATATTTGTCTTCTATTTCTTTACTCATTTCTTCCATCTTTTTGTTATATTTCTCTTCTATTTCTTTAAGTGAGTTATTCATACCCTGTTTAAGAGACTCTATTGCTTTTATAATGACACTGTTTTCCACTTCTTCCGGTATAGGGTGTTCAAGTCCTTCTGTCATAAGATCGCTGGGATCTGGTGATTTCATGTTGTTTTTCAGATTGTTGGAGGAATTCTTGCCTTGGCGCCTGCCCATCTCTTCCTTCAGATGCTCTCCAATGGCTCTTCCCTCCGCTGGGTCTTTTGCTACTGGATTAATGCCCCTTGCTACACCAGGAATCACTTTGCCTGCAGCCTTAGGTTGCTGCAGGCAGACTATTAGAACAAAGGGATTTCCGTCCCTTTGCACTCACCGCCTGTTCGTCCCGAGGTGCCCACCCCGGCTGAGATGGAGGAATTTAAGCCCCGAAAAAAGGAGAGGGGAGGGTATGGGTTCCAGGCAGAAAGCTGGGATGGCTTTGCAGGAGAGAGGGATTAGCTGGGGAAGCTGCCCCTTTGGAGTAGTCAGGGAGATAAGGGTGGTGGGAGTATTGTGTGTTCCCTAACCGGCCTTGTGTGGAGGTCAGGAACAATACACTTACCCCTCCACAGATTCGGAGCCCCTCGCTGGTCAGAGGTGCCCCTGCCTGCAGTCTTGGCTTGCTGCAGGCCGGCTTTTGGAACAAAGGGACTCCAGTCCCTTTCCACTCACCGCCTAACCTGGCCCACGGTGCCCACCCTGGCTGAGATGAAGGAATTTAAGCCCCGAAAAAAGGAGAGGGGAGGGTATGGGTTCCAGGCAGAAAGCTGGGATGGCGTTGCAGGAGAGAGGGATTAGCTGGGGAAGCTGCCCCTTTGGAGTAGTCAGGGAGATAAGGGTGGCGGGAGTATTGTGTGTTCCCTAACCGGCCTTGTGTGGAGGTCAGGAACAATACACTTACCCCTCCACAGGATCGGAGCCCCTCGCTGGTCAGAGGTGCCCCTGCCTGCAGTCTTGGCTTGCTGCAGGCCGGCTTTTGGAACAAAGGGACTCCAGACCCTTTGCACTCACCGCCTAACCTGGCCCGCGGTCTGTTCATTTCATTTTGAACAAATACAAAAATTCATTTGTATTGTTTTCTTTGTTTCTTTTTTTTTTTAATTGATTTCAGTCCTCAGTGTGATCAGTGCCTTTAGAGAGAGTTCACACCTGAGACTTCCTCGAGTGTCAGAACAAAAAGTTTGGATGGCTCAAAGACCGAAGATAGAACCAAAGAGGTTGAGAGGGGAAAAATAAACATAGTGATGCCTAAAGATAATCTGCTATCCTCATAGATTGGTAACTATCCCAATTGTTATTAAGAAACCTTCATCCATTGATGGAAGCAGATATGGAAACTTACAATCAAACACTAAGCCAAGCAAGAGGAACTGTTATTGTTGTGACTGTTCTTCTTCAATTTAAACTCCCTGAGGAAATATTCTAAAGACGCCAGTAAGGCCCATAATAATACATTTGTACGCATAGCAGCTTCTTCTGCATCTTGGCAGCTGTGAGTATAGGCTGTCTTGGTTCATCCCTAAATTTCCATACACTTTCAGATGGTAGAAGTTGGCTAAAAGCACAAAAGTTTGCCCCCCCCCCAACTTTCTTGCTGAAGAGAGGGAGGAAAGATTGTAGGAGATAGAGGGGTCAAAGACAACACAAGAAAATTCATAGAAACAACTAGCCCGGGCTTAGAAGGACTCATAGAATCTGAATCAACAAGCAGGGAACTTGATAGAACAGACCTAATTCCTCTACATATATGTGACAGTTGTGTAGCTTGGTCTATTTTTGGAACTTCTAACAGTGGGAGCAAGAAATATCCCTAACACTTTGGCTTGCATGGGGGAACATATTTCTCTTACTGGGTTGTCTTTTGCAGCCAATACAAGGAGAGGAGCTCAGTCCTACTGCAACCTGATATGCCATCCTTGATCCTCATAGGACACCTGCCTCTTTCCATCTGAAACACAAGAGAAGTGGATCTGGGCTCGCTGGGGACAGAGGGGAGATGGGGTGAGGGAATGGGATGAGAGGAGGGAGGAAAAACTGCTGCCAGGATATAAAATGAATGAATAAATTTATTTATTTTTTTAAAAAGCTATATGCGGCAGCTCATGGTTGTGAAACCAGTATTGGGAGGCAAAGGCACAAAGACCACTGGGGTTGGCTATGTGATCAGTCAGGCTGTCAGTGAGTTTTAGGTTTAGAGAACAACTCTATCAAAAAATAATGTGGAGAGCAATTAGGGAAGCACTTAATGTTGACCTATAGCTTCCAATTACATACCTGTGTAATGCCTGTGTATTCATGGGTACACATGTGTGGGTGCATGTGCACTCACCCTACACAGGCACATGGGCACACAGACACAGGCAAGCACACACACACACACACACATACACTAACATGCCAGAAGAAAAATTTAACAAAAGTTTTAATTTGAAGCAAAGCATTTCTGCACTAAGGCTCCCAGTATCCTCGTGTGTAAAACAGAAATAGGAATAGGATCTATCCAGTGAAGTATTTGCCAAAATTTCCAGGAAGAACAAATTTGAGAAATTGAAGGACATTCTGAATCAATTAACTATGATAGAAGGTGAGGGTAAAAGAAAAAAATAAAGATTTAAACAGGGTTTAAATAATATTAAGATATTTAGTCCTTATCATACAATGAATGCTCCATCATGACAGTGTTTTGAGCAACAAAACAGGGTATATCTTAGGTGTCTAGAAAACTTAGAAAAAAAACAGGGAAGTGTGTATCCTTAGATTTATATATGCATGGAACACACTTGGAAAATTCATCTTTCTAGTGGTGAGATAGAAGTGGAGCAGGGGTGGAGTATAGAGAAGGAAAAGAGGAGTTATGATGCTCTAAGTTTAGCTACTTGAAGATAATTTGCCAGAGGCCCAAATCCCAGTGTGTACAAGCCCGGAGGGCCCTAGTGGCGCATTGCTGCTTCCCCAACCAGCCCGCCTTCTAAGGACACCAGGAAAGGAAGAAAGTTGAGGAGGGGAAACTTTTGTGCTTCTAGCCACGTTCTCCCGTTTGAAATTTCTGTAGAGAAATGTAGGAATAAACCAAGACAGGTCTGTACTCATAGCTGCCAAAATGCAGAAGCAGCAGCTACGCTTACAGAGTTGTTGATACAGTGCCTTCCTGGTGTCTTTAGAAAAATTCCTCAGGGAGTTTAAATTGAAGTAGAGCAGTCACAGCACTAACAGCAACCCATCCTCCATGTGGAGTCAGTTACAAAACTACTTTCCCTTTTTTTAGACAGTAAGCAGAGTAGGTCATAAAATTACCGTGATTTGCGTGCTCACATCTCCTATGGGTTGGCATACTGGGATTGGAATACTGTGTGCGGCTGTTGTCAGTGCCCCACAGGGTGTGCTGACACTTTGCTTTCATTGTTTACCTTTACTGCTTAAAAAAAGAAAACTCTTTTTATTAAGTGCTTCTTTTTTAGTTTATTGTTTTAAAAATCTTTTCTGATTTTACATAGCAAACCCAGCTCCTACCCCTAGCCCTTCTCCCATTCCTCCCACCTTCCTACCACTCCACACCCCATCCACTCCTCAAAAAGAGTAAGCCTTCCCATGGGGAGTTAACAAAGTCTGGCACATCACTTTGAGGAAGGACCAAAACCATCCTCCCTATATCTAGGTTGGATAAGGTATTCCTCCAAAGAGAAATACCTTAATGGTCTCTCTCTCTCTCTCTCTCTCTCTCTCTCTCTCTCTCTCTCTCTCTCTCTCTTTCACACACACACACACACACACACAAGCTGGTCATTTTTTCTCCAATTTTTCTTTTCCTGAAACCCCAAGTCTAAGTATCTTGTTCCATTCCTGGGGGAAATATATCAGTCTGTAGTGGCTTGCTTCCTTTAAGGAGATTAATAATATTTTGCTTGATGGTCTGGAGATTTGCATGAATTGTAAAGAGAAGCAGAAAAATCTATTTTAGTTTGGAAACTAAGTTCTAGTGTTTAAATTACCAGGAATAATCTTTTTGTGTCATTGTATAGAGTAAAAGTGAGTACAGATGTTAAGATGTTGTCTAGAATTCATTCATTCATTCATTCATTCATTCATTCATTCATTCTTTTATTCAACAACTTGATAATCCAGATCATGCTTTAAACAGTACCATCTCCCAGAAAAAAAATAGGGGGAATAATTGCATGGTTATAATATAGCAGATAATCCATAAATATAAATAAAAATGGTTCCAGAAGTTTGGTATGGCTAGTCCTAGGACAATTCATAGATAATAAACATTTGGATTTTTTTAATTTTACTGATTTCTATTGAGCTCTCTATTTTTCTATGCTCCCCTCTCTGCCTCTCCCCTCCCTTTCAACTCTCCCCCAAGGTTCTCATGCTCCCAATTTACTCAGGAGATCTTGTCTTTTTCTACTTCCCGTGTAGATTAGATCTGTGAATATCTTTCTTAGTGTCCTCATTGTTGTCTAAGTTCTCTGTGATTTGTGGGTTGGTTTTCTTTGCTTTATGTTTAAAAGCCACCTATGAGTGAGTACATGTAATAATTGTCTTTCTGAGTCTGGGTTACCTCACTCAAAATGCTGTTTTCTAGTTTCTTCCATTTTCAGGCAAAATTCAAGATGTTGTTAACATTGAACTTTGTAAAGACTTAATATTGACAATGAGAGTTACAAGGTCATAAAAATTAGTCATTCATACTTGTCTACCAACAGAGTGTAAAGGAAGCATCATACACCTTGACCCGGAAGGACACCTGCATAATTTGGAAAAAACCAGCCAGTGTGGCGGGAGTAACATGGTAAGAAGGGAGCTAAGAGAATGGCTAATCCAACCATGCCATGTGTCCCAGAGATAGAAGAACAAGGGCACAGAACAGGATTTGGTTTTCCAATCTCACATCTTTAATGAGACAAGTCATTCTAATAAGTCTACACTTTCCATCAGTGATTCCTAATAGCAACAAAACCTAGATATTTTCTGAAGGAAAATATATAAAGTATCTTAAAGAAGATTATTATTCAATATCTTCCACAAATTGTTGGAGTAAACAGACTTTTCCACACAGTTTTTGTGACACACTATCCCCTACCCACAGTACAATTTCATTCCACTATTTCAGGAGTTTGGCAGAATGTTTCATGGTCTTCTGCTATGTAAGAGCCACAGTAGATTTCAAAAAATAATTACTGTGTTTCAAGTCCCATTTTTAACCCCTGGTATAATATTATAAGATGTATTTCCTCTGTTATTAAAATGAAAACAGGTAAGATTTTGGCTTGCATGTTTGTTGTTATTTGGGAACCTTTGTGGACATATATAATAGCCTGTGAGTCTGTGATAAAAAATATATGTAAGAAAAGATGCCAAGTAAATTCTGAAAGTTTAAATTAGTAAATATGATCTTTTGAAGTAAATGAGTTGAAAAAAAACTCAAACTTTTAAGAAACTCACCCAACAATCCATCCTTAGGAATTAGTTCCGAAGAAAGAATCATAAGAACATACATACATTACCAAGCTGATGGTGATCCTTGCCTTATGTGCATTAATTAACGGAAATGGCCAACACAATTGCTTGCTGTGTAAAAGCACTTGCCATGCTAGTTTAGAGGCCTGAATTAAATCTCTGAAAGTCACATTTGGAAACAGTGAATCAGCTCCCAAAAGTTGTCTTCCAATCATCACCCTTACACTCAAGTCTTACATAGACACACAGTAACAACAATGTTAAATAAACACTTATTTAAGTAATGGACAAATTTAAAACACATTGTAAATGTAGGATTTTCCTAGATTTTATTTTCTTCCTTTCAATGTCTTTACAGTACATCCAAAAGTAATTTAGTCATCTAAAGAGTTTATAAATAAATCTATTTATGTATTTTCAGCTATTATTTATTTGTTTCTCACAACTACTCAGACAATTTGGATGAGAAACAAGGAGAAAATACCGAAAGGATGGCACACATGAGTCAGTTGTCCTCATTCAGACAGGGTCAGTTCATGGAGTGAGTGGTTAACTGCTAGTCCTGTTTTGAGCCTCAGCAACCCCTTGGGTCAGAAGGTAGTACTCAGGTTAATACTAGAACTAACACCACATTCACAAGACCACACTGTGGAAACACATTGTGGGAAACTGGGCATACTCAGTGAACTAGAGACTTGAACATAGATTCTAAGGACGCCTTGGATTGTCCATTCAATTGATTGCATAATCTCCCCTTTTCTATTTATATATTTTTAAAATAAAGACATTATAAACACAAACCCTGTCTCAAAAAACCAAAAACCAAAAAATAAAAACGTTAGTATTTTTTCCTAAAACTTAAATTATCTAATAAGAGAGAGATAAAAAATGGTTTTGAGAGATAATAAATACATTTCCAATAAATGTTAGGCAGCTTCATCATCTTCATAATTATTTTAACATTAAACACAGTGATTCTTGCCCCAAGATTTTTATTATTTTACCTATCAACCACAGTTTCTCCCCCCTCTTTGACTTTCATTCCCTGCAGTCACCTCCCATCTACCCACCCATTCACTCTTGTATGCCTCCAGTCAGAAAGATTAAGACCTTCCATGGGAGTCAATAAAGCATGGGAGATCAAGCTGAAGAACGACCAAGTTTCTCACCCCTGCCTCAAGACTGATCTAGACACTCCTCTATAGGGATTGTTTCCAAAGAGTCAATCTATGCACAGGGACAAGTCTACTCTGACTGCGAGGGACACCACAGACAAAGTTACACAGCTGTTGCCCATGATTAGGGTCTAGCTCAGTTCCATTCAGACTCCCTACTACCAGTACAGTCCACGAGTTCCCACAAAATCGGGTCAGCTGTCTCTCTGGGTTTCTGTGAGCTTGACTCCCTCTTGATTTTGTCCAATTTTTAAAAATAAAAAACAAAACACACAGAATCACTCTAGACTTTTCCACTTTCGTCATACATTGTTTATATTCAAAGTGTTCCACAAATTCTTGAAATTCTAACCTTTACATTTCTCCTATCTTATTTGTCATTTTTTAAAAAAAATTAATCATATTATTATGTGTTTATGTGTGCATCATGTGTGTTACATGGGTGCCGTGGTACATACATGAAGGCCAGGGAACCACCTGGTGGATTTTGTCCTCTCTTACATGGGAATAGAAGTCAAGGTCAACATGTTTTTGCAACAAGCGGTTAAACCTGCTGAGCCATTACACCAACCAAATCAACAGCCCAGTCTTTGATAACTTTAAGAGAAAATAGGAAGTTATTGATATAGCAGCTGTTTCTAGGGATTTAAACTGAAGGATCAATGGCTATGAGACTTAGAGGACACCAGTCCCTCACAGGGGCAAGATAAGGACATGGAAGGCTGATTAACAGGGGAGATAAATGATTGTACTGACAACACAAAGATCTTCTACTTCTGATTTAACAGTCTAAAGGAGCAAAGAGGATTCTCTGAAGAGAATTTGTCTGAATCTAAGCAGACACCTATTCAACTACTTCAGCAAACATAACAGAAAGCAAGTGGGCCTGTGAGTACAAAACCAGAAATGTGTTTTAAAAAATAGATGACAATTAAGGCCAGCTGGACTGGGACTGAACGAGCATGTGATCAAACCGGATTCTCTGAAGGTGGCTGACATTGGGGCTGACTGAGAAGCCATTGACAATGGCACTGGGTCTTGTTTCGTCTGCATGTACTGGCTGTTTGGGATCCTAGTCGGTTTGGATGCTCACCTTCCTAGGCCTGGAGGGAGGGGGGAGGAACTTGAACTTCCCACAGGGCAGGAAACCCTGACTGCTCTTTGGACTGGAGAGGGATGAGGAGAGGGAGTGGGGGGAATGGGATGGTATGGGGAGGAGGGGAGGAAGTGGAAATTTGTATAAACAGACAAACAAATAAATAAACAAAACAAAAGCAAAAAATAGATGACAATCAATTACAACATTACAAATGGAGAATATTTTTCTACAACAGTATTGTGTGTTCATGTGTGTGGGAGGGGGAGAGAGTGAGAGAGAGAGAGAGAGAGAGAGAGAGAGAGAGAGAGAGAGAGAGAGAGATTATTTGGGAACAAGAAGTTTCACCTCTCTGTGACATGTATCCCTGCAGGATAGTTAAAAATTGTAATATTGTATCATGGGGCTTCTAAAAAACTAAAACCTATGCACTCAACTTGGCACATAGGGGATGTGGATAGTTAGGAGCTATCAGCATTGCTATGTGAGTAATGAAATGGTAAGAAATCTGTCCAGGTGAGAAAAAAATGTATGTTGAATAAAATTTAGTTAATGGAAACTCTATGCCATACATATATGTATGTATACATACTAGTCAATTTTTATTGTTATTATCTATCAATTTTAGACATTAATGAATTATAAGAGGCAATGACTTTTAGTAGTATCATAGCTTTTACAATCCTATCTCAAATTAACTGTCAAAAAATAAGCTGTAAAATATGTGACTTAGAAATGACCAAGTTATTTTACCTTTTTAAACAAAGGGAACAAAGTACACACACATACACACACACAGAGAAACTCCTCGTTTCTCACAATTATGATGCTTTAGGACTCTACCAGCAACCAGGACAATATCAGGTGCTGTACCTTAATCTGGTACTACATCTCTGAAACAAAGTAAATTTATTTTTGACTATTCCACTAGTGATGTTGTGTCATTAGAAAGTGATATAGCATACTTGTAAATGCTGAATGCATTACAGAAAGGTTCAACAGGAACAAAATAAAATTAACAATAAAAAAATTAACACATCAAAATATATGGACCTGATGATTAATCTTGACTGCTAATGTAAGTGGATTTGGAATCAGCTAGGAGACATCCCTCTTGATGTGTCTTTCTGTGTTGGTTCAGAGTGGGTTTTCTGTTGAGAGAAGACCAAAACAGAACAGACATGATAGCATCATATAGCCTGGGAAAGAAAACTAAGAGTGGAAGCCAGTTGACTATTAACATTTTCTTCCTCTGCCTCCTTATCCAATAAAATGAGAGCAAGCTTCTGCCTCAGCAGCTCAAGGACATTCTTCTCTCCAAGATTTCCAAGCCATGACAAAGGATACTGCAAATCATGAGCCAAAATGATCTCTCCCTCCTGTGAGTTACTTTTTATCATGAACTTGATAACAACATTGAGGAAAGAAATGAATGCAGTGAAATGCAAGTAAAGAAATTACGAACTGCCAAATCCCCAAACCAAGCGAGAGATAATACTGTTTCTTCAAGTGGATAACAAAGAAATAAAACAACTCAATACATGGATCTTACAACTCTGAAGAAATGCACAACACAAACTACAGCTCACCCAACATGGAAAAGATAATTTGAATAGCTCAGTAACTATTGAAAACAAAATAGTTAACTGTCAAAAAATTCCCATCAAAGGAAATCTCTAGACACAGAATGCTTTACAGGAAAGATCTACCAAATATTTAAATAAAAATGACTGTCAATTCTGCATAACTTCATCCAGAAAACAGAAAAAAGGAACACATTGACTTGTTTTAGAAAGCTAGTTTCCATACAAAAATAAGGTAAGGACAAAATTAAAAATAAAAATAAATAGAACTGAAGTCAATTTCTCTCATGAATATTGATACAGTATATGTCTTTAACAAATTGATAAAAAATAAAATTCAGCCATATGCAAGACCAATTTCCACACATGATTCAGTAGTATTTATTCCAGAAATCAAAGCTAATTCAATGTTTGATTATTAATTCTTGTGATTGATAATTAATATATTTTCTATCCATTGTACTAGGTTTGTTGTAAAGTTCTTGAATTCTCTATGTGACAGAAGTGTCACCATCATTCACGAACTCCTTTGATTCTTAGATTATTATTGCTATATAATATTAGATGATTCTTGTTAGGAACCATAAATAACCTCAGGATAAGAACTAGTTAATAGAAGGGTCAAATGAATGTTTAGAAACTTAGGGTTTTGTTTTTTTTCTTTGATTTTTTGTTTTTGTTTTGTTTTTAATATGAGCAATACCCCATGGTGTAAAGGTACCACATTTTTTTTTCATTCACTATTTGGTTGAGGGATACCTAGGTTGTTTCAAGTTTCTGGTTATTATGAATAAATATGAAATGAACATAGTTGAACAAGTTTCCGTGTGGCAAGGTGGACTGTCCTTTGGGTATATGCCTAAGTGTGATATAACTGGATATTGAGGTTGATCAATTCTCAATTTTCTGAGAAATCATACTGATTTCCAAATTGTCTGTACAAGATTGCACAATCATGGAACCAACACGAGTTTTCACTAAGTCCTCTGAGTATGTGTGATGGTTGTAAATTTGGTGTTTTTGTGTAACTGCTAACAGTGAGAGCGCGGAATGCCTTTTGCCTGTTCACGGAACCATTTTCCTCCTACAGGGTTTCCGTACCCTGCCTTGATATGAAGATTTGTTCCTGATATTGTAAATTGGTAGGCTGTGTTCAACGGATATCTCTGGGAAGTCTACTCATTTCTGAAAAAAAAAAAAAGGAAGAGTGGTGAATCTGAAATAAAGGCGGGTTGGGGATGATGGAAAGAGTGGAATGAAGAGAAACTGCAGTCAGGATTATTATATGAAAAAGAGTACATAAAAATAAAAAAAAATAAACCAGAGGCTTAGTTCTTGATCCAGGCTAATGTTTGAGGAAGAGGGAAGAAGAGTCTATTCAATTATGCATCTGGAATGGAACCCTAATGTTAAAAACGTGAGATTTTTTTGTTTGTTTCTTGTGTTTGTGAGTCAGTAAACGTTACTGCTTTGTACCAAGACAGTGATTTTTCCCCAGGGAGAAGTCACTGAAAATTTGCATTTGAGATGCTTCTATCATCTCATTCCACTCCTTTTGCTTAGGTGTTTCTGCATTGTACTCTTGATAGGAGAACAGAAACAGCAACCACAGCACTTTCTTAAAGTCTATGAAGTTCTTGCTTGTAAGTAATTGAACCAAAGTGCCTATGGAAACCTTTGAGTCTGCAGCCACTTAAAAGTGTGTGTGTCTCGGTGCTCACAGAAAATATGGGTGGCAAATCTAAGACAGAATTTCCTGTTTAAAATCATGTCATTTCAAAAGTGAAATTTGAGATGCCAGTTGAATTATAGGGAATAGTTTGTGCGAGTACAATTGGTGTTGTTGCAGAATATTTTGTCTAGGAGTAGTCATCCAATATTCAGAAAAACAAGAAAAAGTTAAATGATTTCATCAATTGATATGGAAACATTAGAAAATCAAACAAATGTTCATGACAAAACTATCCTCAAAAAATAGAAAAAGAGGATAACATTCTGTTTGGCAAGGAACACTTATTAATAAAATAGTAATCCTAACATTTTATTTCATTTCAAAATCTACATTTTGATTGTTAGATTAAAAACAATTCTTAGGTATTGTGACTCTTAATTAATACACAAGCATCAAACATTTTTGATTGTTTTTCAGTGTAACAGTGAAAATCCTGTTCAAAACAGTAGGACAAAGAAATTAAATTAAAAAGTATACAGGACAGAAAACACACAAATAAAATTAAATTTACTATTTACAGTTAATAAACACAGGAAACTCCAAGAAACCTGAAAACAAAATAAAACAAAACCTTCCTGGAAGTTATAAGTGAGTTTGTTGTGATCACATAATACAGGAAACATAAAAAGTACATTTCCTGGGATTGACAGTGAACACAAAGACACTGCATTAACTATTCAATAAAATTCAAAACTAACTAAAAATAAAGTGTGGGAGTCCAAGGAAAAGGATATAGGTCTTACCTGTTGACAGTTACCCTGTACTGAGAAGTGAAATTAAATATCTAAAGACATGGAGAAACACATATCTTTCTTGAATTGTAAGATTCACACAGTAAGGAAGCCAGTTCTTTTCAATTTGATGTACAGTTTTGTTCAATCCCCATTAAAATCTCAGCAGGACAGTTTTGAAGAGATAGACAGATTATTCTAAACTTCTAACAAAAAGAATAAAGTGAAAGGAATCAAGTCTACCTCACCTTGAGACGGATTTTAATAAGCTACATTAATTAAAGTGGCACGGTATTGAAACAAGAGCAGACACACAGAACAATATAATAGGAAACCTCCGAAACAGACTGCTAAAATATGTCCAATGGATTATTGACAGTGTTCTCATTTTAAGCTACTGAGTTTGTGCAAAATTTGTTAAAACAGTAGACAATTATCGTAGACTTAAAGCATCATTTTAGAAATGTAAGACTGAAAATGAAACAAAGAACATTGCAAACTACTCTTTGAAACTTAAGTAAGTCTTTAAACTTTTACTATCCATAATTTTAATGTGGCAATGAATTTCCCAATTAAATAGAAATGTTTTAAGAGTGAAGTGAATAAAGCTGTTTACTTAAAGTGTGTGACATGCTGCTTCACATTGGATTAGTGCTACTGTATGTTGAAGATGCTTATTGGCTGAACTGTCATAAGTTAGATCTTGAACACTGAGGGAAGATAAAACTAAAGAACACTGAAAATAAGCACAAAAATAATACTGCTAAAAGTACCTATCTGTCTTGAGTGAGCATCACTTACTTGGAATAAAAAGCTGATGTGGATGGAGTGGAGCTCACTAGGCCTCCGTTCTACATAAAGAACCACAGACAGCTAAGGAGTGCTGAGATTGGGAGGAAATAATCTTCCATAGCAAAGAACACTCCAAATGCTAATCCAACACCAAATGGTCAACCCTGGAAGCATATGCATAATTAACATTATATAGACTTAGCAGGTTGTATTTATGTATTTAAGAATACACATATACACATATAGATACACATGTCCTTTATAACTACAAGAGAGGAAATAGAGGCCATGAATTTAAAAGACAGAAAGAATGACATTTATAGGAGGACTTGCAAAGAGAAAAAGTAAAGAAAAATGATGTAATCATGTTTTGATATCAAAAAATAAATATGCTCTGATCAATGATCTTTCTGCTAAATCACCTTGGAATGCTTTAGGAATAAATTGAGTCCTATATTGCCATTGTTTATAACATATAAAATTTGTAATAAAAAAGCAGCAAAACCAGTAACACCAAAATCATGCTAGCTCTTACTGATTTTATATATCCTGACTATAGAAGTGATGTTTCTATCTTTATTCAATGTCTTCATAGTTTCTAAAATTGTTACTGGAAGAAAGACCTGGAATTCTCAGGAACACAAATCAGCATTTAGGAATACATTTTTCTAAAACTAGTCTTTATTTCTATGTCTTAGCGAAAATGAACATATAACCCTTGACTTCTCTGTACCATGTGGTAGATCTACCTTCAAGATTTCAATGTCTTTTGAGATTGCCCTCTTGCTTAAAAAGATGAAAATGGACCTTAAAATCCTGGAAACAAAACCAGCAACAACAATGAAATCAACATGTGAAGTAGAATAAGATAGAAAAGACCAATAATTAGATATCAAATGTATTGATTTAGTTAATGATGTTCTTAAAGTACTGCTTATACTGCCTGTTTCCCAAACATTACTTCACTTGCCACAATTTAATCTGACCTGTGAATGTGTCATGGAGAAATTGTTGAAATAATGGGTCATTGTTATTAACAACTTGCTGACTGCCATATGTGAAGAAGGACACTTAAAAGAAATCCCACACTAGCCTATAATTGAGAATAATAAATAGTTATTTATTTAGGGGTAGACTCACAAATCATTAATCTCATTGGAACAAAGAACAGCTGGTGCGGGAGAATTATCTGTATTCTGTCAATTATATTTTAATAAAACGCTGATTGGCCAGGCAGGCAGTATAGGCGGGAAAGCCAGACAGGAAGTAGGGGTGGAGCAAAGAGACTGGGAGTATTCTGGAAGCAGAAGCTCTCTCTCAGCCACTCCTGCGCAGACCACCGAAGAGGCAGCATGTAACTTGCCCAGCTGAGAAAGGTATGGAGCCAATGTGGCTAATGTAGATAAAGATAATGGGGTAACATAAGTTATAAGAGTTAACAAGAAGCCTGACCTAATGGGCCAATCAGTTTATAACCTTAAGGAGTCCTGTGTGTGATTTTCTTTGTTGCTTGCCGGCTGTTGGGGTACTGGGAGGGACAGAAACCCCAACAAGCCAGCCCTCATACTACATATGGCGCCCAGACGTGGATAACTGAATCCACAGAAAGCTTGAGAAAGCTTGGGAAAGAATAGAGTAAAGCATGTTTTGTTGGTAGCAGCAATTTCTCAGGTCTACTTTGCTTGCTAGAGGCAAGCAAGCGCTCTCATCTGAAAGAGGCTTCCTGACTCAGCTTTAGCTGCAAAACCTTGCAGCTCTTTAAAGAGGTCCTGCCACAAAACACTTAAATGTTGTTGATGACAAGCTGAATGCATTCTTTTCAGTTTTCAGCTGTAGCAGGAGAAAAGCTGTGCTGTTTTAAAATGCCGACTATCTGGGCTGTCCTGCCAGAGCAAACTCTGACTCTTTCAGGCAGGCAGTCCGACTGAGTGTGGTCTGTGAGCAGAATGCTGCAGCTTGCTTGCTGGCAAGGACCTTGAAACGCCATAGAGTTGTGGCAGTGAACACAGCTCTGGCTGGTACCTCAGCCTTGAGGCTGAAAAGCTAAGGAATGAGCTGGATCTAGCCGTCAAAGCCACGGCTCTCCATATTGCTTAGTAAATTAATGGCTCATGTGGTCAGAAAAAGAAAAATATACAGTAAAGAGAGATTCAAAGAGGAAGAAAACCTCTAAATGGTTTACAGTGTGTATATGCAGGCTAAAAGTTAAAGTTCTTAAAGTTAAAAGGAAAGAAAGAGAGTAGTTGGGTGTGGTGGTACACACCTTTAATCCCAATGCCTGGGAGGCAGAGGCATATTGACCTCTGAGACTTTAAGGGGCAGAGGTAGTTGACCTCTGTGACTTCAGGGTGTGGTAGCACACACCTTTAATCCCAATGCCTGGGAGGCAGAGACAGACAGATCTCTGAGTTCAAGGTGTGGTAGCAAACACCTTTAATCCCAGCACTGGGGAGGCAGAGACAGAGGATCTCTGAGTTCAAGGGCAGCCTGGTCTACAGTGTTATTCCAGGACAACGATATACAAAGATCCTGTCTCAGAAAGTAAAAGTAAAAATAAAAGAAATAGAGGTTAAAATAAAGCCACATAAAGATGGAAAATGCACAGAGAATCTTCATACTGTATGCTATTATGCTCTCTTTAAATTATTTGATTGCTGAGGAAGGAGCAACAACTGCTAAAAGACTTTTGTTTATAAATGCTGCTGAACTAACCCAAGATAGGAATTTTGAAAATACCTTGGCTTCAAAACTGAAGTCAAAAGGTATGTTACTTTGGAGAAGAGATTTTGCTTTTGTTTCCACAGAAAACGAGAGACTCTGGATTTATTCAGAGTTAAGAATAATCACCTTTGACCAAGGGAGGCCACCTGAAAAATCTCCGATAGGAACAGATGGCCCAGATGACAGAGGTCTACATCCAGAACTGATCCAAGACTGCTGCCTGAGATGATCGAGACTCACAGGATACTCCAGTCATGACTTGATTATAACTCTAAATTTTCTTTAGGCCTCCTTAAGACTATCAGCGCCACCAACCAGCAGGAAGTAGCTTGAAATACTACGCCCATGTTCCCAACAAATGGATTATGGGTATTTTCCTTTGTTTAAAAAAAAAAGAGAGGGAAATGGTGCGGGAGAATTATCTGTATTCTGTCAATTATATTTTAATAAAACGCTGATTGGCCAGGCAGGCAGTATAGGCGGGAAAGCCAGACAGGAAGTAGGGGTGGAGCAAAGAGACTGGGAGTATTCTGGAAGCAGAAGCTCTCTCTCAGCCACTCCTGCGCAGACCACCGAAGAGGCAGCATGTAACTTGCCCAGCTGAGAAAGGTATGGAGCCAATGTGGCTAATGTAGATAAAGATAATGGGGTAACATAAGTTATAAGAGTTAACAAGAAGCCTGACCTAATGGGCCAATCAGTTTATAACCTTAAGGAGTCCTGTGTGTGATTTTCTTTGGGGCCTGCCTGCTGTGGGGTACTGGGTGGGACAGATACCCCAACAAGCCGGCTCTCATGTAACAAACAGCAACCAAATCCCATAGCTAGAAAAGAGGCTGGACACACGCTTTACATCGGCATAAATAGTATAAGGGGCCACGACCCTGTGTACGGGTTACTTAAAGGTTATTGGCAGTAAAATTTTCTACAGCACATCTCCCTTTTGTTTAAATAAGAGACTTCTGAGCCCAATACAAAATTATATACAATAAGAACAAATATATCCATTAATTTTCCTATCCTAATGAGTTTAAGTCTTGTATAATAAATAATTTGGCCAAGTCATGAGGGAAAAGTAACTACAACTATCTAGTCTTCAACCCCATGGAAGATTTGAGAAGAAAAATAATATTATTTGTGTAAGTAGGAAGTGGAATCAAGCATCTTCCAAAATGTGCAACAAATGATAGATACAACTGGCTACCTGCGCAATGTTGAAACAACCATTTTTGCCTGGCAGACCATTTTCAGAGGCAGGAAAATTTTCAAAACCGTCTTACCCTGTCTTGGAAAGATTTAACAGTCATATTCCTTGAGGTCTGCTTATCCATTTTCAGATACCATGTACCTTGTCAGTGGTTGAGGCATGGGCAGTTCCTTGCCCAAAGGCCAGTTTTGCCAAGAAGAAGACAAGTTCCAAGTGCAGTGTCTTCAGTGCGCAACAATCTCTTGGGAATAGATTAGTGCTGTTTTGGAGGAGGGTCATCTGTCTATGTGTTACTTTCATTGGTTAATAAAGAAACTGCCTTGGCCCTTTGATAGGACAGAAAATTAGGTAGGTGGAATAAACAGAACAGAATGCTGGGATGAAGAAGGCAGTGAGGCAGTCGCCATGTCTCTCCTCTCCAAGACAGACGCAGGTTAGGATCTTGCCCGGTAAGTCACCACCTCGTGGTGCTACACAGATTACTAAATATGGGTTAAAGCAAGATGTGAGAATTAGCCAATAAGAGGCTACAGATAATGGGCCAGGCAGTGTTTAAAAGAATACAGTTTCCGTGTAATTATTTCGGGGGTAAGCTAGCCGGGATCCAGGCGGGAATGCAGCCTGCTCCTTCCTTTTACAGTGATGCCACGAGCAATTTTGTCTCACTTCAACAGAACCCTAAGTTATTTAAATGTCATATTCTACAGCTCTTTCAAGTGGTTGAAGATTATATATCTATGCAGAATACAATCTCTATGTATCTAAAGAACCTGATAAGTCTAACTATAACAATGATAAGTATAGATGACTATTGATCTATAATTCTTAATACCTATATAACTTAAAGACTAAGACTTCATATTAGAATATTATACAATAAACAACCATGCAACAAATGAGGACAATGGCCTCAAAATGGAAACAATGTATAAGTATCTTGATTAGAGGTAGAAATGTACATTGCAGTATGATAAATATATACAAAAATGTTTTAAGCAGAGGTAGAAACAAGTATACATACAATATAACAAAATGACTTTGCCTAGGTATACAAATATGGTGGACAAAAATAGGAGCATATTAAATATAATTTAAGTTTGTATCAATATGCAAGAATCTATACCAATATGAATTTGCTATAAATAATAACTCACAAGTATTCACTTTATTACTCACTATTATTATTAGAATGAGTAAACTCACACTAATCTATTATCCCATCCAATATTCCCTTTTTTTTCAAAGATATCCCTGAGCCTACAAAAATTTCCCCCCAACCCCCAACCCTATACCAATTATAATCAACCCCTAAATGATATCCCTAACTCTGAGGACAAACTTTGTTGGGAGAGGGGATGTCATCTTCTAGAATGATTTCCAGCTGTCAAAGGGGCAATGTTCTTTCTATGGGATCCTGTGAAGTAAAATGAAAGGTAAATTTCAAGATTACTGTCTGTTTAATTGCGAATAGTCTATGAATATTTGGTAGGGGTTTTCTGAGGTTCCTATTTGGAGTTCTGGCCAGAACGTTGTAAAAAAGTGCACCATTTCAGCTAAGCAAGTTGGAACCATCTTGAGAAATTGGTACCCAAAACAGGTCTTATAGTAGTGCTATCAGCATCATGACGTCATATCAACCAGGTGGAGTTTGGCAATAGGATTTTCTACAGCACATGTGCACTTCTGTAGTAACTTTCTTGTTTGTCCAGTCCAATTTTTGGTTATACAATATAAAATGAGAATGTACAGTGGACACTTTTAGGAGCTTCTCTCTTCCATTCTCAGCGGTGTTGAAGTACTTATTTCAGAAAGATTCTATATGTTTCCTTTCCCCTGTACTATTATTCTCAATTTCAAAGTTCATAAACACCTTCCATTCTTTTCCCAATTGTTCAACCACTAGACGCTATTGATCCGAATGTGTGTGGGGATGTTTCAGTTTCCTGACGTATTTCTTGCTTGTTTTGAAATGATAATATAATGCTTGGCATAATTTTTACATATTCACCCAAGGCTCAAGTTGAATATCCCTTGTAACACTTTATAACATGGTAGATGTTTGGTTGTTAAGGTAACAAGTATATGCATATTCTTGGCTTACAGGCTTTTATTCTGAAGATACTCCTTTACTGTCTGTCTGACCCAACTTGTTAGTTTCTCTATCATGTCAAACTTGTTTTTCCCTTTCTTATATTATTGTTTGAAACTTTTATTAGTTCATTTTACTGTTATTTATTGTCCTTAATCTCTAGTGGACAAATATGTATGATGATTTTATTCCTGTTATCTAGAGATCAATTCTATAAATACAGTGCTCAACACAGGTTCGAATGATTGACTAGGTAACAGTTACTGGCTAAATTATCATGAAATTATTCTTTAACTTTTTTGCTGTTTATGTTAGAGTTGGAGCAAGGCATAAAATATACAGGCATGGTTGTCAGTACTTGGTAAGTACCTAATTAAAATTGAGACATATTATAGGTAGAAGACAAGCATATGACTGGAATGACCTAGTCTATAAGGGTAAATAATATCACACCTTGTTAATAATTCTAGATTGAAATGATAATATAGCAAATATAATGAATTAAAAAAAATAAACTATTACATATTTTACAAATTACATTCATCAACCTTTTCTTATTTTCTGTACTTTAGGTACAACAAAATTAAAGTCTCATTGAGTGTGGTTGTACACACACTTAATCTCAGCACTCAAAAGACTAAGGCAGTGAGTCTCAGAAAGTAGAACCATGACATCAGAGCCAGTCTGGGCTTACACAATGAGATCCTATTTGAATACAAAAAAATCAGACTTCAGGAGTCATGTTAGCTGACCTCTCTACTTCACAGAAAAATTCTGTAGAACCATGCTTCCCCAGAATAATAGTCATGAAAACACAAATGTTAAGAAAAACAAAGATATGATCAGGATAGTATAGCAGTCCAGAATACTTGGGAAACCAAAGCAGGGTGATCATATATTCATGGATAGCCTACAATAAAAGTGAATTAAAGACTGTCACAGGTAGCTTAGTCCTGTCTCAAAATTTAAAATAGAAAATGGGTGGAGATAAAGCTTGGAAATAGGACATATACAAGATCCTAGGTTTGCTCTTCAGTACCAATTACAAAAATTACGGGTAGAAGCAATGAAGGGAGAGGGAGGAAGGGATAAAGAAGGATGGTTGTGGTAGGACAGATAGATTGATTAATCTTGGAGTCCAGGCAGAAGCAAGATAGAGCTAGATGGGAGAGAATTCCAAATCAAAAGAGGTGAAACCAGGACTGACAGGGAGGATTCTAAAGAAGCCCTGCGTAGTGTATGCCATTAAAGAGAAACGAAGGAAGGAAGGAAGGAGGGAGGGAGGGAGGGGGGAGGGAAGGAGGGAGGAAGGGGAGGAAGGAAGGAAGGGGAGGAAGGAAGGAAGGAAGGAAGGAAGGAAGGAAGGAAGGAAGGAAGGAAGGAAGGAAGGAAGGAAGGAAGGAAGGAAGATGACAAGACTAACTTCGGCACAGCTGTACTCCAGAACCCTTCAGAAACCACATCCTTTCCCTTGATGTGTGACACAGTCGCTAGCATGATGATCGGCAATGGTTAATAGTGACAGTTTTATGAGCTCAGAGGTGCTTCGGGAGACAGACCAGGAGTTCCCCCTGCAGCTCAGGAAGGACTTTTAAGCACCATTAAATCAATTCCGTGATATTTTATGTTTCATTCCAATAGTCCTGACTTTATATGGGCCAGTTCAAAAAGGCATCAAAAGATGCATGCAAGAAGCTTCTGCGAATTGCAAATGTCAGAAGATTTCTGCTTTGTTTTCCATGTTAGTCTTGAAAATTCCTTAGGGTGAGTTTTGCCTATGGTATTTTCCCAACAGTGAGTAGCTATATTTTCCAAAGGGGTCTAGGCATTTACTTCTTTGTTTCTATTAGGCAATGGCCTCAGGAAGATATGCAAGACGAGTTGGTATGCTACTGAAATCTTTCTTTGCCCAAACTCTTTAAAGGTAACTGGGCATGAGATTCTACACAGCACTAACTGCTATCAGTAAATGTATCTTACTCTCATCATAGGTCTAAGTGTGACCTAAAAATCTGTTTTAATTTGAAAAATTCTCATGCAATTTATGTACCTGTATATGTGCCCAAGATGATGAGTTACCTGTGTCCCAGTAAAACTAGTACGTCAACCAAACACATTTGTAGACTACAACATAATTTTTACATATCAAAAGACTGAACAATTCTGAACTGTTCCTATAAATACTGTACATCATTCTTAAGGTACAGTTAAGTCAATTCATGTCCCTGAGTTACCCAAATTTTTCTGAACCAAGTCCTGGGAACATCACCATCATGTTTTAAAACCTTACAGAGCCAAACCACACCTAGATTCTGGCAACATTGTAAGGCATTACAATGTGAATTGGTGGACTAAGGTGACACTTTTTATCCCCAAATGAACACAGATACATGTCTGACTCCTCCCCATCCACAAGTGTTTGTCAAAAGGCATAATATTTGCATGGCCTCAGAATCCCAAAGCATGCAAAATTGACCATTAAATAATATATCCAGGAGAATCAGATCAGAGGTAAAATTAGGTTTTGAACCACATAGGTTGCAAAGGTAAAGAATAATTTTATTTTGGAAGATGGTTGTACCTATCTTTAATCCCATCACTGAGAGGTGGATCTCTAAGTTCAATGCCAGTTTAGTCTACAGAGCAAGTTCCAGTATAACAAGGGTGCTACACAAAGAAACCCTGTCTTTAAAAATCAGAAACAAAATCTTTTCATTTTGTTATATCACTAGAATGATTCATTTAAGGCTTATTTTTAAATCTTATTAACATATATTATTAAGTATTTATGATAATGATTTTCATTGTGCTGTTTTAATATATACATTTAATGAAGTCTTACTGTGTTCACACTTTGTAACTGTCTCCTTTCCTCTTGCTGATTGGCTAATTCCCTTCCCCTTCTCAGATAGGTACTTTTCTACTTTAATCTTTTCTTTCCTGGACACAGGAGTTTCATCAGGGTTATATATAGGAGTGTGGATAAGGGCTTATTTATCCGCACACATGAAACTTTCCAGTTACTACTTCAGTGAAGAAAATGACTCTCTATTTGCCAGGTGCCATTCTACAGTAGATACTCAAGTAGGAGTAATTGTATTTTTAATACACTGACAATTTTAATATAGTGATACCATACAGCCTACTTAATCAATGAAATTCTACAAAACATTAGGGACAGTAAAGGATCTAATATGTTTTATCTTCCTTTGTGTGTGTGTGTGTTTGTGTGTGTGCGCACTCATGATGTGTGCATTTGTGAATGCTTTAGTGTGAGAGTATAGAGAAAAAAATTATCTGTTGTCCTTGCCTTCTAATTTATTTGACATAGTCTCATGTCCTCCTCCATAAATGCTAGGCTAAAAGGCTTATATCTTCCTGAGATTGTCCTGACTATGACTGTCACTTCATGGTAAGATCAATAAGATTAAGGACGACCCTGAAGATGTTTGACTTTATGTTGGATTGAATGACACAAACACAACCCTCATGCTTACATAGCAAGTGGTCAGTGTTTTACACACTGATACATTTTGCCACCCTGATAAATTAATGTAGTTACAACCTCATTAGGTTTCTCTCTCTCTCTCTCTCTCTCTCTCTTTCTCTCTCTCTCTCTGTCACTCTCTTTCTCTTTTTCCTCTTCCTCTTTCAATCTCTTTTTGCATGCAGTACTGGCTAGCCTGGAACTTACCAGAACTGCCCACCTCTCCATTTTCAAAGATGCTTTCTCAGTGAAACACCAGCTAGTCTGGAACACACAGTATCTCAGACTTCACTGATATTGGCAAAAATATAACTATCTGGCAGCTCAACTGTCATGAATCACTATTATTATGACCATTATCATTTATAAATATGAAAATTAATAAGCAGGAAATCAATGAATTACCAAGAAGGACAGAACTAAGAAACAGTAGAGCCTTCACTGAGGCACCTAACAACTCTACCATCCTTGAATTTCTTCACATTGATGCTAATGAAGCAAGGTGCTGTCCAGAAGGAGATACAAATAGTGTTCAGAAGTAATAAATAAAAAGTGGCTAGAAGCCACAGGAGACAAAGATCAACCTGTCCAATTGTCATTTAATCTGGGATCTTACTTGGTATTTTCTCAACTATGTGAATAAGAAATTAACTAAGACTTATGCAGGAGAAAGACATTTTTTCATTCTACACATTTTCCCAAGCTACTTTGAGCCCCTCCCCACCTCTGGCAGACCTAACGTGCAGCTTGTACACAAAGGTGTGGCAGTTTTAACACCTCAGATGCAAGAGCTGTTAGCAATTGGTTTGCCACCTACCTGCTCCCAACCTCTCGCCACTCTCTGTGGCACCATGCTCTCTTATTGATGATTAATATTTTATTTAAAAAGTAAAAATTTGGAAAATTCATCAGTGAATTTAATGTTCATATGGCCTTTGTGGCATTGAACCACAGAATAAAATCAGTATTGAGGATAGCTTCCTTCTCAGATATCCGTAAAAGCCCTTGACCTCTCCAGGTCTGAGACTGACAAGCTCTTTACTTCTCTAAGTCCTGTTCCTACCAAACTTATAAAAGGCCAATAAGATAGTCTCTAAGAACTTCTCAATAAGTTCTACCCAGAATCAAGGAAGAAACATTTGAAACATTGAAATTAGGTTTGCAAGAATCTAATATTTTGTAATCATATGTAATTCTCAAAGAGTATCCCACAGTTCCCTCAGTCTTAAAAAGACATGACTTTCCACATTTCTGGATGCCAAATCCCTCAGGAGAGTGCATAATCCTCCATCTCCCTTTCCTGTTTCTGACTGTAAGGCTTAGCTGTCCTGAATGAACTAACATGGCAGTTTCTTCACATGTAGATGAACTTTTATTTTTCCTAGCTTTCTATTTTTTCTTTAATTTGCTGCAAATTGTGTTTTAAGCCTCTTTTTAATTTTGTACTATCGTGTGGATGGCAGAAGTCATTGTGTGTAAGGGTGTGCGAATTGATTATTTTTCTGTCAAAACAAGCTTGGCTCATCTGGGAAGAGATAATCTCAACTGAGAACATGACTCCATCCTATTGGCTTGTAGACAAGTATGAGGAGCATTTTCTTGATTAAGGATTGATGTGGAAGCCAAACACAGTGTGCTATTACTTTGTCAGGTGGTCCTGTGTTGTATAAGAGACCAAGGTAAGCAAGTCACGGCTATCAAGCCTGTAAATATCACTTTTTCTTGGCCTCTACTTCAGTTCTTGTATCCAAATTGCTGTCTTGAGTATCTCCTTGGACTTTACATAGAGATAGACCATGACATAAATATTTAAAGATGATAAAAGCATTTTTTGTCTCTCTTGGTCATGTGGTATTTATTATAGAATATAAAACCAATTTAAGACACTATATGTCCTCAGGTCTCTTTATGTATGAAGGCATGCATTAGGGAGAGGATAATGAAATAATACATTTTCTTTTATAATATTAAAGTTTTAGTGAGAAGTAAGATTCAAGAAATACATTAATTGCATAGCAGTAGTGGTACATGCATTTAATCTCAGCACTTGGAAGCAGAACCATGAGTATCTCTGTGTCTTTTAGGCTGGACAATCTGGTCTACAAATGTAGACAGCAAATTCTAGTATTGCTAGAGCTTCACAAAGAAACCCTATCTAGAAAAACAAAAGTAGAGGGAGAAGAAGAAGACGGAGCAGAAGGAAGAGAAGTAGGAGGAAGAGGAGGAGGAGAAGGAAGAGGAGGAGGTCTAAGCTGGGGTTTTTATTGCTGTGAAGAGACACCATGACCATGGCAACTCTTATAAACGTAAACATTTAATTGAGAGTAGCTTATAGTTTCAGAAGTTTAGTCCATTACCCTCACAGCAGAGCATGGCAGCATGCAGGCAGAGATGGTGCTAGAGAAGGAGCCAAGAGCTCTACATCTTCATTCACATGCAACAGAAAGTGAACTGCATGCCACACTGAGCATAGCAGCAGTGATAAACTTTCTCCAACAAGGCCACATCCACTCCAACAAGGTCATGCCTCCCAGAATTGTCATTCCCTTTCAGGGCCATTTTCTTTCAGACCGCCACATTCTGCTCCCTGCCCCCTCAAAGACTTGTAGCTATATCATAATGGAAAAATGCACTCACTCCAAATGCAAAAGTGTCCATAATCTGTAAATATCTCAAACTTATTTTAAAGTCAAAAATCAAAGTTTTCTCTGAAATTCATGCCATTTCTTAACCACAATCCCTTGTAAAATCAAAGTCAAAAAGCAGATCACATACTTCCAATATATAATTGCCAAGGACACCACACCAATACGTAGGGAAAGGGAGCATAGTTAGGAAATACTGGACTAAAGCCATTCTTAAAATAGGCTAGGCAAACTCCAAATATGCATCTCCATATCTGATATAAAAATGCTCTTCATTCCTCCAACTCAACTTTGTTGACTGCCTCACACTTCTCTGCCTGGGCCTGATTCCACTTCCTGTTAGAAGCTTTCTTTGGCAGGTATCCTTCACCTCTGACATCACCAACATCTTGGAGTCTCCAAGGCAATTCAGGCTTCAACCTCACACAGCTTCACACAAGAGCCTCTCTTAGTCTGCATTCACAGTCACCCCTGACACATGCCTAGCCGAAGAGGCTGTCCTTAGTCATGGAGGAAAATTTTATAACCCCTTTCATATATCCTTGACTCTAAATACAGAACCACATGGCCAAAGTTGCCAAGTTCTGCTGCTGACTGGGACTGGAACATGGCCTCCTCATTCAATTACACCTTCACCTGCTTCCTGCTTTCAACGTTTTCTTTACCAACTAAGCTTAGTTATTTTGGAACTTTTTCTGTAGACCAGATTGACCTCAAACTCAGAGATCTACATTCCTCTGTTCCTGGAATGCTGGGATTGTAGGTGTACACCACAATAGCGAAGTCTAAATTTTCTTTAAATCCTTTTCACAAGTTTGAAATCTTCCTGGGTAGGATCTTGCCCTGAGGTCATCATAACTACTACTTCATTTCTTAACCTTGAACATAGGTAAAAGAGAAGAAGAGGAGGAATAAGGAAAGGGGGGAGAAAAACCAGAAGGAAGATGAAAAAGAAGAAAGAGGGGAAAAAACCAAGCAAGCAAGCAAACATGAAAGAGAGAGAGAGAGAGAGAAAGAGAGAGAGATAAGAAGGAAAGAAGTTAGAAACAGAAGGAAGCATCAATGCAGCCATGAAGATCAGGCATTGCACATTTATGAGTAACAAAAGAATAATTTGAAATAAGGGTCTTGAAAATAGTCAGTACTGACAGCATTGGGCCATTTCACCCATTAGCTGTTTTTACTCCCAGATGGACCCATATTACCCTCTGATCTTACTAATAAAGGGATGTGGTACACAGGTATAATACACACATTGCTGAGTACACAGGAGCTAGACAAGCTCACTAAAGTCAGGAAGTGGAAGTGAAGGATGTAGCTGAGGGATATAGTATTCACCTGTAATATTCAAAATCTTGAGTTTATTCTCAGCACAATAAAGAGATTAGAATCAAGAGGAAAAGTAATTGTTATAAAAGAAAAAGAAATATACTAACCAAAGAAGTAAATATTCATCCTGTAAAACACAGGTGCACTAAGAACACAAGAAAAAGCTAATTTTCCATTTGCAGCAGTGAAATGGAATATTTGATTTGTGGGGAAAATACTCCGCAATTCTCTCCCTATGATCAATAGCCTACTAACCTGTCCTTAACAATGTAACCCTGGCTCAGGGTCCCTGCAGTTCTTCTGCAGCCCCAGCATGCTTTGTTTGGAAATCCAAGAACAGACACAAATATGCGATATGCATAGTGGTGTGGATATGAGCTCAGAATCATACCAATATTGGCCACACCCATGTCCTCTACCCCACAGAGTCTCTTTCCCCTTAGCTCTCCGGGCTACCATGCCGGCTTCCCAGAAAAGCACTGTTAGTGTGGAGTGATGCTGTACCAATATCACCCATTAAAAGAAATAATGATTCTGAGATCCTAGCAACCTAAGCCAGATGAAAGCAAGCAGCCCCAGAGAGAGACAGCATTTGACTCAGCACAGTCCCTTAATCCAAAGTGCCTGCTATCTCCCTGTGTGCAAGGCATGGGGAGAGTTATAATGTGTCCCTTTACCTAAGAAAGTAAGCAGGTGTTGGAAGTAAGCAGAGCACAGCAACACAGAGAATTCTGGTTTTTAAAAGGAAGCCTATGATCAAAGAGGAATGGGAGAGAACAAAGGGACAAAGGAGAGACAAAATGGATTTAAAAAAACACACACTTTTGTTCCTCAGGCTGAGAAAGAGACAAAAATGAGGCAATACATAGCAAGCCTTCATTAAAGGAATCATACACCTTTTACTTTCTTAGTAGGTGACAACCACAGGGATGGTGTTCAATTGGCCTGATTTTACAGCCAATTGGAAGCATGGCACTAAATGTGAAATATTGCGGTTGAATTATTTAATTTGAAATTTAGCTGGTGCCACAGGCTGTGGAGCGGGAAGAATGAAATTATTTCATTGAAAAACGTTTTAATTTTTAATTATAAGGAGGGGCACTTTTAAGGAACAAGGCAATTTGCCCAGAGGGCTACATATCATAGCTTCCTAGGGAAAAGCACTCCATGGTGTTTTAGGCTGGTGTCCCCTTTTCTGTCTATTGGTGCTGCAAAAAGATAGGAATCAGAAAAACCAACTGTATACCTTCAACAATCACCTTAACAATCATAACTTTTGTTTGTGTAGAAGACAGTTCCATTGCTTTTCATTGTTTTTATTTATTGTTAACATATGCCAAATGATAACCTTAAACTCATCATTTCCTAGAACTAGAAAAGAGATTTGGACCTAGAAAGAGGGACTCAGGGATCTAGTTTCATTGCTACTATATAACCTGTTTACCACCATGGACAAGATGCTTTATCTCCTTATAATAAATTATTTAATATTACCATTCAGATGATTTTATGATTCATTTCAATATAAAAATTTGTTTTATGCTTTTAATCCTAAACCAGATTCTCCTGTCTACTATGTTTTTCTCTACACTTAAGACATTATGGAAAGAATTTCAAAAATAATTGCAAAGCATTTTTCTGCTAATTATTAGTTTGTGGCTCATTATTGAACAATATTCTACTCTGGTCCTTTAGAATGGCTCAGAGAATGGTATACCTGTATTTGAGTTGCTTTGTATAAGTCCTGTTACCTTATACTAGGGAGTATAATATTATTTTATAATATTATATACCAAGGTTTGCTGTGAGATATAAGTAAAAACCGTCTACGTAGAGTCAGCTTAAAGTGAGTTACAAAGTGAAGATGCAATAAATGTTAGTGTTGCCCTCATGTGCATCTTCATTTTATCGCTGTAACTATAATCACTGTCACCATTGCCATCTTCCTCGCCATCTCTATCACCACGATTATCGTCATCATTAGATGTTAGACTGTCTTTCAGACTTTAACAATATAGCACCTATTATAAAAGGAAAAGTGATATTTTAAAGAGAGTGAGGGATAGATCTATAAGTAATGTTCTGTAGGTAAGACTGAAGAAGAAAAGCAGAAACTAATGCCTCTAGATGTGATAAGACTTTTGCAAGAACACGAGAGTGCTATCTGTAGTGCTGACTCCAGATATCTACTGCCATAAAAATTTTAACATAAAGTATTTCAAAAAATTATATAAAATTATCAACATATATCTAACCTATATACATAATCCATTTTTTGATTTCCTCACATATCAAGAATCTGTAATGAATATGACTGTTGTTTCCTATTCACAACTCCACCTTGAAAACCATAGAAGAGGGAGACATGTATATTTATTTATGTATACATGCATGAGAGCCCAAATGTTCAAAAAAGGAGACATTGATAATATATAATTGATAATATATATATATATTTGTATAAAAATACACATTTAGTATTGAGCGGTGCATTATATTCTAAGCACATGAGCATACACATGCCACGTGCACATCCATATGTGGCCATGCATATATTTATACTCAGGCAGGAGTGTGTCCAAACACATCCGCACTGACACATATGCACAGAGGGTATTTTGACAACACTGTGAACAGCTCCAGCAAAAGAGGGTGCCGGTTTCTGTAATGCAGTCCAACAATCGTCATTAAACTTCAGCTCCACTTCAGGAGCTTCTGGGATTCCAGCTGTACTGGGGCTTTAACTCTTAATCTTCTAAAGTCAATTTAAGCAATGCTTGAAAACATGCTTATTATATTGTCTGAATACTCTATAGGACACAGTGTGAATTCATTCTCTGTTGAATCAGAAACTGCAACAAGGAAAACTGAAGTTGGCAATGGTTTTTAATCATCAGGCACTTAGAAATGGATTTGAAATGCCAGCATTTCGTACTCTGCTTCAGGCCTTGAGGTTAGCACTTAGTCAGGGTGGAACAGAGGTTGACATTTTTCAAGCCCCAGTAGTAAGTCATATACTGGTGATGCATGGGATCTTTTGATGATAATTTTTTTCTTAAGATTTACTAAATTATCATCTTAAGATGGTTTCTGCATCTCTGATAATTGTATTCAAGGTGAAAGTCAGAAGAAAAATTCAGCTAGCTTCGTTTGTTCCTTTTATTGAGAAATAGAAAGAAACTTAGAAAGTTCAGAAGGCTGCAGCTTGTATATTGGTGAAGAGCATTATCTAGAAATTTTCTTCCTGAAATAATAACATCAGAAATATAGAGATTGGTAAGCTTGGAATAAGTTTATGTGTTTTCTGCCTTCATATCTAAACTAAAATGAGGAAAGGAATGGGTAGTCCATGTAGAAAGAAGAGCAGAGATTTCTCTGTGTACTTTGTAAGTGACAGTAGGAGAGATAACTGTCTTTAAAGCAGGCACTATTCAAGAGTTCTTTATATGTCAAGAACTGAAGTCAGTTTTGTAAGAAAGAAGTAGATTTATAGATGGATACACTTCTTATTTTTAATCAGTTAAATCTTCATGAGGACAATGCTTCAGATCAACAGACTGTGGTACAGACAATATGTTATATTTGATACATGTCATTGTCCTATCCTTTAAATGCTATAATTGAACTCTGTACATCTTAGGAGAAATCCTGACTCAAAAATTTTAGAAAGATCAAAACTGGAGCAAACTTACCCCATCCTTCTAAACCAGGTGCTTTGGCTCTGTTTGTTTCTATAGCAACCTTCCTTCAGTTACAATGAATCCAGTTATTTCTTTCATTGACCCTTTACATGAACCATTTCCTTTTTAACTTTCTCCTTATACAGATTCTTTATAATCTCTAACTCAGTTCACATATGGTACATAGGCTACCTGAACCAGATTCCTCCTTGTCACCTAACAATATGCAGAATACCAGTCACATCTTATTGATATGAAATTTTATGACTTTCTCATTCAATACTTGTAACCATGAGGGAATGAGCTAGGTGTGCCTAACTTTTGAATTGAAAAGTAGGAATTGAATTATAATAATGACTTGAATGGAAAAAATAAGGTTGCAGACCTTTCTAGAATACCCAGCTTCATGAAGGACGCAGCATGTAGTGTCTCTGAACTGGAGTTTTCACATTTTGTAATAGAATAAACAATATGAGTCTTCCCAGGCACACTTTTCAATGAGACCCTCGCTTAAGTCCTACCACTGCCTTCATCTTTTCTATGTGAACTTAGCTATCTTGTTATCACGCACCACCCTCAAGACTCTACAAAAAACACATACAGATCATCTGCAGGGTCACATTCAGGCTTGAAGCATCAGTAAGTTTTTAAACCCCAAGAGGAACATGAGAACCAATGGGTGAGAGCTGGAGGGATTCTGCCAAGTTATGGGTTTTGCAGGTGATCTCAGCAGGTTCCCCCTGAGCCATTCTTGAAGGGTCTCAGCATGTTACCGAGATTCATTTATAAAGGAAATGGAAAGGAAATGGACTCCTTATAATGAACACCATTAATATACCACTCCAGACTCCACCATTTGAACAGCAAGTATTAAGAGATTCAATTGTCATTTGTCAACTGCATTCTGTTATTTTGCCTGTTGGAAATGACCAGCCAACACAACAGTGTGCAGACAATGGCATGACTACTAATTAGCATATATATTGTTTGTCCTGCTGTAAATTTATGGCAAACAGCAATATTTTACACTCCAGTAAAGTTAATAAATGAAGCTTTGGGATATAAAAATTTCATGTTCCTTTGTGCAAAGGTCAATTATAAATAGTTAAGCACATATTCATTCAAAAGCTTGAGGCCGCACAGCCAGGAGAATGAAATATATTCTGGTCAATTTAGAGTCTGGCTAGACTTGCTTTTTATTTTATAGCCTCAATGACATCCCTCTTCTCTTGTCGACACAGTCTAGGATACTGGAGAACTCCTCTGCCTGGAGAGACTAAATGAAATGAGTATGTAAACATTCTGAGTCCTGTGGCTTGACATCCAGATGCTTTAACTATAGATCAGTTTTATCTAAAAGGGGCAGCCCTTTGGAAGAAGGAGAAGCAGATATTTAGAGTGACAGAGAAGCCTTTATGCCTGTTCAAAGCACTTCAGATTAGAGTGCAAGGCACTATCTCTAATCCTGATTTAGTTTATAACCAAGTGCCTTTGCACCATCATCTATAGGTGTTATTTGTTCTATTTCGGGAAAGGAGAGAAATTCGTCACTTCATTGTTTCAATTACTTATTGCTGAATAACAATATGTTCCAAATGCAGATTGGTTTATGTTGTGTTTAAGGTGTGATCAACCCATACAAAGTAGAGTTATAGTTTTGGAGAATCTGTAGCAAGATAAGTCATAGTGCCTGTGGGAGAACCTTTCACTATTATTCTGCTAAAAGGATATAGTAGTAAACAGACTCCTAATGACTTATCATTATACCCATAGATTCATGCACTGCTCAACCACCTTTAGAGAACTTTTATTACCCAGTTGACCCAGAGATCTGTCAATGTTCTAGATGTAGAAAATAAGACACTGAAGATATACAATGTTCTAAATTTACATGTATACCATACAGTCATTCTTACAGCTCATGGATCATTGTAGAACTTGGGGAGAAAAGATTATAAGAGCCATAGGCTGACTAAAACACAATTGTAGGAGGTCCTTCTGTCTATGTGTTGATTTCATTGGTTGAATCAAGAAACTGCCTTGGCCTTTTGATAGGAAGAACTTAGATAGGCGGGGAAGACAGAACAGGATTCTGGGAGGAAGAAGGGCAGAGTGTCAGACATCATGGTTCTCCTGCTCGAGACAGACGCTAGTTAGACTCATGCTGGTAAGCCACAGTCGAGTGGCAATACACATTAATGGCGATGGGTTAAACTAATATGTGAGAGTTAGCCAATAAGAGGCTAGAGATAATGGGCCAGGCAGTGTTTTAATTAATACAATTTCTGTGTGGTTATTTCAGGTGTAAGCTTAGCCAGGCGGGATGGAACAAGGGCCCCACACTCCTCACAACAGGCAATAGTGTTTTCTGTACATAACGGCACAGTAGTTAAGACAATATGCACAAGACTTTATCAGGAATAGGACATAAGATTTAGCATGAAAAGTGAAAGTAGACAAGTAGTTCCATCCCTAGATAAGGAACAGTGGATAGTTGCTAGGAGAAAGGGATTCAGTTTTCTTGCTTTTCTTTTTACTTTTCTCTTTTTGAGATTATAATTTAGTTACACTTTTCTCTTCTCTTCCCTTCTCCAAAACCTGTAGTATAATTTCTATGTTCTCCTTCAAATTCAGTCTCCCTTTTCACTAATTTTTCTTGCATGTATATATGTATATATAATACATGTATGTGTGCAATTATATATTTTGATTTATTTCTAAATATAAACTGTTCAGTCTATATAATGTTGCTAGTTTGTATGGTTTTCAGACTGTTTGGCACAAGAAAACCAACTTGTGTGCTTTCAGGAGATGAGCACCTCTTCTGCTCTGAGCATTTCTCAATTTCCAATAGTTCTTAATGTACTTTTGAGGACTCAGATGATTTTCCCAGTCCCCTTTGGCAGACCCATTGGCCTTATTTTTGTTCAACTCACATATGGAAGTAATTTGGTTTAACATTATGGGTATAACTTCAGGAGATACTAGAAGAAAATCTCATAACCAACCCCCTCATCTTCTGGCTCTTAAAAAATACTTCTGCCTCTCCTTCTTCAGTGTTTTCTGAGCACAAGGTGGAGGAGTGTTTTGTGGCACTATGCTCCATTCTTTGCTTTGATAGGTTGTAATTTTCTGTAGCTGCTTACATATAATGCAAAGAAAAGTTTCCTTAATTAATTGTGAAGACTACACTTATCTGTGGATATAAGGACAAATGTTTATAAATTAATAATAGAGATTGTGATGGTTCAAACCATTAGAGGTTTATATTCTTCTCAAGGAACTATGATTTTAATAGCAATGAGCAGTTGGGTAAGTTTCTAATACCAGGCATGGTCTTCTTCCTGTTGAGCAGGTCTTAAATCCAATTGAAAAGTTGTTGGTTATGGTCAAGTCATCCATTGTACCACAACTACAGTGTTAGGGCTACTGTGCCATGCTGGTTATTGATGTGGTGCCTAGGCTTCATAGCTGTGTAACACTGTTGGTTGCCTCCCTCTTTGCGTGGTACCTTTGGCAACATGAAAACCACTTCACAGGGAAAGGTCATTCAGTTATTGACCATTGATTGCTGCTGGTGGAAAAAGAGTCCGTTTTTTGAATAGGAAAGCCCTTCATGACTTGACTACACATCAGTGGAATGCCATATATTCATTAATATATGGGCAGCACAAAAGGCATTTGCTGGTTTTTAAAAACTAAAAAAAAATAAAAGTCAAAAATTTGAGTGGGTAGTCAAGTAGGAAAGAATAGATAGATCAGGGAGAAGAGGAGATAAGCAGGAAGTATTATCAAAATGCACTGTATGACATTCTCAAAGAACTGATAAAAACAAGTGGAAAGGTGAAATCATTGTTTCACAGTATATGATTTTCACTGGGAGCTGGGCTTGTCAGGAAACAGGGCAGGCTCAGTGGTTGAATCCTCCTGTTCTCTGTTATGTTGACAAAAGTCACTCAGTAGTATAGACATGGTGGTTTGATTCTTACAAAAAGTCCAAGACATCTTTCCTCAATTCCCAGTGGTTTGTGGAAACAGGTATCAGGCTGAAACTACAGATTATAAGACATATTGTACCATTTACAGCATGGCATTTTTCAGGGCAATCAGTCTTTTATATCGACTCTGGGTGCCTAGGGAAAGTAGCTGCTGTCTTTCTCATAGCACCTGGAGGCCGGTCCTGATGTGGCATCATTTAGACCATGTTTATTACAAAAATTATTCACAGATGGGTCCTCAATTTAAGAGTACTTAGGTCCACAAGGTCACAACTTTTGAAAACGACCCTTTACCTCTCTTACCAACAATTCAGATTGAAAGATCAAAAACATATACACAGACATTGAGTGAGAAAAGGCTGGATAACTCATTAGCCAGAAAGTTAAGTGAGTTTTCTGCTGTTGTAACAAGATTTCTTAGACTCTTTCACTTATTGTCTCATTTTCTTAATACTTATTGAGTGCTTACTTCACAGCGGGATCCTGGTCAGGCAACAGAATAGAGTGATAAACTAAATAGCACTTACATATTTCAGTATATGAGGATTAGTCTACATAACAATGAAAGAAATGCATAACTTCTGGTGTGTATTATGAAAGTGAAAAACAAAGATCCAGCAAGTAAAAATCAGGAAGCTGATGCAGTATCACAGGTGAGAGATATGATAAAACTGGGCCCTAGGTCGAGAGGGCATTAGATTGTGGATATACCATGTAGGGTAAGCCTACAGGTTATGTCCACTCTGAAGATGGCCTTAGAGCAAAATTACATTTCTTTTCCCGGATGCAATGTGCTAATTCTGTGGGTTTTTTTTTTTAAATTTTTTAAGTCATTAAAAATTTCCACCTCCTCCCTGCCTCCCTTTTTCCTCCCCCTCCCCACCTCCCCCTCCCTCTCAAGTCCTAAGAGCAGTCAGGATTCCCTGCCCCATAGGAAGTCCAAGGTCCTCCCCCCTTCATCCAGGTCTATACAGGTGAGCATCCAAACAAACCAGGCTCCCACAAAGTCAGTCCATGCAGTAGAATAAAAATCCAGTGCCATTGTCCTTGGCTTCTTAGTCAGCATTCATTGCCAGCCACATTCAGAGTGTCCATTTTGATCACATGCTCCAACATTCCCAGTCCAACAAGCCTTGGCGAGCTCCCATTAGATCAGTCCCACTGTCTCAGTGGGTGGACACACCACTTGTGATCCTGACTTCCTTCATGCTCTCCCTCCTTCTGCTCCTCATTTGGACCTTGGGAGCTAAGTCCAGTGCTCCAATGTGGGTCTCTGTCTCTATGTCCATCCATCGCCAGATGAAGGTTCTGTGGTGAAATGCAAAATGTTCATCAGTGTGGCTATGGGACAAGGCCAGTTCAGGTACCCTCTCCTCTGCTGCCCAAGGAACAGTCTGGGGACCTCTCCTTGGACCTGGGAACCCGTCTAGAGACAAATCCCTAGCAAACCCTAAAATGGCTCCCTTAATTAAGATATTTACTTCCCTGCTCCCATATCCACCCTTCCTCCATCCCACACATCCCATTCCCCCAAGCTTTCCCCAATCCTCCCCTTCTCCCCTCTCTCTACCAATCTCCGCTTACATCCACCCCCTACCCCCTGAACTCAAGTTTTGCCTGAAAATCTTGTCTACTTCCAATATCCAGGAGGATAACTATATGGTTTTCTTTAGGTTTACCTTCTTATTTAGCTTCTCTAGAATCACGAATTATAGGCTTGAAGTCCTTAAATTATGGCTAAAATCCACTTATGAGTGAGTACATACCATATTCCTCTTTTGGGTCTGGGTTACCTCACTCAGTAAAGCGTTTTATATTTCCATTCATTTGCATGCAAAATTCAAGATGTCATTGTTTTTTACCACTGAGTAAAACTCCAATGTGTATATGTTCCACACCTTCTTTATCCATTCTTCAATTTAGGGGCACCTAGGTTGTTTCCAGGTACTGGCTATTACAAATAGTGCTGCGATGAACATAGCTGAACAAATGCTTTTGTAGTATGATTGGGCATCTCTTGGGTATATTCCCAAGAGTGGAATTGCTGGGTCCTGAGGGAGGCTGACTCCCAGTTTCCTGAGAAACCGCCACACTGATATCCACAGTGGCTGCACAAGTTTGCATTCCCACCAACAATGGATGAGTGTTCCCCTCACTCCACATCCTCTCTAGTACAGGCTATCATTGGTGTTTTTGAGTTTAGCTATTCTGACAGGTGTAAGATGGTATTTCAAAGTTGTTTTGATTTGCATTTCCCTGATCGCTAAGGAGGTTGAGCAAGATCTGAAGTGTCTTTTGGCCATTCGAAGTTCATCTGTTGTGAATTCTCTGTTCAGTTCAGTACCTCATTTTTCAATTGGGTTAATTAAAGTTTTAGTGTCTAGTTTCTTGAGTTCTTTGTATATTTTGGAGATCAGACCTTTGTCTGATGAGGTGTTGGTGAAGATCTTCTCCCATTCAGTAGGTTGCCTTTTGGTCTTCATGACAGTGTCTTTCCTTTTTAGAAGCTTCTCAGTTTCAGGAAGTCCCACTTATTCATTGTTGATTTTATTGTCTGTGCTACTAGGGTTCTACCTAGGAAGTGGTCTCCTGTGCCCATGTCTTGTAAACTACTTTCCACTTTCTTTTCTATCAGGTTCAAAGTGGTCAGATTAATATTGAGGTCTTTAATCCATTGGAACTTGAGTTCTTTGCATGGTGATATGGATCTATTTTCATTCTTCTAAGGTTGACATCCAGTTATGCCAGCACCATTTGTTAAAGATGTTTTCTTTCTTCCATTGTGTAGTTTTAGCTCCTTTGTTGAAAATCAGGTGTTCATAGGTTTGTGGATTAATATCTGGGACTTTGATTCGATTCCATTGTTCAACATCTCTGTTTTTGTGCCAGTACCAAGCAGTTTTCATTGCTGTAGCTCTGTAATAGAGTTTGAAGTCAGGGATGATAATGCCTCCAGAAGTATTTTTATTGTACAGGATTGTTTTGGCTATCCTGGGTTTTTTGTTTTGCCTTATAAAATTGATTATTGTTCTCTCAAGCTCTGTGAGAATTTCCCTGGGATTTTGATGGGGATTGCTTTGAATCTATAGACTGCTTTTGGTAAAATTGCCAATTTTATTATGTTGATCCTCCCAATCCAAGAGCATGGGAGAGTTTTCCATTTTCTGGTATCCTCTTCAATTTCTTTCTTCAAAACCTTAAAGTTCTTGTCAAATAAACCTTTCACTTCCTTGGTTAGAGTTACCCCAAGATACTTAATGCTATTTGTGGCTATCATGAAAGGTGATGTTTCTCTGATTTCCCTCTCTGTATCTTTGTTCTTTGTGTATAGGAGGGCAACTGATTTTTTGGAGTTGATCTTCTATCCTGCCACAGTACTAAAGGTGTTGATCAGCTGTAGGAGTTCTTTGGTAGAGTTTTTGGGGTCGCTTATGTACACTATCATATCATCTGCAAATAGTGAAAGTTTGACTTCTTTCTTTCCAATTCAAATCCCCTTGATCTCTTTATGCTGTTTTATTGCTATTGCTAGAACTTCAAGCACTATATTGAAGAGGTTTGGAGAGAGTGGACAGCCTTGTCTTGTTCCAGATTTTAGTGGGATGGCTTTGAGTTTCTCTCCATTTTATTTAATGTTAGTTGTCAGTTTGCAGTATATTGTCTTTATCATGTTTAGGAATGAACCTTGTATCCCTGATCTCTCCAAGACCTTTATCAAAAACGGGTGTTGAATTTTGTCAAACACATTTTCAGCATCTAATGAAATGATCATATGTTTTTTTTCCTTCAGTTTATTTATATGATGGATTACATTGATAGATTTGCATATGTTGAACCAGCCCTGCTTCTCTGGGATGAAGACTTCTTGATCATAATGTATAATTTTTTGGATGTGTTCTTGGATTATGTTTGTGAGTATTTTATTGAGAATTTTTGCACCAATATTCATGAGTGAGTTTGGTCTGTAATTTTCTTTCTTGGTTAAGTCTTTGTGTGGTTTGTATATCAGGGTGACTGTAGCTTCATAAAAGGAGTTAGACAATGACTCTTCTGTTTCTATTTTGTGAAACACATTAAGGAGTATAGGTATTAACTCTACTTGGAAGATCTGATAGAATTCTGCATTGAAACCATCAGGTCCAGGGCTTTTTTTGGTAGGGACGTTTCTGATGACAGCTTCTATTTCATCACAACTTACAGGTCTGTTTAAACTGCTCACCTGGTCTTGACTTAATTTTGGTAAATTGTGTTTATCTTAAAAACTGTCCATTTCTTCCACATTTTCCAATTTTGTGGCATACAGGCTTTTGTAGTAAGATCTAATGATTCTCTGAATTTCCTCTGTGTCTGTGGTTATGTCCCCCTTTTCATTTCTTATCTTATTAATTTGCGTGTTTTTTCTCTGCCGTTTGATTAGTTTGGATAGGGGTTTGTCAATCTTGTTGATTTTCTCCAAGAACCAGCTTTTTGTTTCATTGATTCTTTGGATTGTTTTCTGTGTTTCAATTTTGTGGTGGTGAGCAGAGGATAAGCACGGCTGAAGGCCCAGGAGATCTTCCCTTAAATTATTTTGATCTTGATGTCTTCTTTGCCAGTCTGGGGAAATTAATATCTCACTTACTTTTGCTTTATTTGTCTTTGGCTTTTATAGCCTGAAAACAGTTCCTTTTGAATACTTGTTTAGATAGATAAAAGTCTTTATCAATAATTCATTAGGTGTCACCCATCACTATCATTTACTCTTGTTGATACCACTAAATAATAGTGTGTATCATATAGTTCTTGGTTCAGCAAGAGATGAATAAAAATTTAAGAGAGGTGCCGTAATTTAGTTAACCAGATCTCATATTTGCAGATTTTCAATCCTTATGGAGAACTCAGCCTGTGTAGATTTATATGCATTCATTCCCTCCCACATCACCAATCAAATTAAGAATACACAGAATTATTTCCTCCAGCTGAGTTCACAGACTCTTCAAAGGTGACTGCTCATACTTGGAGTATAAGGGATGATTGCAAAAGGATTCGCTGCCTTTAGTATGGAGTCTGTTGATTTTCCAGGTGGTGTTCTGATGTGACAAGTTCACATGCTTCTCAGCACTCAATTTTCTAGCAAAATCGAAAAGGCAATTGCAGAAGTCAGCAAAATATTTTTGTGAGTTCAAAAACAATTAGGCATCATAATAAATCTCTATTTTGCCAAATAGGAAGCAGTGACTATCTAGAACTTCTGTGAAAGTAAAATCTGGGGTTACTCAGACATGGGATATGAAGGGAAAACCAGGGAGAGATGGGGTCCTTAGGGAGAATAGTTAATAACTGGAAATCTTATAAGAAAGGCTGTGAGGTGACTCTATTACGTGGAAGATTCTTATTAAGAGTTTAATGCTAAAGTTGACTGATGCTAACTCTTTCCATTACAATGGCTTTGAAATTTATTTCCCCAAGATTCATATTCATTCCTTGACATTAAGGGAGTTAACTGCTGGGTGAAAATTCTAAAAGGTGAAAAACCAGTTTGGGAGGGACTTAGCCTGCTACCAGGGATAAAAGGAGTTTCTACAATGACCTGAAAGTAGTGAGCATTTATTGCATGCCTACTGTGCTCCTGGCACTCAATTCGATATTCACTGCTTCATTCAGAGGGAGGAAGAGAGGGAAAGAGGGAGGGGGAGAAGGAGGGAGGGAGGGAGGAGAGAGAGAGAGAGAGAGAGAGAGAGAGAATTAATACCAATGACAAATTCACTATTTGTTAAGGCTCTATTTTCTGCTGGCAATTGAGGAAAAGCACAGTGATTGTAGTTTCTTTGCAGTTACCATACCAGCTAGAACGGACATTGAGTGGATGAGGAACTGTAAGCAGAAGATTAAAAACGTGTTTAAGAAAGAGAACTAGAACAAATGAAGGATGCTGTTGATTTTAGAATTTTACCTCTGACTACAAGTTAAGTCTTTTCACTGACAGCTATGGAAACAACAGCTTGGGCTCTAAGGAATTTATTCTATTTGGGGAAAAAAAAAAAAACCTCATGCAATATCAAGTGTTTAGAGAACAACAAACCTCATTTTGACACCTGTTTCAGGTCCAGGGCTATGAGCAATTTAATTTGCCTCTTTGTGGTTCAATTTCTCCACTGACCACAGAAACAATGGTAGAATCGAAATCACACAATTGACTATTTAAGACACAGACATTCTGGGACATGTCTACAGAGTGTCTGATTTGAATTCTGGGGCAGGAAGGAGTAGTCTATTTTTCATTCTCCTGCCTACCTTTTCTCTTCCTTCTTCATATTAGTCTCTCTGCACATGTGTATACACATACATGGAGGCTGGAGGGCAGGGCCACATGTTCACCTTATCTTTTATTACAGTCTTTCCTACTGAACAAGAAGCTTGCTGATATAGCAAGGCGGCAAGGCCCCAGGGATCCTTTTCTTCTTCCCAAGGTCTGGAATCACAGGCATGGGACACTGATCTTGCCTTTTATGTGGTTGCTAGGGATTGATCATATATCTCTGTGCTTGCATAGCAAACATAACAATGAAGCTATCGCCCAGCTCCTGGGTCAGTGATTCTGAAGTTGCAGACTCAGATAACACACCAGGAAAAACTGCACGATGCTCTGTTTTAAACTGAAGCTCTGACTTTTTTGGGGAATGAGAGAGGGTGTTAGTGTAGTATATGGAGCATTAGCTTAGGTCAGTAGTTCTGATCTTTCCTTCTTTATTTCCTCTCTGTGTGATCTTAGGCAAGCTATCTAATCCTTTATAGCCTCAATATCTCATGAATAAAAGGAGCTATTACTCTCCTTCCCTATGTAGGGATTATAAGAAATGAGTTGTAGGGATTACTTGAAATGAGTTATGGAAAGCATCTGGCCTATTGCCTAACCAAAATAATCAACTAGTGTTGATTCTCAACAGTGGCAAATTATTAAGATTATTTCTATATAGATCATACATACTTCCCTTCAAGTTCATTTTTTATCCACTGAGTATGTCAAGCACCCTGACCTTTCTTGGCAGTATTATCATTTCCTAAATTATTGCAACCCTTGCTTTAAAAATAATATGCTTAAAATATATTGTACAACATAAAAATTCTAAGCAATATGTTCTGCCTGTATTACCCCTACAGTGATTGTCTAGAAAAATATTTCCTATTATACTCCCAGCTCAGAAGTAATGATTTATCAAACCGTCTTAAAGATGGTTCTAAATGATTTGGGATCTCATGCCTCTGTAACCTCCAAGAACCAGATTCATTGAAAAAGAAACCCAGAAAGAGAATGACCAAGTTAAAGAATGGTTAATGCTTGATGACATCACAGGGATTTTCTCTTATACTGATAAGCTTTCATTCTTTGCTTCTTAAAAAGAAATGCCTAGTGAATGATGGTGAACACATACTAACACCAGTCAAGCAACTCGATAGAATTACCAGTGGATTACAGATACTTTTTGCATTATTTTAAATAAAACTTCCATTTTCCTAGTTCCTACTCCCTAAAAGGCTAAGCACAAAGGTCCTTGAATAGCATTTTTCTTCCCTTTTATCTTTGTTCAAGTTGAAAATCAATGCTCTGGCTCACCTTGAATCTCAAGCCACATATTTTTAGCAGCGGAAAAGTCTGACTTAACAGCATTGCTGAGCAAAACCAGATAACCCCATAGCATCTTCCAGCAAAGAAAGAGGGCAGAAGGTTTCAGGGAAAGAGAGCTCTGGCATGGGTGATTCACAGTCCTGATTTGTAAACAAAGAGCATATAAACTCGTGACCCAGACCCAGGGAACATGGGCCAGAAGTTAGAATTTTCTGAAAGTATTCTTGATTCCAAGTTACTGTTTCCTTTCATAACTGACATCAACATGGGAATGAGAGGGAAAGCAGAAGAACAAACTTGCAAGCATTATTGCAATAGTTATTAAAAATCCAAAGCCTTGTGTCTGAAGGATTGTATGCACTCTATACCAGGTTTTACTATAGTTAATATGCTTCTGCATTTACTCAAGGCCCTTCACTTTGTTGTTTGTTTTACTTTTGCTGACTCTCTACAAACAATAAAATGATACAAGGAACTGAGAGGTTAATGAACTTGCTTAAGTCTTCCCAGTGAGCAAGTGGTGGAATCCATCCAAATTTACACCTTTTGCTTCCAAGCCTGCAGACTTCATTCCTGTACAGCCTTCCTTGACTTCTACATACAGATACCACATAGACCTTGTCACATCTCTGCAAAGAAGAAGCAGGATGTGTGCTCCCCATTTATATGGAAAAGAATCTAAGGTTTAGATTTAATAAACATTTATAAAGTAACTATGTCAAACCTTATGCTATTTTCTTATATTAATTATACTAGACAGGCAAGGAAAAGCTGTTCTTACAACACTAATTTGGTAGACAAAAAAGAAAAAAAAAGTTTCTTAGCTCAGGTTAAATTGGGAGGACTGAGGAAAACACACTGGAGTACCTCTTGTTAAGATGCAGGAAGTTGAAGCCCTTAGAGTACTTCTGAAGATGTTCAATGTAGCACTCATTTTTTTTAATCCTAAATATACACTCAAGGTTATCAGAAAGGTCAAATATTAGAAAGTATAAAAACAAAAGATGATCTATAGCATTGTGTCCCAATTCTATTGCCTTAGTTTGGGATATTTTTTGCCTCGTGAACACACATGGTGAATTTTGACTTGCTCTTCAAAGCTCGTCCATCCACAAAGTCATCTTTTCTTCTATCTTTATTCTTTTGGAAAATGCCTCTTCTTACCTACTCCCATATTTAGGCACTTAAAGTCTATCTGAGGTCCTTTGTGAGAAGACATGAATTCCTTTCCAAAATAAGGAGAGCAAAACTTTGTTTCATTCAAATTATCTGAATGTTAATTAGTGCACAACATCCATATTGTCAACACTCTGTTTAAGTAATCTTATGAGTGACCTTTTTTTGAGTGCCTCCATCCTGTTTTTCTTACATACAAGAAAATTATATCAGTAATTCCAAAATCTTTTTTGCAGTATTCTGAGCAGGACACAATTGCTAATACATGAGGAACAGTTGTAAAGAAGACAAGGAGAGACAGAAAGAGACCTGTGCAGAGCAAGACAAAGAGACAAAGAGATTGAGTGTGTGTGTGCATTTGTGTTTGTGAGAGAAAGAAAACAGAGCAACATACAGACTTTTTACTTAACATCTACCAAATCATCCAGCAAAAATCGTATTTGCAATATGCTCTCAATTACACTGAGTTTTGAGATTTATCTTGAATAATATTTTTTCCTATTATGAATGCATAGTATAATTATATTTGCTAAATCCTTGACTATAGTTGGTGAACACAACACTGGTGCATAGTTAGAGGAATTAGAAATTGATATAAATGATCTTTTTTACTAAAACTGCAGCCCAGCTTGCAAGAATACCATATAACTTCTGGTTTCCTGCTGGGACAGGGAAGTGTGGTTTGCGGGACAACTTGTAGAAGTTATTCCATTTACTCTAGGTCTTCAACAGACTCTTTACTGATAACTGGACAGTAACACTATGGGGGAAAAAAGGATAGATGATATCTTATCTACTGTTTACTGTATTTCTGGATAAAGTTTCTTCCCTCAATTTCATTTCTTCTCTTTATTGATCCATTTCACACTAGCAGAGTCAATTTTCAAGGCCGCTTTGGGACAAACTGGCTTCTCCTAGTTTGGTGGATATTCTCCATGAAGTCATAGACAAAATATGGTTATCTGAGGATGAAAAAGTTTGAACTGAATTGCTTAGCTACACTGACAGAGGCAAGGCTTTCTGACTGGATTCTACAAGAAGGCCCTAGAATTGGTTCCATTTTCTGATACTAATTTGAGCTTGAGAGTGAGACAGAATGACTCTGTCCTTAATACACTTATACTTAAGTACCCCTTGGAGAAACCACTCAGTGAACAATATTGCAGAAAATAATTACCCGAGGCATATAGATAGAACTTAAAGTTGATAGGGAGATAAATGAGAAGGCTAGGAGATTCGAGAGTGTGCTGGTTGACAGTATAATCAAATAGAAGGCTCTCAGAAACAGCAAATAGAAGAACCAAATGTGAGAAGAGCTGTCAACTCTCACCAAGATATGTTGCAGTAACAAACAACCTATAAATTGCAGTATCTTTTGATCAATTGAAGCTTCTAATTTAAACTTTAGGTTTGTTGTGATTTTGACTTGTTCTGGCTACCACAACCACTGTTGAGAACCATGCCAAAGGGAAACAGTCTTGAAGAATCTCATGCTACCAAATAAATGGTCTAAACTCATATTTTTTTTTTTACAATTCTGTAACTAAGCATATGCTCCCACTCCCCAGCAAGTAAGACCAAATTTTATCCTCTTATCAAAGAACATTGACATCTAACAAAAAGGTAGTCAGGAATGCAAGATTCCCAAGGAGCAACAGTGCCAGAAAAATGCTTTTGGGTGAACATGCCTCCAAATTTTCTCATGAAGTCTTTAATTCAAAGGAATGCAATGCTTCCTAGGAGTTAAAGAAAACATCATATGAAGATCCAATGATAAAATGTTTCATGAGTTAGCATTATATTTTATATTTTTCTTTATCTCTCCTTTTCGGCATAAATTTAATCTCACATTTTACCTTTTATTAACTCTCTAACTTGGAACAAATGACTGCAGGTCTGTCATTTTCCTACTTTATTAAAGTGAGAAGAGCAAAATACACAACCTCAATTATTAATTGAAGTCGTATTATGTAAGGTGCTTCTCAAGGCATACCTATATCTTTAGTAAGTGCACTGGGTTCGTCACTCTTTCTGTCAACTCAAAGAGACTAGATCTACAAATTGTACTTAATAGGGCACAGATGGTACCTGGAGATGTTGAGTGCAGTTACAATCAGAGAGAACAATTGTGGAGCCAATGTTGACTGTAAGGTACTTTGACACACAAGGTTGAGATGTATGTTTCACGTAAAACCTGTCATCTACCTTGACATCCTCAATAGCATGTGGTCCATAATCACTAATATTGTCCTCACTCTCTAACTTCTATGACCATCACTTCAACCTACAGAGTCACTGGGACAGTACATGTACTTTATGTATTAGTCAGAGTTCCCAATCTGGCAAAGAAGGTCTTATGGGCTTCCATAGAGACACCTGCCTTTATTTTCATGTTGGCAGCCTGAAAATGTGGGTTCTAATATCAGTAATGGCAATAGCAGCCACACAGATGACCCAGATGCAAGAGTGTAGTCCCAGCAGGCCAAAAGCTTTCCTTCTCATGTCACTTTCTGTGTTACTACCAGAAAAGGCTTGTACTTTTAGGCTGGCTCCTCCCATATCAAGTAGTGCTATCCAAACAATTCCCTACAGACGGGCGGAGGCCAACCTGATGTAAACAATTCCTCACAGCGGCTCCACTGCACCTCCCTTTTCCATGATTATAGGTTGTGTTATGTTGACAACTAAAACTGACAATCACACACAGTAATCTTTTCCACAACAAACTTAAGTAGCAGACTCTTGCTTGGGTTGCAGTAAAATGTCAGCTCAGACAGATGACTTAATCATCAGAAATTTAGTTTTTTGATGATTTTAGAGAGTAAAATTTGGTAGCAAGTCATTGACAAGGATGGTTTGAATCGGAAGTCTCACTCCTTATGATTGTGGTCTTTGTGTGGTCTCTTCTCAAAGTGTGTATACGAATACATCTAATGTGGAAGCCCATCCAAAGGGCCTTTTCTTAACATTGTTAATTGTTGAAATTTAATGCATTCAAGTACAGTCACATTCTGAAATACGTATAAATATGGGATGAGAGAAGACACACACAGCAATACAAAGCTGGTGACTCGCACCCAGATTTAGACATAATTGAAATATAGGATGTTTTAATTCTAAATTCTCATCATCATTCTACGCTTGAACCATTAGCAAAACAAGACGATGTGCTTGAAAAACTTTTCTGGCACTTCCTTCTAATTTTCAGCAGAAATGGTGGTGTTTTTAGATAGTCGAGAAAGCCAAGGACCTGTACTTGCTGTCCTTGTACTCAGACCTTCTCACTCCGCCTGGGAGGGTTTTCTTTCATAACCAACCCCTTTGAAGATGTCACAGTATTTTCATATCGATGTCATAACTTTTACATTGTCAATAGTTGGCCTTTTTAAATGTTACTGCAGAAAAACATGAGTCATGATCCAATGCCAGTCTTCAGGGCAATGTAATCTGAATAAAACAAAGAAGAATGTGCAGTATAACATAACATGTCTCTACAAGTGCTCACAGAGAATGCTATCCACCATTGTAAAGACAACAGAGAAAACTACCGTAGACTGCTTGCTTATTCAGAGATGTCTAACTGGAGTTTCAGATCATTCACGCAGTTACAATGCCAGAAAAATGAGAACTGGGGTTCTTAAAGCATATTTAGGAGGAAATTTCTGTTCACATTGTTGCAAACGGCTTATCAATGCTCAAGTCCAAACCTATGGTCCTTAGTTTGCAAGTTGTATTTGAACTAGCTTTGGCTTCAGCTACATCTTTTATTAAAGAGTCTTCCTGCCATTGGGTCACACTAAACTATGAGACAGTCATTCTACACCTTTGACTCATAGACAAGACCTGTGACACATAGAAAAGAGCATGGTCTCAGAGTGGGACAGGTTTGATTTCTGTTTCTTCTACTTATTAACTTAGTGGGACATTTGACACATTATTTAACCTCTCAGTTTCTTTAGCCATAAAATCAGAATAGTAGCAACTAGTTGGCACGAAATGTGAAAATATTTAATGGAATGAAGTATATAAAGCATCTAAATTATTGCTTATGCTATTATATAGACTCAGGAAATGCTAGTTATCTTTATAATAACGGCGCTTTCCTTTCGCCAGCAATTCACTTCTGCTGCTTCTTGTCCCATCACTCTTTTCGTGTTATAACATAGCATTATGCAACTGCAGCATATAACTTATAGACAGAGACACAATAATGTGGTGGTTAGGATTTCAGTACTGTAACCAACCAACTTATCTTTTATGATTTTCAACACTTGCTTACCACAAGGTAAAGAAGTCACTGGACCTTTCTGGGTCTCAACTTCTTGGATCAAATGAGATTGGTTTCTGGACAGTTCTCATCCTGAGTTGTGACCCCTTTGTGGATAGGACCAAGCAAACTTTTCATAGGGGTTGCCTAAAACCATCAGAGAACTCAAATACATTACAATTGATAAAAGTAGAAAAATTAACTAAGAAGAAGGTATGAGAATAATTTTATGACTGGGGTCACTATAATATAAGGAATTATATTGAAGGGTTGCAACATTAGGAAGGTTCAGAACTACTATTGGCTCCTTCATATAGGCAATTTTAAGTTCAAATAACCTTATATTATTCTGTTCAAAAGAGAATACATAAGAGAATACATATGGTAAATGACAATTATTGTTTTATTTATTATATAGATAAAGAAGTTAAAATTTAAATGACCAAAATTAAATGACTGGTGTGGCAAGAATTTTTAGCAAAAGAAATTAATTTTGTATAATTTAACTGTCTATTTTGGCTACAAAAATTTGTAGCCAAAATTTTTTTTGGCTTTACAAAAAAAAATTTGTAGCTTACAAATATTTTCTCCTATTTTATAAATTACAGTTTAAATTAACTTAATATCCCTTTCCCATAAGAAACTTTTCAGTTTAATATAGTTCCAGTCACATTTTTGATCTTGTTGAATGTATTTTCTTGCATAACTTAAGTAACTTCTGTTTTAATTTGTTAATTATGTCCCAATAAAGCTGGTAAAATAAAGGACTTTTGAGTTAGATAATTCCCTGGACCAAGCTCTTAATTATCAGACATTTGACCAAATCCCTAAATAAGAAACACTTGTAAGCCCAAGTCCTTCTCCACTGGCATTATTTGACACACTCTGAGTGTAGTTTTTGTGGCCCAGACCACTCTCAGGTTTACATAGGACAATCTGCCTTCCACATCCATTCACTCCATGAAGGATCTATATCTAAACTACTTGTACTTTTCTTAACTTCTCTCAATGCATGTAATCTTTGAGTATAAAAGCAAAAAACCTACATTGGTAATACAGCTTGTGTAGGTTCCCAGATTTAGGAGACAAACGCTTAAACCTAAATTCTAGGCCCCATGCAAATGACAGCTGATTACATTGCCTGGGTTGTGTCCATGACCTGTTGTGGTCACTGATATAAGACACTGGGAAATGCAAACACTCCGTTATGTTAGGGATTTGGATTATATTTTATGAAGTGACATCATAGGACATTTGCTGTATGAATGAGGTTACTAACTCATTTATTCATTGAATAAACAAAATAACTCCTACAATTTAGAAGTAAAATGTTCCATCCATGTTCGTGTGATTTGCAGACAAATTGATGGAGGTAGAAAAATCCATCATGAGTGAGCAAGCCAGAGTCAGAACGACATTGTATGTACTGACACATAGGAGGATTTTAGATGTAAAGCAAAGGATAACCAGACTACAATCAACAACTCCAAAGAAGCTAGGTAACAAGGAAGACCCTAAAAGGGATGCATGGATCACCCTGGGAAGGGAAATTAGATGAGATATCCTGGGCAAACTGGGTGTGGGAGCAATAAGAAAGATGGGGTGGGGGATAAGAACATGAGATAACAAGATGGTCAAGGAAAGGAGGGATAGCGTGGAGAGAAATGAAAAAGGTATCTTGACAGAGGAACCCATCATGGGTTTAATGAGAAACTTGCTGCTAGGGAAATTCTCAAGAATCCACAACTATGATCCCAGATAAGACTCCTAGAAATAGTGGAGAGATTGCCTGAACTGGATTTCTTCTGTAATCACATTGGTGAATACTCAAGCTATCATCATAGAACAGATCCAGAGATCCTCAAACAAATAGTAGGCCAAGCTCAAGGAATCCAGTCAAAGAGAGGGAGAAGAGAATATATGAGCAAGGGAAGTCAAGATCATGATAGAGAAATCTACAGAGAAGATGAACCAAACTCGTGGAAACTCATGAACTCATAGACCAACAGTTATGGAGCCTTCATGGGCATGAACTACACCCTCCATATGTGGGAGACAGTTGTGAAGCTTAATCTCAGAGGTCCCTGTCTGTAGAACCAGAATATTTCCCTCATGTGTAAGCTAACTTGTTGGAGTTCATTCCCTATGGTAGGATGACATGCTCAGCGTTAATGCAGGGGCAAGGACCTAATTTAAAATGCCCTAATTTAATGTATTAGTCTTTATTGACTGCTCTCATCCATTGGGAGAAATGAATGGTGGGTGGACTTGTGGAGGAGACACACAGGGGGTTGGGAAGAAGAATAGGAGGAGGGGTAGGAGGGAGAACTTTGGTTGGAATATAAAATGAAATTTAAAAAAGAAAAAAAAAACTTCTGTTGACAGAGGCTACTTGTTTATTCCTGGCTACCCAGAACCAAAACAATAACACAGAAACTACATTAATTGCAATATTGTTTGGCCAATGATGTAGGCATACTTTTAGCTAAGTCTTGTATCTTAAATTAACCTATTTCTATTAATCTGTGTACCGCCACCTGTGGCCTACCACTAAGGTTCCATTTGGTATCTTGCATCTGTTCTGTCTCCTGCGGTGACTACATGGCTTCTCTCTGACTCTGCCTAATATTTTTTTCTCTAATCTGCTAGGAATTCCAGCCTTGCCCTATTCTATGCTACAATACGCTCAAAACAGATACTTTATTAACCAATAGTATTCACAGCATACAGAGGGGAATCCCACATCATCTCCTCTTTTCAATATAAATAAAAAGGTTTTAACTTTAACATAGCAGGATTACATACAAAAAAGTTATCAAGCAAGAATTATAATTAGAATATTCATATCTACTTTATCTTTTATCATAACTAAGGAAAACTATAATTATAACTACCTATTCTTCAACACCATCAAAGACCGCAGAAAGATATAATATTACCAAATAAACAGGAAGTGCATTATAAGCAACTTCCCAAACCCTAAAATTGATGGAGACATCTTATTACCTGGACAGTCACCCAAGGTTCTTCTGTAACATTTTGACATCCATATTCAGCCTACAGGCCAGTAGTATCTGACAGACATTTTTTTTCCATAATGCAGGAAATTTCAAAGACAGTTCCATCTATATTGGCAGTTTGTCAGTCATTTTCTACTGTGTCTGCAGAATGTCTGGCAAACTCTTTTGTGAACTCCAAAGGACTATCTCTTCTTTACTCAAGTATAGCAGTCATTTCTCTGTGGGTTTTGCATGTATAATTGATACAGCATACCATCAAGCAGTCCATACAAGAGCAGTTTCTTGACCAAATGGTTAACAGACTCCATAAGGAGACTCTTCGATGCCCATCAACCTCTTGAAGTAGATTGGTGCTGCCAGGAGCAGATGTGTCTCATTGTCATAAAAAGTCCTAAGTTTTTAAAACATTTTAAATGCCATATTCTGTTAGTCTTTGTAAGGGTTGAATACCTATCTAACTAAAATAAATCTCTGTACATCTAGAAAACCTAAATAACATGACTACAAGTTTGACTATTATAGATGACTATTTATTAACCTGTATTTAATTATACATTACATTTTTGAATGAGCTGCACAAATACAATATCTTAATCAAGAACAGAAATACTTATAAATAAATTGACCTCAAATTTGTATCAATAAACCAAGATCCATGCTAATTCAAAGTATTCATCTTTATAGCAGATCCCCCTTTAAATGGAAACAGCAATTTATAAATAATATTTGGGAATTTGGACATAGTTCTCTCCAAACTGATTCCTGATTTTTGTTGGGCAAAGTAATTTTTGGGGTTTTCAGAGACTTTCAAGTGGTCTTGTTTGACTGAACCACATTTGTCTGCAGAGAATCCACAGGTAATTTTGTCCTGGGGAAACAAAGGCAGAACCTCTTTTCCAAAACAGCATATCCTTATACACAAATTTTGAAGTCAAGGTATTCTTAAAGTATATATGTTGGTTTAACTTAGCAGTGTGTACATTGGAATGTCTCTCTGTACTTGGTTTATTCACAGTCAAAAAATTCAAAGAAAACACAATAATATACATAACCCAGAGTCTCTGTGTATTTTCCATCTTTTTGTGACTTATTTTTCTTTACTCCTTTAATCTATGGCTGTATGTGTTGCCTCTTTAAAGACTTTGTTTTATTTATTTATTTTTAAAAATTTACTTCTTTACATAACTATTTCTTCCCTGTCCCAAGCCTATGTTCATTTTTCCAACACCACGACACATTTAGAGGTCTATTCCATCTGGATTTGCCTTTATTGCATGCATATCTGTAATTATTTTTGACCACGAGTGCTTTTTTTTAATGGTAAGCAGACATTGCTAGGTCCAACTCCACAGTCCTCCCTGTTGGCTCTGTGCAGTCCATCATGGCTGAGGCATGTTCACTGCCTCTGAGAGTCATGCACATTGCCAGAGCTCCAGGGATGCAGCAGCTCTGTCACCATTAAGCAATTCGTAACATGCTGCTCACAGACCCCATTTAAGTACTCGGCCTCCGGAGAGAGCCAGAGCTGTTCCTGTAACTAGCATGAACCAGGAAGCTGCTGTTTCTAAACTGCATGTCTTTTTGCTGCTAATGCTGAATCAGAAAGACGTCTCCAAAAGGAGCCAGGGCACCCCTGTTCACCACCAGCAAACAGAGCCAACCCCCCCAAAAAAAATACAGCTAAACTTTGGGGTTTTTTGTGTTTCTAGAATCTTTTCAAGTTTTCTCAGTTGTTACGTAGGTTTATCAAGCACATGTTGGTGTTCCAATTTTCAGCATTTTGTTTCCTGTTGTTAGTTATTGTGGGACATTGTGAATAGCAAGGAGCTAGAGATCAGGGCTTGATGTTTATAGTTAGCAGAGCCTCCTGACTCATATCTTTTTTCTGATTTTGTACAAATGAGCAAGTTCCTAGGGATAAACTGTGGATCTGCCTCCGTGCTTTCCTTCTCAGGAGCCAAATTTCGTCCCTGGGTTGATTTTGTTAGGAATTTGTTACAGCAGTAAAATATCTAATACATTATCATCTATCAATCTATCTAGCTGTCTATCTACCTATAATCTATCAATCTAATCTATCATCTATCTATCTATCTATCTATCATCTATCTATCTATCTATCTATCTATCATGTATCTCTCATAACTGTCTATATCTATCAATAACTATCTAGCTAATATTTTTCTTTTTAGTTATCAGTAAATAATCTGTTTATTACACACATTTTATCAAGGCCATGGAACGTGAAACTCACATACCATCTACTTTTATTATCTACTCTCTCCTTTTCTATAAACTACTATCAATAATCCCTAACTATCTATCCACTATTTATTATCTATCTATAATTTATCATTTCTGCTTGTCAACATCTATCTTCAAATCATCTGTCTTTCTATCATCTATCATAATTTATTTATCTGCCTTCCTAACAAACCCCCACACAATGCATGCTTGAACAGAAGACAAAATGATGTAAGTGCCTATTTACTCTGCACTACATAAGAACTGTGATAAGAGTGGGTGATGTAGGAACCAAGAAAAGAACTCATGACTAGCAAAACTGTACATTCTGCTCTACCAAGGTGTCTTCCTACCCACACCTATTTCTCCTAGACAAGCACAAAATGTCACGATTACGGCGAACATTTATATAATGCTATAGCTGTGCTCTTAGCAAGCAGAAATAATCTTGAAATGAATTTTAACTACAAATAGAACAAAGAAAGCAGAAAATAAAGTTGAATTATCTTATTAAAAAGCATATTTCAGTCAAAAATTCACAACATGCATGTGTTTCCATGGAAGATAAAACCTAAAACACACAGGAAAAGAAGACCTGTCCTTTCTTAATGATCTGAATCATGGATTTGTCTGTGTTGTTCTGATAAACAAAAGGCTTTACCTGACAGCAAAGTAATGCTGAGCGATTTTCTATTTTCTTTGCTGTTGTTTTTTTTCTTAGTTGTCATGACCTATTTTTTCGCAATTTTAATTCTTCCCTGAGAATTCTGAATAGCACATATTTGATTGTTTATTTGTTTTTGATTTTATTAGGTGATATCATTATTTTTTTTCTTTTTTCTTTTTTTTTGTCTTGTTTTCTATGATGGATATTATTTTTCTTTAATTATTACTGTTACATGTGTATACACACACACACACACACATATATATATATATATGTACAACCTACTGAGTCCATTTAAATTTTTTTCTCATATATATACAGTTGTTAACCACCTGTATATCTTCATCTATGGATGACCATTATGAGAATTTCCCTATCCATGTTGGCAAGTCAAGTGGTACTGTAATTGATCAGGTCTTGTTTAGGCAACTAAGATGCCATGGGTGCAGATTCCCTCTCATATGTACTTGGTACTTTTCCAAGCAGAACACCTGGTTCTCCAGTTCTTATACTATATTGACACTCTCTTTTATAATGTTACCTGAGCATTACGTAGGAGTCACGCTGTATGTATATCACTTGCGGCTGGGCACCCCACAGTCAATTGTTCTCTATGCTTTGATAAGTGTGGCTTTCTCTATGCTCTACTTCTGCTCCTAAACATCTGTTTCGATGAAACATGATAGCTATACTTCTCTGAGGATATAATTATAAGTACTTAGAATGCAATCCCCCAACACTCTTCAAAGAAAAAAAACCAAAAATCCTAAAATTCAAAGGGAACCACAAAGACATAGAATAATCAAAGCAAGTCCAATGGAGAAAAAGAAATAGAATTTATCGTTCCAATTTTTGAAGCTATATTATAGAGCTATGGTAATCAAAACAACATGACACTATCACAAAAGGGCATATAGATAGTGAAACAAATTAAAAGTTCCAAACAAGCACACAAAATTATAGTCATCTCATATTTGATAAAGGTATCAAAAATAAACACTGGATATTAAATGGTATTTTCAACGAAAAGATTCTGGGAATAATGTATGACTATACATAGAAGAAGAAAATTAGACCTATATAGACCACCATGGACTAAAATTAACTCTGACTTGATCACGGACTTTAAAATAAAATCTAAAATAGTTCTGGTAGAAGAAAACATAAGAAATACCCTTCAAGATATAGGCTTCAGATAGGACATGACTTTGTGAATAATACGTCATTATGGTCAACACTTTACCAATAGGATCTCATAAAAATTGAAAGAAACAAACAAAACCTCCTGTACAAGAAATGAAATTATCTGTTCAGTGAAGAGGAAGTTCCTCACAAAGTTGGATCTATCCTTTGCCCTACTATATATCATCCCTAAAATTTCAAAATCAAAGAACAAAAAAATGACATAATTAAAAAACAGGCAATGCATCTTATCAGAGAGTTCTCAAAAGAAGTAATAATAATGTGCAAGAAATGTGGACTAAAGAATGCAACATTTAAGCCAGTTAGAAAAATACAAATCAAAGTCAGTTTCTGATTTCATCTTACCCTAGTAGGAATGACTAGATCACAACAACAAATTCCAGCAAACAAATGAGGGTAGGAAGGGAACTTATATTCACTGTTTATGTGATTTCAGACTTGTGCATACATTATAAAAATTAATGTGAATTCTTGCTGAGGTCTTTGATCCACTTGTACTTGAGTTTTGTGAAAAGAGATAGATATAGATCTATTTGCAATCTTCTTCATGTTGACATCCAGCTCTGCCAGCACCATTTGCTTAATGCCATTTCTTTTTTGTATTGTACAATTTTGGCTTCTTTGTTCATAGGTGTTCATAGGTGTCTGGATTAGTTTCAGCATCTTTAATTTGATGTCATTAGTCCATGTGTCTGTTTTAATGCCAATACCAAGCTATTTCCATTACTCTAGCTCTATAGTAGAGCTTGAAGTTGGGGGTGATGATGCCTCCAGAAGTTCCTTTATTGTATAGGATTCTTTTAGCTATCCTGTTTTTGTTTTGTTTTGTTTTTCCATATGATGTTGAGTATTATGCTTTTGGGAGAGTGGGAAGTAGCCTTGAACACATTAACACATGAGACCGCTTCCTAAATATAAGTCCTGTAACACAGACACTGAGAGCAACAATCAACAAATAGAACCCCATGAAACTAAAAAGTTTCTGTACAGCAAAGGATACAGTAAAAAAGTCAAGATGGCAGCCTACAGAATGGAAAAAGATCTTCCCCACCCCAACATCTGACATAGGGCTGATTTCCAAAATATACAAAGAACTCAAGGAACTAGACATCAAAATACCAAATAATCCAATTTTAAAACTGAGGTACATATACAAACAAAGAATTCTCAATAAAAGAATCTAAAATAGCCTAAAGTCATTTTAGGGATTGCTCAACATCCTTAGTCATCAGGGAAATGCAAATCAAAATGACTCTGAGATACCATCTTATACCTGTCAGAGTGTCTAAGATTAAAATCACTGAGGATTGCTTGTGTTGGAAAGGATATAGAGTGACAGGGAAACTGCTCCACTGCTATTGGGAGTGCAAATTGTACAGGCGCTTTAGAAATCAGTATCCGATTTCTTAGAAAATTGGGATTCAATCTACCCAAATGATACTCAACCATACCGCAAGGACACATGCTCTATTATGTTCACAGCAACATTATTTATTATAGTCAGAACTTGGATACAATGTAGATGCTCCTCAACTGAAGAATGGATAAAGAAAATGTGTTACATTTACACATGTAGTACTACTCAGCTCTAAAAAACAATGACATCATGAAATTTTCAGGCAATTGGATGGAACTAGAAAAAAAATCATCCTGAGTGATATAACCCAGGCCCAGAAAGACAAAATGGTATGTACTCATTCATAAGTGGACACAAGATGTAAAGCAAGAAATAACCAGACTACAATCCACAGCTCCAGAGAAGCTAGGTAACAAGGAGGACGCTAAGAGGAATTAATGGATCACCCTGGGAAGGGGAAATAGTTGAGATGTCATTGGTAAACTCAGGTGGGTGAGGGAGAGGGGAGAGGAAAGGGGATGTGAACATGAGGGAATAGGTTTGTGGAGAAGAAATGGAGTGCAAGAGTAATGAAGGAGATATCTTGCTAGAGAGACCCATTATGGTGTTAGGAAGAAATCTGGTGCTAGGAAAATTCCAGGAATACACAAGTATGACCCCAGCAATGACTCCTAACAATAGTGGAGAAGTTGCCTGAACTGGCCTTTCCCTGTAATCAGATTGGTGAATATCCTAACTGTCATCATAGAACGTTTATTCTGATGGAAGCAGAAGCAAGATCCACAGCCAAACACTACGCTGAGCTCAGGGAACCCAATTGAAGAGAGGGAGGAAGTAGTGTATGAGCAAGGATCTCAAGATCATGATGGGAAAATCCACAGAGACAACAGACAGGAGATCATGGGAATTCAAAGACTCTAGACCAAAAGCTAGCTCTTGAGCCTGCATGGGACTGAACTAGTCCCTCTGCATGTTGGCAACAGTTGTGTAGCTTAGTCTGTTTGAGAGGCCTATGGCAGTGGGGCTAGGATCTATCCTTGGTGCATATCTGGCTTTCTGGAGCCCATTCTCTCCCGTGGAATGCCTTGCTCAACCTTGATGTGGGAGGAGGGACATGGACCTGCCTTAACTTAATGTGCCATGCTTTCTTGACTCCCCATGGAAGGTCTTATCCTTTCAGGTGAGTGGATGGGAGTGGGTTCTAGAGGAGGTGGAGAGAGTGGGAGGAGGTGTGGGTGGGGGAACTTTAACTGATTTATAAAATGAGTAAAAAATTTAAATTTAAAAATTGATGTGGACAATTTCCAAAAATATAAAAATAGATACACAATGTGATCTAGTCATATTACACCTTAGTTCATACCAAAGTATCTATATCCTACTCCAGTGATACTTGTTCAACAATGTTCTTTGCCACACTGTACATAATCACTAGGAAAGAGATAATGTAAATGTATTCAACTCATGAAACTGTGTGCATATACACAATAAAATTTCAACTGACTGTAAAGAACAGTGAGATAGTAATGATAGTAAATGAATGGAAATAGAAAATACAGTACTAAGTGAGGACACCTAGACTTAACAATGTCACATATTCTTGCTTAATTGTGGTTCCTACTTGTGAATATTTAGATGTTATCCCATAACCTTGATTAACATTAAAAATCAGAAAGTAAAAGAAACCATCAAGGAGGGTGTGAGGATAAGAGATTCTAGCAAAAAAATAATAGCAGGACACAGGTACAATGCAGAGGAAAATGGAAAATCGGGGAGGAAGCAGTTTATCTAGGGAGTCATGATTAGGGACGATACAAAGACAGTCAGAATAGGTATAAATAGTACTAAGGATGCTAAAAACTACATAAGGAATGATTATTTTGTTTATATAAAGTTACATATATGTAAGTATATAGCATATTCCATAAAGTAACTCTCCTTACTAGACCCCATGAGCTATATAGCTTATCAAAAATAATAATTAAAAAATAGTAGAAGAGTTATAATATGTCCTTTCTGTTCTCTTAATCAGGGGAGTTCAAGAGAATGCAAAAGAAAATTCTATAGGCTATTGCTATCATCCTTAGTTGATTCCTAGAATTTGGAGCAAGTCCTTAATTCTGAAGACGAAGACAGTATATACTTCAGAAACATGACTTCGAAGAACCATATCTGTTGGTGGAGGCTGCTTGTTTGGTTCCATATGCCCAGGCCCAAAATGGCCACACAGTAACTGTATTAATTACATTACTGCTTGGCCTATTAGCTTGTGCATATTTCTAGACAGCTCTTGCATCTTAAATTAACCCATTTCTATCAATCTGTGTATTACCATGCAGCTGTGTCTTACCGTGCAAAGTACCAGTGCCTGTCTCTTCCAGTGGCTACGTGGCATCTCATTGACTCTCCCTGCTCTACTCTCTCTATATATATCTTTTCCAGTCTGGCTATATTATGTTAAACTACTGGCTGAAAGTAGTTTTTTTTATTATCCATATTGCATACAGTGGGAAATTCCACATCACACGTTAGAACTGATAAGCAAGCCTCTTCCTTCAGGAGTAGTTGTGACAGTACCAGAAGTTACTATGTAATCTGCAAAGGGAAAAAATGTTCACAAAACCTACTCACAACTCCTGTGGCCAAGATCAGGGTACATCAAGGAAGAGGAGAAATAGAGAGTGTAAGAGAAAGAGAACAATGGAAGTATTCTGAGACATCCTAGCTCCAGTAGGGAAGCTACACTCGTGAACTCTCACAAATATGACTGTGTAAGCAAGACCTTCAGCAGCTGCAATAAGCAATTAGAATCAGTGTTCCTCAAGGATGGGCCAAAGGTTATCTATCACCGATTTGTTGATGTAAAGACATATTTGTAGCAATATGAAAAAGATTCAGAAGGTTGTATTTACATGTAGATTCATTTATATGTTTAGCAGCAGAGGTTAAAAAAGGAGGGGGCTTGAATTTGAGAGGGAATGGGGTTGGACATTGAAGAGTAAAAGGGAAGAGAACAAGGGGAGAAATGATGTGATTAAATAAAAAATATAAAATTAAAAATAAACCTACCTTAGATGCCTTTGAACCTTTTCAATCACCATCAGAAAATATCCCCAAAGGTATAATACTAGCACTTATATCTGGGAGGTAAAAACAAATGTCTTGTTGAACTTATGGCCTAATCAATAGGAGTTGGAATTAATTTTTGGTACTGTTAATTTATAGTGTATTTTGAAAGTCATCTTCCAGCCCAATGTTCCACCCTAAATTCCCCCAATATTCACTCTGCTTCCTTATCCATCAAAATTTGTGCCACAGCCTTCTTGAATTTCACAAAATAAAATTTGTGCTGCATTTATATTCTTGCATTACAGTCTTCCACTGGAGCCTGGTGGATGTATGCAGAGTCACACCCTGTCTTCAGATATAGCAGGCAGTTGCACAAATGAATTGCCACAGCATGGGTAAACTGCACAGTCTCAAGTTACTCAGAAGAGTCTCATGGAGAGGGGATGTGGGCAGGAAGTTCAGCCCTAGCTAATAAGCTATTGAGCTAATAACAATTGGTAATTTTGGGGGAAAGGAGACCTGGAAATATTTAATTTCTTCATTTTAAAATAGTTGTTTGGTTTTCTTAAGTATAAAGATGTGTCTTAATATCTTTAAGCATGTGAATGTGTGTTTGTATATGTATATATATATGTGTGTGTGTGTGTGTGTATTATATATATATACATATATATATATATATATATATATATATATATATATAGAGAGAGAGAGAGAGAGAGATTGGGTTATATAGACAAAACAAGATGAAAAATGTGTTGTGTTTTATATTTTTATATATCCTTGGAATAAGAGTGGGAATTCCTTGCCATTTCTCTGATTCCATGTCACAGTAATTGCCAACTCCCTTTATTCTCCAGATTTGTTTCCAACTCTGCTCTTCGTGATCTCTGACCATCTTACTGCCAGCCAGCTATCATCTATTCATGTCCACTGCAGCAGGATGGTGTTTAATTATCTTTGCATTCAACCAATGACATTCTTTTCCCACCTATGCTCTTTAGAAAAGGGAACTGATCATTCTGGAAATTCAGTGACTCTACATGTTTTAAAGAATTAGAGCTGTACTCCTTAGTGATGGGACATGATTATCAAGTGTCATCTGACTAACTTCACAAATAACCGTAACAACCAGAAGGTAGTTATGTAGAACTCTAGACATTTAATTACTGCCTATTATCTGGAAAATAGCGTCTGCATCCTTGCCCTTGTTATATGCTGTTTCTCATGCCTGCTGTAAAGGTATACACAATACTCTTTTACTTTTTATTTTTTTAAACTACCAAACTGGTTTATTTGAAAAGATTATCTTTATCTTTTCAGAGAACATTTACTACTCCATTCTTATTATTCATGATTCAAATGGGTACAGCTACCATTACATGTACTGCCTAGAAATACTATAACTTTATTTTCATTGTAAAGTAGTATCTTCACCTTGCAAAACCTTCAGCAAATATAGATAAGCAGAATGTAAAATATTAAATCATCCATAATTTTATCATTCAGTTGCAACTGTTGTTAACATTTGGCAGACTGCACTGCTAGTCTTTTCTCTGAATATATTTGTTTATTTTTCAAAAATATAGTAATATTATTGGTATTGTTTTATAATGGGTTCTTTTGAAATGAAAGGGTACATTGTAAAAATTATTTTCTGGCTTTAAAATTGTTTCTTAATATTATTGTCAATGTTGAAAAGTATTTCTTTAGATGAATGGAGCAATTTCCTATTATTTGAGATACAGTTATATCCAAAATTTCACATTAAAATGGGAATGTAATTACTCTCTTTATAGCCAAACCCTCAGGTGTAGTCATGATTACATCTCCTTGATAAATCTTGACAGAAGTGATTTCCAGATCAGTGAGGGTTCACCTGTTTGTAACTTTCAATGAATATTTTCAAATTTTCTTCTAGAAGAATCCTACTATTTATATGCCCCAAACAAAGATGTCCTTTTACTGAGAGGATAAATATAAATACATGATATTTCTTCTTCTTTTTAATAAGTTTATCTTTTAGTCTAGTATAATTCATCCATAAAATACAGAATGTTTCTACTATTTGAGTAGTCAACCTATAGGTATAGCTGCAAATAGGGATGTACATGCATATACATATTGCTTCGTTGACTTCCATGACTGAGTCCTTTGCTTTTATTGTTTATTGATCAATCTATCTATTTTAAAAATGGTTCCAATGAGAAATACTGTAATATAATCTTTTGTCATATATGTCACACCAAAATTGCATCCTCTTTTGTCTGTTGTCTTTGAATCTAAAAATGATTTATGAAAGCAGTACATCTAAACCCCCTTGATTTGAAAGGCTACCAGTGTTGTATACTGATTAGTAATCTCCTCAGATCAGTAAAGATTTAAAGAAACACACAAGCTTTTTCTTTGATTACATTAAAATTTTTGAGTTAATATTAATATTGTTCTTATTCATAGTATTATAACCATAATAGTACCATTTACTCATCACTCAATATGGAGTGCTTAATATTATTTTAAAAGTCTGTCTTTTCTTCTTTCAAAGGTATGCATGAAATAGCCACCAATTGTTATAGATTCGTGTATAGCTAGGGTCTCTGAGAAGAGGCACTATGGCCAAGGCAACTCTTATTACAGAAAACATTTCATTGGGGCAGGCTTACAGTTTCAGTGGTTTGGTTCCCTTATCATCACGGCGAGAAACTTTCCAGCTTTCATGCTGTCAGACGTGATCCTGGAGAAGGAGCTAAGAGTTTTACACCTCCATTCAGAGATAGCAGAAGACTACAACACCAGGCATGGCTTGAGCATACGTGAGACCACAAAACCCATCTTGACAGTGAAACACTTCCTCCAACAAGAACACATATCCTAATAGTGCCACTCATTACAGATCAAGCATTCAAACACATAAGTCTACGGGGGCCAGTCCTTTTCAAACCAACGCAATATGTTGTTTTCATTTAGCAAAGTAATAGAGGGCGAAATTCTTTATTATCTGGAGCAGTGATTCTTATCCTTCCTACTGCTGTGACCCTTTAATTCATTTCTTCATGTTGTGGTAACCTCAAACTATAAATTCATTTTGTTGGTACTTCACAACTGTAATTCTGTTACTTTTATGAATCCTAATATAAATTTCTGATATGTGACCTCTCAAAATGTCGCTTGATCCCCAAAGTGGTCATGACGCACAGATTGAGAAATGCTGGTCTAGAGGAAATGAGAGAAAAATTGAAGTCAGCCTGGAACCAAAACACTGAGATTCTAATTTCAGGTAAATTCTTTCTCTGTATTCACTTTCAAAATGCTTGCACCTATGCGAAGATGTTATTTTCTTAGAGTCAAATTTTAAAATATATTTTACTCTTTAAATAAAAGCAACTTTTGAGGTTAACTTTTTAATGAGGTCCAGCACACTATATGTAGAAAGTAATGTACATGAATATCCATATAACTTACACTCAGATCAACAAATTTACCAGAGTGCTGGGAATGCTATTGAGATTTCTATTAGCAATGCTCCCACAGATCAGCTCTGAAAAGTCATAATAGATTCACAATTATGCTGCTGAAAGTCTTTACCTGAATCTTTCAGGTATTTGTGTCATTTCAAAATTTACAAATATCTATTCTAATATTTTGCCTTGTTTTTATTTGCTATGTATTTCTTGCAATAATCACAATCCTGTATTCTTTTTTATATAATAAAACTATATTTTTTTCATTTTAGATGTAAATCCCAGTTCCCACTCCCTCCCCTCTTCCTATTACCTCCACCTTACCTCCAGTCCACCCCGAAAGCACTCCTCAGAGAGGGTAAGGTACATTGTTTTGAGGAAGGACCAAGACTCTCTCTCCAATGTCTAGGCTGGGAAAGGTATCCCTCCAAAAAGAATGGGTTCCAAAATCCCAGGACAAGCAGCAGGGATAAATGCTTGTGCCACTGTCAGTTGCCCCACAGTCTGCCCCAGTCATTTTAATTGCCTTGTTTGGTCTCATGGTTCTTTTCATGTCCAGCCAGAGTTGGTGAGCTCCCTTTTCTCAGGTAAGCTGTTTTAGTAGTTATCCTTATGGTGGTCTTGATCTCTTCGCTCATATTCTCTCTTCTCCCACTCTTTGACTGGACTTTGGGAGCTCAGCTCAGTTCTTCGCTTGTGGCTGTCTGCCTCTACTTCCATTAGTTACTAGATGAAGGAAATATGGCAACGTTTAAGATAGTCATCAATCTGACTTCAAGGCAAGTCCAGTTCGGGGACCCTCTCAACTATTGCTTAGGGCCTTAACTGGGACCATCCTTGTGAATTCCAGGTTATTTCTCTAGTGTCAGGTTTCTAGCTAGCCCATTAATGGTTCCCTCATTCAATATATCGCTTTCTTTATTCTCTGACTCAGTCCTTCCCCAATCCTGACTATCAAGTTCCCTCAAGTTCTCCTTCCCCCTCCTCTTCTTCTCTTACACCCTCCCTTCTCCCCCTACCTTCAAGCTCTCATTTTCTCAAGAGATCTTGTCTATTTCCCCTTACCAGAGGGATCTATATATGTTTTTATTAGGATTCTACTTGTTACTTAACTTCTCTTGCATCACGGAATATAGGCTCATTATCCTTTGCTTTACATCTAGTATCTGCTTATGAGTGAGTACATACCATGCTCATCTTGCTGGGCCTTGGTTAACTGGCTCAGGATGTTTTTCCATTTGCACGCAAATTTAAAAAGTCATCAATTTGTACCGCTGAGTAGTACTCCATTGTGTAAATGTATCACATTTTCTTTACCCATTCTTAGGTTGAGAGGCATCTAGGTTCTTTTCAGGTTCTGACTATTACATATAATGCTGATATGAACATATTTGAACAAATATCCTTGTAGTATGAGCATCCTTTGTGTATATTCCCAAGAGAGGTATTGCTGTATCTCGAGGTAAACTGATTTCCAATTTTCTTAGAAACTGCCATACTGATTTCCAGAATGGTTGTGCAAGTTTGCATTCCCATCAGCAATGGAAGAGTGTTCCTCTTATTCCAATCCACTCCAGCATTAGCTATCATTGGTGTTTTTTGTTGTTGTTGTTGTTGTTTTTTTTTAATCTTATTCATTCTGCCAGGTGTAAGATCTTTTCTCAGAGTTGTTTTTGATTTGCATTTCCCTGATGGCTACGGATGTTGAACATTTCCTTAAGTGTCTTCTGGCCATTTGAGATTCTTCTCTTGAGAATTCTCTGTTTAGCATTGTATTCTATTTTTTAATTGGATTATTTGTAATTTTTATGTCTAATTTCTTGAGTTCTTTATATATTTTGGATATCAGTCCTCTGTCGGATATGGGGTTGGTGAAGATCTTCTCCCACATAGTAGGCTGCCTTTTTGCCTTATTGAATGTATCCTTTGCTTTAGAAAGGCTTTTTAGTTTTAGAAGGTTCCATTTATTTATTGTTGCTCACAGCGTCGATGCTACTGGCTTTATATTTAGGAAGTGGTCTCCTGTGCCCATGCATTGCAGGCTACTTCCCACTTTCTCTTCTATCAGCTTCAGTGTGGTCATATTTATATTAAGGTCTTTAATCCACTTGGACTTGAGCTTTGTGCTTGGGGATAGATATGAACCTATATTTATTCTTCTACATGTTGACAAAATTTTATGCCAGCTCCATTTGTTGAGGATAATTTCCTTTTTCTCCATTGTATAATTTTAGCTTCTTTGTCAAAAATCAGGTGTTCATAAATGTATTGATTAATATCCAGGTCTTCAATTATATTCCAATGTTACACCTCTCGGTTTTTATGACAAAACCAGTTTCTTTTCATTACTGTGGCTCTTTAATACAGCTTAATGACAGGGATGGTGATGCATCTGGAAGTTCCATTATTGTTCATGATTGTTTTGGCTATCCTAGGATTTTATGAGAGAGATTGGACTGCAATTCTTTTTCTGGGTTGAGTCTTTGTATGGTTTCAGTATCAGGGTAGCTGTAGCACCATAAAAAAGGTTTGGCAATGTTTCTTCTGTTTCTATTATGTGGATCAATTTGAGGAATATAAGTATTAGTTCTTCTTTGAAGTTCTGATAGAATTCTCCACTGAAACCATCCAGCCTTGGGCTCTTTTTAGTTGGGATACTTTTAAAAACTGCTTCTCTTTCCTTGTAAGTCTATTTAAATTATTCACCTGGTCTTGATTTAATTTTGGTATGTGATAGCTATCCAGAAAATTGTCCATTTCTTTTACATTTTCCAGTTTTGTGGAGTACAGGTATTGTAGTATGATCCAATGATTCTCTGGTTTTACTCTTTTTTTTCCCTTATTTATTTATTTAAAGAATTTCCACTTCCTCCCCTCCTCCCAATACCCTCCTGCTCCCCCCACTCCCTCTCCTCCTCCCTCACCATTACCAAGAGCAGTCACGGTTTCCTGCCCTGTAGGAAATCCAAGTTCCTCCCCCTTCCCTCCAGGTCCAGGAAGTTGAGCATCCAAACAGACCAGGATCCCAAAAAGCCAGTCCATGCAGATGAAACAAGACCCAGTGCCATTTTCAATGGCTTCTCAGTCAGCCCCCATGTCAGCCACATTCAGAGAATCGGTTTGGCACATGCTCCTTCAGTCCCAGTTCAGCTGGCCTTGGTGAGCTCTCATTCAATCAGTTCCCTTGTATCAGTGGGTGAATGCACCCTTCGCGGTCCTGACTTCCTTTTTCATGTTCTCCTTCCTTCTGCTCTTCATTTGGACCTTGGGGGCTCAGTCCAGTGCTCCAATGTGGGTCTCCGTCTCTATCTCCATCCATAGTCGTATGAAGGTTCCCTCTGGTTCAGCTTTCCTTGCTCACGATCTCCCTCCCTCTGCTTCTCATTTGGACCTAGGGAGTTAAGTCCAGTGTTCCAATATGTGTCTCTGTCTCTATCTCCATCCTTCGTCATATGAAGGTTCTGTAGTGACATGCAAAATATTCATCAGTATGGTTATGGGTCAAGGCCAGTCCAGGCACCCTCTCCTCTGCTGCTCAGGGAACAATCTGGGGACCTCTTTTTGGGCCTGGGAACCCCTCTAGAATCAAGTCTCTTGCAAACCCTAAAATGGCTCCCTTAGTTGAGATATAAACTTCCCTGCTCCCAGAACCATCCTTCCTCCCTTCCCTCCTCCCATTCCCCCAAGCCATCCCCAATCCTCCCCCTCTCCCTTCTCCCTAACCATCTCCCCTTACTTCAACCCCCCAACCCCCCGTGCACCCAAGTTTGCCTGGCAATCTTGTCTACTTTTAATATCCAGGAGGATAACTATATGATTTTCTTCAGGTTCACCTTCTTATTTAGCTTCTCTAGGATCACAAATTATAGACTCAAAGACCTCTAACTATGGCTAGAATCCACTTATGAGTGAATACATACCATATTCCTCTTTTTGGGTCTGGCTTACCTCACTCAGTAAAGCGTTTTATATTTCCATCCATTTACATGCAAAATTCAAGATGTCATTGTTTTTTACCACTGAGTAAAACTCTAATGTGTATATGTTCCACACCTTCTTTAACCATTCTTCTATTGAGGGGCTATTACAAATAGTGCAGCTATGAACATAGTTGAACAAATACTTTTGTAGTATGATAAGGCATCTCTTGGGTATATTCCCAAGAGTGGAATTGCTGGGTCCTGAGGGAGGTTGACTCCCAGCTTCCTGAGAAACCGCCACACTGATTTCCACAGTGGCTGCACAAGTTTGCATTCCCACCAACAATGGATGAGTGTTCCCCTCACTCCACATCCTCTCCAGCACAGGCTATCATTGGTGTTTTTGAGTTTAGCTATTCTGACATGTGGAAGATGGTATCTCAAAGTGGTTTTGATTTGCATTTCCCTGATCACTAAGGAGGTTGAGCATGACCTTAAGTGTCTTTTGGCCATTCGAAGTTCATCTGTTGTGAATTCTCTGTTCAGTTTAGTACCTCATTTTTTAATTGAGTTAATTAGAGTTTTAGTGTCTAGATTCTTGAGTTCTTTGTATATTTTGGAGATCAGACCTTTGTCTGATGAGGGGTTGGTGAAGATCTTCTCCCAGTGAGAAGGTAGCCTTTTTGTCTTACTGACAGTGTCCTTTGCTTTACAGAAGCTTCTCAGTTTCAATAGGTCCCATTTATTCACTGATTCTCTTATTGTCTGTGCTACTGGGGTTCTACTTAGGAAGTGGTCTCCTGTGCTTATATCTTGTAGACTACTTCCCACTTTCTCTTCTATCAGGTTCAAAGTGGACAGATTAATGTTGATGTCTTTAATCTAATCCATTTGGACTTGAGTTTTGTGCATGGTGATAGATATGGATCTACTTTCATTCTTCTACAGGTTGACATCCAGTTATGCCAGCACCGTTTGTTCTCTGTTATGTCCCCCTATTGGTTTAAGATTTTGCTAATGTGGATGTTCTTTCTCTGCCTTTTGATTAGTTTGGATAAGGGTTGGTATATATTGTTGATTTTCTCTAAGAATCAGCTCTTTGATTCACTGATTTTTTGTGTTGTTTTATTTGTTTCTATGTTATTGATTCCAGCCCTCAATTTGATTATTTCCTATCATCAACTCCTCCTTTGTGAGTCTGCTTCCTTTTGTTCTAGAGCCTTCAGGTGTGCTGTTAAGTCGCTAGTGTGAGATTCCTCCACATTTTTTAAGTAAACACTTATTGCTGTGAATTTTCCTAGAAGCATTGCTTTCACAGTGTCCTGTAGGTTTGGGTGTTTTGTATCTTTTTTTTTCATTGATTTGTAGGAAGTCTTTACTTTTTTCCATATTTCTTCCTTGACCCAGGGGTGAGTCAACTGAGCATTATCCAATTCCTTGAGTTTGTAGGTTTTCTGAAATTAGTGTAGTTGTTGAATTCTAACTTTAAACCGTGGTGATCCCATAAGATACAGGAGGTTATTCCAATTTTTTGTATCTATTGAGGTTTGATTTGTTACCAAGAATGTGGTAAATTTTAGATACGGTTCTGTGAGGTGCTGATATATTCTTTTATATATATTCTTTTATGTTTGGATGAAATGTTCTATAGATGTCTGTTAAGTCCATTTGAGTCATGATATTTGTTAGTTCTCTTATTTCAGTGTTAACTTCTGTCTTGTTGACCTTTCCATTGGATAAAGTGTGGTGTTGAAGTCTCCTCCTATTAGTGTGTGGGTTTTGATATGCGATTTAAGCATTAATAATATTTCTTTTACATATGTAGGTGCTCTTTTATTTGGGGTATAGATGTTCAAGATTCAAATTTAATGTTGATGGATTTTTTTCTGTGATGAATATGAAGTGTTCTTCTCCATCTCTTCTGATTGATTTTAATTTGAAGTCTATTTTGTTAGATATTAGGATACCTACATGTGTTTGTTTCTTAGGTTCATTTGATTGGAAAATCTTTTCCAAACCCTTTACACTGAGGTAATGTCTGTCTTTGTGGTTGTGGTGTGTTTCTTGTATGCAGAAGAAGAATGGATCCTGCTTTTGTGTCCATTTTCTTAGTCTATGTCTTTTTATAGGTGAATTGAGTCCATTGATATTAAGAGATTTTAATGACCAGTGACTGTTATTCCTGTTATTATTATTTTTTTTTGGTGGTAGTGTTTATGTGTTTCCCTTCTTTGGGGTTTGCTGGTGGGGGGGGTTATTTATTGCCTGTGTTTTTATGGGTACAGTTAATTTTCTTGAGTTGAAGTTTTCCTTCTAATATTTTCTGTAGGGCTGGATTTTTGGATAGGTATTCTTTAAATCTGGTTTTGTCATGGAATATCTTGTTTTATTCATTGATGAAAATTGAATGCTTTGCTGGGTATAGTAGTCAGGGCTTGCATCCCTGATTTCTTAGTGTCTGCAACACATCTTTCAAGGACTTTCTGGCTTTTATGATTTCCATTGAGAAGTCCAAGGTAATTCTGATATGTCTGTCTTCATGTTATGCAGCCTTTTTTTTTGCAGCTCTTAATAATCTTTCTTTATTCTGTATGTTTTGTGTTTTGATTATTACATGATAAGAGGACTGTTTCTTTTGGCCCAGTCTATTTGGTGTTCTGTAAGCTTCTTGTACCTTCATAGAGATGTCCTTTCCTAGGTTGGAAAAGTTTTCTTCTATGATATGATGAATGTATTTTTCGTGTCTTTGAGCTGGAGTTTGTCTCTTTCTTCTATCCACTTTCTTGGTGCATTCTCTTGATCCTCTCTGTGGAGTCACAGCCTGTACTTAAGAATTCCTCTCTTGGTCCTCCCTGTGCAGTCACAGCCTGAATTTTGATCCCAAACATTCGAAGCAAATGTTTCACCACTCAGTTACTTCCAGATCCTTAATGTTTTTTTTTAAATGGATGGATATTGCTTATAATTTTTATTTATTTTTAATGGTAGGCTTTGCCACATCATATGCATATGTTTGTAGGCAACCTAGTTTCCTATATTTCAGCTTTATGTAGTAGTAGTTACTGAAAATTGAATTTAGGAACTTGAGTTTATAAGGCATGTATTCTAGCAATAAATTAAAGCCCTAGCTTTTATTTTTAATGTTTTTGTAGTTTAATTAATTAAGTTTTGATTTTTGGGTTTGGGATTTTCTTTTTTGTTCCTTTGTTTGCTTTGATTTTTAGTTTTGAGGTTTTTGTTTGTTTGTTTTATAGAGCTCTCTGCTGTATTAACAGCCCTACCTGTCCATGAACTTCTTTGCAGAAAACAAGTTTCAAACTCCCAGAGATCTGCCGGTCTCTGCCTCCACAGTTTTGGGATTAAAGGTCTGTGCCACATACTTGGCATTAATTAATTAAACTTAAATCAGCATGTAATTTCAGTTTATGCATTTTTCCTTTTTGTAATTTTTTCTCTCAAACAATACATCTCCAATACAGTTTCGTTTCCCTCCACTCATTCCTATTATGCCATTACCTCCCCTTCCCCAGATTCATTCTTTCTCCATTTCCCTTCAAAAAGAGCAGGCCTGCAGTGAGACTAATTACAAACCCTCATAAGAAGGCTGAATGAATCAATCTTGAAGGTGTAGTCTGTTGGTGATGCTTGTTCCTGTAGTTTCTTTTCACATTCTTTGATTTTTCATTTACAGAATTTCCTCAAATTATGCTTTCTTTAGGTTAGGAAAGTTTTCTTCTATAATTTTGTTGAATATATTTTCTGGGCCTTTGAGCTGTAACTCTTCTTCTTCTTCTACCCCTATTATTCTTAGGTTTGGTCTTTTCATAGTGTCCCAGATTTCTTGGATGCTTTGTGTTAAGAATTTGTTGGATTTGCAGTTTTCTTTGATCAAGGAGTTTATTTCCTCTATGGTATCTTCAGTGCCTGAGATTCTTTCTTCTGTCTCTTATATTCTCTTGGTTATACTTGTCTCTGTAGTTCCTGTTTGTTTACCCGGGTTTTCCATATCCAGCCATCCCTCGGTTTTTTGTTTTTGTTTTTTTTTGGGTTTTTTTTTGCCTCCATTTTGGTCTTCAAGACTTGAACTGTTTCCATTACCTATTTGCTTGCTTTTCCTTCGCTTTCTTGGGTATCATTGAGTGATCCATTAATTTCTTCTAACTCTTTGTTTGTCTTCTCTTCCATTTCTTTAAAGGAGTTTTTCACATCCTCTTTAAAGGCCTCTATAATTTTCATAATGTTACGTTTAAAGTCAATTTTTTTCTACTTCTTCTGGAATAAGGTGTTCAAGTCTTCCTGTTTTGTGTTCACTGGATTCTGGTGTTGTCATGTTGCTTTTCAGGTTATTGGAGGAATTCTTGCTTTGGCGCCTGCCCATCTCTTCCTTCAAATGCAGCCAGGAGAATCTTGGCATCTTGGTCCAATCTTTGCTGTGACTGACTATGTACTTAGGGAATTTTCTTGGTCTGCCCTCTCTTAGGGCCTCTCAGCACTGGAGATGGCTCTCAGATCCCCTCTGTCATGAAGCAGACCATGCTGGTGGATTTAAGGACCCCGCAGATGGAAAGGAGTGCTTGGGGTCAAGATGGAATGGGATAATTAGAGAAAGCCAGTAGCTGGGAAACACCCCACTGAATGGCCAGAAACGTTTAGGGAAATGAAGGGGCCCTATACTCCATTCCTGGAATTGTCCAGCCAAGTGGGCACACATTACTCCTCTGGATGCATCTCCTCAGTACTCTTGCTGGGCCAAGGACAGACAAAAGGGTGGACTTAGGGGAAGCAGGGTCATGAGGAACAAAAAAGCCCCTGCAGCAGGAGCTGGATGGGCTCTATACACCGTTTCCTGGACCTTCCGGCTGGGCAGGCACACACTTACCCCTCTGGATGGATCTCCTTAGTGCAGGAGCCGCTAAAACTCTTTTAATGAGAATATTTGTAGTGGATTTTATTTAGCTTGTTTTAAAGCCTCTGAGTGCCAGTAATACAATTTAGAGAGGCTTCTTTCACTTCCTACTGTCTCTCAAACATTCATTAGGCACTTGAAAAAGACCCTATGTAATAGAAAATGATCACTTCTCTATTGGGTCATGTGACATTTCTTAATCATGAATAGTGGAAAGGACTGGTGAACTGGTTCAGGAAAGTTCTGTGACTGGGCTTCTTAAGAACCCCATCACAAGAGATTATGCACAAATATGAAGTTTAAATACAATCTAGACATTACACTGTGCTTAAAGCGCAGTTGGTAGAGCACTGTCCTAGCATGCTGAAAGTGCTGAGTTGTATCAGGAGTGCCACAGTAAGCAGGTGTAGTGGAGCACACTTGTAGCCCACCATGTGGAAGGTTTAGGCAGGAAGAAAAGGAGAGCGTGTTAATCCTAGGGGGGAAAAATCTTGGTATTTTACTTTATCATAATGTGTGGCAAACCAATTTGCATTCCTCTGTTCTGATGGAGAAGGAAGCAATAGCAATTTTCTTCTTTCCTAAGAACAATTTCTCGTTTTCTATATCCAGGTTTCTTCATGACTATGTTTCTCTGAAAAGATACCATTTCTGGCTGTTTATGATAGGGCACATAGGATGGTCTCCAAACAAATTTTAACTAAAAGTGGACATTAGTATTTAAAGATATAATTGAAATTTCTTTTCTTTTCTGAATTGTTATTTTATCTTTTAATAAGCTTCAATCTTACTACCTTCTTTCTGATATTCAAGAATTCGCATTCCTTTTTCTGAAATTAAGAGGTAAATTTTAAGTAATTAATTTTCAATTATAGAACTTGTCAATGAGAGATAAAAAGTCCATTATGGGCTCATTCTTGGAGACACACTATGATTTTTTTGGTCACATTTTTAGTAACAATCAATTCAAATATTTTATATTTAACATTGTCATTTCTTCTTTGACCAATGATTATTTAATTTATTGGAAATACATAATTCTAAATGTTATCTAGCTATTGATTCTGAACTGCAAATCTATTGTGTTAGGACTATGGTCACAATAGCCTGAAGTCTTCACAATTTACTAAGGTTTCCCTTATGTACTGTAGGACAATTTCTCTAGATATTGTGGATATGGCTTAGATAAGAATGGAGAGTGAAGTGTCAGTTGTCTGTGTAGAAAGAGTTGTGACCAGGTGGAAATTAGTTCAAATTATTAATTATGTTATCCAGATATCCTGAATAATGCTGATAATTTGTGTATTTCCCATAGTCATTATCAAGAGAGTACTCCAAAAAGTTCCTGTCATGATTATGGATTTGATCCCACTTGCTTTAACTTATACCTTTTAATCTTCTTGTAATGTGTTATTATTGTTTATAAATTTAGAATTATTATGTTTTCTATGTTATCATATTACTGTTTTACAAATGGTCATTTCTTTTTCTTGTTTTAGTCATTTTTTACTGTTATATTTTTGCTGGAACTAAGTGGAAATAGGATTCAGAACTTCAGTCATCAAAGGCAAATATTTTGTATATGAATTATATGCCCAACTCTCATCTTTTTTGCTTAGCATTTGAACTAAACAGATTTTTAACAGCAACTTTTTGAATTTTAATTAAAAGTTCTATGTACATTTTAAATATTATGATGTACTTTATGTAATATTTAATTATTCTAGTTAAAACAAGCAACTTTTTGATGTTCTCATTCTTTAAAAATTTTATAAATAAATATGTTGCTCATATCTACCCATCATTCATCATCTTCAAATTTCTCCAGCATCTTATATCACATTTTTTTTCTCTTTTAAAACTATTTATTTTTAATCCCTGAGTCTAATTAGGACTGCACATATGCATATGGTTTTGATGTCACCAGAGAACATGGGGAGCCTACCAATGGCCAAGCTAGTAATCTCCTACAGAAGCTAGAGTTTTTCCTGGCTTGGTCTTGTACAGATGTTGTGCTATATTTTCTGGTTGAAACAACCCTGTCACACCCAGAGAACAGCATTTTACAGTTCTTCTTCCTATTCTCTGGCTCTCACATTCTTTCATTCCCTTTTCCAGAGGTTTCCCTCAGAAGGTTATGAGGTAACATAGGTAGCATATCTTAGTACATAAGCCTGGACCTGTTCTCATCACTTTGAGCTGTAATGACTTGATGAATAGTCACTTCCCAGTGCCAAAATAAGCTTCCCTGACAAAGGTTGAGTATGGACAAATTTGTGGGTATAAAGTACATCAGAAGGTTCTTGCCCTGAGAATTTTCCAGTCATGGATTTTGATTATATTTTCAGTATAACGCTTGAGTTCCTCCAATAAAAGGAGAAGTTGGTTACCCCCTAAATAGTCTTGCCACTATGGGATCAATCGTCACTACTTACTTGAAAACTCAGTATTGTAAAGTCCCATACTGAATAAGATGATTGATGTGTTTTCACCCCCAGCACAACTCATTCTAGCACCATAAAAGCCAGCTAGAAGAAATATAGTTTCTTGGTAATATCCAGATTAAAATATTTATGATATGCAATCAAAATATGTGATATTTTTGGTAACAATCTTATCTGTCTAGTTATGATGGGAAATCAAGAACAATGTAAAAGGCATTTGTCATTTTGGGTGACTGAGGCCTCCCTGATCAGTAATTCATTCATACAAATGTAACCAATTTCTTACACTGAGATTTTTCTTTATTAACATAAATTTTCTGTAACCAGCAATGTTAAGTAATGTGTGGTAACTTTATCCAAATACAATTTTAAAATATTTTATTTGGCTTATAAGATATATTGTTTCATAATTCTTTTTCATATGTACTTAACATTTTTTAATCTCTATCTCTTGCTACCACCACCATTCTTGTTCCCTCTTAACCTTTTGCTTCCAGGATTGTTCACAATTCTATTATAATACACATGCTCTACTATCCCTTCTCATTAAATGTATTTATTTGAATGTAGAAATATCAGATTCCTAACTAGCTCACCATACACACTTCACTTTTGTTAAGCATTTCCTGGCCCCTCATTTTCTAATCCTTATACTAACTTACTAAACTGTGGTTTCTGGATTTCCTACTAAATTTATCATTTTAAGTAAATCACAAACAGTTGTTTCAAGTCAAATCTTGGGTATATATATATATGTGTATATATATATATATATATATATATACACTGTTTATTAAAGGTAAGGAAAATTTGCTTTTTAATTTGATACATATATTTGATTGTTGTGACATAAGGAATGAAATCTTAACTGAATCTTTGATATTGTAGAATATAGAGCATTTTCGGTGTTTTGTCAGAGATGACCAATATTTTGATTGTATAACTTTTAATGCTGAGAATGTTGCTTTGCATAAATATACAGTATAAACTGTTTAAAGTCTTTGAGGAGATTGTGCTATAATCCAAAGTTAAAGTTTATTTATCATTTTCTTTAATGAAATTCATGTCAGCAGCTCAAATAATAACATTAACCAAAGATATGCAAAATTTCCACTCTAATTTTTATGCTTTTTGTTCTCAAGTCTTGCTCTTCGCTATTGTGTGGTGGCTTTCTGACTACTAACATTCTATCCACATTTATTCTTTGCAGATAGTCCCCTCAGTAAATATCTAAAACATAACCTCATCTTAGCATCTTATACTACTGAAAATAGCAAGAAAGTAGATAAAATAAATACTGGCGTGTGTGTGTATGTGTGTACTATTTACAATGTTCTTCCTAAGTATGGTCTGAGAGTTTTAAAAAGTTGTTATATGATATAAATGTTTTTTCCCTAAAATATTCCTTTAGATTACATATTACTTTTCCAATTGATTCTTTCAGATTTTCTTTATTAGAAAATGTTCTTACACAATTATGTTTTCTAGCATTCTGAATATTCCATACATTGTCTTCTGTCTTTCATTATTCATATATAATTAAACTATGAATCATATCTCTGTCTCCCTGTGTGAAATATGTTGCTTTTATCATACAGTTTTCAATTTTTTCTGTCACATACACAAGAGCATGAGTTGCATGCACACACACATTTGGAATTTTTCTATGGTATGTATGTATGTGTGTGTGTATGTGAAGTGTAAATCTGATTTTTAAAACAGATTTAAGAAATTTGCTGTTCTTTAATGTCTTTTTATATTGAGAGTTGTAGAACTTCCCAATACTGACAGGAGATATGAGGTCTTTCACAGCTTTCTTCAAACTGTCTCCTCTCTAATAATTTATAGTGAAACATTTTGGTTGATCTATATATGAGTTAATCAATGTTATTTTCATCTTCTATATTAAATGTATTGTTTGTCATACCCATGATGTGAAATTTAATTTCAATTTTTATACTTTACTTTATTGGAATTTTTATAGTTTATGTTATTTTTAATATCCTACTTATGAATTCAAACAATCAGTGACAAGTGGTGCTCTTTGTCAACTTGAGCAGATTTGGAATCATGCAAGTGATGCAATCTCTTAACTTGTCTATGGGGGTATATTCACAAAAGTTCAAATGAGCAGGAAACGCTGACCATGGACTGGACATTGTGAGACTGAAAACAAATAGACAATACAGTCCTATCATGCCCTGCTGTTGCTTCCTGCTCTGCTCAGATATGAGGAAACTCAACTGCTTACTTCTGCAGACACAAACTCTCATGGCTTCCACACCAGAGTGACTGGGACTTTCCAAACCCAGTACTAAAATAAATCTTCCTTCCCTTAGGTTGAAATTTCTCCCCTATTTTGTTACATCAGAAATCTCTAGAGTGCCATCCAAGCTTTTAGTTCCTTATGCTTTGTTTCTTTAAAAGTTTGAAACAATTCTTCCAATGTCTGTATCTACAAAATCCAGCAGATGAACACTCGGAGTCAATTTTTAATGGTAGTAGCTTGCTTGATATTTACCATTTAAGTCATGTTTAACAAGGCATTTGCATGTTTGAAATTGTTTAGTTGAAAATTAAACTATGGACCACGGGCCTGGGCAGGCGGTGAGAGCAAAGGGGCGGGAGTCCCTTTGTTCTGATAGCCGGCCTGCAGCAGCTAAGACCGCAGGCAGGGACTCTTCTGACCAGCGAGGGGCTCTGATCCTGTGCAGGGGTTAGTGTGTGGACCGGTGAGGGGACACACAATATTCCCGCCATCCTTATCTCCCTGGCTACTCCAAAGGGGCAGCTTCCCCCAGCTAATCCCTCTCTCCTGCTACGCCATCCCAGCTTTTGGCCTTGAACCCCTCCCCTCCCCTCTCCCTTTTTCAGGGCTTAAATTCCTCTATCTCAGCCAGGGTGGGCACCACGGGGCTGGATAGGTGGTGAGTGCAAAGGGAAGGAAGTCCCTTTGTTCTAATAGCCTGCCTGCAGCTAGCTAAGACTGCAGGCAAAGTGATTCCTGGATAGCAAGGGGCACTAATCCAGTAGAAGAAGACCCAGCGGAGGGAAGAGCCATTGGAGAGCATCTGAAGGAAGAGATGGGCAGGCGCCAAGGCAAGAATTCCTCCAACAATCTGAAAAACAACATGAAATCACCAGATCCCAGCGATCTTACGACAGAAGGACTCGAACGCCCTATTCCGGAAGAAGTGGAAAACAGTGTCATTATGAAAGCAATAGAGTCTCTAAAACAGGGTATGAATAACTCACTTAAAGAAATAGAAGAGAAATATAACAAAAAAATAATAGAAATGAGTAAAGAAATGGAAGACAAATATAACAAAAAGTTTGAAGAAATGAGTAAATTCGTAAATGATACCCTGGGAAACCAAGAAAAAGCAATCAAACAGGTAATGGAATCAGTGCAAGAATTGAAAACTGAAATGGAGGCAGTGAAGAAAACACAAACCGAGGGCCGGCTGGATATGGAAAATCTAGGTAAACGAACGGAGACTACAGAATCAAGCTTAACCAACAGAATACAAGAGATAGAAGAACGAATCTCAGATTATGAAGACACCATAGAGAAAATAAATGCCCTGACCAAAGAAAACAGCAAATCCAACAAATTCTCATCACAAAACATTCAGGAAATGTGGGACATAATAAAAAAGCCAAATCTAAGAATAAGAGGAGTAGAAGAAGGAGAAGAATTGCATATCAAAGGTCCAGAAGATATATTCAACAAAATTATAGAAGAAAACTTTCCCAACCTAAAGAGGGATATTCCTATGAAGGTGCAAGAAGCATACAGAACACCGAATAGATTGGATCAGAAAAAAACGTCCCCTCGCCATATAATAATCAAAACACAAAGCAGTCAGATTAAAGAAAGGATATTAAGAGCTGCAAAGGAAAAAGGTCAAGTAACCTATAAAGGTAAACCTATCAGACTTACACCAGACTTCTCTATAGAAACCATGAAAGCCAGAAGGTCCTGGATAGAGTTACTGCAGAAATTAAGGGAACATGGATGCAAGCCCAGACTACTTTACCCAGCCAAGCTTTCGTTCACTATCAACGGAGAAAACAAAATATTCCAGGATAAAAACAAATTTAAACAATATGTAACTACTAATCCAGCCTTACAGAGAATACTAGAAGGAAAATTACATCCCAAGGAATCCAACACTGCCAACACTGACTACAATAATTCAGACATCTAGCGACCCTTCACTAGCACAATTCAAAGAAGGAAAACACATATACTCTATTACCACCAAAAAAATGACTGGAGTCACAACCAATGGTCATTAATATCTCTTAATATCAATGGACTCAATTCACCTATAAAAAGGCACAGACTTAGAGATTGGATACGAAAACAGGATCCAACATTCTGCTGTTTACAAGAAACACACCTCAACCACAAAGACAGACACCTACTCAGAGTAAAGGGTTGGGAAAAGGTCTTCCAAGCAAATGGACCTAAGAAACAAGCGGGTGTGGCCATTCTAATATCTAACAAAATCGACTTCAAACTAAAATCAATCAGAAGAGATGGAGATGGACATTTCATACTCATAAGAGGAACAACTCATCAGGAAGAAGTCTCAATCCTGAATATCTATGCCCCTAACGTAAAGGCACCCACATATGTAAAAGAAACTCTTCTAGAACTCAAGGCAGTCATCAAACCACACATGCTAATAGTAGGAGACTTCAACACTCCTCTCTCACCAATGGACAGGTCAATCAGACAGAAACCAAACAGAGAATTAAGAGATTTATTGGAGGTATTGAATCAAATGGACTTAACAGACATCTATAGAACATTCCACCCAAATAGGAAAGAATATACCTTCTTCTCTGCAGCTCATGGAACCTTCTCGAAAATTGACCACATACTGGGTAACAAAGCAAACTTCCACAGATACAAAAAAATATTAGTAACCACCTGTGTCTTGTCAGACCACCATGGATTAAAATTAGAATTCAACAACAATTGAAAGTCAACAAACTCATGGAAGTTGAACAGTCAACTACTAAATCACCCCTGGGTCAAGGACGAAATTAAGAAAGAAATTAAAGTCTTCCTTGAATTTAATGAAAACAAAGACACAACATACTCAAACCTATGGGACACTATGAAAGCAGTGCTAAGAGGAAAGTTCATAGCAATAGGTACCCAAATAAAGAAAACGGAGAAAGCACACATTGGAGACCTAACAGCACACTTGAAAGCCCTAGAAAAAAAAAAGCTGATTCACCCAGGAGGAGTAGAAGACTGGAAATAATCAAACTGAGGGCTGAAATCAACAAAATAGAAACAGAGAAAACAATCCAAAGAACCAATGAATCAAAAAGCTGGTTCTTGGAGAAAATCAACAAGATTGACAAACCCCTAGCCAAACTAATCAAACGGCAGAGAGAGCACATGCAAATTAATAGGATCAGAAATGAAAAGGGGGATATAACCACAGACTCAGAGGAAATTCAGAGAATCATTAGATCTTACTACGAAAGTTTATATGCCACAAAGTTGGAAAATGTAAAAGAAATGGACATTTTTTTAGATAAGTACCATATACCAAAGTTGAACCAAGAACAGGTGAACATTCTAAATAGACCTGTTAGTTGTGAAGAACTAGAAGCTGTTATCAGAAATCTCCCTACCAAAAAAAGTCCAGGACCAGATGGTTTCAATGCAGAATTCTACCAGAATTTCCAGGAAGAGCTAATTCCTATACTCCTTAATGTATTCCATAATATAGAAACAGAAGAGTCATTGCCAAACTCCTTTTATGAAGCTACAGTTACCTTAATACCAAAACCACACAAAGACACAACCAAGAAAGAGAATTACAGGCCAATCTCACTCATGAACATCGACGCGAAAATTCTCAATAAAATCCTGGCTAACCGAATCCAGGAACACATTAGAAAAATTATCCATTATGATCAAGTAGGCTTCATCCCAGAGATGCAGGGCTGGTTCAATATACGCAAATCTATCAATGTAATCCATCATATAAATAAACTGAAAGAAAAAAATCATATGATCATTTCATTGGAAGCTGAAAAAGCATTTGACAAAATTCAACACCCATTTATGATAAAGGTGTTGGGGATACAAGGATCATACCTAAATATAATAAAAGCAATATACAGCAAGCCGACAGCTAACATCAAATTGAATGGAGAGAAACTCAAAGCCTTTCCACTAAAATCAGGAACACGACAAGGCTGTCCACTCTCTCCATACCTCTTCAATATAGTGCTTGAAGTTCTAGCAATAGCAATAAGACAACATAAGGAGATCAAGGGGATTCGAATTGGAAAGGATGAAGTTAAACTTTTGTTATTTGCTGACGATATGATAGTGTACATAAGTGACCCCAAAAACTCTACCAAAGAACTCCTACAGCTGATAAACACTTTAGTAACGTGGCAGGATACAAGATCAACTCCAAAAAATCAGTGGCCCTCCTATACACGAAGGATAAAGAAGCTGAGAGGGAAATCAGAGAAACATCACCTTTCACGATAGCCACAAATAGCATAAAATATCTTGGGGTTACTCTAACCAAGGAAGTGAAAGACCTATTTGACAAGAACTTTGAAGAAAGTCTTTGAAAGAAAGAAATTGAGGAGGATACCAGAAAATGGAAAGATCTCCCTTGTTCTTGGATTGGGAGGATCAACATAGTAAAAATGGCAATTCTACCAAAAGCAATCTATAAATTCAATGCAATCCCAATCAAAATCCCATCAAACTTCTTCACAGACCTTGAGAAAACAATAATCAAGTTTATTTGGAAAAACAAAAAGCCCAGGATAGCCAAAACAATCTTATACAATAAACGAACTTCTGGAGGCATTACCATTCCTGACTTCAAACTCTATTGCAGAGCTACAGTATTGAAAACAGCTTGGTATTGGCATAAGAACAGAGAAGTCGACCTATGGAATCGAATAGAAGACCCGGATATTAACCCACAAACCTATGAGCACCTAATTTTTGACAAGGGAGCTAAAGGTATACAATGGAAGAAGGAAAGCATCTTTAACAAATGGTGCTGGCATAACTGGATGTCAACCTGTAGAAGGATGAAAGTAGATCCATACCTATCACCATGCACAAAACTCAGGTCCAAATGGATTAAAGACATCAACATTAATCCGTCCACTTTGAACCTGATAGAAGAGAAAGTGGGAAGTAGTCTACAAGATATAGGCACAGGAGGCCTCTTCCTAAGTAGGACCCCAGCAGCACAGACAATAAGAGAAACAATGAATAAATGGGATCTACTGAAACTGAGAAGCTTCTGTAAAGCAAAGGACACTGTCAGTAAGACAAAAAGGCTGCCTTCTGACTGGGAGAAGATCTTCACCAACCCCTCATCAGACAAAGGTCTGATCTCCAAAATATACAAAGAACTCAAGAAACTAGGCACTAAATCTCTAAATAACCCAATTAAAAAATGGGGTACTGAACTGAACAGAGAATTCACAACAGATGAACTTCGAATGGCCAGAAGACACTTAAGGACATGCTCAACCTCCTTAGTGATCAGGGAAATGCAAATCAAAACCACTTTGAGATACCATCTTACACCTGTCAGAATAGCTAAAGTCAAAAACACCAATGATAGCCTATGCTGGAGAGGATGTGGGGTGAGGGGAACACTCATCCATTGTTGGTGGGAATGCAAACTTGTGCAGCCACTGTGGAAATCAGTGTGGCGGTTTCTCAGGAAACTGGGAGTCAACCTCCCTCAGGACCCAGCAATTCCACTCTTGGGAATTTACCCTAGAGATTCCCTAGCATACAACAAAAGCATTTGTTCAACTATGTTCATAGCAGCACTATTTGTAATAGCCAGAACCTGGAAACAGCCGAGGTGCCCCTCAATAGAAGAATGGTTAAAAAAGGTGTGGAACATATACACGTTAGAGTTTTACTCAGCGGTAAAAAATAATGACATCTTGAATTTTGCATGCAAATGGATGGACATAGAAAACGCTTTACTGAGTGAGGTAAGCCAGACCCAAAAAGAGGAACACGGTATGTATTCACTCATAAGTGGATTCTAACCATAATTTAAAGGTATTTGAGCCTATTTTTCGTGATCCTAGAGAAGCTAAATAAGAAGACGATCCTGATGAAGATTATTTAGCTATCCGCCAGGAGGTAGGAAATAGTCAAGAGGCCCAGGTAACCTTGGGTGCATGGGGGGTGGGGGTGGGAGGGTTGTTGGAAGGGGAGAGGGTTAGAGAGAAGGGAGTAGGGGAGGAATGGAGAAAGCTCGGTTGACCGGGATGGGGGGAAGGGAGGAAGGATGAATAAGGGAAGAATATATTTCAACTAAGGGAGTCATCTTAGGGTTTATAGGAAACTTGATTATATATGGGATCCCAGGTCCAAGGAGAGATCCCCAGATTGTTCTCTGAACAGAGGAGAGGGTGCCTGAACCGGCCTTGGCCCACAACCATACTGATGAATATTTTGCATGTCACCATAGAACCCTCATCTGGCGATGGATGGAGATGGAGGCGGAGAACCACGTTGGAACACTGGACCTAGCTCCCTAGGTCCAAATGAGAGGCAGAAGGAAAGAGATCGTGAGCAATGAAGGCAAGGGCACAGGAAACCTTCATCCGAAGTTGGATGGCGATACAGATGGAGACCCATATTGGAACACCGAACTGAGCACTCCACAGTCCAAATGAGGAACAGAATGATGAAGAAAATAAAAAAAGTAATCAGGACTGCGAGGGATGCGAGCACCCACTGATACAAGGGGACTGATATAATGGGAGTTCACCAAGGCCTGTTGGACTGGGACTGAACGAGGACATGATCCAGCCAGATTCTCTGAATGTGGCTGGCCCGGAGCCTTTTTGAAAAGCCGTTGACAATGACACTGGGTCTTGCTTCCTCTGCATGTACTGGATTTTGGCGCTCCAGTCTGTTTGGACTCTCACCTTCCCTGGACCTGGAGGGAGGGGGGAGGAACTCGGGCTTCCCACAGGGCAGGAAACCCTGACTGCTCTGGGGGATGGAGAGGGAGGGGGAGAGGGAGTGGGGGGAGTGGGAGGGTGGTGGGAGGAGGGGCTGAAATGGAAACTTTTATAATTTAATAATAATAATAATAAAAACTTTAATAAAATAATAGCTCATCCACAACAGTGACTACCATACAGATGGTAAGGAAACCATATAGGGTTGGGGTAGAGTTCTGCTCTTGTCTTTATAGGAAAATACACATCTTCAAAAACTCAAGAGACCTTGGATGTTTGGATGCTGAAAGAGGGAAAAAAATAACTATCCAATAAGGATCGTGTGTGTGTGTGTGTGTGTGTGTGTGTGTGTGTGTGTGTGTGTGTGTGTGTGGAGAGAGAGAGAGAGAGAGAGAGAGAGAGAGAGAGAGAGAGAGAGAGATCTGGCTTTGGAGTTGATCAATGGCTCTGTCTTTTTCTAAATCCAAGTGTGTTGTTTAAAGGAACATTCAAAGTTTCTGTCTCATGTCATGAGCCATCTGATAGGGGACAGAAAAAAAGACTTTAGGAAAAATTTTAGTTTCTTCATGCCTATTTTGTCTATATTGTTTTCTTCATTAAATGTATGTCTATATAAATAATATTAAAGTTTTCCATGATAAACAATAGAGTATCCTACAGATCCTTTTCCTGAAGTAATCTTTGAAGTTTCCAGGGAGAAGACAAGGCCCCACAAGAACAACTCTACCTGATTGAGACAACATCATGATGCCGATAGCACTACTACAAGACCAGTTTTTGGGTACCAGCTACTAAAATGGTGCACCTTCTCATGATGTTCTGGCCAGAACTCCAAATAAAAACTTTGGAAGAAAAATCCTATCGACTCCTTGAAAATCATTTGCAACTATACTAGACAGCAATCTTAAAACTTAACCATCACTTTACTTTTACAGGATCCCATAAAAAGAACATCATTCCCATGACAGCTGGAAGCAATCCTAAAAGACAATATCCCCTCTCCCAACAATGTTTGTCCTCAAGGTTGGAAACACCTTTAGGGTTTGTTGATTATTACTTGTATAAAGTAGAGGCTTGGGGTGGAAACTATGTGGGTTCAAAAAAAAATCAAATGGGATAATAGATGATTTAGTGTGAACTTATTCACACTAATAATAATAGTGGGTAATAGAGTAAATACTTGTGAGCTATTATTTATGGATAATTTACATTGGTATAGTTTTTGTATATTGATACAAGTTCAAATTATATTTGTTATTTTGGCTTACAATATTTGTACACCTCTGCAAAGTTATTTTGTCATATTGTATACATGCATGTTTCTACCTCTGTTTAGGACATTTTTTATATTGGTACAGCTTTTAGGATATATTTTCATATTGCATTATATGCTACTCTTACCTCTGATAAAGAAAGATATTTATACATTGTTTAAAAAAAAAGAAAATTAAACTATGACCTATCATGGATTCTGGAATTTTCTGTGTTCTTCTGCTCATAGTCAATATTATCTTCTCATAGGCATTTAGCAGTGCTAGTGACTATTGCTCTACCGTGTGTACAGACAGAACACCATGTCACTCACATTTCTCTATATTTTAGATGTCAGTCCATGTTTCAATTTCCAAATGAGATGGCTATTTTTGGTTTTCAATTTAAATACATCAGGAATTAGCTAAAACCCAAATGACTGGGTACACCTGTGAGGGATTTTTTTTCTTAATTAAATTACTCAAAGTGAGATGACCTACTTTTGATCCAGATCTTGTGAGGTGGAGAAATATATCTTTAATCCAAATCTTTTGATCTACCTTTAATATGGCCACAACTTTTGTTGGCAGTCTATATAGAGGACATGGAAGAAGGAAGCTTGATCTCTTTGTCTGAATGTCCTTACTCTTACCGGCAAATTCATTCTTTCTTTGGCATCAGAGATGACTTCTTTAGGATTCTAGTATATACTGAATATCAGCTGAGACAAACGTGCATTATGGGATGAACAACTACTGGATTCTTGGACTTCCATGGGTTTACAGCCATTATCACACTATCTGGACCATAGCCTATAAGTTTTTCTAGTAAATCTGATTCTAATAGATGATAGATAGATAGATAGATAGATAGATAGATAGATAGATAGATAGATAGATAGATAGATAGGAACATTACCAGATATGTTCCTCTAAAGAACTATGAAAATCAGCATTCTGTGAACTCCATGATCGCAAGGTTTCTTTCTTAATTAATCAGTTTCTCTCATTGTTGTTCACTAGTGCCTTGAGTTAAGAGAGCATCCAGCAACCTCTATGTGCTTGACAAATCCCACCAAAGAGAATCAAGTATTCATATCTCACTCTGTAGATTTCTGCTATTCGTCAGCAGACATCTTTAGTTTTTTATTTATTTATTTATTTATTTATTTATTTATTTATTTATTTGGTTTTTAAAGACAAGGTTTCTCTGTTGCTTTGCAGCCTGTCCTAGAACTAGTTCTTGTAGAGCAGGCTAGCCTTGAACTCACAGAAATTTGCCTGCCTCTGTCACCTGAGTGCTGGGATTAAAGATTTTTGCCACCATTGCTTGGCTCTATTTTTAGTTTTCAATGTTTCAATTTGAATCTTTTGAGTTTTCTAGAGTCTTTTGTGTTTGTAATTTAGTAACAAGTCAGGAATTTGGGTATGATTATTAGTGAAATGAGGCATATCAATTAACCAAAGAATTTCTAACTTTGAAATATTCTCTGAAAATTTTCATGTTTCTGTTTCATGAAAACTTGTCATTTTGAATCTAGAACAAATAAGATCGTCATTTTGTAATATCGCACCTGTACATGTTAGGGAAGACTTAAAGAATGTTCTGCTCATTTTTGGCATAGTAATAATCTTTCAAATATAAGTTCATTTCAGGCCCAAACTGCTGCTTGCAATTTTGGAGTGCCTTTAAATGACCAAGATCCATTTCTTTATGTTGTTACCTACAAAAATATCATCTGTTCTTATCTAGAAGTCATTACTGGAAGTCATGACCCTGACTTAATAGCATTTTTCTAATACAATTTCCCATTTATGTTTATAGATAAAATTGTATGCTATATTTTTATACTTTTAAAATATACTTGGTGTTTATTCTAAATTAGCAAAAAAATTGAAGTATCCTTTCTTTCTTCAGTGTTAACAACTATACCTGTTGTCTATAAAACTTTTAAGCTCTCTCCATTAAGCACTCAAGATGCTACACATCTCTGAATTCTGTAAACTGTTTTTGTATCACATCTATGACCAGTATGCATTTCAGAGTTTCTGTGTATTGTTATATTAATGCTGATAATATTCACTGATTTCTTTCTTATTTTTATTGTTTTTATTGAGCTGCGTATTTTTCTCTGCTCCCTTCTCTTCCTCTCCCTTCCCCTTCTACTCTTTCCCATGTTCTCCATGCTCCCGATTTAATCAGGAGATCTTGTCGTTTTCTACTTTGCATACACATTAGATCCATGTATGTCTCTCTTAGAGTCCTCTTTGTTGTCTAGGTTCTCTGGGATTGTAAATTGTAGGTTTTGTTCTGCTTTATGTCTAAAAGCTACTTATGAGTGAGAACATAGGATATTTGTCATTCTGGTCTTTGTTACCCCACTCAATATGATGTTTTCTATAGCCATCACTCTGCCCACAAATTTCAAGATGTCATTATTTTTTTCCTGCTGTGTAGTACTCTATTGTCTAAATGTACCACATTTTCTGAATCTGTTCTTCAGTCGAGGGGCATTTGGGTTGTTTCAGTGTTCTGGCTATGACAAACAATGCTGCTATGAACATAGTTGAGCACACGTTCTTGTGGTATTATGAGCATCTTCTGAGTATATACCACAAAATGGTAATGGTGGGTCTTGAGGTACGTTGTTTCCTAATTTTCTGAGAAATTGCCATACTGAAATCCAAAGCAATCCAAACCCTATAGCCTCTCCAGCATAAATTGTCATCAGTATTTTTGATTTTGGCCATTCTTATAGGTGTAAGATAGAATCTCAGAGTTGATTTAATTTGCATTTCTCTGATAGTTAAAGATGTTGAGCATTTCCTTTAGTATCTTTCAGCCATTTTAGATTCCTCTGCTTGGAGCTCTTTGTTTAGGTCTGTACCCCACATTTTTATTGGAATATAACAAATAACATAGAATATCTCAGAGTAACTCTAACCAAACAAGTGGAAGACCTGTATGACAAGAACTTTAAATCTTTGAAGAAAAAAAATTGAAGAAGACATCAGAAAATGGAAAGATCTCCCATGCTCTTGGGTAGATAGAATTAACACAGTAAAAAAAGCAATCTGCAGATTCAATGCAATATCCATCAAAATCCCAGCAAAATTTTTCACAGACCTCCAAAGAACAGTACTTAACTTCATATGTAAAAACAAAAACCCCAGGATAGCCAAAACAATGCTGTACAATAAAGGAACTTCTGGAGGCATCACAGTTCCTAACTTCAAGCTCTATTACAGAGCTACAGTGCTGAAAACAGCCTGGTATTGGCATAAAAACAGACAAGAGAATGAATGGAACCAAATCAAAGACCCAGATATCAATCCACACACCTAAAAACACCTGATTTTTTACAAAAAAAGCAAAAAATATATAATGGAAAAAAGAAATCATATTCAACAAACATAAACCCAACCACACTGAACCTCATAGAAGAGAAAGTGGGAAGTACACGTGAACACTTTAGCACAGGAGAACTTCCTACCCCAGCAGCACAGACACTGAGAGAAACAATTAATAAGTGGGACCTCCTGAAACTGAGAACCTTCTGTAAAGCAACGGCCATGGTCAACAAGACAAAATGGCAGCCTACAGAATGGGAAAAGATCTTCACCAACCCCAAATAGGGCAGGGGGCTGATCTCCAAAATATACAAAGAACACAAGAAACTTATCATCAAAAGAACAAATATTTGTTGATTTCTAAAACATTTTTCTTTAGGTGTCTTTATGTTTATCTTCGAAGTGTGGCCCAGTGAATTTATCTATCATTTTATTTACTGCAGTGCCTTAAAATATTTCTGTTTCTTTCTGTGGCTTATGTTTGTTTTCTCATAACCTTCTTATCCTTCTCAATTTGGGTATTTATATATCAAACCTGTTGTTTAGGCTGTTATACAACCTGGAGTTAGAATCTCTCTTTTGCTTTGCTCTGAGTACCATCCTACTGTGGTTTCTCAAAGGTAGATGTCTAATAACCTATGTGTTCTACTGAACTGTTATGGCTGAGTACAAGAGATGCAAAGTAATTAATATTAAAACACTATTGGTAAATAGGACAAACAGGTATTTTTTTCAAGACAACCTTGTTTCATTATTTATTTATTTATTTATTTTTATTAAAAATTTCCACCTCCTCCCCTCCTCCCCCTTCCCTCACTTCCCCTGCTCCCACTCCCTCTCCCCCTCCTTCTCCAGGCCAAATAGCAGTCAGGGTTCCCTACCCTATGGGAAGTCCAAGGTCCTCCTCGCTCCCTCCAGGTCCAGAAAGTTGAGCATCCAAACAGACACGGCTCCCACAAAGCCTGTCCATGCAGTAGAATCAAAGCCCAGCGCCATTATTTTCGACTTCTCAGTCATCCTCCACCGTCAGCCACATTCAGAGAGTCAGGTTTGATCACATGTTCCATCAGTCCCAGTCCAACTGGCCTTGGTGATCTCCCATTAGATCTGTCCCACTGTCTCAGTGGGTGAACGCACCCCTCGCGGTACTGACTTCCTTGCTCATGTTCTCCCTCCTTCTGCTCCTCATTAGGACCTTGAGAACTCAGTCCAGTGCTCCAATGTGGGTCTTTATCTCGATCTCCATCCATCACCAGATGAAGGTTCTATGGCAATATGCAAGATATTCATCAGTGTGGCTATAGGACAAGGCCAGTTCAGGCACCCTTTCCTCTGCTGCTCAAGGAACAAGCTGGGGACACCTCCCTGGACACCTGGGAACCCCTCTATAGTCAAGTCCCTTGCCAACCCTAAAATGGCTCCCTTAATTAAGACATATACTTCCCTGCTCCCACATCCACCCCTCTTTCATCCCAACCATCCCATTTCTTCAAGCTCTCCCCATCCTCCCCTTCTCCCTTCTCTCCCCCACCCCCGTGCTCCCAACCCCTGCCCAGCAATTTTGTCAACTTTCAATATCCAGGAGGATAACTATATGGTTTTCTTTATGTTTACCTTCTTATTTAGCTTCTCTAGGATCAAGAATTATAGGCTCAATGTCCTTTATTTATGGCTAGAGTCCACTTATGAGTGAGTACATACCATATTCCTCTTTTGGGGTCTGGGTTACCTCACTTAGTAAAGTGTTTTCTATTTCCATCCATTTGCATGCAAAATTCAAGATGTCATTGTTTCTTACTACTGAGTAAAACTCTAATGTGTACATGTGCCACACCTCCTTTATCCATTCTTCTGTTGAGGGGCACGTAGGTTGTTTTCAGGTTCTGGCTATTACAAATAGTGCTGCTATGAACATAGATTAACAAATGCTTTTGTAGTGTGATTGAGCATCTCTTGGGTATATTCCCAAGAGTGGAATTGCTGGGTCCTGAGGTAGAGCTACAGTAATGAAAACAGCTTGGCATTGGCATAAAAACAGGGATGTTGACCAATGGAAACAAATCGAAGACCCAGATATTAATTCACAAGCCTATGAACACCTGATTTTCAACAAAGGAGCTAAAATTGTTCAATGGAAGAAAGAAAGCAATTTTAACAAATGGTGCTGGCATAATTGGATTTCAACATGTAGAAGAATGAAAATAGATCCATTTCTATTACCATGAACAAAATTCAAGTCCAAATGGATTAAACACCTCAATATTAATCTGACCACACTGAATCTGATAGAAAAGAAAGTGAGAAGTAGTCTACAACACATGGGAACAGGAGACCTCTTCCTACGTAGAACCCCAGTAGCACAGACAATAAGAGCAACAATGAATAAATGGGACCTCCTGAAACTGAGAGGCTTCTGTAAAGCAAAAGACACTGTCAGTAAGACAAAAGGCGACCTACTGACTGGGAGAAGATCTTCGACAAACAGGTATTTTTAAATTAAATTCATTCATTTATTTTATATCCTGACTGAAATTTTTACTCCCTCCTCTCATCCTCCCACCTCCCTTTTGCACTGCCCCCTATCCACACCCTCCTACAATTCTGTTCAGAAAGGGGTAGGATTCCAATGAGTAACAATAAAATATGGTATTTCAAGTTGTGGTGGAACTAAGAACCTCTTTTTATTAAGGTTGTGCAAGTCAACTAAGTATGAGAAATAGTTTCTCAAATTCAAGCCAAAACATTTGGGACAGGCCCTGCTCCCACTGTTAGGAGTCTTGCAATTAGAGCAATTTACACGACTGTTAGAAATATGTAAAGGGCCTAGGTCAGTTCCATTCGTGTTTCCTAGACAACACAGTTTTATTGTACACATTGTAAATGTGAGAGGGTATTGAATATGCCTAATGCTGAATAGCAAGTTGGAAATAAAAGAGATTCATCTTCCCTACAACACTATACTGTGTTGCTAAAATATCTTGAATCTAAAACATGCTCAATTTGTACCTCTCACCTTTTATGTACATATAAATTCAAGTGAAAGCTATGCATACTCCAAAGTAATTTTAAGATCTAAAATTATGAATATCTTACTATTAATAGTCTGCTTTGTAAAATCAATTTTAGTTATTAAGGTACCTAAATTTAGGGTCCTTTGTTCTTGGTGTGTGCCATTCCAGGAACATGTAAGTGTGTGCTGAATATGACTAAATAAAACTTTGCAAGTCTTTAGAGAATTTTTTGCTGGACTTTGTCAACATGGTTGGGTATACTAACTGTATGTAGGATAAATAATGTCTATGTACATTTTATCAAAGGTATTTACGCCAACAGAGAGAAATAAATAAATAGGTCTTTTCCCACTCTTGTATAATCTCTTTATTCCCATGAAAATAAAATATTGAAGAAAGGACTAAGTTATAAGTCAGGAAATCTGAGTTTTATGTCAAGTTTTGCCACTCATTTCTATGTGTCACATTTCACTGCTAAAAATAGCATATTCCTCATCCTTCACTGAAATATTTAAGGTGGAACACAGTCTATACTTACTTTACAAATAGATGCTTGAGGAGTTCTATCTAGTGATCAAGGGAAGGACTTTCCAGAAGCTATGTTGTCACACAACCCTGAAAATTAAAGAGAAATGCCATGTCAGGTTTGAAAACTTGCTGTCTGATACTGAATGACTAATACATGTAAGAAAAGTTTCATTTGATCTGATGTTGGTAGGGAAGTATGTTCATGGAAGGCCTACTTCCCCATCCCCCAAAGAAGTGACAGGTGGACTGGTTTCCATAATAAATGGTTAAAAGAAGATTTAGAGTAGTTAAAGAGTAAATATCTTGGGAAAAGATCTCAAAAACAGAGCAAAGATGGTGTTTTTGTAGACTAGAAAGATGAGAGTAAAGCAGGATTCAGAAACCGGATGTCAGAGGTGTTATGAGAAAACATTCTGGGCAAAACAAAATCGAGATGGAAAACTAAGAAAATTAATTCCAATAATACAGATACCTTCATTCAGTGGGGCTTTGAATGTCTAAGGTGAAGGATTGAAAGCTATTGAGAGAAAAGTAAATTGAGTTTATATTATACAGAATTACCTAAAAGGTTTAATAATCTAGGCTCGGGTGCTATACATTACTAAAAGATTTTGAAAACTATTCACCGATAGTAAAGTTTTACAAAAAATCTCTTATTATCTGAGGTTACAAAACAGGGAATTATCACTGTAGAAATAGACTGAAACATATACAAGTATACAAACAACTGGTAAAAGTCAGTATGGTTCTGATACACTAACACTGTCTTGAATAATTTATGTAGTTACATATAAAAATGAGTGAGGAATAGAGGCTAAGCTTCTTCTTTTTATCACTAATTCCATTGGTTATTCCTTTTTGCATTGTTTTCTTTCCTAGAAGTATCTGCAATTACTCCAGGGTGACAGTGGAAAATAAAAGCATCTTTTCTTCATAGGTGGGTTATGGAACTATATGGTCACATTTACTCAATAAATGTGCTGGTGATGGAGCACATCTTTAATCCTGGCACCCGGGAGGCAGAGGCGGGCAGATCTTTGTGAGTTCGAGGTCAGCTGGTCCAAGTTAGTTCCAGGACAGGCTCCAAAGCTACAGAGAAACCATATCTAGAAAAACCAAAAAAAAAAAAAAGACAAATCATTTAAATGATAAATACAATATGATTGAGAGATGCTAGAAGAAGATGTAAGCCAAGAGCCACATACATAGCCACCTCTTGAGAAAATAGTGTCGTTTTACAGTTTGAGTCCTTTGAACTCAAAGCAAGAGTACTGGGCTACTTAAATCCAGGGAGTTTGAACATGCCATGGGTGAAAGGAGACTGCTGTGGTTCTACACTCCTTAGGTTCTACATCCAGTCGCTCACCAAGGTCCATTAGATTGTGCCTTACTTTCTTTCTGTCTCTCCTTCCTGGTCACCATTATATCCATATCTGCAATGTACGTGTCTGTTATTTCAGGTGTTCCCAATTATTTACTTCTCTTTGCTGTTTCTTCCTTTCTTTCTAGTTTCTATATTGCTAGCAAATCGATCCTTCTCAATGCATACCTGATCCAATTACCCTCCCATTTCAAACAGAAGTCTCATGTTACATTCACTCTAGTTTCTTGATCTGACATAATGGAAACCAGTGCCTCCTTGCTTTACATCTTCAACTCTCCCAAGTGCTACTCAACACAGCACATAGAGTTCCATGTCTTCGCTGGTGGACCCTATGAAATCCAATGAAGGGGTTTGTATGATCCAAGCCCCATACTTTCCCTTTCTTACCAGCTTTTACTGAGCATTTTTTTTAAAAAACATTTTTTCCTTGCTTTCATTTACCTCTTGAGATCTCACTAAACATTTCCTCTCTAGGAGGTCTGCTTTGAGTGTCCATTCAGCTACTTTAAATAATTGTTCGCTTTTATCATTCACATATCATTTGTGTGTCTTCACCATTTCATCAGTAGTAATTGCAGTATCTTGTAATTATTAGTTAATGTGAGCATCTTCCATTATTAGGAGGATTGTGGAGAAAATGAAACTGTCTACTTTAATGATCACTTATCTACAAAGCCTGTTATGAGCTCTCACTTGAAAAGTTGCCGAAAGCAGGAGAAGGTGACTCAGGTTAGAGATAAAAATTGGTTGCAGCTTAGGATATTTTTAAGTATGTCTGAGGCACTGGGTTCTAGTCCCAGCAATTCCAAAAATACATCAATAACATGATAGGGAAGCCTCAATGTAGTCTTTTTGTATCCAAGTTATTCATCTTGTAGGCTATGATATCTGCTAACTTGCCATCTGCAGGACAAATTAACATTCTTAACTCATAGACTCATCAAAGACTTAAGATGGAGGAAACAATTAGAAGATGGATTGAAGAGTCATATGTATGCCACATAAGACGTTTAGTTTAATTCAAGAAATATTGATTAAATACCTTCTGTGTATCTAATCTTGTACTCAAAGACAATTAACCAAGACTTTGCTTTAATAGAGATGCCCTACTTTATTCAAGGTTAGCGTCTCCAATCTATAAATGAGCATACACTTGTCTCTTCATACCCCTCCTTTATACCACACACATAAAGATCATATCAAGGATTCCATGCTACACTGAGTTCAGAGCCCTATACTGAGAACAGAATGCTTGCAGAGACTTGGCTCTCGAACCTGCTTGATGCTAGGCCTCATGCTGCTTTATTCCAGTAGGAACTAGGTTCAAACCTTTGCATTATATCTCTGCTCTACCATTTAAAAACTAGAAGAAATGGCCTAAGTGTGTCCACATTTATCAATAAATAAAAGATCTGAAGCTTACATCTCAAAATTAGCTGTAGAGATACTAGCTTTCATTTTTCAGCTTTATGTTTTGCAGGAATTGAAGCATTTCTTCTAGTTTTACACATGCGAACATCAGTGACAGTCTTTAGGATGTTCAAGTTTTCTTCTCTAGTTCATAATACAACTTCTTTTGGAAGGAAAGATCTCTCCATGGGATCAACAAAGAACCCTAGAGGTAACCTGATTCTGTAACCAAGATTCCTCTGATTCTGAGTCACTAGACAAGGAACACAGATGTGAGAGTTTAATAAAATATACAATACAGCCTAACTTCAAATTAAATTCTTTAAAATGATTTATTTGGGGCAGATAGTGAGAACTTTTGATATATTATTCCCACACAAATAATTAATCAAAGTGTTGATATGTAAGAAAACGAAGACCTAGAGGATGGGCATTATGAAATCACCATGGTCAGAATGCAGTACTGTCACCAAAGAAGCTTTATAAACAATACTAAAAACAAAGGAACAACCTTAATGAAAAGGGATGGGCTAAGTATGGTAGTGCACACCTGTCAGCTCAGTACTCAGGAGACAGAGGAAGATTGGTCTCTATAAGACTTCAACATCAGTCTGGTCTATATAGAAAATTCCAAGTCAGCAAGAATTACATGAAGAAAGTTTATCTCAAAAAAATTATATGTTTATACCTCTGGCCTGCATAATTCAGAGGAAGGTGTCAGATTTGTAAATAAAGGCAAAAATGTTTGTAAGCCAATTTGTAGGTGTTGGGGATTAAACACAGGTCCTCTGTAAGAGCAACTAATATTCCACACAATTGAGCCCCCTGAGTCACTTTTATAAGATGATTTCAGAAAGCTTGATGAAGAGATTGAATAAAGTTAAAGGTGGCAACTGGGCTACTTTTTTATCCTGCAATCAACTGTGTCTCTTTGTTTCTCCTTGTAGTTGAGAATGTTATGTTCTAATGATACGTAGCAAGGTGCATGTTTGTTTCTGCAGTCCTTCTAAAACCCTCCTGTCTTTCCCTGCTCTGTATGTTACGAGAAAGCATGAAGTAACCACTGAAATCCTACAACACATATTATTGCAGGGAGGCACTTATACATCCAGGCCACCCAGAACAGGAATAACATGGAGAAACTGTATTAATTAAATCCCTCCTTGACCCATTAGCTCTAGCTTCTTATCACCTAACTCTTATATTAATTTAACCCATTTCTATTAATCTGTACATCTTCACTAGGTCATGGCCTACCAACAATGTTTCAGCATGTTTGTCTCCAGGGGCTCCATGGCTTCTCTCCAACTCTGCCCTTCTTTCTCCTTGCATTCAGTCCAGTACTCCCCATCTACATAAGTTCTTTCCTATCAACAGGCCAAGGAAATTTTGTTGTTTATTAAATATAATCACAGCACACAGAGGGGACTCCCACATCATCTCCCTTTTCTATTTTAAGAATGTTTTAACTTTAACATAGTAAAATTACATATAACAAAATAGGTATCAAACGAGAATTACAGTTACAATATTTATATCTACTTTATCTTTTATTATAACTGAGGAAAACTATATCTGTTCTTCAACTCCATTAAAGACCTCAGAAGTATATATTACTGAAGTAAACAAAAAGTGCATTGTAAGTAACTTCCAAAATTTTAGAATTGACTGAGACATCTTGCTACCTGGAAAGTCACCCAGAGTTTTTCTTTACTGTTGGTGCTTCCACCTTCGGCCTATAGGCCCCTTGTATCTAGCAGACTTTTCCATGAAGCAGGGAATTTCAAATATAGTTCAGTCACTCTCTTCTGTATCCTGGAGAATGTCTCTCAGACTCTCATGAAGCAGGAATTTCAAAGAATAATCTCATCTTTAGGCAAGTTCAGCAGTCATTTCTCTGTGGATCCTGCATGTTCACTTAATCTAATGAACTCCATAATGAGCCTCTTTGATGCCCATCTTCTTCTTGAAGTAGACTGGTACTGCCAGGAGCAGATGTTTCTCACTTTCATGAAAAGTCTTAAGTTCTTAAACATTTTAAATGCCATATTCTGAAAGTCTCTGAAAGATTTGAAGAATACCTAGCTAACTGAAATATATATCTATATATATCTGAAATATATATATATCTGAAATATATATCTATATATCTAGAAAATCTAACTAACATGACTACAAGCTTAACTATTAAAGATGAGTATATATTAACATATTTTTAAATTAATCATTACATTTTAAAATGAATTGCACAAACACAATACCTTAATCAAGAGCAGAAATATATATATATATATATACCTTAAATTTATATCAATAAACAAAGATCTATGCCAAAGCAAATTGTTCATCTCTATAGGATATCTCCTTTAAATGTAAATACATAATTATAAACAATATTTGGGAATATGGGCATAGTTCTGTCCATACTGCTTCCTGCTGTTTGAGGGTGCTGTTAATCAGATATTCATGGTATATCCTGTGTGCTAAGTTCATCTCAGTCAGCAGTTGGATGAAGTAATTTTTGATGGTATTCAGGTGACTTTCAGGGAACCTTGGTCCATGAAATCATATTGGTCTGGAAGCAATCCACAGGTTTTCATCTTCTATGAAAACAAAAGAAGAACCTCTTTTCCAAAGCAACATGGTCTTAGACTCAGATTCTGAAGTAAAGATACCTTTATAAATCTACATGCTGGTTTAGCTTAGCAACCCATACAATGAAATGTCTCTCTGTACTTAGCTCCTTCACAGTAAAAAAAATTCAAAGAAAACACAATAATATACATAGTCCTGACTCTCATGGCTTATTTTTCTTTACTCCTTTTAATCTATGATTGTCTCTACTCTGTCTCTTTAAAGACTTTTTTTTTGTTTTTCAACTCTCTATACTCTTTTTCTTCTCTCTCCCAAGCCTACATACATTTATCTAACATTATGACCGATTTAGAGTTCTTTTATATCTGAATCTGTCCTTATTACATCATCATTCCCTACTGTCTTGAAGAACTTTAAAAATGTTAAGCAGCTTTGTTATAACTACTCTAGATGCTGGCTCCACCACTCTCCACTTTCAAAACGGTGAACATACCATTTCTGCTGGCTTTGGGGCTGCCAGGTATGAGCGGCACTCAGCACTTTAACTCTGAGAATGAGCATGCAGCACATAACACAGCCTGGAAATATCTTTGTGTGTGGCAGCAGAACTTTACAATGCTTTCCTGCCTGTGCATGCCTAGCAGTCTACATGCCTAGACAGAGAGCACTGAGCCATTGCCATGGTCTCAGCTACTTTCCTCCCAACCCCATGTGGGCTCACAAATGTCATTGAAATGCTACATAGCTGGAGTTTACACTGGTGGCATGGACCAGGAAGCTACATTTTAAAATGGTGTGGTTTTCTTCCTGCTAAGACTGAATCAGGAAAACCTCTCTATAAGGAGTCATGCCTCTGCTTTCTTTTAGTACACAAAAGCCCATCCAAGAAAATTCTGTTAGCAAACCATGTTTAACTCTGTTATCTTGTCTAATATTAATTTTTAAGTTTTCTCAGGTTTTACATGGATTTAGTCCACCAAGTTGGATTAAATTTGTTGCATGGGGCTGCTTGTTCATCCCAACTGCCCAGAACAGAAATAATCACACAGAAAATGTATTAATTGAATCATTGCTTGGCCCTTTAGCTCTAACTTCTTATTTGCTAACTCTTGCATTTTAATTTAACACATTTCTATTAATCTGTGCATCACCATGAGATTGTGGCCTACCAGCAAAGTTTCAACATGTCTATCTCCAGCGGCAACTCCATGGTTTCTCTCCAACTCTTCCCTTCTTTCTTCCAGCATTTAATCCAATCCTCCCCGCGTACCTAAGTTCTGCCCTATCAACAGGCCAAGGCAGTTTCTTTATTGATTAATGGTAATCACAACACACAGAGGGGACTCCCTGACCAACATATGACCAAGCAGATGACCAAAGATGTCTGCTTCCTTAGTGGTCTGCTCCAGATGTTTGAAGATTTACACCATCTCCTTATCAACTTTCCTGAAACGTGCCTGTCCTTGAATCAGGTATCTCACTGCAGTGATTACAACAACATATATGGAATAAACCCAGTGCAATTTCCCAAAGTCTCCATTTCCAGGCCCCACACTACAGCAGGTTTCCTTGCCTACCATTTCTGGCCTTGCTCACTTGTTTTCCTTTATACACTCCCTGAGATACTTTCAGCAGCACCTGTTAAGGGAAAGGAGCAGTGCACACTTAGCTGACATTATGCAAATATGGTGACAAATTGGTTTATGCTTGACAGAAATGTCAGGGCAGAAATCAGAAGAAACGCATCAAGTCTAGGCATCTTTGACCACTGGAAGACAGAGTTCAGAAAAATGCTTCTCTTTTCTTTCTGTAGTCTCCTTCATTTTATCTGTTCTCACATGATCTTCAGGAAGAGCTGGGATGTGACAAAACTGCCAAAAAAGGCTGGAAAAAGTCTGTAGTAGTGAAGAATTTCTTGCAGATATTGTGAGCTAGTAAAAAAAAAAATTCATACTCCTAAGACTGTATCCTCACCTTGCCTCTCCTCCAGCCAATTAGTGACACAATGACTATCCAGGTGACTCTGCATTCAAATTCTAGACATATTTATCCTTCCCTGTTCCGTTTCTCATGTCGCTATTTTCTGATGATTTTTTTCTGAGAAATAATTTTACATTTCTTCAATGTATCCCTTGCAAAGACTCATGAAGGTTGACTCTCATCAGGGATTGTGTAGTTTTTATTATTTTGATCACATTTTTGTATGGCATCATTGTAGTTTTAGAGAGTGTTGCAGTGAATATAAAGCAAGGCTACGTGGATTATCTCATTGAATCTGTGGGTTTTACCCAGGTGTTCTTTCTTCCAAGTCTGCTTATTCATAAGGGTATCACATACGATATCTTTCTAACCAAACTCATCTGTTGCAGCTAGATAGGACATTTATCTTTTATGCTATTGATTGCAACAGGATCAAAGTGTCTGCAACATAATTCTATGAAGCAAACAGTAAACTGAAATTATTCACTGACAAATAGAACAGGAGACACAGAAGGCAAAACAAATGAGAATGACCCTCTAAGTCTCCCCTTCCTCTCAGTGTGCATGCTCCTGTGTGTATGCTATTGTGGTTCATATCTTGCTACACTATACTGAACTGCTAATTCATCTGCCCTACAAGAGAAGACAGTGAGTTCAAAAGTAAAAAATATCACTGCCTGTTGTATCTGCATACTCACAGTGTTTGTGCTTTGACAATTTCTTACATACATTTACATATAAACATATGTATATATATACATATATAATGCACTATGATTATTCTCACCCAATCTTTTTTATTTCCTTCCCATACCTACTTGCTCTCTTCTTTTCCCCCAACAAATCCCTTTTTCCTATTCCTCTTTTTTCTTTTTGTGAATTTAACCAGGACTGTCTCTGTGACCTTGGACTTCGAGCTATCCATTAGAAGATGCAGATCATGATCTCATTATGGGTTGAACAACTTTTTTATCAGGGTCTCATATCACATAGCCTTCATATCAGATATCTACATTATGATTCATAACAATATCAAAATTACAATTATGAAGTAATAGCAAAAATATTATGGTTGTCAATGATCACAACTTGAGGAAGTATATTAAAGTGTTGAAGCATTCTCAATATTGAGAACCACTGGATTAGAACTTGGTGAGCTCACCAGTGAATACAGACATACAGATAATGATTAATCCTCTTATTTCACCAACCTGTGGGGTTAAATAATTTTTAAATGTATATGTAAAGTGTGATTCATGAACAGCACATATATATAGCAAACTAGGTATGAATTTGGCCAAGCACATATGCAGATGATGTGGGGTTTCAATATCAAAATGTTGAACATCTGCTAGTATGACCTTCTTTTTCTCTCTAAAGCTCACATTTACCTCTCCTGTTTCTGGTTTCCTTTCTTTCTTCTTTCTTCCTTCCTTTGTTCCTTCCTTCCTTCCTTCCTCCTTCCTTTATTTTTTCCTTTCTTTCCTTATTTTACAGACTATTTTTAAAATATTTTTAAAACAATCTTTCTTTTGTTTTACATACCAATCCCTGTTCCTTCTTTCTCTCTTCCCACAATTTCCCCAAACCCCACAGGCCATCTGCTCCTCAGAGAAAGTGAGGCCTCATATGGCATCAATAAGATCTGTCACACCACATGAGGCAGGACCAAGGCCTCTTCTCCTATATCTAAGCTGAAAAAGGTATCCATCTATAGATATTGGGCTTTAAAATGCCACTTGGTGTACTAGGGACAAATACTGGTTCCACAAACTGCCCAAGTCACACAACTGTTCCCCACATTTAGGGGGTCTATTTTTGTCCTATTCAAGTCTAGAGTTAGTGAGCTCCCATTAGCTTGAAGCAGTTATTTCTGTGTGCTTGTTACCAGGAAGCAGTCCAGCTAAGTACTGAACCGAGCTCCTGAAATTCAATAGTAGAGAGGAAGGGATAATAATATGAGCAAAGGAGGGTCTTAAAACTATTTAAAATCACACAGAAATTAAATATTAGTGCTCAGACCAGAAAGGATATTTATATCAAACCCCTTCTGTTGCATGGAGGTGGCTGCTCATTCAACCCGGCTGCCCAGCTAGATTAGCCCTGAAATAATCACAAAGAAATTGTATTCATTAAAACACTGTTTGGCTCATTAGCTCTAGCTTCTTATTGGCTAAGTCTTATATCTTAATTTAACCCATTTCTATTAATCTGTGTATTGTCACATGGCAGTGACTTATTGGCAAATCACATCTATCTCCGGCATCGGATCTATGGCACCTCCCTGACTCTGCTTTCTTCCTCTCAGAATTCAGTTTCATCTTCCCTGCCTACCTAAGTTCTGCCCTATCAATAGGCCAAGGCTGTTTCTTTATTCATTAACCAATGAAAGATGCACATGGACAGAAGGACCTCCTACACCACCCTGCCTCCCAAGGCTTGGGTTTATCATTGGACAGAATACTGGATGACTGTAAGAGCCAGAGATAGTAGACAACTCCAGAAAAAAAAGTTTTATTAAATATGACAACATAAGAATTCACAACAGCTATGACTGATGCCCAAGACCTGCACAGAATTAAGCCAGATAAAACTCAACATATAAAGGGTTTATGAAGTCCCATTGCTAGTTGAGGAGATATGGACAATTGATTGATGCTGGGGGAAGAAGAGTTAGTCTTCTTCAGAGATGAATACCCTAAGTTACTGAAATACACAGTCCTATACCCAAACACATACAGACAGAGCTGTAAGACTTAGTGTGTTAAAAAGAAAAAAAATTAGGAGGACTTTGTGGGGTAGACAAGAGGAAGAACTTGGAGCTAGAAGTGATCAAAACCCAATATATACATGTACAAAATTTTCAAATAGCAAAAATCTTACTTCGTCTCAGGTGTGTGAATGAAAGGTTGACAGAACTACTATGTAAGTAGAAGAGCCAAGGCTTTCCATTGAAGGAAGGCATGACTCAGAAAGTGTCTCACTCTAAGAAAGAGCCCACAGAAGGAAGCCAAACTCTAGAAAAATGTTAAAGTACCTGTGATGTTTATTGCTATTATAACTGTGTTCTGAGCTAAAAGAGAAAAGACATAATATAAGGTAGTTTATGTATTATTGTCTACTAATTTGCATTATGACATTTCCACTTATACAAAAAGTTTCAGACTAGATAAATTCAGTATCTGTAAGGAATTCGGTGCTCTCCATGTCCATTTTTTTTGCTGCTTTCTTTCTTAGAATACATATTCCATCATTGGTGTCATTCCCTTAAAGTTTATGAGACAGCAGAAATATTAGTAGGTTTTCATCATTCACTATAAAATTTCAGACATGGACTAACTTTATGGATTAATTCACTTAACCACAGTTGTGGAGACTCAACATTTTGGTGCTAAATGTTGGCATTGTCTCTCTTGAAGACCTCACGGTTGGTGATAGGAGCATGTGGGTGTATGAGAGGAATCCTGTAGCCAAACAAAAAATGAGAAAGAGAATGAACTCCATAATTGACACTAAGAACTAAGAACATGATATCCCCAGCTAACCTATGGATTTCTTCTTGGCCTGACTTTTCCATAGACTTCCAATCCTAAAACTACCTAAATAACAGGTTTCAAATCCAACTCTTAGGGGAAAGCCCCATTCAAAGCTCAGAAATAATAAACCAAACCCTTCCAATGATCTCTTTAAAAGTTTATATTGAGTATGAAGCAAGGTTCTCAGCTGAGAAATGGTTTTTTTTCTTATTCAATTAAGAATCTGAACTTTAATGAATGAGTAACACAAATATAATAAGATACTTTCATCAGAGTGTGGCTGGATTTTTCAACCAGTCAGGAACAAGAAAGAAAGGAAGAAAGAAGTAGCACGACTTACTTAGATCTGAATTTTCTAATCATATGCCATTGGAATTTGGGGATCAGATGATGTTTTATCCTAAGGATCTTATTCTTTGTATTTAAAATGTGCCATCCCTAACTCCTTAGATGGCAATGGGACCCTTCCCCAGTCATGAAAAGTAAAAAGTACTTCCATATGTTTCCATATGTATCTTTAAGCATAAACTTGACCATAAGTTGGGAACACAAGATTAAGCTAAGAAATGTAAATATTTGATAGTTATAAGTAATATCTTACATAACTAGAAACCCTCTTTTATCTAAAATGTTAGCACTTATGATTTTATGTTTGATGTGATTTTTATTCACATCTCTTATTATGTTGTGATCACACTGATGTACAGTATAACTGGTCTCTTTAATGATATGAGCATTGGAATTTATAGTACAAGGACTATGTGTCTCGGAATTACCACCCTGATTTTGACTGTAAGTGTGTTGTCTAATAGCATGGTGTCTTTTGTAATACTGCTAGAAACATGCTATCTTATTTCATAATAATTAGTGTGTATGTATGTTTGTGTGTGTGTGTATACATATATATGTGTGTGTGTGTGTGTGTGTGTGTGTGTGTGTGTTTGAGATTCAAGGTAAATAGCAAAGATCTCTATACACATTAGAATTACTGCTGATTCTTCAACTTTTACCTTGTGAACACATTGCTGTTGGGTATATTATAATGTCGTATTTGATACCCAGTAACATAAGTAATTTACGTGCTTATACACAGAGAGTAAAGGGAGGAAAGTGAAATAAAATATGCACAAGCAGACTTTATTGTTGTCCATAATTGAATAAAATTGATACCTTCATGTGGTCATAGTATGGTAAATCATGGATAAAAAATAACAGACAACATGAATAATAACTCTTCTCATTATAAACTCAATTGTCTTTAATATCAACATCAGCCAATACAAGATCACTCTTCTTTAGTGAACTCACTCTTGGATCTCTGATTTTCTAGGTTTCTATAATCATGAGGACAATGTTACTAGTGTCAGAAGCAGAGGGAGGCTATTGGAACACTGTAAGGGACAGGAGGTTGTTGTGGGGGGGTGCTTGGTTGTTACCTGCCACCTGGCTAGCTTAGACCCAAAATAATCACACAGAAATTCTTTAAATTAAATCACTGCTTGGTCCATTAATTCGAGCTTCTTATTGTCTAAATCTTACATATTAATTTAAGCCAATTCTATTAATCTGTGTATGGCCATGTGGCTTTGGCTTACCAGCTAAAGTTCCTGCATCTGTCTCCAGCAGGGCTACATGATGCCTCTCTGATCCTGCCTTCCTTCTCCCAGCATTCACTTTAGTTTTCTCCTCCTAGCTCTGTTCTTTTCCCCTATCACAGGCCAAGACAATTTCTTTATTCATTAACCAATAAAAGCAATACATTGACAGAGAGATCTCCCAAACCCTTTTCTGTTTAAACAAAAAGGAAGGCTTTAACATAGTAAAGTTATATAAAACAAAACAGGTATCAAGCAAGAATTACAATTACAATATTTATAATTACTTTATCTTTTATCATAACTAAGAAAAACTATATTATTACTATCTATACTTCAACTCCATCAAAGACCCCAGAAGGATATATTACATGTAAACAGGAAGTGCATTGTAAGGAACTTCCAAAACTCTAGAATTGACAGAGTCATCGCACTACCTAGACAGTAACCCAAAGTTCTTCTGTACCATTGAGGCAGCCATCTTCAGCCTAGAGGCCCATAGTATTCTGTAGACTTTTCCACAAAGCAGGAAATTTTAAAGACAGTTCTGCCTATATTAGCAGTTTGCCAGTCACTTTCTTCTGTATTCTGCAGAAGGTCTAGTAGAGTCTTTTATAAAGAAGGAACCCCAAAGGACCATTTCACCTTTAGGCAAGCTCAGGAGTCATTTCTCTGTGGGTCCTGCATTTCCAGTCAAGCAGTCTAGGCAAGAGCAGATTCTTGCCCACATTGCTAGAAAACTCTATAAGAAGACTCTTTGATGCCTATCTTCCTCTCAAAGTAATTAGTGCTGCCAGGAGTAGACATTTCTCATTGTCATAAAAAGTTCTAAGTTTTTAAAGCATTTAAATGTAATATTCTGAATGTCTCTGAAAGATGTGAAGAATACCTAACTAACTTTAGTATTTCTCTATATATCTAGAAAATATAACTAAGATGGCTAAAATCTTGACTATTATAGATAATTATCTATTAACCTATATTTCTTAATTATACATTACATTTTTAAATGAGGTACACAAATATAACACCTTAATTAAGATCAGAAACATATATATATACATATAACAAAATTGATCTTAAATTTGTATCAATAAATCAAGATTTATACCAATGCAAATTATTCATATCTATATCATATCTCCACTTAAATATAAGCAAACATTTATAGATAATATTTGGGAATATGGGTATAGTTTTATCCAAACTGTTTTCTGTTGCAGGGGAGAGAACCAACTTGTAATTCCTGACTGCCCAGCTAGTTAGCTCTGAAATAACCACAAAGAAATTGTATCAGTTAAATCACTGCTTGGCCCATTAACTCTAACTTCTTATTGACTAACTCCTACATCACAGTTTAACCCATCTTCATTAATCTGTGTATTGCCACATGGCAGTGGCCTATCAGGAAAGACTCAGCATGTCTGACTCTGGCAACTCCATGGCAGCTCTCCCTCACTCTGCCTTCTTCCTCCTAGCATTCAGTTCTGTCTTCCATGCCTACCAAAACTTCACCCTATCAAAAGGCCAAGGCAGTTTTTTTATTCATTAGCCAATGAAAGCAACACATATAGGAGGACCTCCTACACCATTTCCCCTTTTCTGTTTAAACAAAAATGAAGGCTTTAACCTAGTAAAATTGCATACAACCAAACAGTTATTAAGCAAGAATTACAGTTACAATATTTATATCTACTTTATCTATTATTATAACCAAAGAAAACTATAACTATAAATTCTTCAACTCCAATAAAGACCTCAGAAGGATATAATATTACCCAAGTAAACAAGAGGTACATTTTAAGCAACTTCTAAAACTCTAGAACTGACAGAGACATCTCACTGCCTAAACAGTTATCCAAGTTTCTTCTATAACATCGGGACATCCATCTTCAGGCTACAGGACCTTAGTATCCAGCAAACATTTTCATGAATCATGAAATTTCAAAGACAGTTCAGTCATTTTTTTTTTGTGTCCTACAGAATGTCTTGCAGACTCTTTCATGAAGCAGGAACACTGAAGGACAATTTCACTTTTATGCAAGTTCAGCAGTCATCTCTCTGTGGGTCCTGCATGTCCAGTAAAGCAGTCCAAGCAAGAGTAGTTTCATGCCCAAATGGCTAACAATCTCCATAAGGAGTCTCTTCAAGATCCATCCTCATTCTGAAGTAGATTGGTGCTGCCAGGAGCAGATTTGTCTCATTGTCATGAAAAGTCCTAAGTTATTAAAACATTTTAAGTGCCATATTCTGAAAGTCACTGAAAGATTTGAAGAATACCTAACTGTTTCATATATCTATACATCTAACTAACATGACTATAAGCTTAACTATTATAGATGAGTATTTATTAACTTATATTTCTTAATTATATTACATTTTTAAATGGACTACACAATAACAATACCTTAATAAAGATCAGAAATACAAATACATATAACAAAATTGATCTTGAATTTGTATCAATAAACCAAGATCCATACCAATGCAAATCTCTATTGCATACTTATATCATATCCCCCTTTAAATGTAAAAGAACATTTATACACAATATTTGGGAATATGGGCGTAGATTCATCCATACTGCTTCCTGCTGATTGGGGGCACTGTTAATCACATCTTTTATGGTATATCCTGTGTTCTAGATTCATCTCTGTCAGCAATTGAGTGAAGTAATAATTTGAGGATGTTCACGGGGACCTTTCAGGGGGATGTGATCTATCAACCCATACTTGTCTAGAAGTATTCTACAGGTTCTCGACTTTCATGGAAAGAAAAGAAAAATCTCTTTTCCAAAGCAGAATATCCTTAGAATAAAGTTTGGAATCAAGATGCCTTTGTAATATACATGCTGGTTTAGTTTAGCAGCCCATACAATGAATTGTCTCTCTGTACTTAGCTCCTTCATAGTCAAAAATTTCAAAGGAAACACAATATACATAATCCAGAATCTGTGAATTTTCCATTTTTCTCTACTCTTTTTAATTAAAATTTAAAAAACACAATAGTATACATAATCCAGACTCTGTGTATATTCCATCTTTACATGGCTTATTTTTTAATTCCTTTTAATATATGATTATCTGTACACTGTTTCTTTAAAGACTTTACCCTTTTTCGAAACATTAACTTTATTTTATGACCCTATATATTCTTTTTCATTTCTTTTCCAAGCCTATGGACATTTATTCAACACTATGTCTCATCTGGATTTGTCTTTCTTGCATATCTGTAATTCTTTACTGTCCAGGAGCACTTTTTAAAATGCTACGTTCCTCCTAAAATTTAAGCTGTGACATTACTTGGTATATATAGTACTTTCTGCTTGTCCACCCAGTCTAAAACTTTAGTTCCACCATTACTGTGATATATATGGACTTCCTGCTTGTCTGGCCAATCCAGCATGGTGGAGCTGCTCACCCACCTCTGAGCAATGCACACAACCCCATTCTCAGGCACACAGTCCATGTTGCCATTAAACAAGCTGCAACAGTCTGCTAACAAATCCCATCTAAATGGTATAACTGGATATCAACACGTAAAGGAATGAAAATAGACCCATATCAATCGCCATGGGCAAAACTCAAGTCCAAATGGATTAAAGACCTCAAGAGTTGTAAAAGGAGTGGAAGGCTGCATCCTGCTACCTGGCTAGTTTAACACCCGAAATAGCCACATGAAAATTCTATTCATTTAAACATTGCCTGCCCCATTAGTTCTAGCCTCTTATTGGCTAACTCTCACATCTTGATTCAACCCATTTCTATTAATCTGTATTTCACCACAATGTCATGGCTTACCAGGAAAGATTCAACATCTCTGACCTGATGACTGGCTCCATGGCGGCTCTCTCTGACCTTGCATTCTTCCTCCCAGAATTCAGTTCTGTCTACCCCACCTACCTATGTTCTAACCCATCCAGCCAAGCAGTTTCTGATTAATTAACCAATGAAAGCAACACATAGATAGAAGACCCTCCTACACCAAAAGCAGCCACACTGAACCTCATAGAAGAGAAAGTGTGAAATACACTTGAAAGCATTGGCACTGGAGACCACTTCTGAAATATAACCCCAGCAGCACAGACACTGAGAGAAACAGTTAGTAAATGGGACCACCTGAAACTGAAAAGCTTCTATAAAGTTAAGGACATGGTCAACAAGACAAAACAACAGCCTACAGAATGGGAAAATGACTTCACTAACCCTATATCAGACAGAGGTATGATCTCCAAAATATACAAAGAAATCAAGAAATTGGACACCAAAAGAACATATAATCCAATAAAAAAAAAATGGAGTACAGACCTAAACGGAGAACTCTCAAGAGATGAATCTAAAATAGCTGAAAGACACTTAAGGAAATGTTCAATATCCTTAGTCATCAGAGAAATGCAAATCAAAACAACTCTGAGATTCCATCTTAAACCTGTAAGAATGGCCAAAATTAAAATCATTGATGACAATTTATGATGGAAAGGTTGTGGGGGAAAGGGAACACTTTTGCATTGCAGGTGGGAATGCAAGCTGATACACCCCTTTGGATGTCAGTGTGGCTATTTCTCAGAAAATTGGGAAACGGCCCTCCTCAAGATCCAGTAACTTTGGGGTAACTTTGGGGTATATATTAAAAGGATGCTCAAACGTGCCACAAGGAAATGTGCTCAACTATGTTCATGGCAGCTTTTTTGTCATAGCCAGAACCTGGAAACAAGCTAAATGCCCTTTGAATGAAGAATAGATACGGAAAATGTGGTATATTTACACAATGGAATACTACACAGCAGAAAAAATAATAACAATTTGAATTTGCAGGAAAATGGATAGAGCCAGAAAACATTATTTTGAGTGAGGTAAGTCAGACAAAGACAATTATCATGTGTACTCACTCATAGGTGTTTTTTATTATTATTATTTTTATTTTTTTATTTTTCTTTTTAAAAGTTTCCATTTCCGCCCCTCCTCCCAACATCCTCCCACTCCCCCCACTCCCACTCCTCCTCCCTCTCCATCCTTAAGAACAGTCAGGGTTTCCTGCCCAGTGGGAAGTTCAAGTTCCTCCCCCTTCCCTCCAGGTCCAGGAAGGTGAGTGTCCAGACAGACTGGATCCGCAAAATCCAGTATATGCAGAGGAAACAAGTCCCAGTGCCATTGTCAATGGCTTTTCAGAAAGACTCCGGCCAGTCACATTCAGAGAATCCGGCCACATTCAGAGAATCTGGTTGGATTGCGTCCTCGTTCAGTCCCAGTCCAACTGGCCTTGGTAAACTCTCATTAGATCCGTCCCCTTGTATCAGTGGGTGATCACATCCCTCACAGTCCTTATTTCCTTTTTCATTTTCTTCCTCCTTCTGCTCCTCTTCGGACATTGGGGGGCTCAGTTCGGTGCTCCAATGTGGGTCTCCATCTGTATCGCCATCTATCGTGGGATGAAGGTTCTCTCTGATCTTGCCGTCTTTGCTCACGTTCTCTTTCCTTCTGCTTCTCGTTTGGACCTGGGACTCTTGTCTATTTCCAATCTCCAGGAGGATAGCTACATGATTTTCATCAGATTCATCTTCTTATTTAGCTTCTCTAGGATCTCGAATAATAGGCTCAAAGACCTTTAATTAGGGTTAGAATCCACATATGAGTGAATACATACCATATTCCTCTTTTTGGGTCTGGCTTACCTCACTCAGTAAAGCGTTTTCTATTTCCATCCATTTGCATGCAAAATTCAAGATGTCATTGTTTTTTTACCGCTGAGTAGAACTTTAATGTGTATATGTTCCACACCTTTTTTAACCATTATTCTATTGAGGGGCACCTAGGCTGTTTGCAGGTTCTGGCTATTACAAATAGTGCTGCTATAAACATAGTTGAACAAATGCTATTGTAGTATGAAAGGGCATCTCTTGGGTATATTCCCAAGAGTGGAATTGCTGGGTCCTGAGGGAGGTTGACTCCCAGTTTCCTGAGAAACCGCCACACTGATTTCCACAGTGGCTGCACAAGTTTGCATTCCCACCAACAATGGATGAGTGTTCTCCTCATTCCACATCCTCTCCAGCATAGGTTATCATTGGTGTTTTTGAGTTTGACTATTCTGACAGGTGTGAGATGATATCTCAAAATTGTTTTGATTTGCATTTCCCTGATCGCTAAGGAGATTGAGCATGATCTTAAGTGCCTTTTGGACATTCACAGTTCATCTGTTGTGAATTCTCTGTTCAGATCAGAACCCCATTTTTTAATTGGGTTAATTAGAGTTTTAGTGTCTAGTTTCTTGAGTTCTTTGTATATTTTGGAAATCAGACCTTTGTCTGATGAGGGGATGGTGAAGATCTTCTCCCAGTCCGAAGGTAGCCTTTTTGTCTTACTGACAGTTTCCTTTGCTTTACAGAAGCTTCTCAGTTTCAGGTGGTCCCATTTATTCATTGCTTCTCTTATTGTCTGCACTCCTGGGGTTCTGCTTAGGAACTGGTCTCCGGTGCCTATATCTTGTAGACTACTTCCTACTTTCTCTTCTATCTGGTCCAAAGTGGTCGGATTAATGCTGATGTCTTTAATCCATTTGGACCTGAGTTTTGTGCATGGTGACAGATATAGATCTATTTTCATTCTTCTACAGGTTGACATCCAGTTATGCCAGCACCATTTGTTAAAGATGCTTTCCTTCTTCCTTTATATGCCTTTATCTCCCTTGTCAAATATCAAGTGTTCATACATTTGTGGGTTAATACCCGGGTCTTCTATTCGATTCCATAGGTCGACTTGTCTGTTGTAATGCCAATACCATGCGGTTTTCAATACTGTTGCTCTGTAATAGAGTTTGAAGTCAGGAATGGTAATGCCTCCAAAAGTTCCTTTATTGTATAAGATTGTTTTGGCTATCCTGGGTTTTTTGTTTTTCCATATAAACTTGATTATTGTTCTCTCAAGGTCTGTGAAGAAGTTTGATGGAATTTTGATGGGAATTGCGTTGAATCTATAGATTGCTTTTGGTAGAATTGCCATTTTTACTATGTTGATTCTCCCAATCCAAGAACAGGGGAGGTCTTTCCATTTTCTGGTATCCTCCCCAATTTCTTTCTTCAAAACCTTAAAGTTCTTGTCAAATGGGCCTTTCACTTCCTTGGTTAGAGTTACCCCAAGATGTTTTATCCTATTTGTGGCTATCATGAAAGGTGATGTTTCTCTGATTTCCCTCTCCGTTTCTTTATCCTTTGTGTATAGGAGGGTAACTGATTTTTTGGAGTTGATCTTGTATCCTGCCACGTTACTAAAGGTGTTTATAAATTGTAGAAGTTCTTTGGTAGAGTTTTTGGGGTCTCTTATGTATACTATCATATCGTCTGCATAACGAAAGTTTAACTTCATCCTTTCCAATTCGATTCCCCTTGATCCCCTTATGTTGTCTTATTGCTATTGCTAGAACTTCAAGCACTATATTGAAGAGGTATGGAGAGAGTGGACAGCCTTGTCGTGTTCCTGATTTTGGTTGAATGGCTTTGAGTTTCTCTCCATTCATTTTGATGTTAGCTGTCGGCTTACTATATATTGCTTTTATTATATTTAGGTATGATCCTCGTATACCCAATCTCTCCAACACCTTTATCATAAAGGGGTGTTGAATTTTGTCAAATGCTTTTTCAGCATCCAATGAAATGATCATATGTTTTTTTTCTTTCAGTTTATGTATATGATGGATTACATTGATAGATTTGCGTATGTTGAACGAGCCCTGCATCTCTGGGATGAAGCCCACTTGATCATAATGGATAATTTTTCTAATGTATTCTTTGATTCGGTTTGCCAGTATTTTATTGAGTATTTTTGCGTCAATGTTCTTGAGTGAGATTGGTCTGTAATTCTCTTTCTTGGTTGTGTCTTTGTGTGGTTTTGGTATCAGGATAACTGTAGCTTCATAAAAAGAGTTTGGCAATGATTCTTCTGTTTCTATATTGTGAAATACATTAAGGAGTATAGGTATTAGCTCTTCCTGGAAGTTCTGGTAGAATTCTGCATTGAAACCATCTGGTCCTGGGCATTTTTTGGTAGGGAGATTTTTGATAACAGCTTCTAATTCTTTGTGACTTACAGGTCTATTTAGATTGTTCACTTGCTCTTGATTTAACTTTGGTAAATGGTATTTATTTAAAAACCAATCCATTTCTTGTACATTTTCCAACTTTGTGGCATATAAACTCTCGTAGTAAGATCTAATGATTCTCTGAATTTCCACTGTGTCTGTTGTTATGTCCCCCTTTTCATTTCTGACCTTATTAATTTGAGTGTTCTCTCTCTGCCGTTTGATTAGTTTGGCTAGGGGTTTGTCAATCTTGTTGATTTTCTCCAAGAACCAACTTTTTGTTTCGTTGATTTTTTGAATTGTTTTCTGTGTTTCTATTTTGTTGATTTCAGCCCTCAGTTTGATTATTTCGAATATTCTACTCCTCCTGGGAGAATTTGCTTCTTTTTTTCCCAGAGCTTTTAGGTGTGCTGTTAAGTCTCCAATATATGCTTTCTCCGTTTTCTTTAATTGGGCACTTAGTTCCATGAACTTTCCTCTTAGAACTGTTTTCATTGTGTCCCATAGGTTTGAGTATGTTGTGTCCTTATTTTCATTAAATTCAAGGAAGACTTTAATTTCTTTCTTTATTTCTTCCTTGACCCAAGGATGATTCAGTAGTTGACTGTTCAACTTCCACACATTTGTAGGCTTTCTGGAGTTCGAATTGTTATTGAATTCTAACTTTATTCCGTGGTGATCCGACAAGACACAGGTGATTACTAATTTTTTTTGTATCTGTGTAAGTTTGCTTTGTTACCGAGTATGTGGTCAATTTTCGAGAAGGTTCCATGAGCTGCAGAGAAGAAGGTATATTCTTTCCTTTTTGGGTAGAATGTTCTATAGATATCTGTTAAGTCCATTTGATTCATTACCTCTAGCAATTCTCTTATTTCTCTGTTGAGTTTCTGTTTGATTGATCTGTCCAGTGGTGAGATAGGTGTGTTGAAGTCTCCTACTATTAGTGTGTGTGGTTTGATGACTGCCTTGAGTTCTAAAAGTTTTTCTTTTACATAAGTGGGTGCTTTTATATTAGGGGCGTAGATATTCAGGATTGAGACTTTCTCCTGATTAATTGTTCCTGTTATGAGTATGAAATGTCCATCTCCATCTCTCCTGATTGATTTTAGTTTGAAGTCAATTTTGTTAGATATTAGAATGGCCACACCAGATTATTTCTTAGGTCTGTTTGCTTGGAAAACCTTTTCCTACCCTTTATTCTGAGTAGATGTCTATCTTTGTGTTTGAGGTGTGTTTCTTGTAAACAGCAGAATGTTGGATCCTGTTTTCGTATCCAATCTCTTAGTCTGTGCCTTTTTATAGGTGAGTTGAGTCCATTAATATTAAGTGATATTAATGACCAGTGGTTTTTGATTCCGTTTATTTGTGTGTGTGTGTGTGTGTGTGTGTGTGTAGTAGTAGAGTTTGTGTGTTTCTCTTCTTTGAGTTGTGGTTGTGAAGGGTCGCTAGATGTCTGGGTTATTGTAGGCAGTGATGGCAATGTTGGATTCCTTGGGTTGCGATTTTCCTTCTATTACTTTCTGTAGGGCTGGATTTGTGGCTAAGAATTGTTTAAATTTATTCTTATCCTGGAATATTTTGTTTTCTCTGTTGATAGTGAATGATAGCTTGGCTGGGTATAGTAGTTTGGGTTTGCATCCACGGTCTCATAGTTTCTGCAGTACCTCTATCCAGGATCTTCTGGCTTTCTTGGTTTCCATAGAGAAGTCTGGTGTAAGCCTGATAGGTTTACCTTTATAAGTCACTTGACCTTTTTCCTTTGCAGCTCTTAATATTCTTTCTTTAATCTGAATGTTTTGTGTTTTGATTATTATATGGCGAGTGGACTTTTTTTTGATCCAGTCTATTCGACGTTCTGTATGCTTCTTGAACCTTCATAGGAATATTGTTCTTTAGATTGGGAAAGTTTTCTTCTATAATTTTGTTAAATATATTTTCTGGGTCTTTGATCTGCAGTTCTTCTCCTTCTTCAATCCCTATTATTCTTAGATTTGGTTTTTTTATTGTGTCCCAGATTTCCTGAATGTTTTGTGAAGAGAATTTGTTGGATTTGCCCTTTTCTTTGACCAGAGCATTTATTTTCTCTATGGTATCTTCAGAATCTGAGATTCGTTCTTCTATCTCTTGTATTCTATTGGTTATGCTTGATTCTGTAGTCTCCGTTCGTTTACCTAGGTTTTCCATATCCAGCCGGTTCTCGTTTTGTGTTTTCTTCATTGACTCCATTTCAGTTTTCAATTCTTGGACTGTTTCCTTTACTTGTTTGATTGTTTTTTCTTGGTTTCTCAGGGTCTCATTCACGGATTTACTTATTTCTTCAAACTTTTTGTTATATTTCTTATCCATTTCTATACTCATTTCTTCAAACTTTTTGTTATACTTCTTGTCCAATTCTTTTAGGGAGTTATTCATATCCTGTTTAATGGACTCTATTGCTTTCATAATGAGACTTTTTTCCACTTCATCTGGGTTAGAGTGTTCAAGTCCTTCTGTTGTAGGGTCGTTGGGATCTGGTGATTTCATGTTGTTTTTCAGATTGTTGGAGGAGGTCTTGCCTTGGCATCTGCCCATCTCTTCATTCAAATGCTCTCTATTGGAACTTCTGGTAGCAGGTCAAGTTCCCTTGTTGGGCAGGGAATTCACTGATAGAATGCCTACCTTTCCTCAGGCAGGCTATTGAAGCACAGGCACTCCCTCTTTTTGAGATGCTCCTACAGAGCAGGCCCAGTGTGCAAGGCAGCTGAGCTGGGGAAATTTTATGGTCCCAGTGGGAAGGGAGAAATATAGGAATTTGTACCTGGATGAAAGCTGGGATGGCAGGCGGGAGAGCTTAGCAGGGTGGACCCAGCACTGCAGGTTGACCTGGGAGTCTATGGGGTCGGGGAAAGTCCGAGCTCCTCCTCGCCGGGCCCCTGCCGCAGACCCGAAGCATACTCACCCCTCCGATGGCCCTCTGGATGTCATAGGTGGTTTTTAAACATAAAGCAAAGAAAATCAGTCTACAAACCACAATCCCAGAGAACTTAATCAACAATGAGACACTAAGAGAGACTTACATAAATCTAATCTACATGGGAAGTAGAAAGTAGAAAAAGGACAAGATCTCCTGAGTATATTGGGAGCATGGGGACCTTGGGAAGGAATGAAGAGGGTGGGGAGATGCAAGAACAGGAGCAGAGAAAAATATAGAGCTCAATAAAAATCAATAAAAAATACAAAAAAATGGCAGGTTTTTTTTTTTTTATTTTGCTATCACTGAATTGGAAAACTCTTCTTAAAGGAGCTGCTGCATGCTGTCAGCAAACAGCAAGAAACTGTGTTAATTGTGTTAAACTCTGTATTTTTGTGTCTAGGTTTCCTTTTCAAGCTTTCTTAGATTTCACATGGAGTTTAGTACACTAAGTTGGCACCAATTTGTGTGAAAAAAGCCTCCTCTGTCTTACAGACACATCACTACTTAAAGATGCCTTCTGATTCAAATGTATCTTGCTCTCTTGAGTCTCTTTCTTCAGTCACAGTTGCAAACAACACAGCAATCACCATCTGACTGATCATGTTCAAATTTGAAAGTTCAGTCCAACAAAGAAAATGATAACAGATAACACAAATGGCCTGTATGTTCTCCATGCAGACTGGGAATGCATTCAAAATTCATTCTTGAGTCCTGCAGTCAACAATGAAGTCCTACACTTTCCCATATGGAACCAATAATTTGATTTTCTGCTTGATTTTTCCATTTCTCCTTTTGATTTTATTTACTATGCTTATTTTTCTGAACTATTTAATATTGTACTTCTTTGATACCAAAGACAAAATAAGCAAACTAATAAAATAACAACAAAAAAGGACCAAGATATGACTTCTCAATGGATTTTGCATATAGCCTGCCACAGCATCTGACCACATCCTCGATTTGATCTCATTTTAAATATCACTATTCCCCTTTAGGTCCATCAGATCCTACCACAAAGAGGCTCTTATCTTATACACTGATGTTTTCCCCAATGGTGTCTTGCCAGCTCATGCTAGTACTTCAGTTACAAATGTGCTATTCTTACTCTACATCCAGTTTGCTCTATTTTGCAATCTCATTTCCCCCTGTTGTTACTATGAGAAGCTAAAATCATTCTATCCATGTTCTGGCATCTATGGACAATGCTTGCACATGGTACACATTTAGGCAAACAAAGCTGTAACACATGAAATAAAAATAAATAAATCTATTTTTAAGTGACATTTTACTATATATTCTAAGCTGACTTTTAACACATAATCTACTTGCCAAAGGCTTCTGAGTTCATAAATTACATGCCTGTTCCTTAATATTAGTTATAATAAGATATATTGGAGGTAGACTCAGTTTTCACAGACCCAAATCTCAGGGTCTTTCTTAGTGTTACAGCTTAACACTAGCTCAGGCTCGCCTCTCTTTTGTTGACACCTCCTGTGGATTTCAAAGGCCGTACCCTCATTACCTTCCTTATAGTCTTGTCAATGTGTCTTAGCCCATAACTTGAGTAGATACCCCTTACCCAACCACATTCCACACATGAGAGACCAAATAGGCTGTCCAGAAAACTTTTCCACTCTCTCTGTTTCCTTAGACCAACCATTTACCAAAGTGAAATCAAGATCAGATAAACAATTTAAATAGAGATATAACCCCCAAGGAAACAGACATATTTACTAAAAGTGTCACAACCAGAAAATGACCAGAGGCAGATGGTTTTAGTCTAGAATTCTGCCATACCTTTAAAAAAAAAGCTAATACCAACATTCCTCAAATTATTCTACAAAATAGAAACAGAAGGAACATTGCCAAATTCTTTTTTATGAGGCCACAGATACTCTGATACAAAAACCACATAAAGACTCCATAAAGAAATAGAATTTCACACCAGTTTTCCTCGTGAACAGAGATGCAAAAATACTCAATAAATACAGACAAACAAATCCAATGACACATTAAAAAACATCATTCACCATAATCAAGCAGGTGTGGTTCCAATGATGCAGGGATGGTTCAACATATAAAAATCTGTCAATGTAATCAACCACATATGCGAACAGAAAAGCAAGGACATGATCACTGCATGCCTTTTATCAATACCTAGCACTCATTTATTATAAAAGTCTTAGAAAAGTCAGGGATACAAGGGACAGCTCTATGAATAATAAAGGCAATACATAGCAAACTAATAACCAACATCAAATTAAATGAAGAGAAACTCAAGGCAATCTATTAAAATTGGGGCCAAGACAATCTTGTCCACTCACTTTATATCTGTTCAATATAGTGCTTGAAGGAAATCAAGAAGATACAAAATGAAAAAGAAGTTAAAGTATCTTTATTTGCAGATGAGAAGATAGTATACATAATAATCAACCTCAAAAATTCAACAAGGGAAATTCCATAGCTTATAGATACCTTCAGTGAGGTGGATGGAAAGGAATTAACTAAAAAAAGAAATCAGTAGCTCTTTTATATACAAAAGCTAAAGAAGCTGAGAAAAAAATCAAGGAAACAACATCCTTCACATCAGCCACAAATAATTTAAATTACCTTCAGGTAACTCTAATCAAACAAGTGAAAGACCTGCATGACAAAAACTTCATATATTTGAAGAAAGAAATTAAAGAAGATATCAGAACATGAAGAGATCTCACATGTTCACAGGTTGTCAAAATTAACATAGTGAAAATGGCCATCTTACCAAAAGCAATCTAGAGATTCAATGCAATTCCTATTAAAATTCCACTACAATTTTTCATAAGTTTTGAAAGAACAGTGCTCAGCTTGAATGTAAAGACAAAAAAAATCAAGGACTGATAAAACAACATTGTAAAATTGAAGTACTTCTAGAGGTATCATTATCCCTAATTTCAAGTTGTACTAGAGATTAATAATAATAATATAAAAAACTACATGTCATTGGCATAAAAACAGAAAGGTTGATAAATGGAATTGAATCAAAGGCCCAGAAAGAAATCCACACACCTATAAGCACTTGATTTTCTTACAAAGAATCCAAAATTATTCTATAGTAAGAAAAAAAGCATCTTCAAAGAATGGTGCTAGTATAGAGAAATTGGTGCCTAATTCAACTGTAATCAGAGAGGCTTCACCCAGCAATTTATGCAAACAAATGCAGAGACCCTCAGTAAAACATTAGGCTGAGCTTGTCAAATCAAGTAGGAGAGGGGGAAGAAGGCTTGGAGGATCCAGTGATGTCAAGAACACCACAAGAAAACCCATAGAACCAACTAACCTGGGATGATAGGAGCTTATAGAGACTGGACTGAGAAGCAGGGAGCTTGCATGAGATTGGCCCTAGCCCTCTGAAAAAGTGTTGTAGTTGTGTAACTTGGTCTTTGTGAAAGACACCTAACAGTGAGATGAGGGGATGTCTCTGACTCTGTTGCATGTTCTGGTGACCTATTCCTCTTGTCAGCTTGCTGCACTCAACCTAAATAGAGTAGGAGGTAATTACTCTCACTGCAACTAGATATGCCATGATATACATGGGACGTTTGCCTATATCTGAAGAGAAACAGTTGAGGACGAGTGAATGGTGTGGAAGAGAAGAGGTGGGGGTGGGGGACTTGGAAGAGGGAAGGGATGGGGAATTTTACTTGAGATGTAAAAATAAACAAGTAAATAAATAATCAGAATAAAACAATAACATCATAAAATTTGCAAGCAAATGATGGAACAAGAATAAAAAACCATTCTGCACAAAGTAACCTAGGACCAGAAAGACAAACATGGTATTTACTCACTGGTAAGTTAATATTAGCTGTTAAGTAAATGATAATCATGCTACAATCAGATCCCAAGAGGTTAGGTAGAAAGAAGGATCTTTGGCACGCATGGATTTCCTTGAAAAAAAAGTCAATAGATGCAGATGGACTGGGAGCAGGTTGGGATAGGAACTGGAGGAGATCTTGTTGAGGGGGTAGAGGGATAAAATGAGGGAAGAAAGAATTGGAATTGGAGACCTTGTGGAATTGGGCCTTCCTGGAACCTATGAGGTTGATCCTAACGAAGATTTCTAATACTGGAGGATACAAAGTGTGAAGTGGCCATCTTCTGTAGCTAGGCAAGACTACAGTGGTGGAACTACCTTGTATTTGAGTTATTGGATGAAGGGCTCATGGAGATGCTGAAACAATCTCAATGCTATGACAAAAGGTCACTCCCTGGAAACCGACAGCTGGGCCCCATTACAGAGAGCAATATCTGCACAGCTCATATAGAAAATAGAAAGGATAAGTGGGTACCTTAATGGAATCTTCACCCCTAATTTCTAATCTCTTTGGTGTGGGAAGGTACTCTGCAAACTACTAAAAAAGAAACCTGGACACCAAACAAGCCACAAAACTTTTAACCTCACTCTATTCTATTTGAAAGATGTTCTATTTGAAAGGCAATATTGACCCACAACTTGAGGGAGACCATGCCTTACACTGCCTGGAAGACCAGGAATTAGAGACTGGATAGCCCAGACACCTAGGGAAAGACCAGACAAACATAACTAGCAAAACCAAAACAAAAACTCTCAATGATATTCTATTGTGCTTATAGATGAGCACCTTGTCCTGTCCTCTTCAGAAAGGATTCTCCTGTTAGCAGATGGAAGAGGGTGCAGAGACCGCAGAGAAAATCATTATGTGGAGGGACTCTAAACTGGAGGTCTCCATTGTGTTCCTCCCCTCCAAGCTCAGGGAATCCAACAGAAGAGAGAGAAAAAAGATTGTAAGAGTCAGAGGGGATGGAGAACACCAGGAGAAGAGGACCCACTGAACCAGTTAAGCTGGCCTCACATGGGCTCACAGAGACTGAAGAAGAAAGCACAGGTCCTGCATGAGCCTGCACTAGACCCTCTGGTTAGATGTTATGGCTCTTAGCTTGATGTTTTTGAGGGACACCTAGCACTTGGGAGTGGGTGTGCCTCTGACTCTTGTGCCTCCTTTTAGGACTCTTTATCTTCTATTAGGTTTCCTTGTTCAACCTCAATATGAGGGCTTTAGCATTCTCTCATTGTGTCTTGTTTTGTTGTGTTTGGCTGTGTCTCTTGGCTGCCTGTTCCTTTTTGAAGATCAAAGTAGGGATAATGAATATGGTGGAGACAGGAGGAAGGGCAAAGCTGGGAGAAGTGTTGACAGAGGAAACTGAAGTCAGGATGTATTATATGAGAAAATTTATTTTCGATAAAAAAATGATAAATTTATAAACAGTATATTGATATATCTTTTCCTTTAATATGTTATTAATAGTCTCATTTTCGTAGTTTTATTGATAATTTCTTTCATTCTTATCTGAAAATTTAAATTTTATCATAAATGAACATGAAAATATATATTAGCTAAAGTTTCTAAATAGAATAATTGAAATATTACATTATATATATTGAATAAATATGTATATTGCATACATATATATGTTTATGGAGTATATTGGGTCAGGTTGCATGATAGTAGGATAGACAGGCAAATTATTGAATATATTATTTGAATAATATATTATTCAAAATAAACATTGAAGAGGCAGAGAACCTGGTAGTTCTCCTGTACATGAAGTTGAAAGACTAAGTGGTCATAGTTCATGTTGAAGGTTTAAAAGTCATCTGGAATATCTGCTGTTAAGTCCTCTTTGTAAGGACAAAGAAGTTGTAGCATGTGGATAATAATAGCACTGTTAAATACTAGTTCAGGAAGAAAAGAGCTTGAAAATCTGCACTGGCTTCTCATCTGATTGCCCCTCTGTCTAGCCACCTCAGACTACTAAATAGATGCTTTCCACATCTATTTTACCATTCCTCCATTATTTAATGACCCTTGCCAATCTTTGCTACAAACTCCATTGTAGACACACTCTGAAGTGCATCTTACCACCTACTGGGTAAGCATAAGTCTAGTCAAGTTAACTGAATATTAACCATCATATATATGACACACACATACATGCAAGCACACACACACACACACACAGAGAGAGAGAGAGAGAGAGAGAGAGAGAGAGAGAGAGAAAGAGAGAGAGAGAGAGAGAGAGAGAGAGAGAGAGAGAGAGAGAGAGAGAGAGGTGTACTGTGATTTGGGTATTCATAAGGAATCGCAGAATCTATCCCCCCTAGATACCTAGATAATGGAGCACTACCTTATTTATGCCACCACCCAAACACAAATGTACAATTCATGTCCCATCTGGACTTTTTTCTCTCTGCTTTTCCTTCAAATTTCAGATGATAATATCAGTATAGTCCACTTAAGAACATTATGAACAAACCTCTCCTGTGCTCTCTGTCCTAAACATAAAGAAACCACCTCTCTCAGATAAGTTCTGAAGCTGCTGCAACATTTGTGTAGAAGATGTCATCTCTCCTTAATCTTATCTGTGTCTTGGAAAGTCTGTCCTGTGCTTATTTCATATGGCATGACATTTGGTGTTTGTGACCGTCATACTGGAGTTAACAGCATACGGGAACTCACCCACTCTGAATACTAAGCTTATCCAGTCTCTCTTCCAGAACCAACATAAGACAACTAATAAAAACGCTTGCAATAACAGAGGGTCATATAAATGTCAAACACAGTAGTGATCCCTCATTTTGAAGTTCTATAATGTCAGTGCTTTACCAGCATCGTGGAAGAAAGGAGGGGAAGGCAAAACCTGGTACTTGAGTAACTAGAAATTGTTAATCAGAATTTATTTCAAATTTTTCTATTAAAGGTAAAGACCCATTTTTTAGGGTCACCTTGAATGTGAGATCAAGTTTCATAGTGGAATTAGAAATTGTGTATCCCTTCCAAAGTCCTCTCTTTGTGTTTATACAATTTCCCATACCAAAAAATAAAAATAATATAAAAAGCTATAAGAGAAACCTTTAACTAAATCAGATGCAGATGGCTGTTTGATCAAGCAGAGGTAATTTTTATCATTTTAAAAGCTTTTGTTTTCACAAAGGAAAGAAAATGGGACATGTTTCTTTGCCTCTGTTTTTAAGGGAGAAAAAAAAGCATATGTTTTTTTTTTTAATTTGAAGTGGAGTATTAATGGCATTATCTCCTGAGAATTGCTGCACTACAGTGAATTGTAGAAAACGCATTTATTTGCAAGCTTTCTGGTAAATTTTTCTCTGACTTAGATAGTTAGTGCCATATTACAGCAGCCTACCGCTCCAAGACAATATGTACACACCCAGAGAGTTAATTCCTGAGCCTCTTTTACTAGATCGTCTTGTTTTCTTTGTTTATATTATTGATTTAGAGAAAATCATTCAGTAATATTGAGTGTTTCCCTAAACGAGAAGGTGATAAAATATGGCAGGGAGACTGAGGAATACAGTGTAACTAGGATAATAAAGCCTTGTGTATCTGCTGCAATTTATGACTCACATTATCTTGTGTGAATCTCTCTATACACCTGAGCATTATGGAGATAGGCACAATCACACCAATTTTATAGTTTGAAGTGAAAACATGTGGCATTTAATTGGGTTTCCTATGGTGCCCTCCCCCATACCATCAGGAATTAAATTGGTGCTTGCAGATTCACCAGTCAGTCTAATGCTCCTTTGGCATAAAGATGCTTCTACATTAAACATCAGCCAAGCCATTGAGAGCCTTTTGACTACAACTACTGTTTACCTGACTCTGGAGTTAAAACCATGGCAGGGGTAACAGCATTTTGAGGATTTGCATCTGAACAAAGATGCTTACCATTGAATCTCAAAGACTAACCTGAAATCTACAAATTATGTAAGAGTAAGATACACAAATGAACAACTGCAAAGGTGTTATGTGGCTAAATGAATGAGAAGCCTTCCTAGGCAAGAGACCTTCTTTAAGGCCTATGGTGATGAGCATAAAGTTAATGTTATAGTAATATTTGTTGGACAAATACATCCCTTCCAATCTCTTCAGTAGTGAACTCAGTTACTCAATCAATGAATATTTTCTGGGTATTCATCTCAAGAAAGTGCTGGGATATATAGACAAGAAACTCTGCTTGAATACTTTGAGAACCATAGTTATGAAGCTTCATATTTCTATTCATTAAAAAATGGTTTAGAATACCTTTAGTGATGTGGCAGGGTACAAGATCAACTCCAAAAAATCAGTTGCCCTCCTATACACAAAGGATAAAGAAGCAGGGAGAGAAATCAGAGAAACTTCACCTTTCACAATAGCCACAAATAGCATAAAATATCTTGGGATAACTCTGACCAAGGAAGTGAAAGACCTATTTGACAAGAACTTTAAGTCTTTGAAGAAAGAAATTGAGGATGATACCAGAAAATGGAACAATCTCCCCTGCTCTTGGATTGGGAGGATCAACATAGTAAAAATGGCAATTCTACCAAAAGCAATCTATAGATTCAATGCAATCCCCATCAAAATCCCATCAAACTTCTTCACAGACCTTGAGAGAATAATAATCAATTTTATATGGAAAAACAAAAAACCCAGGATAGCCAAAACAATCTTATATAATAAAGGAACTTCTGGAGGTATAACCATCCCTGACTTCAAACTCTATTACAGAGCTACAGTATTGAAAACAGCTTGGTACTGGCATAAGAACAGAGAAGTCAACCTATGGAATTGAATAGAAGACCCAGATATTAACCCACTAACCTATGAACACTTGATTTTCAACGAGGGAGCTAAAGGTATGCAATGGAAGAAGGAAAGCATCTTTAACAAATGGTGCTGGCATAACTGGATGTCAACCTGTAGAAGAATGAAAGTAGATTCATATCTATCACCATGCACAAAAATCAAGTCCAAATGGATTAAAGACATCAACATTAATCTGACCACTTTGAACCAGATAGAAGAGAAAGTGGGAAGTAGTCTACAAGACATAGGCACAGGAGACCACTTCCTAGGTAGAACCCTAGTAGCACAGACAATAAGAGAATCAATGAATAAATGGGACCTCCTGAAACTGAGAAGCTTCTGTAAAGCAAAGGACACTGTCAGTAAGACAAAAAGGCTACCTTCTGACTGGGAGAAGATCTTCACCAACCCCTCATCAGACAAAGGCCTGATCTCCAAAATATACAAAGAACTCAAGAAACTAGACACTAAAACTCTAATTAACCCATTTAAAAAATGGGGTGCTGATCTGAACAGAGAATTCACAACAGAAGAACTTTGAATGGCCAAAAGACACTTAAGGTCATGCTTAACCTCCTTAGCGATCAGGGAAATGCAAATCAAAACAACTATGAAATACCATTTTACACTGGTCAGATTAGCTAAAGTCAAAAACACCAATGATAGTCTATGCTGGAGAGGATGTGGAATGAGGGGAACACTCATCCATTGTTGGTGGGAATGCAAACTTGTGCAGCCACTGTGGAAATCAGTGCGGCGGTTTCTCAGGAAACTGGTAGTCAACCTCCCTCAAGACCCAGCAATTCCACTCTTGGGAATATACCCAAGAGATGCCCTATCATACCACAAAAGCATTTGTTCAACTATGTTCATAGCAGCACTATTTGTAATAGCCAGAACCTGGAAACAGCCTAGGTGCCCCTCAATAGAAGAATGGGTAAAAAAGGTGTGGAACATATATACATTAGAGTTTTACTCAGCGGTAAAAAACAATGGCATCTTGAATTTTGAATGCAAATGGATGGACATAGAAAATGCTTTACTGAGAGAGGTAAGCCAGACCCAAAAAGAGGAATATGGTATGTATTCACTCATAAGTGGATTCTAACCATAAATAAAGGTCTTTGAGCCTATTATTCGTGATCCTAGAGAAGCTAAACAAGAAGGTGAACCTGAAGAAAATCATGTAGTTATCCTCCTGGAGATTGGAAGTAGAGAAGATTGCCAGGCAACCTCGGGTGCATTGAGGGGTGAGGGGGTTGTTGGAAGGGGAGAGGGTTAGAGAGAAGGGAGTAGGAGAGGAATGGGGAAAGCTCGGGGTATTGGGATTGGGGGGAGGGAGGAAGGATGGATATGGGAGCAGGGAAGTATATATCTTAACTAAGGGAGTCATTTTAGGGTTTACAAGAGACTTGATTATAAAGGGGATCCCAGTTCCAAGGAGAGATCCCCAGATTGTTCTCTGGACAGAGGAGAGGATGCCTGAACCGGCCTTGGCCCATAACCATACTGATGAATATTTTGCATATCACCATAGACCCTTCATCTGGCGATGGATGGAGATAGAGACAGAGACCCACATTGGAACACTGGACTTAACTCCCTGGGTCCAAACAAGAAGCAGAAGGAAAGAGAACGTGAGCAAAGAAGGCCAGATCAGAGGGAACCTTCACCAGTTGATGGATGGAGATTGAGACAGAGACCCACATTGGAACACTGGACTGAGCCCCCAAGGCTTAAATGAGGAGCAGAAGGAGGGAGAACATGAACAAGAAAGGCAGGACCGTGAGGAGTGCGTTCACCCACTGATACAAGGGGACTGATCTAATGAGAGCTTACCAACGCCAGTTGGACTGGGACTGAACGAGCACGTGATCCAATCAGATTCTCTGAATGTGGCCTGATTCTCTGAATGTGACTGGCATGGAGTCTTTCTGAAAAGCCATTGACAATGACACTGGGACTTGTTTCTTCTTCATATACTGGATTTTTGGGATCCAGTCTGTTTGGATGCTCACCTTCCTGGACCTGGAGGGAGGGGGGAGGAACTTGAACTTCCCACAGGGCAGGAAACTCTGACTGCTCTTAGGGATGGAGAGGGAGGAGGAGAGGGAGTAGGGGGAGTGGGAGGGTGCTGGGAGGAGGGGCAGAAATGGAAACTTTTACAAATTAATAAACTTTTATAAATTAAAAATAAATAAATAAATAATAAAAATTTGATTGCTGGAAAAAAATGGTTTAGAAACTATACCTGGTTTTGTAAACTTTTTGTGAACTTATGTAATCTAAGATAAAGTTTTGGCAAGTAACTAGGTTCCTAGGACAATATGAGCTTTTTATTTAATGATTATAGTTATTTTTAATATTCTACTTAAGTCCTAGAAATACAAACCGAATAAGAAATTAACGCCTGTATTAATTAACCCTATCAAGACAAAGTCTGCACACTAATATGGGATTTGCCTCTGTATGCTGTGAATACTATTGGCTAATAAAGAATCTGTTTTGTCTAGTGGCTTAGTAGAACAGAGGTAGTTGGGGAAAACTAAACTCAATGCTGGGAGAAAGAAGGTGGAGTCAGGGAGAAGTCATGGAGACACCACTAGAGACAGGCCACAACCTCATGGTGATACACAGATTAATGGAGATGGTTTAAATTAAGATGTAAAAACCAGCAAATAAGAAATTAGAGCTAATGTGCCAAGCAGTGATTCAAGTAATACGGTTTCTGTGTGATTATCTCTGGAGTCTGGAAGGCTGGGAAATGAACAAGAAGCCTCCTTATAACAGCACATATTTCTTCCCTTACGTTTGCTTGGTCTGCAACTCCTTTTTTGCCTTCTCATTTATTCCCATGGCTTATTAAACCTTTCTTTTTTCTCAAAACCTGTGTGTTGTCACATTCTCTTTCTCCTTCCCATGATTATTTAATTAGTATCTACTCTTTAGCAGTACAAAATATAATTGGTTAGTTTTTAAATTTATACAAGACACTGGCCCAGTCATTAAAGAGATCTCACCAAGGCAGGAAATGGTTCAAAAGCTGCAAACCATTCTTATCATCACTAAATATTGATCACCATAGGAAGTGGTCATGGAGTATAAGCATGAGGGGATCTAGAGAGAGAGGTAGCAGGGCACAGTTACTCTGAATGGGGAAGGGAGGATTGAATCAGAAAGTGTGGAAGAGGGAAAAACAACACTAAGGATGTTTGGAAAAGGCATAGAAAAACCAATAATATTATGAAGAATGTATATATCATAATTACCCCATATAATGGGATAATGAGGTCCCTCCCCACCCCAGAGTCAGGGCTTATCTTACACAACTTCAGGGTCTGGTGGTGATACCTCACCTCTAAGTTGTTAGTCTGGGGGGTGGGGGTCTTAGAGGTCACCCAAACAATATAGGTTATTGTACGTTCTCTTGGTCACCTACAAGAAATTCAAAGTAAAAATCTATTACCAAAGCTACTGCATATTTTGGTGACAGGTTTGAGAAATCAAGTGAGTCCTGATAAAGAAGTTTCCTATGATACACACCCAGTGCCATCTCTCATAATGTTGGGAGGTGCTATGTGAACTGCCGAGGGAGAGAAGTTATGAACAGCCTTATACCAAGGTAAAGCCTGAGAACTCCAACAGCAGACCCAGGAGGATAAACCCAGATGGGGAATATACTGGCACTACTTTCTTAAAAACATCTAGCAGCTGTCTAATTGGACTCATAGCCTGCTCAGTTGGAAGGAACCTATGACTGGTGGTGTAAAGCTATCCATGATGGGAAGCTGCTACTGTATGACTAAAGAAGCCTGCTTTCCAATTGCCTTCCAAATACTCATCCTTATATCCACAGATAAGTGCAACTCCGTTGTCTCATCAAAGAGGCTTCTTTTGACAGTAAATGGAGAACACTGGAACAATTTACACTGCCCAAAATGAAGATCAACAATGACCCTGAATGCCCAGGACCAAACAGAACATTTATAATACACCCCTTACTGTTAAAACCTAGGGGATATTGTAAAACAAAAGAGGGAGAATGCAAGACCCTAATGACCTGGATTACCGCACTATAACAGATTCTTCTGAACAGGATAGGATGTTACTCCACATACTCTGAACAACATGGTTGCCTGCATAAGACGAGCAGATTGTTTTACTGATGTCATTATTGTTGTTTGCTTTTTGTTGTTTTTGAGAGTTATCCTGGTTGGATTTTCATGGATTTTGTTGTGGTCACTGTCAGTATTATACTATGTGGAATTATCTGAGAAGAGGAAACAACAATTAAAAAGTGACTCAATAAGATTGATCTACATTAACGGCTATTGTACATTTTGTTTACTGATGATTGATACAAGCGGCCCAGCCCATGTGGTGGTGTCACCCCTGGGCAGGTGACCCTGAGTCCTATAAGAAAATGGACTAAGTAAACCATGAAAAGCAAACAAGGAAGCTGCATTTCCCCATGGCTTCTACTCCAGTTCCTGTTTCCGAATGTCAACCTTGAGTTTCATTTTTAACTTCCTTCAGTGATGAACTACCATGTGGAATGTTAAAATCATAAACTCTTTCTTCTCCTAGTTGCTTTTGCTCATGGTGTTTTATCACAGCAATAGAAAGTTGACTGAGACAGGGGTTTTATACTGTTGTTGTTTTTCAGGGACAATATTCTAATACTGAGTTATGATCATCCCAAAAGAATATAATTAGGTGAAACGATAAGTGGACACCTTAAGAATAAATAGTTTGCATTTGTGTGTTCCTTTGTGTGTGTGTGTGTGTGTGTGTGTGTGTGTGTGTGTGTGTAGAGGTTATGAATTTGAGGTGGGGTAGTTGGAGTGAGTGGGAGGAGTTAGAAAGGAAAAGAGCCATAAAAATAATTTTAACACACTATACTCCTATGTAAAATCGTCTAATAAAATAAATCCTGACTAGGAAAACACTGTGTGTCTTCAGGATGTAGTAGAAAGTTCCATGACTATTTATTGCCTCAAGCACTATTAACTTTCCAACAGGAACACTAAGATTTTAAGAAATATAGTGAATCAAGTTACATTTGCTGAAGATGCGATAAGAAAAATATACACTGAAGGAAAGTCTACATGACAAATGACTCAGCTGTTTTAAAAAAGCAAAGTAATATGAACTTCATATGAAGTAGAAGATAATCTCTTCAAACAATGCCAAGACAAAGCTGCATGAAAAATTATAGAGTGATAAGTTCTTGCAAAATCAAGGACAAGAATTTTCTATTCTACAGCTAAATTCTGGAGTTAACTTAAGCAACTACAGCTCATTGCAACTTGTACTAGTCCCATTTCAAATGTTCAAATGCCTATTAGTATATAGCTATGTGCTTGGGATTCAAAAGCTGTAGTAGTTTTTCATTTTTATTTTAATAAATAAAGCTTCTCTGAAGATCAGACAGTAAAACAGTCCCACTGGTCAGCCTTACAGACCAGGCTGTGGTACCACAGACCTTTAATCCCAGTAGCCACACTAGTTGCCATAGAAACTGGGTGGTGCATGCATTTTATATCAGTGGTGCATATCTTTAATCCCAGTCCTAGAGAGGCTTATAAAACAGGGTGTGACAGCTCTGTGTCACAGTCTCATTCTAAGATTACTGGAGGCAGGAACATCGTTTTCAGACTGAGGTCAAGGTAAAAGCCAGTAGCTGGCTGCTTTGTTATTTGGGTCTTCAGGTTGAACCCCAATTTCTTTTTTAAATTGTGCTTTAAAAAGTTGTACGTTCTAGGCCTATAAGAAGTCTGAATCTGAAGCCATAGATTGTTTTTGAAACCATCAGTATTCCTATGAACTGTTGGGGTATGAAAGATTTCCACACTAGTCCAGAATGAAGTATAATAAAGGTTTATTTGTTAAGGGGTAAACTCACAGAAAGAGTAGTGATCTACATTTCTTTGCACACTCTGGGAATTGGAACCAAATCCAGCAGCCAAAGGGCCTGAACACACTTTTTGTCTGCATATATGAGACCACGTCCAAAATGGGCCAGTATCTTAAAGGTTATTGCCTGAAAGAGTTTCTATAGCACTGGCACAAATAATTTTCACAGTAACACACAATACTATTTATTGGGCTGAAATTTTTCATTAATCCTGCCATAGGGGGGAAAACGGGTTTATGAAGTTTCAAAGATAAAATTTTCTTCTAGTGGACATGGAATGGAGAATATCTTCAACATACAATGTTCATGAGGCAAGTAAGAAAAACTGCACTTTTCTTCATGTCTTATATAAATATGTCTTATTTCCAAAGAACTGCTGTTGAATAATCCTTCTGGACATTGTGAAAATATATTGGTTTCATTGTTAATAAAAGGTTAACAAGATGATAGCTAGGCACAATTTTCAAGGCAGACAGAATGCTGAGAAAAAATAGGGCAGAGTGAGAGGAGTCAGTATCCAGACAGAAAGGAAGCAGGACATGCTGGAGATTAATAGGAATGAGTTTTAAGTTTTAAGTTGTAAAAGCTAGTTAGTAATTAGTCTCAGATATTGTTTGGGGTATTTATAATTAATAAGTCTCTGAGTGGTTATTGAGGGTCTGGCTGTCAGAGAAGAGCTGATTCTGGTTCTGATGAAAAACTCTGCCTACACACAACTGTTTTTTGAGAGTCACACCAGGAAGAAGCAAATTCAGAGACAGCTTTTGCTCCAGTCATTGCCCTACTTCCATGTTGATGTATAGCATTTTTATCTACTGAAGTCTTTTCTCTTGTTTAGTGGTCAAACACATGCTCCTAGGTTTCCCCTTTTTAATCATCTTTGCTTACTTAACTTGCTCTGGAACATTGAGTCCATCTTCCTTCAGTTCTTAAATATATTTCATTATGAACTTGAAGTTCATCTAAGGGTTTAAACAACACATAAGAGAGTTACTCACTATTGATTGATCATGCACGCCACAAAAAGATAAAAAGGTGTTTTCAGTCTCAGATTCAATATTTTCACTGCAAAAAAAGAGGGGGAGAGAAACTGAGATGTAGGTAATTAAACAGAAGGCTAGGGTCACCCAGGATCTAGGTATACTTGTCTTTCTCTTGTCCCTGCAGTAAAGTGAGAAGGCTTGTCCAAGTACTGTGGGATATTTCAGAAGAAGAACTTTGGGAAAGTTTGCTAAACTTAGGATCCTTACTTGGGAACCTCCTATGTTTAGTTGGGGTGAATCTCAGTTTAAGAAGATTCTCTTGCATTTTGAACAGAAATTAATAACCCAATATTTTGAGCAAAGATTGAAGGAGTAGGATTATTCCCACCTCTGCTATTTTTAAGATAGCAGACAAAAGGGAAAGGAAGAAGATTCTAAATGCCATCTAAAGCTTGAATTTAGAATTCAAGAAAAAATGCTGCAGTCAAACAAAAATAGGGTTAACTGCCTCAAAATGAGCGTATGGAGTCTGAATGGTGGGTAGTTCTGAAGGACAGAATTTGCAATTCAATGTCAGCCACATAGCATTTGTTGAAGGAAAAAAATAGAAAGAAAAACAGCAGATTCTACAGGGAAATCAGAGGCTGTTTATGCTTTATCATTTGTATACAATAAAATACATTGGGAAGAAAAATTGATCCTGGTTCATTTTCTCATTTGAGTTTTATTCACCTAACCTCAGCTTCTTGGCTGAGGCCTGTACCATCCACGTTTATGTGAAAGGGCCTGATACCGTACCCTTGCCTTTCAATAATTATAGGTCTCTCTAGGATGTGTCTTTACAGGGGAATTTTATAAAGGTTTTAAAGATTTTTATTATGAAGGATTCAGCCCTTCTACACTTATTAGTTTTAAAAGGTACTTTGTAGCCATTGCTAGTGGATAGCTATTGATCCCCTTACAAAGGGGAGGCTCACTCCTGTACACCTGCCTAAGTGCTGTACCTCAGCATCTCTTAACCTGATATAATAATGCTGAGAAGTCCAATCATTATTTTCTTGTTGAAAGGCCTTTTATCCCTCCCTATTAATGGTTGCAAAATAAACTTTAGGTCTATGGACAATAGTAGTCACAAAGTTTACATTGGTTTTAACAGATACATGGAAGACATCGATGAATTTCCTGTGCACAATTAATAAAAACCCAGAAACAGAAATTGGTGTTCAACTTGAAGGTCAGAAAAGCAAAACAGTCAGTCACTGGCTTTTTCCTCTACCTTGGTCCAAAATGGTGATCCTACCTCCAGGAATCTCAGAATGAGACTGTGTCTGAGAACGGTCTCCTCCTGCTTTATATTTCTCTGTAGGGATGTGCACAGTTTCAACATTGACAAAATCTCAAAACTGAGCAGTACAAGCAGACACAAAACCCCATGCCTGAGTAAGAAACTATTTGTAACTGATATTTTCTGGCAAAAGGATAATCAGTTTTCTTCCAAGGAGTGTCTCTGGGTATATTAATCACACTCTATGGCATACTCCATTCCCAGAAGTACATAGTCAATAAAAATGAACCCCATGTTTTCTGTTTTGTTTCATTTTAGTTTTACATGTGTTCTTTGTTTTGGTATTTTTGAGTCATAATTGTTTCCATTTTATGATGTTTGTTTGCCTTGATTGTTACTTTTTTGTTTTGTTCTGCTTTTGAGAGAGATGAACGCAAATTTGGATACAGAACTAGCCTGAAAGGATATGGGAGAGGATTGACAAGAGAAAAACACGATCAAAACATATTGTATCAAATAAATCTGAATTGGAAAATCATGAAAATATTTAAGAAAGCAATAATCTATGTAAGTCATAAGGATTGATATGTTATTTAAATGAAAAGAATACTATTGCGCTTAAAATATAATTCAATGTGATAAAGTACAGTGATAAATGTAATAGTTCTTATTCATAGAAACTGCTCCATCTACTGCAGGAAAAGCAAATGTTTACAGAGTGTTAACATAGAATACACATGTGGAAAGACCTTCAAATGCTCTGAAGTTTAAATGAAACCCATTTGCATTAAAGAGCTCTGCCTATAAGAAAGTGACCACAATTTGAGCTGGAAGGTAAAGTGATATTCCAGAGTACAAATTTCTTACAAATAAATCAAACTGAAGCAATGTCAGGGATGGAAAAAGTGTGGAGAACACTGGGGCACAAAGATAATGGAAGAAGATTTAATGGGGTTGGAAGAATATAGGAGTTTAGCCTTGGGTCACGTTTAATGATAGGAGAATTTGAACAGCAGAGAGGCATAGTCAGAGAACAGTTTAGAAAGATGAATTAGCAATAAAGGAAAAGAGGAGGGACCACATGGAGATATGGAGGCCAGTTAGAAGGCTGATATAATAATCCATGTAAGAGTGACTAAGAGAATTAAGAGGCTTAGAGTGCATATTAAATGACGAGTCCAGTGGCTGGAGAGATGGCTCAGAGGTTAAGAGCACTGACTGTTCTTCCAGAGGTCCTGAGTTCAATTCCCAGCAACCACATGGTGGCTCACAACCATCTGGAGTGAGATCTGGCGCCCTCCTCTGGCGTAAGGGCATACATGGAGGGAGAATGTTGTATACATAATAAATAAATAAATCTTTAAAAAAAAAATGATGAGTCCAGATGTGAGAGAGGCTGGTGCTGTGCTAAGAGAGTAAACAATTTTACAGCTATTAGTACTCGGGGAACATTGTAGTTTCTCTAAATTATTGTTATGTTCTGCCCTATAAACCCAGCAAACATTTTTATGTCTACATAAGAAAAAATTATTTCATCAAATGTAAATTTCCTTAAAAAATAAGTTTCTTATGGACACATATTATAGGTTTAAAGACTGGGCTTAGAACACAGATTGGTTTGATATTAACTGCTCTCCAGGTCTGTACTGTCTCAAAAGGTAGCAGAAAATACACACCTTCATTCTGCCTAGTGAGGGGAGGAAAAAAAAATAAACTTCATAGGCAAGAGGCACGGAAGAGAAAGACTTTGCCAATGAATAGGAGAAAGCACTACAGTACAAAGGAGAAATCCTATGTACTGTGGGCCCTGGAGAAAATGGGCAAGGTATTGGCTAATATATAAAAGGAGGTAAATAAACAAACCTAGTTTTGTTGTCAGTGCTGTTATTCTTAATTCTTTTTCTTTTTCATTGATTTATATTGAGCTCTACATTTTTCTCTGCTTCCCCTCCCTGACTCTCCTCTCCCTCCCTCAATCTTCCTCCAAGGTCCCCATGCTCCCAAATTACACAGGAGATCTTGTCTTTTTCTACTTCCCATGTAGATTAGATCTATGTATGTGTCACTACGTCTCCTCATTGCTGTCTAAGTTCTCTGAGATTGTGATTTGTAAGCTGGCTTTCTTTGCTTTATATTTAAAAACCACTTATGAGTGAGTACATGTGATAATTGTCTTTGTCTGTCTGAGTTACCTCACTCAAAATGATGTTTTTTTTCTATCCATTTACCTGCAAAATTCAAGATGTCATTATTTTTTCTATGTACTATTACATTGTGTAAATACATGACATTTTCCTCATCCGTTCTTTGGTTGAAGGGCATTTAGCTTGTTTCCAGATTCTGGCTGGGACAAACAATGCTCCTATGAACATTAGTTGAGCATTCGTACTTGTGGCAAGATTGAGCATCCTTTGGGTGTATACCCCAAAGTGGTATTACTGGGTATTGAGGAAAGTTGTTTCCTAGTTTTCTGAGAAATCGCCGCATTGATATCCAAAGTGGCTGTACCAGCTTGCGTTCCCACCAGCAATGCAGAAATGTTCCCTTTATTCTACAACCTCTCCAGCGTAAGTTGTCATCGGTGTTGTTGATCTTGGACATTCTTAACAGATATAAGATGAAATCTTAGAGCTGTTTTGATTTGCATTTCTCTGATGACTAAGACTATTGAACATTTCCTTAAGTGTCTTTCAGCCATTTTAGATTCCTCTGTTGAGTTTTCTCTGTTTACGTCTGTACTTCATTTTTTTTTTATTGGATTATGTGGTCTTTCGATGACCACTTTCTTGAGTTCCTTGTATATTTTGGAGATCAGACCTCTGTCTGATGTGGGGTTAATGAAGATCTTTTCCTATTCTGTAGGCTGTTGTTTTGTCTTGTTAACCATGTCCTTTGCTTTACAGAAGCTTTTCAGCTTCAGAAGGTCCCATTTATTAAACATTTCTCTCAGTGTCTGCGCTGCTGTGGTTATATATATGAAGTGATCTCCTGTGCCAATGTGTTCAAGTGTACTTTCCATTTTCTCTTCTTGCCAATACCAACCTGTTTTCAGTACTGCAGCTCTGTAGTAGAGTTTGAAGTCAGGGATTGTGATCTTTCCAGAATTTCTTTTATTGTACAGGATTTTTTTGGCTATCTTGGTTTCTTTTGCTTTCCATATGAAGCTGGAAACCGTCTTATCAAGTTCTGTGAAGAATTTTGCTGGGCATTGCATTGAATCTGTAGATTGTTTTTAGTAATATTGCCATTTTTACTATGTTAATTCTGCCTACACAAGCGCATAGGAGATCTTTCCACTTTCTGGTTCTTCTTCAATTTCTTTCTTCAAAGATTTAAAGTTCATGTGATACAAGTCTTCCACTTGTTTGGTTAAAGTTACTCTGAGAAACTTTTGCTATTTGTGGCTATTGTGAAAGGTGATGTTTCTCTGATTTCTTTCCCAGCCCTTCCTATTGTCTGTGTACAGGAGGACTACTTATTTTTTGAGTTCATCTTCTATCCTGCTACATCACTAAAAGTGTTTATGAGTCATAGAAGTTCCTTGGTAGAATTTTTGGGATCACTTATGTAAACTGTCATATCATCAGAAAAAAAGTGAGAGTTTGACTTCTTCTTTTCTGATTTGTATCCTCTTGACCTCCTTTTGGTGTCTTATTGCTCTAGCTAGGACTCAAGAACTATATTGAGTAGATATGGAGAAAGTAGACAACCTTGTCTTGTTCCTGATTTCAGTGGAGTCGCTGGGAGTTTCTCTCCATTTATTTTGATGTTGGCTGTTGGCTTGCTGTATATTGTCTTTTTTATGTTTAGGTATGTTCCTTGTATCCTTGCTCTCTCCAAGACCTTTATCATGAAGGGATGATGGATTTTGTTAAAAGCGTTTTCAGCATCTAATGAGATGATCATATGATTTTTATTTTTCAGTTTGCTTATATGGTAGATTACGTTGACAGATTTAATGTTGAACCATCCCTGCTTCTATTGGATGAAGCTGACTTGGTCATGGTGGATGATGATTCTGAAGTGTTATTGGATTCAATTTGCTAGTATTTTCTTTAGCATCTTTGCATCAATGTTCATGAGTGAAATTGGTCTGTAATTCTCTTTCTTAGTAATGTCTTTTTGTGGTTTTGGTATCAGTGTAATGGTAGCCTCATAAAAAAGAGTTTGGTAATGTTCCTTCTGATCTATTTTATGCAATAATTTGAGGAGTATTGGTATTAGTTTTTCTTTGAAAGCCTTGTAGCATTCTGAGCTGAAATCATCCGGTCCTGGGCTTTTTTTGGTTGGGAGACTTTTGATGACTGTTTCTGTTTCTTCAGCAGTTATAGGTGTGCTTAATTTGCTTTTTTGGTCTTGATTTAAATTTGGTAAGTGATATTTATCCAGAAAGTTGTCTGTTTCCTTTAAGTTTTCCAATTTTGTGGGTTTTTGAAATATGACCTGATGATTCTCTATATTTCCTCCATGTCTGTTATTATGTCCCCCTTTTAATTTCTGATTTTTTAAATTTGGATATTCTCTCTCTGCCTTTTGGTTAGTTTGGATCAAGGTTTATCTATTTTGTTGAATTTCTCAAAGAACCAACTTTTTGTCTCGTTGACTCTCTGTATTGTTTTCTTTGTTTCTATTTTGTTGATTTCAGCCCTCAATTTGATTATTTCCTGCTATCTAGTTCTCTTAGGTGAGTTTGCTTCTTTTTGTTCTAAAATTTTCAAATGTTCTGTTAATTCAATTGTGTGGGATTTTCCCAGCTTCTTTATGTAGGCATTTAGTGCTATGAACTCTCCTCTTAACACTGCTTTCATAGTGTCCCATAAATTTGGGTATGTTGTGTGGTCATTTTCATTGAATTTTAGGAAGTCTTTAATTTCTCCCTTTATTTCTTCCTTGACCCATTGATGATTCAAGTGATCATTATTTAATTTCCATGTGTTTGTGGGCTTTCTGGAATTAGTATTGCTGTTGACTTCTAGTATTAAATCACAGTGATCTGATAAGATTCATTGGGTTTTTCCAATATTTTTGTATTTGTTGAGATTTGTTTTGTTACCGAGTATGTGGTCAGTTCTTGAGAAGGTTCCATAAGATGCTAAGAAGAAGGTATATTCTTTTCTGTTTGGATGGAATATTCTAAATATGTCTGTTAAGTCCATTTGAGTCATAACATCTGTTAGTTCTCTTATTTATCTGTTCATTTTTTGTCTGATTGACCTGTCTAGTGGTGAGAGTGGAGTGTTGAAGTCTCCCACTTTTAGTGTGTAATGTTTAATGTGTGATTTAAGCTTTAGTAGTGTTTCTTTTACATATGAGGATGCCCTTGTATTGGGGGCATAGATGTTCAGTATTCAGATTTCCTCTTGATGTATTTTTCCTGTGACTAAAATGAAATGACCTTCCTTGTTCCTTTTGATTGATTTTAGCTTGAAGTCTACTTTGCTTGATATTAGGATAGGTCCATTTGATTGGAATACATTTTCCCAACCCTTTACTCTGAGACGATGTCTGTTTTTGAGGTTGAGATGCATTTCTTGTATGCAGAAGAATGGTTTCTGCTTTTGTATACAATCTGTTAGTCTGTGCCATTTAATGTTGAGTTGAGTCAATTTGTATTAAGGGATATTAATGACCAGATATTTTTATCTTCTGTTAATTTAGTTTTCATTGTTAGTGATGCCAATTTGTGTGTTTTTCCCTTCTTTGGGATTTGTGGCTATGAGACCATCAATAGTCTATGTTTTTGTTGATGTAGTCAAATTCCTTGGGTTGGAGTTTTCCTCCTAGTAATTTGTGTATGTCTTGGTTTGTGGCTAGATATTGGTTAAATCTGGTTTTGTCATGAAATATCTTGTATTGTCCTTCTATGGTGATTGAAATTTTTGCTGGTTATAATAGTCTGGGCTGGCATCCACGGTCTCTGAATGTCTGCATAACACTTGATCATAACCTTTTGGCTTTCATTGTCTCCAATGAGAAGTCAGGTGTAATCCTGATAGGTCTACCTTTATATGTTACTTGGCCTTTTTTCTTTGCAGCTCTTAATATTCTTTCTTTACTCCATATATTTAGTGTTTTGATTATTATGTGGCAAGGGGACTTTTCTTTTTGGATCCAGTCTATTTGGTATTCTGTAACCTTCTTCTATCTTCATAGGTATATCTTTCTTTAGGTTGGGAAAGTTTTCTTCTATGATTTTGTTAAATATATTTTCTAAGCTTTTAAGTTGAACTTCTCCTTCTTATGTACCTATTATTCTTAGATTTGGCCTTTTCATGGTGTCCCATATTTCCTGGATATTTTGGGTTAAGCTTTTGTTAGATTTAATGTTTTCTTTAACTGATGGTCTATTTCCTCTGTTTTGTCTTAAGCACTTGAGATTCTGTCTTCCATCTTTTGTATTCTACTGTTCATGCTTGTGTTTGTGGTTCCGGATCATTTTCTCATGATTTCTGTTTCTGTAATTCCCTCGTCTTGTGTTTTCTTTATTGTCTCTATTTCAGTTTTCCAGTCTTGAATAGTTTCTTTCATATGTTTAATTGCTTTCTCTTAGCTTTCTTTAGTGGATTTGCTGATGTCTTCCAATGTTTTGTTTGTCTTTTTCCCCATTTCTCTGAGGGAATTTCTCATTTCCTCTTTAAGAGTTTTAAATATTCTCTTGAAGTTATTGTTTAGGTCATTTTCTTATGCTTCATCTATATTTGGTTGTTCAAGTCTTACTGTTGTAGGGTCTTTAGGTTTTTCTGGTGTTGTGTTGTTCCGTGGTATTGTGTGTGTTCTTACATTTTCTACTTATCTTTTCCTTTAATAGGTGTGGTTGGGGATATCTGAGATTCTGTTGATTAACCTTCTAGGTGCCAGTGAATACAAAGTTCCGATGGCTGTTCCTTGTGGTACAGTCAGTACCACAGTTCTAGTTATCCCATTGGATACTCTGTGTTCCTGGAGGTAGCTCAGTGCTCCTGGACTTTGCTCCGCTCCCTTGGAGTTTGCTGTCTCAGCCCCACTTTGGCCTAGGCTTTGACCTGTTTTTGTAAATCCTGGTCTGGATCTACTCCTGCAAAGGTCCCTGGCTTGGAGTTGGTCCTGCAAAGGTCTCTGGCTTTGGTCTACTGCCTCAGAGTTCCCAGGCTCGGGATTATCCAGAACTGCAGGGGACCTGGCTCAGGTGTACTCCCTCAGAGTTCCCAGACTCACACTCAGACCCTCGGAGGTTTCATTTTCCTGCCCATTCCCTTTCATGTCCCAGACTAATGCCTGGACCCTCAGAGGTCCTAACTCAGGCCTATTCCCTAAGAGGTCCCAGACTCACACCTGGCCCTGCAGAGATCTCTGGTTCCTACCTACTTCCTCAGAGGTCCCAGATTCATGCCCATACTTGCAGAGGCCCTGACTCAGGCCAAGTTCCTCAGAGGTCCAAGACTCATGACCAGAGCCACAAGGGGTCCTGGCTTAGTTCTACTCCCTTGAAGATTCCAGATTCAAGTTCAGACCTTCAGCAGTCTCTGGCTCTGGCTCACTTTCTCAGCTGTTACTCCCCTGTACCTGTCCTGGTGGAGTCTGCTGTCTCTGGTCTGCTCTGGACCAAGCTGCTGGTTCAGTCCTAGTCTGCCAATGTTCTATGACTGGATTGTCTCCTGGCTCCCATGAAGCTTGTTTTCTCAGGCCCAATCAGGCCTAGGTAGTTGGTTCAATATCACTCCTGTGGAATTTTTGCCTTCTTATTTTTTTTTTCTTTTGAGACAATATCTCACTCTGTACCTTGCTGGTCTCAAACTTCTCCTAACTCCCCGTTGTCTGCTCTGATGTGTCTACTCTTTTGCTATAGTTATAGTTTGTCTACAGTTAATGTTTTATAAGTTACTACTGTGTCAGGACCTGTGATAAAACTTTATGGTCTTTTTTCACTTAATTTGTGCAATGGCTTTATTAGGCAGAAAGTAATGGGCTAATCTTTATTATTACCACAATTATTAGCCTTCCCATATTAGTATGAAACTAAGGCTTATAAAAACTAAACAGAATTTCCAGAGTGTGCTGCTTGTTCATGGCTGAATATAGGTCACCAGTACTTAGTGATAGGTATGAACTGTGAGCCTACATGTCTCCACATATAATCAACTATGTAATGTTTCATAATTATTTGTGTGTTCTTTATATTCAAGATAAAATATTTTTAGCTATTTATAAAAGTACTCTTTCAAAAATATTGTCATCTGTCTTTCATATAATCATGGGAAATACAGGTTTATTGTCTCTTAAAATTTTTGTTGGAGCTAGAGTCGGCAAATAAGTGAGTACATACCCTATCGACCTTTTTGGGTCTGGGTTATTTCACTCAGTAAAGTGTTTTCTATTTCCATCCATTTGCATGCAAAATTCAAGATGCCAGTGTTCTTTACCACTGAATAGTATTCAAATGTGTATATATTCCACACTTTCTTTATCCATTCTTCCATTGAGGGGCATCTAGGTTGTTTCCAGGGTCTGGCTATTACAAATAATGCTGCTGTGAACACAGCTGAATAAATGCTTTTGTAGTATGATTGGGCATCTCTTGGGTATATTCCCAAGATTGGTATTGCTGGATCCTGAGGCAGGCTGATTCCCAGTTTTCTGAGAAACCATTCACAGGCCTAAAGAAGCCAAATAACAAGGTGAACCCAAAGAAAAACATATATAGATCCTCCTGGAAATTGGAAGCAAACAATATTGCCAGGCAAAAGTTGGGAGCATGGGGGTGGGGGTAAGGATAGGGGTGAGGTTAAAGGAAGTGAAGAGGGGGAGATGGAAGGTAGAGGGGAAAAACTGGTGAGAGCTTGGGGGAGTGGGAGAGTGGAGATTGAGAAAGGGTGGATATAGGAGCAAGGAAGAAGATATCTACATTAAGGGAGCCATTTTAGGGTTGCCAAGAGACTTTGCTCTAGAGGGGATCCCAGGTGTCCATGGGGATGTCCCCAGCTAGGTCCTTGGGCAGCAGAGGAGAGGGTGCCTGAACTGGCCTTGCCCCACTATCACACTGATGATTATCTCGAATATCACCATAGAATCTTTGTCCAGTGACAGATGGAGATAGAGACAGAGACCCTCATCAGAGCAACGGACCGAGCTCCCAAGGTCCAATTGAAGGGCAAAAGGAGGGAGAAGACAAGCAAGAAAGTCAGGACCGCGGAGTGATTGGTTCACCAACTGAGGCAATGTGCCTGTTCTAATGGGCGCTCACCAAATCCAGCTGGAGCGGGTCTGAACAAGTGTGTGATCAACCTGGACTCTCTGATTGTGGTTGACAACGGGGGATGACTGAGAAGCCATTGATAAAAGCACTGGGACTTGTTTTTACGGCATATTCTGGCTTTTTTGAGACCCAAGGCTATATGGATGCATGACTTCCTAGGCCTGGATGTAGTGGGGGAGGGCCTGGCTTCCCTTAGGGCAGGGTTCCCTGCCCTCTCTCAAGCAGAGAGGGGGAGGGAGGAGGGTGAGTGGGGGATTTGGAGGGGATTGGGAGGAGGGAAGGAAATGTAAATATTTGAATGGAAAAAAAAATCTGTTGTAAAGGAACTGTTCATATTGGTAAATATAGATAACTATAAGAGAAAAAATAATGAAAACATGTTTCTTTCAAAGTTCTCTTTTCAAAGAACACTTCACCAAACTATATGTGTGAAATTCATGTATGGAAGTGGTGTGTTTGTGTCTGTGTGTAGTCTAAGTGAACAGACATATGTCTCTGTGTGAGTGTCTGTGTGTGTAGTATAAGTGCACGTGTGTGTGTCTCTATGTGCAGTGTAAGTGCACATGTGTATGAGTGTGTGTCAGTGGTATGTAGTGTAAGTGCACATTTGTATATGTATGTCTCTCTCTGTGTAGTATAAGTGTGTGTGAGTGTATGTCTGTGATGTGTGGTATAAGTGAACATGTCTATGTGTATATGTGTCTGTGTGTGCAGTGTAAGTGCACATGTGTGTGAGTGCGTGTCTGCATTTGTGCAATGTAAGTGCACACATGTGTGTCTGTGTGTATAGTGTAAGTGCACACATGTGTGTCTGTGTGTATAGTGTAAGTGCACACGTGTGTGAAATGGAAGTACATATGTATGTATGTCTGTCTCAATGTATGAGTGTTTGTGTGTTTTTGTGTGTGTCTCTGTGTGTATGAGTGAATGTGTGTGTAGTTGTGTGTGTGTCTGTGTATGTGAGTGTCTGTGTGTATCTCTGTGTGTAGTGTAAATGCACATGTATGTGTAGTGTAAGTAACCTTGTGTGTGTGTCAGTATGTGTGTGTGGTGTAAGTGTATCTATGTATATATTGTGTGTAGAGCTTTCCAGAATTGTTGAAAACAGCTGCTAGTACATGTATGCTGTATAAGAAGGCCAAAAATAGTTGGGGATCTTACATTGCTTTTTGTTAATTTTCTCTAAATACAGACTAAACATTATGCCATAGTTGTACAGAAACAAACTATCCGTCTTTGGAGTAGCTGTGAGACATTCATCATGTGAATATTATTTAATTCATTTGATTGACATTGAGAGATAAATATAAATAATATCTTTGCATATATGAGGTCAAGAAATCATGGTATGTTTTAAACATGAAATGTCAAATAGGTTAAGTTGTGCAGATTTAATCTTAACTAGATCAGCCAATCTCAGTGTATCCATCCCTCAGTAGTTCATGTGGATGATTCGGTTGCTCCTTTGTTTCAGACAAAGCAATAAATACTTTGTTCTTTTCATTTTCTTTTCTTTAATTAAGAGAGAATGTGGCAAAATTGATCTCATGTATTTCTTCAGCAGTGTATTTGTTTCTCTGTCACTGCACAGATTAATTTTCTGTGAAATAAATTTGTTATTCTGCCCACTTTCTCACTTGTCAGTAGACTTTTACTTGACTTAAGTGCTGTTCTTAGAAATTTTAGGTATTTGTCCTTTGTAATCCATATTAAAATCTCTCCTATCACTTTTTGACTTTGGATATGATTCTAAATATTATGTAGAAATATTTATTTCATTACTATGGTTAATAAACTGTGTCTGGGTAGCTTCTAACTTCATAAAATAGGAAATGATCTTTACAATTAAAGATATTTTAAGTTAAAATAAATTTTATTTATTTAGTTATTCACTCATCAACTCCTATTTAATGTGGATGTACATTTATTAAGGGAAGATCAGAAATAGATTCTGCATGTAAGCAAGGATCAGGTAGCAATACCTAAACTGAAGTTATATTTAGTGATAAGAAAATATCCATAGAAGTTTTATATACTAATAGATCACTACATAAACTTTCACTATCTGCTTACAGGATATGCTATTTAAATGACATTAACATAGTTTACATCAAAATATTTTCATTTCTTTATTGTAGAAATATTCAAAGTAAATCTCTAAGATTTTTCAACTATTCAATGTGTCATTTCTAATTACTTTGATATTTGTTTTCTAATTTTAAATATCTTAAAATCATTGGACCTTAAAAGACTTATGTTAATGTACAAACTAAGATGATGCCTTGTCTCTAATGTCACCAACAGATATGTGCAACTTAGTTTGAATTTATATACCAATATATTTTTCCATTGTGCTTTTGTGCCTATTTGGAGAATTTGGATGTGTCCCTAATTTGTTGCCTGTCATGTTTGTTTCTACCCTAGGTCTATGTTAAGCAGCAGTCAACAACGTGTTTTCTTTGCCTTTTTCTGATTATCAAGGTAATATTTTTTTCAAACTTCCCAGACTTTTGATTAAATAACATTAAATCTATTTGCGTCATGTTTTGTTAAACATTTGAAGGAAATGAATAACAAAACCACTCAATAAAACAACTAACCAAACAAAACAATAACAGAAACATTTGTGATGTACATGTCAAAGCAAGATTGAGTCTTATAATTGTGTGGGAGTCCCCTCTGTGTGCTGTGTTTACAATTAATGAATAAAGAAACTGTCTTATTCCCGACCCTCTCTCAAGCAGGGTGGGAGAGGGAGGATGGGGTGTGAGGGAGCTGAAGGGGATTGGGAGGAGGGAAGGAAGTGTAAATAATTGAATGGAAAAATAAAGATAAAATATTCATCAGTATGGTTATGGGCCAAGACCTTCATCGGGCGATGGATGGAGATAGAGACAGAGACCCACATTGGAGCACTGGACTTAACTCCCTAGGTCCAAACGAGAAGTAGAAGGAAAGAGAACGTGAGCAAAGAAGGCAAGACCAGAGGGAACCTTCATCCAACGATGGATGGCCATACAGACGGAGATCCACATTGGAGCACCAGACTGAGCCCCCCAAGGTCCAAATGAGGAGCAGAAGGAGGAAGAACATGAAAAAGGAAATCAAGACCGCGAGGGGTGCGATCACCCACTGATACAAGGTGACTGATCTAATGAGAGTTCACCAAGGCCTGTTGGACTGGGACTGAACGAGCACGTAATCCAACCAGATTCTCTGAATGTGTCTTTCTGAAAAGCCATTGACAATGACACTGGGACTTGTTTCCTCTGCATATACTGGATTTTTGGGATCCAGTCTGTCTGGATACTCACCTTCCTGGACCTGGAGGGAGGGGGGAGGAACTTGAACTTCCCACAGGGCAGGAAACCATGACTGCTCTTAGAGATGGAGAGGGAGGAGGAGAGGGAGTAGGGGGAGTGGGAGGGTGTTGGGAGGTGGGGCGGAAATGGAAACTTTTATAATTTAATAAACTTTGGAAAAAAAATAAAGATAAAAAAACAACCCCCCAAACAAAACAAACAAAAACAAAAACAACAACAACAACAAAAATAAGAAACTGTCTTAGCCTGTTGATAGGGCAGAACTTAGGCAGGTGGGGAGGATTGGACTGAATGCTGGGGAAAAAAAGTGCAGAGTCAGGGGGACGTCCAGTATCTGCCACCATAGAGAGACGTGATGAAACTTTGCTGGTAGGCAGCGACATCTTGGTGATACACAGATTAATAGAAATTGGTTAAATTAAGATATAAGAATTAGCCAATAAGAAGCTAGACTTAATGGGCCAAGCAGTGATTTAATTAATATGGTTTCTGTTCAATTATTTCAGTTCTGGGCAGCTGGGACGAACAAACCTCTCCCCCCAACAATACAGGGCCTTCCTTAGCGAGACCTTTTCAAACACACAAAACAAACATTTCAAGTATGGATAAATGTTACTGTCAATTTGCTTGAGTATTTATTGTGATCATTATAAGGATATTTTATTTTAGTTTACCTATATATTGCATAATAGCAATGTTATATTTAAACTGGAAAGAACTTTTATTTAATAGAAAAATGTTCATGAAATGCAATTTGTTAATCTATCTGATTAGATAAAGTTGCATTCTATTTACTAAATTGTTAAGGTATGTATATCAACAGTTACAAAAGATAGTATTTAAATTTTTTCATTGTGTCCTAAGTGCTTTATTAAAGAGTCAATATTGTCTTTCTCCCTTTATTCACTCCACTTCCAACATAGTTACACACGTTCTGCTTAGTTAATGAATATCCCATTTTCCCAAATAAAGACTTTTTATTATATTCATTAATCCTGATGTTTTTGTTTTCAAAATCATTAATTTCAAATTTATTTATTAATTCTCACTTTCTGTTTTCATTAGCTTTATTTGTTTTTCATTTTACTATCTTTTAAGTGAATGACTAATTTATTTAATTTCATGTTTTGAACAGAGAAATGTGTTCACATCTGGAATTATGCTCTAAACATAATTACCCCTTTTCTATATGGCTTAAATTTGGCATCTTCATTATTACTGTCTTCTTAATATTTAATATTTCCTGTTGTGTTTTTCTTGTGATAAGGGTTACTTACAGACTGCAGTGATTGTCAACTTTTAATGTGTTTTCAGCCCATTTTGATTGTATTCAGATCAAAAACATTATCTTTCATCTTTCCTTAGCTTTTTATTTTATTATTTATTATTTTTAAAGATTTTCTAATGTGTATATTTGTGCCTGTTTGTGTGTGTGTGTGCACATGCATGGTGGTGCACACAAAAACCTGTAGAGGGCATCAGATCTTTTGGAATTGAAATTTCAAGTGATTGTGGAAGTCCAAACTCCTGTTGTTAAAATAGCGTACTGTATCTATAGCTACTGACCATTCTCTAGAACCCCATCTTCTCTTAGTGTTAAGTGTTGTTTAAGTGTTAATAGACAAAACCACAGAGGTGGGCTACACAAATGGTCCTTGACACTTGGAAACAGCAGGTATATACTATTCTCAGATATAAAATCGATCATATCTACTTTATTGGGTATATAATTTAGGTTAGATTTCCTGAAAAGATTTTTTGAATATGTGCTAAATGCATCTTTTAAAATTATGAGTTTAGTTAGAAAGCCCTGCAAAAATTTTTCTTATGTCCTAATTTTAAGCTATTTCTACACAGTTTTCTTGACAGGATCTTTGGGAATAATGATACTTTCATGGGTATATCATTGAAATATATACTTTTAGTTGATAAATTTTATTCTCATTTAACTTATGCTTATAAATTAATTCCTGAGTTAATTTTGTTTAAAGAATAGTCTTTGTTCAGAATTTTAGAATTCACAGATATCCTTCTTTTACTTCTAACTTCATGGTGTGTATAACTCAATATGCTTGAGGTTTTTTATACAGTAACTTGCCCTGTCATAATAAATGATGTCTTTTTACTTAGTTCAGTCATTTACCTCATATTCTTATTTCCAGTTTTGCTAGTTGTATTTTCATACATATTTTCACAGTTTATACCACATAATAATTTTTACACTACAAAATTTTAGCTTCCTTTTACCTCAGTTCTAAATTAAAAGAAGTTTAGTGTATGGCACCTTTGCTGCCACAGAACCTCCATTTTATGCAGTTTATTTTGCTTCACTTTGTGGTTCAATAGATTTTATGACCATCTCGTTCTTTATGTAAGGCTCAGGGGTGACATTTACTCTCAGTTCTACTGTGAATAAAGTGCAAAATGGCTTTGGGGTGACTTTATTCTTGAGCTCCAAATTTGTATGGTATAAAGATTTTGGGTCACCTTTTCTTACCCATGATCAGTTAGGCATAGTTATTATAAAGTGCTACACTGTTTCTATCATTGACTTCTGCCCGGAAATGAATAAGGTTTGCCAGGTGTGGTGACACATGCCTGCAATTCCAGTTTCCAGAAAGGAAAAGCAAGAGAATCATAAGTTTAAAGCCAATCAGAGCTAGATATGAACATATTGTCTCTAAAAGTCTTGTATAAAGAATAAATAGGAAAACTCATCTCTTTTTTCTCCCCTTCCTGGTAGGAAATGTGTGTGTAATCAGGAGGGTAAGATTCTAGATAACTTTAGAAGTCATTCATTGTCTTTGAAACATAATAATTTTATAGCTATTTTGTACATTAAATATATTTTTGTATAATGTATGTTTAAATAATTTTTCTAATATTTGTTATACTCTTGCTAGATGAATTTTCTTATTTAATTCAGTACTATTTTCTGTTTTAAAACATTGTTTGTCTAAATTTTTTTCTTCATCAGAAATACTAACAATTCAAATGTTTGCTTTCTTCTGTAATTCATAGCAATAATTTCTTTTCTAAACAATGTCATTCTTTATCTTTTCCATATTATTCTATATTGGTTTCCTAAATACTCCCTCCATAATCCTGTTGTTAGTATTTACTGATGCCTTAACTTTACTCTTTTTCACAAACCTCTGGGAATTTTTTGTTTACTATTTTATAATTTCATACATGTACACTATATATTTTCATGATGTTAATTCCTCACTTCTTCTAAAATGTTTTAAGATTCACCCACATTTCTGTTCTCTTCCAAACTTCTCATTCTCTTTGATTTTTTTCTGTTTTATAAACTGTCAAATTTGATGTGTGCAGCCATTTGAATTAGTCACTATTTGCAGCAAAAGAAGACTCTCTGAAGACTGAGGAAATCACTAATATACAGTTACAAACACAAAGACTTCAAATCAATTTGGCAACATATCCATTTATCAAAACAGAAGTAATGGGCTCATCCTTCAACATTATGATATCTGCAAACATCAGCCTTTGATTCTACTGACTACATCAGGCATAAGTTCCCTCCGATGGAACAGACCTCAGAATTCAGTTGGTTACCTACAAAACAGGCATGCCACTATTACACCAGGAGGCACATTCTGTCATTTATATTGGTATTGCAGCATTCATAGTGCACAGCTTAGAAAAACCACTGATGACTTCTTCCACTTGGCTTCTTAGAAACATCTGTCACAATGAAAGATAGCCATCGGAAAGTAAGCTTTCTGCTCGATTCCAATGTCAACACTCTGTCTTCTACACCCAAAGTGTGTGTTGTCTCTTGAAATAGGGTCTTAGTATCTAGATCTGGTAAGCTACCAAGATTAATGACAATAACCTGTAGTGCAGTGGGGGTTGGCTCTGTGGCCTTTCTGAACAAAAGCTAATTGGAGGGTATCTGACACCTAATTCTGTGTGTCATTTATAATATGTGGACTCTGTGATCATATATTCACCTGTACAACCTGATTCTTTTTAAATCTCTTTAAAATATGTTTTAAAAGTCATCTTATGAAATGATTAGTTTTTCTGTGGGTTTTTCTGGATATCCTTAGCTTTGATGAACCCACACCTGCTTTTCCCTCAACTACGTACATTATATGTACTTCGATGTTCCCATACCCAGTATTCCCTTCCTCTGCAATCATATCATACGTGTTCTACTACCAGTACTCTCATTATGGCCACCCCTGTGCCACCTTTCTAGTTTCCAGTTCTCTGTAAATATTCCAAGGTAGATATGTGATATTTGGTTTTCTGAACCTGAGCTATTTTCTTGCAAAAATCATTCCTGGAAAAGATTACCTGTGGTAATATTTTATTAGTATTTTAATAAATAAAGCTTGCCTGAAGATCAGAATGCAAAGCTAAGCCACTAGAGCCCAGGGAGTGGTGGTAAGCACCTTTAATCCCAGGGCTCGGGAGACAGAGGCCGATGGATCACCGTGAATTCAAGGCTCCCCAGGGATATACAAGATTGATCCAGACATAGATCCAGGTGTTGGTGGTTCACACCATTAGTCACCTACCTTCAATCCCAGCACTAGAAAGGTGGGAACAGGAATAATATGGCTGGGCAGAGAGAGGAAAATAAACAGGAGGAGAGAGAAGCTCACTGGAGTGTAGAGTCTGAGGTTTGGTGGAGACACATGTCCTTCTAGGCAGCCTAAGGATGGATTGCCCCTTCAGCCTGAGCATTAATAGAAGTAAAAGGCCTCTCTGGTGGCTTACTACTCTGCTTCTCTGATCTTTAGCTTTAATCCCTATACCTGTCTCTGGGTTTTTAGTATTCATGATACATCTATTGCTCAATGTTTAGGGTACAAATTGATGAAACATTTGTCTGTGACTTTACAGTCAACAACATAGGCTGAATCTACAAGTCACTGCACCACCAGCTAGTTTTTTCTTTTTTCTCTCCTGGCACTCTTTCCATGAATTCCCTTTTCAGGCTGATGCCAAACTAGGTAGCTTCCTTAAAATCTAGTCAGGCTTTTAATGTCCTATGCAGCAACAATAGCACTCACATCTTCACCATCATAGGTGGCAGATTTGGTAAGACAATTGGAAATTCTAAAAGGGAAGAATTAGTTAAAAGAGGGAGTTTCTTTCCAATTTGAAAAAATGAGAAACACCATTACAATGGAGAGATTTCGGTCTCTGTGTGATAATACACTGGACAGTTTAAAAATGAAATGATTAAATCAGATAATAGCTAATTCATAAGGAATTTATATAATGTCAATTGCAAACATTATCAGTTTTATCATTTTTGTTTTATTACTAAAAATGTTGGTTAATCTGAGTGCTAAGATACAATTTTTAGAAAAACTTAATAAAACAGATCATAGAGATATTCAAATTCAAGCAGAGTAATTTGATGGAGAACCAACTTTTACCATTACATTATAAGAATAGAGAGGAAGAGCCTAAGGTTTTCAGACAATCAGTATATCCAGTAACCTTACAGGAATTGCCAAATGATAGAGACTCTGTAGAAGCTGAATAGATTCCTGTGCCAAAGTTAGATTTATAGATTCAACGAAGTAATAGTCTCATAAGGCATGCATTCACCTTTTGTGAAGCAAAGGCTAAACTCATAGTCAGTTTGTAATAGACTGTTTATACAAGTTTTAAAGCCTGATCCTCAATTATAATGGAGCATCTAGTTCAGAGAAGAGGCTAAGACTATTGAACAATGGAGTATACCTAGAGAAATGGAAATCTCCCCAGATCAACTACTTGGAGAAGGGTAATATTTTACTATAGAAAGGCAATCCCTATATGATGGGCACACCCTGGCTTTATATCATACAGGAGCTTTGAATTCTTGGAACAGTATTGAAGAAATAAGAAAGAAGATTGAATTATTTACTAAAGTCACACAGGGCCCCAAATGAATCTTTATTGATTTCTTAGAAGATTGACATCTTCAGTATATCAGCAATGATACCAAAATCAGGAACTAGAAAAATAATAATTGAATATCTGGCTTTTGAAAATGCTAGTTATCAATGCAAAAGGATAATTAGGTCATGAAAAGCAAGGTCAACTGTAGGGCCCGGGTCTACCCTTGCTCCTGGGGTGCATCTTGAGGACAGTCTCTGGTCAGCCAGCTAAGCATCCTGTTTGTTCCTGTGCTCCCTCTGCCTTGCCTAATGATTAGCTGTAGGGCATTGTTTCATTTTTGGTATGGTAATTTCCCACCTGCCTGGTCGAAATCCTTGTGTAGCAGCCAGGTATAATAGGATTTCCCCTAAATTGAATAAAGGGTATTCGGCTGATCTCCTTTCAAATGACTCAGGTCTCTTGTGTGTTCTTTCAATCTCCAGGCCCTTGCCTGACTTGCGTATGGTACAGGTACAGTGGCGTGCAAACTGTACTGAGGGGGTAACACAGAATTGGGTGTTACAGTCAACACCTTTGAAGGAATCAATCTGAGATACAATTAATATTCAGTCTCATGACCATAGTGATGTTTGCATTAGGAGAGGTGATTTGCAGAGGTTTGAAAAAAAAATGAGATGTTGTGTGTTTCAGTTGTACAAACAAGGTTAACATAAAAGGGATGAAAACCAGGTAATTTATAGGAAAAAAATTGTTTTTTCTAAGAATAATCCATTCAGACTGCTCCTCCTTTCTGTATTATGCAGAAGATGAGTTAAAGGCAGGCATTGGACTAATGAATGCACATCAATAAGAGATATTCAAGGTAATTCTTTGCCATAAGGAAGATCATTGAAAAGTCTCATAGGCCCCTATGCCAAATCCAGTCCAGTCATTTTCTGCCATTGTAGATTAATTGCTCCTCCCCAGGGCAATTAATAAAACCTAAAGTCTATTGTAAGAAACCATACTCCTCTGGACAATAGAATGGTTATAGAAGAGAGAACAAGATATTCAGGAGAAACCATAAAGTGAGTATTTTGGCAAACTTCAGTAAATGAACAAAGACTAAAATTAAAAATACGAATAAAAATGTTTTCACTGAATATCTGGTAGACACAGGTGTGAATGTAACAATAATTTTATCAAAATCTTGGTATCCAAAATGACCTCTTCATGATGCAAATGTTCAGGTTTTAGGGACTGAAATTTTACCTCAGGTAATGCAGACCATGAGATGTGTCAAATGTAACCATATGTGACTAAGATAGTAAGAAATCTGTGGGGACTTGATTTGTTGCAGCAATAGAATACTCAGATTAACATCCCTCTAATCTAACAAACAAACCATAAATTAACCATTGTTCCATAAAAAGCATTTACTGATCATTCAGGCTGTACAAGATCAGGTCATAACAGCTGTTTATATTTCAAAGGAACCAACAGCTCCCCCCGTTCAGTATGATTGATGGACAAACATACAAGGGTTGTGCAATGAATGGCCTTTAACAATTGAGAAACTGTGCAGGCTTCAGACCAGCTGGTACAAGAGCAACTGATTGCTTAGCATACTGAAGATCAACTAGCCCTTGGAATTCTCCTGTATTTGTTGTTATAAAGAAATCTGAAAAATGGAAAATGGTAACACATTTAAGAGTTCTTATTAAAGCAGTTCAGCCAGTGGGCTTTCTAAGGTCTGGAAATCCTTTGTTTTCTCTATGACTTAAAGGATGACCTCTTATAGTTATTGGTTTGAAAGATAGTTTCTTCTCTGTACCTGTACAGGAAAAAGGTAGATAAAAATTGTCCTTCACAAGTGCCTACTTATAATCATTCTCTGTCTGATAAGAGATATCAATGGAAGATTCTTTCACAGGAAATATTAAATATTTCCCCCCTGTGCCAATATTTTGTATGATAACCATTGGAAATGATATGTATGCATTTTTCTCGATCTATGGTTTACCATTGCTTGGACCATGTTTTACTTTTTGATTCACATGTGGATACTTTAGAATGTTTGAAGAAGTAAAGAAAAGTTTGTCCTATTGAAAATTACAAATTGCTCCTGTGGGGGGAAAAAACACAAAGAGGAGTTTCTATTAATGTTTTAGGCTACAAAATAGGTTAACAAAAAAATTAAACACCACAAGGGCCAAATTAGTTGAGATCTATTGCTAACCATTAATAACTTTGAAAGATTACTAGGAGAGGTTTTCCATCTACAGTCCACTATGGAGATAAATCCTGATGAACTGCTTAATTTAAACAGCAGCTTAGATGGTGACAGGACTTAAATAATTCCAGAAAATTATCAGCTGAGACTGAGAGAGAACTATCTTTGATAGATGAGAAATTACAGAAGGTACAGGTGGATCATGTGGACCATGTAGATCAGAATCTTAGCTGAATTCTGGTGATATTACTCTCCAAATATTCTCAGGAATTTTAATGCAGAGGGAATATATTATCTTTGAATGGGTCTCTTTACCACATGAACAGAGAAATTAAAAAGTTATATGGAAAAAGTCTCTGAGTAAATTCTAAAAGAAAAATCAAGACCTTACCAACTAGCAGGAATAGACCCAGCAGAAACTTTAGTACCTTTTAATAATAAAAAAAAATGACAAATGATGGACAGAAAATGAAATCTTGCCAAGAGCTTTCAGTAGTTTTTGGGAGAGATTAACAATTAATATCCCCTAGTTGGATACTTCCTCACACTGTGCAGGAAACACAAGTAGCTGGAGCCCCTTAATTTTATACTTATGCAAATAAATCTGTAAAGGCAGGATACGAATCAGAAAATTAAAGTAAAGTAGATCAAAGTCTTATAATTCTGTCCAAAAATCAGAATTATATGCTAGTCTCATGGTACAAAGGGATTTTTAAGAACTTCTCAACACATGTGATCAAACCGGATTCTCTGAATGTGGCTGACACGGGGGCTGACTGAGAAGCCATTGACAATGGCACTGGGTCTTGTTTCGTCTGCATGGACTGGCTTTTTGGGATCCTGGCCTGTTTGGATGCTCACCTTCCCGGACCTGGAGGGAGGTGGGAGGAACTTGGATTTCCCACAGAGCAGGAAACCCTGACTGCTCTTGGGAATGGTGAGGGAGGAGGAGAGGGAGTGGGGGAACAGGAGAGTATTGGGAGGCGGGGAGGAAGTGGAAATTCTTTAAATAAATAAATAAGGAAAAAAACAAAACAAAACAAAACAAAAAGAACTTCTCAACATAGTTACTGATTCATAATATGCTGAAAGAGTTGTTTTGGATATTGAAACCACTGAATTTACACAAGATGATACAGAATTGATTGCATTATTTATTTAGTTACAGACACAATCCTTAGTAGGCATAATTCTATATCCATAATATACATCAGATCCCATATGGGACTGCCAGGTTCTCTAGAACAAGGTAATACACAAATCAATCAATTATTGATTGAAAATATGCTTCTTAAGTCCTCAGAATTTCACAAAATAAGAACTCCATGTCAATAGCAAAGGTTTAAAAACTGACTTTTTCATCATGTGACAACAAACCAAGGAAATTTTTTATGTAAACATAAATCACTACCTGCAGGAAGTAATTCAAAGGGTACCCAAGAAATGAAATCTGGCAGATGATAGTGTTCCATTTTATGAAATTTGGAAAACTAAAATATGTACACCACACTGTTGATACCTATTCAGATTTTTGATGGAAAACAGCTTTGAGGTTGAAAAAGGCTGATTCAATAATCACACATTTGTTAGAAATTATGACCATGCACAAATAAATAAAGACAATTCTCCAACACATGTCTCTAAGAAAATAAAACAGTTTTTGTTTATTATAAGATAAGGCATATCACAGGTATACAACATAATCCAATAAGTCAGTCAGTTATAAAAAGATCAAATCAAACTCTAAAAAATAAGTTAAATAAACAGAAAGGGAGGAAAAAATACTCACAGATAGATCATATAATGCTTTACTAACTTTGATTTGTTTTAAATGCTAATGATAAAGGAACAGCTGGAGAGAGGCATGGGATAGCAGAAAAATGTTCAGAATTAAATCAGCTGATAAACTTTAAAGGTGCACTGAGCTCAGAATGAAAATAATAAAATGCTTTACATTGGTTTTGGTTTTGTTTCCACAGGAGAAGAAAAGATAGGGATATCATCAAAATTGATAAAGATTTGATTTGAACAAGAGACATTTCTTAATTCGAAGTGATGATAGTTCATCAAGCAATATGGCCATTTAATCTAAACTAACATATAAAACTACCAAATGCTCTTCATTTTATTAGATGTAACCTGTCAAAAAGATAACTTCCCAAAATTAGGGTTGGGGAAGGGTTTTCTTTCTGTCTTTTTTGGAGAACAAAATACCCAGCTAAGGAATCTGAAAACTACTGAACAATTGAGAAATCTGTAAAAAAAAAAAAAAAAAAAAAAAAAAAAAAAAAAAAAAAAAAAAAAAAGAAAGAAAGAAAAGAAAAGAAAAGAAAAAGAAAAAAATTATCCAGAAAAAAAATAGTCTCAAGAAAAAGTTTTATAAGGAAGCTATAAAACTTTGTTGGTTCCCAGCTTCTCAGCCCTTAAATAATCACACAGAAACTATATTATTTAAATGACTGCTTGGTCCCTTAGCTCTAGTTTCTTATTTGTTAACTCTTATGTCTTAATTTAACCTATCTCCATTAATCTGTGCATTACCATGAGGTTGTGGCCTACCAGCAAATTGTAGCATGTCTGTCTCTGGTTGCTCCATGGCTTCTCCTCGACTCTGCCTTTTTCACCCTGTGTTCAGTTTAGTTTTCCCTGCCAACCTCTATTCCTTCTGCAGGCCAAAGACAGTTTCTTTATTACCCAATTGTATTTACAGCATACAGAGGGGATTTCCACATCAAAAAAGAGTAAATTGGCCTATTGTTATATCACATTTCCAACAAGATAAAATTTTATAAATCTCCCCAAATGTTTGTTTCTGTTATTCCCTACAGACATATAATGCAAATGGTCTTTTTGTAGTTACAATCAAATTGAAGATTAAAGATGACTTTGGAGTTGGAGTATGATACTTTCCTTCTGAAAACCCAAACATGCTTGTGAAAGTAAAATCCAAAATTTCTGTCTCATGTCAAAAGAGCCACATGAAAAGGAATAGAAGAAAAACAAAAATTTAAGAACTATTTATTTTATTGCCACCGATCTCATAATCCTTTGATTTGATATTGACTCTTTAAATGTTTTCTTAAGAAATAAAATTTATAAGATTAACATATATTAAACTCTTTGTCATGAGACTAATAGTTACATAGATTACTATCTAATTTTAGAAAAACACTTCATTTATTTTTCTGTACATACTTTCAGTATTGTGTCTCTTATAAGTTTTCTGCAGTGAACTATGAGCACACCTAACAGAAACTTTTGAAGGCTTCAAAAGGAGGATTGGGCCCAACAATGACCATTCGTCCAGAACTATTCACTCATCACTGATGTGAAAAATACCACCTAAAGACCATTTATGGATTACAAACTGCCCCAAACAATTTCAAGGTGGCTCGTTGAGATGATCTAGTCTCAAAGAGTACTCTGGCCTGAGTCAAACTTTACACTTTCTCATTATGAAGAAACTGGACAACAAATGACAAAGTTATGTCTCCAAGGATCTGGCGATTAAACCAAATTTTTCTTTTCAGGATCCCCTAAAGATACCATTATCCCTAGACAGCAGGAAGTAAATTTAAAAATGCTGCACCCACATTCCCAAAAGTTTCCAAGTTTTTGGTCATTCAGTGGGTTATGAATATTTATCCTTGTTTAGGGGAATTGGTTACAAGTTGTTATTGGTTACAATTAGGAACAAAATTTAACAAAGGAGACTGGTCTTAGAGTTCTTGTTTTGAAAAGAAAAAAGGTAGGATGTAGATATGACAAGATAAAGAAGCAGATTATTGAATCTGTTTTTAAAAAGCAACTACTAGTTTTAAACATTTTACATTGGATTAAACTTTTGTATATTGTATACAATTTTTATTTATTGATACAAATTTGAGATTAATTTTGATGGAACATACTGTACATACATCTCTACTCTTGTTCAAAGTATAGTGTACATACATCTCTAATCTTGTTCAAAGTTGTATTTACCAATACAACTCATTTAATAATATAATGCAAATTTCTAGTCATTGAAAATTAATATTAATGAGGAAATGCAGGTTAGTAGTCAATCGCATATTAAAATCAAACTTGTATTCACATTAGGTTTGTCTTCCAAGGTCAAATAAAGATATATTTTAGATAGAAAGCTCAATTTCAAACACTTCAGAGATCCACATAATATGACATTTAGGATGTTTTAAAAACATAAGCTTTTTTTTTCAATGAGACTTGTCTGCTTCTGGCAGCACCAATCTACTTCACAGAAGATGATAGGTATTGGAGAAACTCCACATGAAATTTATTTTTATTGTGGCAAATTTAAATCACCAGGCAAGAAAATGCCTCTGCCTCAACTGCTAACAGTATGCCATCCTAATTGAACAAGCAGGAGGAAAATAAAATTGACTCCCAAACATTGTCAAGACAAGGAAGGACAGACCTTCAGCATATCCTGTTTCACAGAAAAATTTGTTGTATATGCTAAGCCTATAGGCTGAAGATTGCAGAAGACTTTGGGTGACTGTCCAAGCAGTCAGCTATTTCTGTCATTTCTCACAGTTTTAGGATATTGCTTGCCTGCATTTATACTTACTCAGTTAATATTATTGCTTTATTTGGTCTCTGAGGAAGTTGAAGATTAGATAGTTACAATTTTCTTTGTCTACCAGATGCAGAAATCAAGTTACAATAGAAAGTAAATTAGGTACAAGACTTTGGATATCAAGATAGATAATGGAGTATTTCCTTTGAATTTATTAAAGACAAATAGATGAGGCATTGTTGATGTACTTGTTGCTTGTACAAATTGTTTATAGTTATTATATTTATTGTACAAAGTTTTTCTTATATTAATTATGGCATTTTTATTTTTAAAAAAAGAGATATGAAAAGCAATATTTTATTACTATTTTATTTTTTTTTAAAAACAGCCTCCCTGAAGATCAGAGTGCAAAGGTAAGCTACTAGAGTTCAGGGAGTGGTGGCAGACACCTTTAATCCCAGGATTTAGCAGACAGAGGCAGATGTGTCTCTGTGAGTTCAAGGCTACTGTGGGCTATACAAGAGTGATCCAGAAACAGATCCAGGAGATAGTGGTTCATACCTTTAATCCCAGTGTTTGGGAGCCACACATCTTTAATCCCAGCACTAGGGCAGTGGAAACAGGAGCAATATGCCTGGGCAGAGAGAGAAATGTGAAGAGGAAGAGACAGGAACTCACTGGAGTGTGGAGTCTGAGGTTTGGTAGAGACTCAATTCAGTCTAGGCAATCTGAGGTTCACCCATTTGGTCTAAGCATTGGTAGAAGTAACAAGTCTCCCCAGTGTCTTACAGATTTGTTTCACCGATCTTCAGCTTTAATTCCTCTATCTATTTCTGGGTTTTTATTATTCTTGCTCCAATTATCTTCCATTCTCCTGACTGCTTTTTCACTTGACTGACAGTTTCTTTTCTAAAGAATATCATGAAGTTTCATTTGCTGATTGATAACTTTATATCCTCTGTAACTAGAATCCTATTCAGGAAGTCCTTATGTATGTAATTGTGCCCCTCATTATTATGATTATTTTTTCATAGTTGGGTTAAGTAACATATTCCTCAATGAACATGGGTTGAAAGTATAGGCACATAAGTATTAACCACTCCCATGTTTTACACCTATGAAACATGTATTACACTGAATATAATGTACTATACATATACTCTTAAGTGATAAATTTCAATGTAACTTTGGTTTACATCCTTAACTTTTGTCTTGTGTTTATTATATACAGTACAGCATACACATACACACATGTGTTTACACACATGCTTGTGCATGCACACACATACACACACACACACATGCTAGTGAATGTCATTATTTTTCTTTGAATAGATGCATTTCTATGAAAAAAGGGAATTGTCAGTTAGAATCCTAGATTACAAAATATTGAATCAAATGCCTGTCTCAACATCTCTGCTATGTCCTCCTGCCTCAAGATATTTGATGTCTTAGTGGGAAAATCTCTATGAATCTGAGCAGCAATAACAATAAGCAACAATACCAGTATTTTGCGTGTCCCTACAATTCATACGGATCCAAATTTGACATGTAATAATTTTTATGTCTTTTTCAGCTAATTTTCCCATATGTAATAGATTAGAGATATAATTCAGCAGCAAAATTCCATTCCAAGTAGGAATGCAGGAGATGGGTTCAGGGAAGATCATTAGGAAGTCTGCAATTGTACTACTAGGAGAGAAATCCAGAGTTTTCATCACCTGACCAATGCACCTTTAAAACCTGTGCAGTTGTTCATCCATATGGGAATGGAATAAATGACCAATTCTTTCAAGGCATCATCGAGTAAGTCATCTCTTCACTCTTACTCTGTCTGACTAGCACATATTTCTAAAGGCTTTGCTAGCCAACTCTCTGAATCTTCCTATAATGACCTGAGAACATGTCCAACTTTGAAAGTAATGAGTATCATGGATGAATTTATTGAACTGTCAAATGAAAATATTTGCAATATTGGTTGGTTAAAATATAGAACTATGAGAACCCCTATTGCTAGTGGCAGTTAGCATTGGTTAAGTCATCAAACACAGTTCAGTAGTATCTGACAAAATGAAACATAGTATTGACAATTGAACCAATAGTTGTCTGTCCATGTACCTACAAAACTTAGCTAAACAGTTTCATCTACATAAAATCTGCATATGAATATTTATAGCAGCTCTATTATGAATGTCCCAAACTGGAAGCCGCCAAGTCGTCCTTCAACAGATGAGTGTGTAAACAAATGGATGCACCTGTTCAGAGGGCAATTAAAGGGAATGAGTTATCAAGGCATCATAAATGTGGATAGGCCTTAAATGCACACTCTCGGGTGAAAATAAAGGTAACTGAACATATGACTCCAATTATAAGACATTTGAAGGGTTATCATGGACAATGCAATTAAAGTATTTTCCTAAACTTAAAATAAAATTGAGTGAATGAAGCAAAATGAAAGAAATTATAGGTTGATAAATACTTACTTTTAATCCTTTAACAAGTGATACTTTCCAGTGAAAGTCTGAGCATCTGGAACATCCTCGAGAGTGGCTAATGAGAATATGCAGTTGTCTTCCTGATGCACAACTTTAGGTGTGCTCCACGTGGAAGAAATAAGCCTCATGAGACAACTTCCATTTCCCCTTCCTGGACACATGATGTGACTCATGCTGGTCAGCATCTAGTAAACCCCAATATGATTGCTAAAATCTTCATTCATTTGTTCCCTCTCTTTCTTCTACAGCAGGCTAAACAGTTATGTTGGACATATTTCAAAAACAGAGGAATCTGTATCTCAGTGATACAGTTCAGATTAGAGCTACTAGGAAGAAGCACAAATCCACATGAAACTGTGATATGAATGTGATCTGTGATTTTATTGAATTATAATGCTGAGATGTGGGAATATTACTGTTATGACAAACTCCCTAAGTAGTCACTCAAAAATGTATCTGATGTTTACTAAATATTAAGTGTCTGAGCTCAGGTTTAAAAGTATGACAGTAGAAGCACAATGAACAAACACTGAACTATTTATGGAATAAACTGTAATAAGGATAGTCATAGGTTCCGGAATATTTATCTGTCTATTGTTCTTTTGTTTATTTATGTGTGTGTATGTTCATGTTTGAAGAAATATTTATATGGGGTAACGATTTTGAAGAATTTAGTTTTAGTCTTTTTTAATAGTATGAATGCTGTGCTTTATTGTCTGTGTACAATGTAAGAATAGTACCCATAAAGCCGGAAGTAGGCAACAGATCCTCTGGAAGTGAAGTTGGAGATGGTTCTGATACTAGGTCTAGAATCCAGGTCTTCTGAAGGAGCAACAACTACTTCTAATTGTTGAGCTTTTTCTCCAGCCCTAGTTCTTGTTTTTAAAAGTCCCCTCCCATTCTACAAAGATCTATTAATGTCTATAACAAATCACCACCCATCTGCCCTACCTATTTCTGAAAGTTCTGAATTTCATACTTGGACTTATGAGGAAAATTGATTATGAAGGTGAAGGTGGTTTTACTGTACATAATACTGATAAAAAGAAAACTTCTGGTGCATTACAAAAGGCATTATCCCAATTTTCTTTATCAGCCATATATCTTAATTATTTTTCACAAGGTAGAGGTTAAATAGAAGCACACAGAAAGCTAAAGTTCCCACACTTAATTAGGAACTGAAATGGGTCTGGAAGTGTAACATTTCTGCCCTCAGCATACCATTCTGTCTTAACAATGTGTTTTCTCTGAATCAAAATAAATGTTCTAGTGTCCAAGGGAATCGCAGAATCCAATCAACTCCATGTTTATGTCAGGAATGTAACCCTGAAGTTCGTGAATGACCAGTAAAATCTAAGGACACTTTAGGGTTTAAACACTGGCTGCACAGACATTTGAGGCAATCAGAACACACTCTAACTACTGGTTTTGGACTAGGCCATGCTGCATAGTTTTCAGAGTGAAAGCCTGATGTTGGGAAGAGATGATTTTGAATTTTATCTCTAAAGGGAAACAGATGTGAAAACTTGGTCTCTTTATATCCCTAAAAATCAATCTTTGAATGATTCGCGTTTAAATTACGAATTCTATCTTTAAAATTTTATCTGGAACAAATAAACTATTAAGTAAATCTGTAATCATTATAATGTAATAATTGTTATTGTGACTAGGTAGACAAGGGTTGTGGCCATATTTAGGATTAATTCCAGCTTCAGTGGTATTGAGTAACCTCCTAGTCTACTAATACTGTATGTGAACTGCCTCAGTTTGACTATGACACCTTGGAGCCAGTGAAAAACACACAAAGAAAAGAAAGGACTAATCCATCTACACACCCTAAAATAATCCTATCGTAATAGGAAATTGAATTATACCAAGTATAGCTCTTGATCCAGAAAGAGTAATTTTGTCTTACTTAGTATACTAAATTGAATTTAGGGGCAGGCAGTTTCAATAAGAAAAAGTGGGATTCATTTTGAATGGGTTTTAAGTCACTTTCTCATATTACCACCAAGTATGTTTTATTTGTAAATACTGGATACAGAATATGACCAATGCCTATATAATATGTAGCATTTGGGTGAAAATATATGCTATTTGATTAAAAAAGAACAGTGGTTCCGATTTTGAACATTATTATGTTGATGATAAAATTAGAATTCATTGCAGAAAATACTTGCAAATTTGCAATGGATTGTAAAATTTACTTTTAATCCTACCAACTGTAAACAAGCAACATCAATATTCCTTCATTGTATTTTAAACTATACCTATACGTATTAGATATATGCACATTATATTTCTATTATATTTAGCATTATGAAAGGGGATGAGAATGTTAAATATTTTTAAGTACAGCATCATTTTTTTCTCAGGTAGCAAAGTAAAGAAAATAGTTGCCACAGAGAAAAATATTTTGTGACAAGAAAGTCTTTATCCTTAATGAACAAATATACAATAAATTGTTTAAATGTTTGTGGCTTTGCTGGAATGCATCTAAGAAAACTGTGTTTGAGTCAGGTGAAGCATTTTTCTCTCCCTCATATTTTATTTTTATAGTTCAATTACGTAGAATTTGTTTTGCTTCTAGGTAACTCAAAATAATGTTTGAGTCTGATCTGAATTAGTGGGATCTGAATTAATGAGAATGACTTATGCTTGATTTAATTTCTTCAATTATTTTTTTTCTTCCAGATAATTCCTTGCAATGAAGAACAAGAGTAACACTTAAAATATACATCAACAGAGTACCAGTTAAGAGCACACTTTAAAACATCCATGGGAAAACACTAGGGAATTAAATTTTGCCTTGAAACCAGGCGAATACTTGTGACACCATTTAGATAAACAGTTACAGCATTTATGATCATTCTAGAAAGATAAAACTCTAGATTTCTAGAAGCTCAATTTGAGATCCATTAACAACAACCTTACAACATAATGTATTAAGGAATGTTACAAGGTAAATCCAGTCCAGAATAAATGGCACTGACATTAATGTAAATTGAACACAAGCATGGAGTTCTGTAGAGAGTATCTTTCCCACATGGTGTTGAGTTTCGTTTCCATCATGGTGTTAAGGGTACCAATAAGTGGGAGTTCACAAGATCATAAGTGGGTGTTAGAATTAATTGAGAAATGAGGTAAAGAATATATAAATAAAAAGCAAGAATAGATACTTTGAAATACATGTAAGAACTCATTGATAAGCAGATGAACCAGTTCCTCATCCATACTTTGTATACTGCAAATGTTTCTAGTTTTGGTTCTGGAACACTGACCTCCTTACTTTGTTTGTACTGGCATATCCCACTTTCTAAAACTGAGGATGAACACACTGAGGCAAAGATTTATATGTTCTGTTCTTTAGATTTGAAACAAAATCTTTTATGCTACAAATGTTTATTAAATAAGCAAATGAGTGGATTAATGAATAAGAGAAAGTAAAAAAAAAAAAACCCACTGGTTTCAGAATAGATTTTATTTGTAGGATCTCCAAGAGAGAAGAGGGCTGAGAAATGGATAAAAATAGGATGAGAGTCAGATCTGAACATTTGCCTGTGCTTTGATTTAATGTGAAGTGATTTGTGATAATTAGAGGTTTGTGTTTATCTGAAATATCAGGTATTGTCCTTGAAAATAGTCTTGGGTCTGAAAAGATGATTGTTTTCATTAAATATATGCTATTTAATTAAGTTCAATGAAGGCTATTTGGACTTTTTCATATTAAGAAACTGTAGCATTCTGTATCATGCAGAATCTGAATTTTTTTAAGTTAACAATAGAAGTGTTTGCAGGGAGTCAGAGTAGACCGATATCAGAGAACACGCTTGACAGAGGACATGGCAGAGGAGTAAGAATTCCTGTCCTGGCACTGATGCTTGTTTCCTACAATGTCCAATGTCCGAGGAAATTTCTTTCTTCCTGCTTACTAGCTGGGAACAGAAAAGTACCATTAATTAGAAGCTCACTTCATGCATTTTTTTTCTGTTTATTTATTCCTCACATGAAAAGAATCCATGATTTTTTGGTTGTATTTGAAAGTGCAAGTCACTTTTCCCTTTTGGTATCTGCCTACTTATTGATTTTCTCTCTAATGTCTTGTCATCTTAAAATAAAAATATAGCTTTCAGCAACAGAGGCTTTCAAGGTTGTCTCTGATTTGCAGGTATTTGGTAGTTTGAATAAAAATGGTTCCATAGGCTCACAGGGAGTGGCACTATTAGGAAGTGTAACTTTATTGGAGGAAATGTGTCAACTGGGACAGGTTCTGGGGCCTAAGAAGCTCTATTCAGAACTAATATGCCTAAATCTTTTTTCTTGTAGCCTGCAGATCAAGATGTGGAACTCTCAGCTCTTTCTCCAGCACCACATCTGTTTGCAGGCCACCTTGCTTCCTACCATGGTGATAAAGGACTAAACCTCTGAAGTGTAAGCAAACTACAATTGAATATTTTTCTTTAAAAGATTTGCCATACTTTTATAATTTAATAAACTTTAAAAAATAAAAAAAAGATTTGCCATGACCGTGGTCTCTCTTCACCAAATAGAAATCCTAACAAAGACAAAAGTTGGTGTCACCATAGTGTAGTATTGCCCTGACTGACCTGAGTCTTCTGGAGCAAGATTGTGGGAGGACTTTGAAACTTTGCCCTAGGAAAATCATTGAGTTTTGAGACCTCTGTGGGATGTCCTTTCTCAGCTTAGAAGAAAAGAAGATTGAAAACAGTGTAGAAAATGTTGTCCTGGCTTATGAACTTTCAGAGGGAAGGTAAAGACTGTCAGGGCCATTTGCTACTTTAAATTAGGATTCTCTCATTTTAGTCAAATAGGATTGAAGAGTCAGCCACAAATAATGAGAGCAGAGCCATGAAAGTTAAACCTTTGTGTTACTGGGGCAATTGATGCTGGTTAGCCAGATCTAAAAAATTAATAGTGATTAGGACAAGACCAGCACCATTTAGGTAAAATCTTCTGCAAAGTGTTTTCTGAGATCACAGAGAAGTTATATTCCAGAGGTGGCCAAGGTTGTAGCTAGTGTTGGCTAGATTGGTAATGAGTAGGAGTCACCCAAGTGCTATTGGGATGAAGGGGTCATTGAGAGAAAGCTGAGCCTTGATACTGTGTGAGGTCAAGAGCCCATTAGTGAAGGTACAGTCTCAGTAGCAGTTAAATACACAGAAATGAAGAGTCTTGAAGAGAAGATGAGGCATGGCACCAGAAAGAAGTCCATGTGAGGCAATTAGTAAATATCCAGTCCATGTGCAACAAAGAACCTCAGCAGTTTTGGAGATAGTAGTACCATAATATGACTAACAAGAATAGTGGTGCAGTAGAGCCAGCCAGAGCCTACAAGACAAACTGTGAGCTTCAGAGGGCAGGCTGGAGAAGTTTCCCTAGCTCTTTGAAGGAGTCCAGAAAACCCAGAATGGGTCCCAGACATTGGAAAGTTGGAGTTTGGTTATGCTTTGATTTTACTGATTATGACCGTCCCCTGATTTTTCGATCTTGAAGTAAGAAAGTAGTTTACTGGAGCCCACAGAGGAGAGACTTTGGACTTTAAATGACTGGATTACAAAAGGGATGACTTATTTTAAAGGCACTGAAGTCATACTGTATTTGAGTTTGTAAAGTCTGTGAAACTTTCAAAGTTATTCGTGTTTTTAAGTTGAGAGCTTGGGGATGAATAAGAAAGAATGGGACATGACCTAATAGTTATGAGACTGAGTGTTAAATTGACAAGAGGTCAGTTGTACTGAGCGGACTTGTGTTTACTTTATCCAAGCTAGAATCATTAAAGAGGAAGCGAGGCTCAGTTGAAGAAATGCTTCCATGAGATCGAGATGTAAGGCTTTTTCTATATTACTGATCAATAAAAGAGGTCCCAGCCCATTGTTGATGGTGATATTACTAGCCTGTTGGTCCTGGGTTCTACTAGAAAACTGGGTGAGAAAGTCAGTGGATGAAACCAGCACTTCGTCCTGACCTCTGCATCAGTACCCACCTCCAAATTCCTGTCATGTTTGAGTTCTAGTCCTGACTTCCTTTGATGATGAACAGAAATATGGAAGTGTGAACCAGAGAAACTCTTTCCTCCCCAACTTGTTTTCGATCATGGTGTTTCATTGCATCATGAGTAACCCTAACTAGACAGTTGGGTATATTCCTCTCTATGAAATAATTATGGGAAGTATTATAACTCATACCTCAGCCTAATACTCCAGCCTCAATTCAGTTCATGTAACGGGCAAAGTTTGGGTTTCTGTTATTCAGTCTCAGAGATTTTGAACAGAAATGACCCTAGCCCCAGTGACACTATCCAGAAGACACTTGATCTCAGGAAATAAAGAGTCTCCTATTCATAAAACATCTCTGTCAGGGTAGGTATTCTCAGGCTGTGGATGGAGGGTACAGAGAAATGGATTGCTGTATTAAAGGATCACAGGTTTAACTTAAATCTGATGGTTCACTAGGATGAATGCAGAAACTCAAAATGTGCTACACTCTTCAATGATTTTTTTTCTGGGAAAGTTGAAAATTAAAATACTGAGCAAGAATGATCAAAGTTCAAAGGTGACTAGTTGCACACTTCCAAGGATCAATGCTTTGTAGAACTTCAAGAGCATTCAATTCCTTAGTGACTGTTCAACAATAACCAGGAAATATCACCACCTAGGGACACTCACTTGAGCATTGGCATGTGATTTTCACTGAGGATGAGTTAAACAAGCATGCAATAGCTGCATGATTAGCTTCAATCACAATGGCTGCTGGTTTCTAGAACAAAAATATGTTCAGAGATAACGCTGAGAAACAGAAACAACAACAACAAAAAGATTGAGGAACAAAGTCATGAACATAGAAAACTTCTCTCAAAAGGCAGAATATTTCAGGATCTCAGAGATTATCTCCTAAGTGTTAGCCAAAATCCACTTCTAAAGGAAGCTGTTCTTGGAAGTGCTCATGATATGGTCAAGCCACACATTCTTTCAGCACAATGGTCAGTGAGAAAATACTGAACTATTGTGCTCGCTTCGGCAGCACATATACTAAAATTGGAACGATACAGAGAAGATTAGCATGGCCCCTGCGCAAGGATGACACGCAAATTCGTGAAGCGTTCATATTTTTTTAAAAAAAATAAAATATACTCCCAATAATCAAGATACTACTTTTGATAAATCTATAACTGTTTTAGGTAAAATAAATGAAAATATAAAACTAAAAAAAATACTGAACTATTTCTGAACATATCTTTCATCTTGCTTTGAGCTAGCAAGCTATGTAAGCTCAATTCTAAGTCTAGAGTAGGCACTCAAGTGCATGCTATAGTAGAGGAAAAGAATGAAAGTTTCTACAACATAAAATGGGTTTTTAGAGAGTTTTGTTGGTCATGCTTTCCAAAGCCTCAAGGATGAAGACATTTTAAGAGTCAGCTTTCTATCATGGTTAATGAAAATGGCCACACATACTTTATTTTCATGATCTTTTGGACAGTTAAAATATAGAAATAGGACTCAGGGTCAGGTACACAAACAAACTATGCTTTCTTCATGGGGAAGAAAGCAGAACGTCCACCCTTTACCCTGTTCACCAATGAGCTTCTCACTCATTTATTGCATGGACTTGGCAAGAGAGCCAAGAAAGATTTAAAAGAGGAGCCTGTCCATGTTTGGCCTTGCCCCTGACAACAGCAAGGGATGCCGCATCATCTGAGAAGGAGCATTTCTGGCACATCAGCAGTACTGCTTTAACTTTGTGATGTTTCCGTTTCCTTTGCTTCACATCAGATCTGAAAGGACATCTTCAAGAATTCAAAAATTTATTTTTTAATCAGCTTATTAGTGAGTTCCTTATACTATGAAGCCTTTATATGGCAGCAAATCCCTGCTGTCATGAAGACTTTCTTGCGATGTGACAGATTCAGGTCAGTGTCATTAACACACTTCCAGATTGATGTTGCCAGCCTGATGATCACAGAAGATGGCAAATTCCCTCTGCACAGGGCAGAGGCAACGAACATTTGTCACACTAGATCACTGTGCCCATCCATTGGCAGAATCCTGAAATACTCTGATATAGATGTGCCTAGAGAAATGAAGCTGAATGTCTACACAGGTTTTCAGTTCAGGATTAGAATGGAAGTCAAATGTTTTCCATCATTTCTCTGTTATTGATATACTCTATGGGCTTTGCTGAATTTCTTTCCAACTCAGGGCTTCTGTGTATTTGTAACTGGAGGAAAATACACAAACACTCAGCCAGTGATTACTGAGCACAATCCTGATATCCAGGGCTCTTCTTATTCTATAGATGCAGCAGAATGACAGAAATAAATATGTCCTTTATCTTATTAGTTACCTTTAATTTCTCCAGATGCTTAAATAAAATGGACTTTAGTTTATTCTATAGCACACAGATGTCAGGAATGTTAGTTTCAATTCTTTTAAAATTGCACCTGGCACTGAGTTATAGCATTTGTGATTGTGTGAATGTGCTTGTGTGTGTGTGTGTGTGTGCATGTATATGTATGTGTGTATGTTTATATTAGTTACACATTAATATCGTCGTTTACATATCTACATGTTGGTATATGTGAACATGGAAGACGGAGGTTGACTTTGTATCTTTTTCTATTACTCTCATTGCATTTAAAACTTAGCCTTTTACTGATACTGAAGTTAATTGATTCAAGTATGCTGGCTAGCCAGTGCACTCTGCCAAAATAGATTCAGAGAATCTTGTCTGTCTTCAGCTTCCAACCTTCACTGAGGCCATAGAATTATTCTACCATGCCCAGTTTTTTCATGGATGCTATGGATCCAAATATAAGTTCCCATGACTGTACAGAATATACTTCACTGAGTAGCCATCTCTGTGACCAACAGTTATAACCTTTGTGATTAGCAAGATACCTGTTAATTAATGAAAATCCCTTGATACTTCTTTAAAATTCCATTAATCTCTAACATATAGAGTTCCATGAAAATAAGGGGTGGCTCCTGGTATCTATCTACTGTACTTATGATGCAATAATTATCTCTGGATGCTTTTGAAAAATTCCATAAAGTTACTGCTTTTGTAAGGACCTATGTTAGAACTGTTCATAAAGTTCTCTTATTTGCCTCAGCATCTTCACAAAGGAATGTTGATACTGACTTCAAAGTCTCATAAAAATATCTGTTCTCGGTATACCAAGGTCAAAGTTGCAATAATGGAGTTTCCTGCATGAAAGTAATATTCCAGTTTCCATCCACTTAGTCATGAGACGCCCAACCTACCATGTCCTGTCTCAAAGAATCATCCCTCTTCTTTGATTTAGGCACTTTCTTTATGCTACTTGTCCTGGATCTCTCTTCACAAGACAATAACTCAGTTCTTTTCTATGCCACTGACTAGGTCTCTAAGGTGTGTATAAGAAAATATCATAAATAGATGATTTGAAAAGCATAAATAAACTGTGTTTTGATTTTGTGAACTAAAAGTTCAAGATCAAGATACAACATTTTAGGTGTCTTCTGAGACCATTCTCTGGTTTTTAGATGACTATTCTATGACTTTCTAGCCTTCAAGATAATTCTTATATAATGGCCTCAGAAATGAAGGGAATAGAAGCTTCAGATTTTTTTTCTTCAAATTTGAGAAGAGCCTTTAAAGAATAGAAATGGCAAAATGGGTAGATACCTCAATGGGCTTGTATCTTAGTTAAGGGACCTAAGTTAGGGGCTATGAGAAAACACCATAATGAAAAACAATTTGAGGAGGAAAGGATTTATTTCATCTAATGGCTTTTAGTACACTAGGGAAGTCAGAAAAGGAACTCAGGAAAGGAACTCAGAACCTGTAACTGATTTAGAGGCCATAAAGAAATGTTGTTTGTGACTTGTCCTTGTGGCTTATTCAGTTTGTTTTCTTACACACCACAGGGTTCAGGAGTATCACCATCCATAATGGTCTGTGTCTGGCTATACAAAATATTAATCAACAAAAAAAATCAGGTCAATTTTGTGGCGTCATTTTTTTCAATTGTTTCTCCTTCCTCTCTGCTGACTTTAGTTTATGTCAAAGTAACATAAAACTAGCCAGCAGTAAGTAAATGTGAGAATCCAAGTACAGATTATCAGAATCTGCCACACCTTCTGTAAATGACTTAATTCCTGTTCTTGGGAGTGGCTGATCACGTGTATTTCCTGTACTTTGGGGCTAGAGACATATATCCTCAACACTGAATTGCTAATTCTATATGGGAGCTACAGATTCAGAAATAAACTCTACCTCGGTAAATAAAGTGAAGAAAAATTGAAGAAGACATGAGATAGAAACCTCTAGAATCCATGTGCATGTGAACCTACATACATGTGAATCTACACACATGGAAACATACATATGCACATGTGCACACAGCATACAAATGTAATAAAGAATAGTTTGTTTTTCACATGGTCACACATAAATACCCATAAATGAAAAACCAAGGTAAATAGTTATCTTTGGTTACTTATGATGAACCTACATTTGGGAAAATAGGATATAGAAAATCCTTCCTTTAGTATATGATGCTTCATTAATAATAATAATTATAATAGAAGCTATAATTATTTTGCTTTTACTGTGTTCTTAGTGTTTTATATGCATAGTCTTTTTAATATTCTAATCTTGAAAAAAATCATTGTAAAATTGGAGATCTGTGCAGATAAGGAACTTTCAGAGGATAAGTAGAGTAAATAATATTTACTTCTTTTTACTATATGAGAGGTGATATTTTAGATATTATCTTCATAATTGCTACAAGGAATTACATTGGAATTAAAGATGGGTGATAATATTTTCACATAGGCTAATAAAGACAGCCCCAGAAAGATGAACTGAATTTCTAAAGTTCATATAGGTAAGTGTTGTTGGAGACCAGGATTTACCCTCAAGGAAAGTTGAACAAAGAATTTGTGGTTTTGGTTATTATTCTAAAGCATCATGTCATTTCCAGTTGGCCTAAACCTGAACTGGGGCAAATTATCTGAAGGGAGCTAATTGGTTGCTGCATAGTTGGTAAAATGTATAACAAGATAAGAAAGCTATCGGATTTGGCTGGCATTAGGAGAATGGGGAATGTAGTGATATAACTCAATCTAACAATATTAGAGACTGATGGTTTGAAAAAAAACATGGCTCCCAAAGGGAGTGACACCATTAGAAGGTGTGGCTTTATTGGAGTAACTATGGCATTTTTTTGAGGAAATGTGTGCCTGTGGAGGTAGGCTTTGAGGTTTCTTTCTTTCTTTTTTTTTTGAGTTGGATTTTTTTATTGTTGTAATAACTAGCAAGGCCAAGGACCACTCAAGGCATTCAACAATATGGTAACTTTAAATATAATTTTTGTTTTTTTTTTTCATTGAGCTCTACATTTTTTCTGTTTCTGTTTCCAACCCACATCCATGTCTCCGATCACTTGTTGCCTGCACAAGATGTAAAACTCTGTTGCTTCTCTAGCACCATGTCTGCCTCCACGCTGCTACATCCCACCATGACGATACCTCTGTGTCTATGAAACTGTAAGCAAGCCACCTTTATTACATATTTTACTTCATAAGAGTTGCCGTGGCATAGAAACCCTAACTCAGACAGAAAAAACAGAACAAGGCAATAGCAAACAGAATAAGGTGGTAGGGTAAGTTCTGTGATTGACAGTTCCTAACAAACAAGTCAGAAGAAAATTCAGGGAGATATATATGAAATGAAAGCCAATTGAAGAGAAAGATCCTAGGTCTGAGTACCCACATAAGAAGCAAAGATTTCATGTAATCATATGAAAGATCTTGTCTCCCACTTTCAGCACTGTAAAACAAAACAAAACAACAAGAAAACCAATTATATACATTAGAGAGAACATGTATAACACAGAAAGGTTCTCTTTCTTCAGGAACATGAGAACTTGACAAAAGACAAAGCCAGAAGTGTGAAAGACTAAAAGAAGAATCCAATATATCCAAGAATATAATAATAGAATGTATTATGGTTTGAATAGCAAATATTTTCCCATACATTAATGTTTTTAACAGCTAGTATCCAGAAGGAGACGTGTGTTTAGAATGTTGTAGACCTTGAAGAACTTGATCTTCAGTGAAGGAAGTAGGCAATGAAGGATGGGCTTTAAAATATTACAGCCTTATATTTCATAACACTGAAAGTGTCTTGTAGGCTGCTATGGGAAAAGGCTATCAAGTCTTCCCCAGTTATGAACTTTGTGAGCCACAATAGTGACTTTCATGGAAAGATAGTCCCATGAAGCAAGGGTGGGACACATGATGGTAACCAATGACTTTGAATTAGATTGAATTTAAGCCTGTTCCATAAGAGGACACACATGTCTTAAACTATAAATTTAGCACATATTTCAGAGGGCCCACAGGCCCTAAGATTAAACTTAATAACTATTATTCTGCAAATGGACAAGCTATCAATTGTTCAACTAAATATGTATCCTTGTACTCACAGACCTCGCAAGAAAAGTTTCTTTGTGAAGTAGATGAAAAAAAATCTGACAACTGACCAAAATATAGAGAATAAGTGATTGGGAATAAGTGATTTCTTGATTTAAAAAAATGGGACATCCATAACACTCAAAACCCTATGGATTATGAACCGTTATGGATCATGGAACCGAAAACTTGGGACATCAAGAGGTTATAGATGACTCTGACCGTGACAAGCCCACAGAAGTCATGAACTCTCAGTAGCTGAAGTTGTCTACAAAAGACTTGCACAAAATAAAGCTGGTCAACAATCTAGTATAGGAGGAGGATTTGTGACGTCCCTGCCCCTAGCTGACGAGCTACTGATATTTAATGGCTTCTGGTGGGAAATGGAATGTCATTTTCTTTTAAAGATGAGGACCTTGGCAGGATGATAAACTCTCTTGAGCATATGGGCAGCTCGGAAGAGTTGGGAAGGTGGAAGTAGATCTGATAAAAGTTAATGGGAGGTGAAAATTATATAATTACATTGTTAAAGTTTTCAAGAAATTTATAAAATGTTACATTTAAAACATTGCAAAACTTTTATTGCTTCATCTATCTACTGTCTGTTCCTTGTTTCCTGAAGTCAGACTTAAGGTGACCAGATGCCTCAGGGTAATGTGTAAAATGATGAACTTTATCTATTTGGTCAGAGCAAGAAGGAAAGCAATAAACACCAAGTGGATAATGAGACTAACTGGATTTCATATAAAATCATTTGTTGTCTATTTGAAATTCTAAAATGGCTGCCAGTTCCTCCAGGGTTACAATTGGGAGTCCTCATAGGCGGATTTCTATTTTCAATGTGCTTTATCACATAATAATCTTACCATCTGCTGATTCTACCCTGTGTCCCCAGTCTTAAGTTTCTTGTTTTTTTCTATCACACTATTGTCTCAGGTAGACCTTTAACACAGCAACAACAATGGCCTGTACAAAGATCACTAACTGTTTTTCTTCTCATTTTACTCCACTTACCTTATCATTTGTGATTCAGATATCTGTACACTCTGGTAGCATATCACCCTCACTCTCCTTAACGCATACCACACTTGAAGATACTACCTAACTTCCTCTATCAAATACTAGCTTTGAAAAGTATCTGTTCAATGAATGAGCGAGCTTAGAATTGAACTCCTTCCCCTTCTATTTCTGCTGAGGATAATATTTTTTCCAGATATTTCTTTGAGATTGGACCTGAAGCTGTGAAATAGTTGCCCACATGAACTAAGAACAGGTTATGTCCTGCTGGTCTCAATTGTCATGTCAAAATTCAATAAAGCAGGCTCACCAAGTCCTTCTGTTGGCAATTCTCTGAACACATCAAGTTTCTGCAGTGTTTACAGGAAAAAAAAACTCTATTTTACCAATAATTTAGAGAGGTTATTTTCTATTTTGCTTGTCTTCTCTTCAGTCTTATCCATCAAAGGACTCTTCTTCGATGTGCTTCCAATTTGCAGGAGTCCCTGTCCTGAAGGTGGAGCTTTAAGTAAAAGTTCAGTCTTTGGTAGAATTGCAGTAGTAGCCATTAATGCTTCATCACTTAACTTTTTCTGCTGTTTCTGGATGGGTTGCTAAGCAACAACCCTATTTGCCTGGAAATGGAGTAAGACTGTATGAGGAGGTTGGTTGAGAAAGGATACTGGAAATAGTTACTCAGGGCTTCTTACAAATTTAGTCTCCTGTTCATGATGCCATCTTTACTACTTCATATATATATATGGAGAGAGAGAGAGAGAGAGAGAGAGAGAGAGAGAGAGTCATTGAAAGGATTTGAAAGAGCCTACATACATGATCAAGGACATTATTGGAAAATGATTTCAAGTCTTGTGGGTGAGTCATGCATAATTCAAATGAATCATGAAGGTTAATTTCTATTCTCTGTACCAGGGGACACTAGGCAAGCACGAAAGCACTAAATCCTATAAGGGGTGGGGAGGAACTCCATGAAAAGAATATCTAGTGAAAATTTTGGGAGGCAGCAGTTATTCTGCAGAGGTGACATATGAAAATATTGAAGTACATGGGAATCAAATGACCTTGAATAATCTTTCTATGTACAAAGAATATTACCATGAATTGAGCCCTTCAGGCATCAGAGTCATTATGGAGAAGAACTTTGTGCTTATGCTAAGTTGTAAAGTTGAACTCATCTTATTTTGATTGCTCTGATTTCTTCTCTTGTATAATGGGAATAATGACAACTTTCTTAGAGTTTTCTAAGAAATAAATAAGGTGCATATCAAGTATCTGAGATATCATAGATGCTCAGTAACATTATATTTGTCTTCCTCTTATGTCAGTGTGTACAGCATCCCATTTTCTGAGACTGACAATGAACCTATGAGATTTGAGAGCACGTTTACCTTGTTAGAGTAAACAAGGTAAAAAGTTAACTTAATTTTTATTTCTTTATATTTTATGCATGAAATTTAATGTGTATGTACATGTGTTCAGCATGACATATATGTGGAGGTAAGAAGACAGCCTGTGGGAGGTTCTTACTTTTTACCAGATGGTTTTAAAAGATTAAATTTATATCATTAATCTTGGTGGCAAGCATTTCAATGGGCTAGCAATGACATATATATATATATATATATATATATATATATATATATATATATATATATATTCCCCTTTAAAGAGTGTTTATATGCCAAGCATGGGAACACAGAATTTGCATTTGATCTATAAGTTTCAAAGCTTTTGGAAGAGAAAAAAATAGTTATATATGTTACAAACAATAAAGGTAATTAATTCTATGACTTTGGGTACCATGTTATTCCAATTATTACAATGTGCCAGGAAACAATGTGCCAACAGGGAGTTTATCGAAGACGATATCCTCACAGAACTTATCTACTGTCTATAAAAATCCCTGTTTCTGTATCATCCATTCTAAAGATACCTACTGGATATGTCTGATTGCAGAGGATGAATCTGAAGTGTCTGTTCTGGAGCCTAGGATCAGGCTGATTCTGGCTCCCTGTACACTATTGAAATGGAGGAATTTGTTCAAATAACCAAAAGATTCTCTTTTATGGCAAATTTTTTTTAAAAAGATGAAAATTTTAATCTCCTGACTTCAATTACCCATGCCACTACTTACAACCTGCCTGTTTCAATCCCTCTATTGCTCTCTCTCTCAGGGAAGAACAACAGACATATCAGTAGTGTTTTGCCAAGGATGTAGAAGCTCTACCTGGAGTCAGTAGGTTTCCTAAGCTGTTGGAGAAGGAACAAAAACTACATCTGGGCTCTGAGCCAGAGAGTGTTCTTCCAGATGGAAATCTGCCCTAAACATCCTGCTCTCCCTGAGCTCCTGCTGCAGAAGTCTGAATCTGATGTTAGTGCATTTGATACTATGCTTGACTTTATGTTATGGAGGGACTTAATGTTTCTGTGATAAAGAAGTAGTGCACATGACTTTCAGAGTTTTTTTTCATCTACTTTAGATTGCATTTTTGTGCCTATTACTTGAACTTACTAAGGCAATGAATGTTGTCTTTCATAGCTAAAAACCATGTTTTTCTACAGTGACTGATCATAATATCATTATTGTATAGAGACAGGCAAAATACTTTTTAAGACGAAGTTTCTTTGTGTGTAAAGCTATGGTCTACATTCTGATGTTTCTTCAACAAACTGAAATACTATAACTGATTATGCAATGTGAGGCCATTGAAAGTGGTTAATTTGTGAGAGTTTTACCATCATTGCCATTAATGTGATCAATTTTCTTCTAAAAGAGGCTTGCAAGAATTTCTTTTTCTCTTCAAACCATGTAATGACAGATAGGATGTACCATTTAGAAGGTACATTCCCTCATCATTCCAGACATCAAGTTTATTCATGCCTTGTCTTGGACTTTATGACTTCCATACTGATGAGAAACACATTTCTAAGGTTAACAATTACTCAGTTTTGGTATTGCCTTGTAGTTGTTTAAGTGTACACACACAAACACACATGCACACACGCGCGCGCGCACACACACACACACACACACACACACACACATATATACTGCATGAAACTCTTACTGTTCCACTTAGTCTGTAGAGTGAGCTGAACTGATCACAGATCTTATTATTTTAAGATGCAGTGCTATCTAATTAGTATTTATGTCATTTATTTACCAAATAGGTAGACTTTGTACATGTCAGGCCACTGTTTAAAAATGTTTACTTCTCTCAACAACCAGGTTAGAGAAGACCTATTAAGCATCTCCTTTCTACAGAGAAGAGAATGACTCAGAGAGAGATTAATAAATAGGAAAGCCGCAGATCTGACCACCAGCTTTAAGTTAGCATGTCTATCTACGGTTCTGAAACCTCTGTTACTTTTTTCATGCTAGGAACATTGTCAAATTGCTGTAAAAAAAGTCACTAACCTGGAAATCACAAAATACAAATTCTGTTTCTGGTTTTGTAGGCACTTGATAACCCCAGAATATCTATTAATAATGTAAACCCTCTAAGCTTGGAATCTTTCTGTGAAGTAACAAAATATCAGGTGACATTACTATTAATTGATAATTATGTACTACATGGTAATACCATATAATTAGCCAATGCTTGGCAGTGTTTATAATCATCCTCTAATTTATAAGAACATTATAATTTTCTCACTTACACAGGTGTGTGATAAAGTCAGATCAATTTTCTATTGCTGCCCAACACTTGTAGGAATGGCTAGACGGAGAGAACACAGACATTCTTCATAACAGCAACACCAAAATTTAGGCTTTCAGGCCAGCAATTCTTCCATTCAAGCCCTATGTCTAATTTTAACCAGAGCCCCTTTTCACCCTTGAGGGGAATGGTTTCATATAGAAGTTTGACTAAGACTGGAGAGTTTTAGCAATAATGCATATTGTTTTCCCTAGGGAAAAGAGAATTTGAGGATGTCTCCCATGCAAGGAATTTGGGCTTTGAAGATTAGATACTAACTCAGGGTGAAGCTCACCTTGTAATCCTTGGAACCCATTGGCTTTTTAAGGAAAGAAAGGCTTTCCCTTGCATTTTTAGCACTCTCCCATGAAATTTCATGCCCTCCCTTATACTTGACTAGTGAGTTTGGTTCTGCCTCTGATCCAATATCAAATCTTTATTTCTCATCCTCTTCCCAAACTCACTGATGTTTGGTGTAATAGCCCTTTATTTAGTTAGTACTTACAAAGCACAGATTAATATAATACATTTCGATCTAGAATATGTTGATTTTCATTAAATTAATCATACTACAATTACTATCAACTGGTCCATACTTCAGTAAGCAATGGTAGAGGCAAGGTGATGCCACATAAACTACATGGACTTGGAATGATGTCTTAGAACAAATTGTGCTTCTACCAAATTGGTAGTGTAATGTTCACCAGATGTACTTACTTAAGTTTTGCAACATTTCAGAATGTTCAAGAGAAACTGTTAAGGGATCATGGAAATGTTGATTTAAAGTGTATATTAAGGTACATTCTTTTTTTTTATTAGAAAAAGACCAAAGCTTTTATATCTTTCAAAGACAAGAGCTGTTTCTATTTGTTTTCAATTCTACAAGCATTTACTAAATCTATATGATAAAAGTAAGGTGACTTCCTTATCCTTGATTGGTCTCTATCCTATTTAATCCTTCCATCTTTCTTGATCTGTAAGCTTGTTGAGTAGAAAAGATTGTTATAAGCCAACATTGGGTGCCATGCAATTGACTCAGCATGCTGAAGGTGCTGGAAGGTAATGAATTCTTGTGCTTGTAACTGCAGCCTTTGATGCTTGTTTAGAAGAAGCAATGTCAGAATAGTAAAGGTCACACAGACAGCCATTTCCCTCCAGGACTTTTAGGTTGACAAATCTGTAGCTTCTGATACTATATACAAGGAAGGAAGAAAATGACCTCAACTCAGTCAGAGATCACTGGCAACATCCAAGAATTTGGCTGATCCCTAGTAAGAAATCCTTCGAATACAATTTTGGTGAATAAGAATAAGAATAAGAATATGAATGAGAATGAGAATGAGGAGGAGAAGGAGGAAGAGGAGGAGGAGGAGGAGGAGGAGGAAGAAGAAGAAGAAGAAGAAGAAGAAGAAGAAGAAGAAGAAGAAGAAGAAGAAGAAGAAGAAGAAGAAGAAGAAGAAGAAGAAGAAGAAAAAGGGGATGGTAGAGAGGAACAGGGCAGGGGAGATTATAAAGAATGCCTATAAACCACATGACTGTTGTTTCAGTAACCCACTAGTTAAAATTTCACAAGACAGATTCTTGAATTGATTAGGAAATTATCATTGGTGACATTTAATTTTGAGATAATAAAAAGGGGACTAAGTTCACAGTCAGTAACAAAAACTGATAAAATATTTTTTTCAATAATTCTTTATTGCAGAAATTTGAAAAATCTTTAAATACTAATTTAATGTTAAGCATCTTATTTTTATGTATTTGTCTGCTTATTCTTAATAAAGTGATTATTTTAATCCTTGAATTCTCTTGAAAGCCATTAACAATGGGGCTTCTGTTTTATTTTGATATTTTTCTAGCATATCTGTACTCATTCTGTTATCCTCAAAATTTATTCATGTTTATTTTTAACCAATAATTTGCAACCTGACAAACTGCTCTTTAAAGTATCAATTTTGTCCAGTTACAGTTATTCTGGTTATCTAGATAAAAAGGTTTGTTGCTGTGTATTTGTCTGACTTTTTTACTTTTTGCTTTTCTCACCTTCTTAATATTTGCTTTCCTCCTCTATTAACTGGCAAGTGATATGTCCTGCATCTATTTCATTAGCAGTAGGTCACTCCTCTGCCCTTTGATGCTGTGAAATCTTCTTTTAATCATTTATCACCATCTAGTGGATCCACATTTTTATTAGAATCATTTTCTTCTCACAGAACCATGAATAGGTTAGATTACTTATCATTAAAATATTTGATTTTCGTTTAGAGAAGCCAAGCAGGAACTCTTCTACATAACAACGTTTCTTCCACATGGAAAGTTGTAGTCTCTGGGTAACTACGATTTTAATCTCTGAAGAGAGCCTTACTGTTAGTGCAATCCTTTCCTTGCCCTCTACTTTAAAGAGGGCAACTATACAATGATCTAGAAATTTCCAATGATTTTACTTGATAACTAATTAATGGCTTTCTGTAGTTTCCATGGTAATGACATGCTTTGCTGCCAAGCCTTATCCAAATGGGCATTCTGTTCACTCTTGTGTCTTAGCATCAGCATATTAATAAGAGAATTTAGGTCTTCAGTTGCTGCATCAAATTGGTCAGGGTCTAATTGAATTAAAATCCCACTCGAAAGTTTCAGGATTTTCTTTCTCACAGCAAGAAACAGTCACTGTAGTTCAAAGGGCTCAGAGTCAGACTAAAGCAAGAGACAATGGAACTCTTCAGAATTCTTGTGTTCAATAAGTACAAATTATTTTTCTCTCACCTTAGACTATATTTTAGTGATTTAGTTTTTCTTCTTGAAAATTTCTATATTTCCATAATTTCTCTACATCATACACTATTGTATATCAAAGATGAAATGACTGACTCAATATTTCCAAGGTGAAAGGGGAGTGGCTTTTCCTACACATACCATTGGTAAAGACTGATGAGGACTTCAGATTGAAGGTCTTTATGTCATTTTGATAAGTATGAGACAGTGCTGTTGTGAAGATGAAGACTACCTAGCAATCTTCCAAGTTCTTCACCTTACAAGGAGACTTCAGTTAGAAGTTATAAGGAAGTCCTTGGAAGTTGGAGATAAGTGAAAAAATAAAATGAATTGAATGTAATCTCTCTGAAAAATTGTTTCAGTCATGAACATTGTGAATGGCTGTTTCTATTTCTCCTAAAGATCCAACCTTCTCACTCCTCTAGATAGTATATCCATTCAACAATCACACTTTTAAAAGTTGTTATGGCTAGTCCCTAAACGGATTTTAAAAGTTGAATTTACATATTTGTATTTTGTTTTTACCCTATCTTTGGTTATCATGTTTCTTCTACTTGTCGAAGTTCTAAACCTTTTCCAACGTTGACAATGAACCTATTCCTTCTAAGAGTCCTTCTTCTCAAACTGCCAAGCATATTATAGCTTCCTCAGGCTCCTCTCTCTATGCCCACCTCTATGACACTCATCTTGGTGATATATATGTGTGTGCCCTGAATATGTATATATAATAAATAGTATATATATAATATATATATAATATATCTAAATATATATTTAAACATTGGTTTACATGTATGTCTTCTTAATTACTATTTGAATGGCACAAACCATGGCCCATTTTCTCTCAATATTTGTATTTCTGACATTCTCCAATCATTTACTAGAAACTTCAACAGTTTGATGAGTTCCTGGATCTGTTCGTGTTCTAGAAATAATTGGTAATGTGATTCCTTACATAAATGATTTCCAAACTAAGTGAATTCTGAAGATTTCAAAAGCTGAGATCTAAAAACCTATGCAAGCATGTTTTAGTCAGCACAAAATGTAAATGTATGCTAACTCATACCAAAAATGAGAATATTTAAATTTTAATTTACAATTTTAGGAAAAATAATCTTTTGCCCCTCAGCCTCTCTTTTAAAAGTCAGGAACTTTTCCTTTTGTACTCTGAAGCCCCCATTTTTCACTTTAAAGTATCACTAGTGGGGTTCATATGGTGTACTGATAACATCTAGACTGTGGAGAAAACATCATGAAAGACAAATGCACGCAATAGAACTGAAGTCGGCGTGTGCTGGTGTGAGGGATGTGGAAAGTGTGGAGTGATATCTAATTATTAGATAGTTTTTGTAACAGAAGCTGAAATGAAAATTATTGCTACCTTTTGGTGAAAGCAGCAGTCAAGGAAAATAGAAAATAGAACTAAGCAGTTTCCTGTGCAGACAAGCAAGCAGTGAACAGTGATGACTTAGACCAGAATGCTTCTATTCTCAACTGCACGCTTTCAGGATTCTGCATTTCACTCCCAATGCACAAATGAATATCTAGATTGCAAACAAGTGCCTCTTGCAGATACTACCTAGTGAAAAAGCAAATGCTGATCTCCTAAGGCTAATAAGCAAGGTCTGCATAAATCTTCTGCAGAAGTGTTTTGAGAAGAGCATGCATTTTTGTGTTTCTCATTCTACTCAACCCAAGTCGCTCACAAGAAAACGCAGTGTTTATACTGAGCATACATGTGTGACAAGAGGGTGATGCAGGTACAAGTGTGCTCATGTGTATTGTAAGTTACTCCAATAATAATTAAAAAGTATTTCAGAAGCCTTTCATACTCCATACAGTACTGAAATTTACATTATCATTATCATTATTACTGTTAGTGTTATTACTTGGTCACTGGCTATAGTCAAATTAAAACCATCCTAAATAAGGAAAACATTTCTGAACATTATGATACTATATCTCTTTTTAGAGAAAGTAGGTGGAAAAATGTTTCTTTATGCAAGCAAAACAACTATCAAACACAATCTTGGATAGAGAAATCTTTTTCCCTTTTGTAAAAGCATTTGAAGCATAAAGCCGGTGTCCAGAGTGCTTAGGAAGAAGTGGTGCTGCCTTGTGAACCAGAAGATCAGATTCAAACCCATGTTGGGGCAGTTATTATGGGTGTATTCATGAGAACGCTGCTTTCCTTTGGCCCTAATTTCTAAACAAATCTCTCAAAGTTTGGTTTGAGAGGCTAGTATTTAAGGTTATTCACTCTTCTAGAACTCTGCCAGTTTATGTTCTCCCAGCCCCACCTAGTAGCCAGCTTCCATTAGCTTCCATTTATTTAGAAGTAAAGAAGCCATGTAGACTTTGTAAGACTGCAATGCTTTTGCAACCCCCAACCACATCAAAGCGTCAAAAGAAACACAAAGAATTAAGCATAAAGAGGGAAGAAATCTTAACAGAAGAAATATCTTCTTTATCTACGTCCATTTCCTCTCACAAGGAAAAATGGCAGTGTCAGAGGTACATTACATATATCTCTTTCTTTCTCTTTTAGTGTTTAATCTTAGCACCTGCACAGCAGAGGTCTTTACAATTCATTGTATATGCTCTTCCCTTCTCCCCCCCTTTACACAGCACCTGAGGCCCAAGAAGCCACCACCTCCAAGCTCCACAAAAGTCTGAGACCCTTCTTCATGACAGAATATAGTAGTAACAGACATGCCCCACAGTTTTATACAGTTGCTAGAACACTTCAGTTTCCAACAATTGAAGATTTTTTCCTCCTTTCTTTTGAATATTAATTACATTTTACAAATTGTGTTTGTGTGTGTGTGTGTGTGTGTGTATTTTATTTTGTTTTGATTTGTTTTATTCTGTTGTGTGTACAACAGAAGGGAAAGTACACACCGAAGGGTCCCCAGTTAGCAGAGTTTGGCTGTCATCTGGTCGGACTGTTTGAGGATCTCAGTGTTGTAGAGGTCCAAGGCATGGTTCACCCTGATAATCTCACTGTTAGTCAGCTTCAGGCGGTGCTTCAGCATACAGGAAAACAAGTCCAGCTGGGGCTTTCCTGGAGCCACCGGAGGGGCCAGACGATTTATTCGGTCCCGAATGTCCAACATGAGGAGCATCACAGATGAAGAGGAATAGAACTGACCACCCTGTGTGTAGGACTGATTCACTTGTTGCACGGCACTTCGTAGGAGGTCAGCATTGAACCTCAGGCTGTACCCGAACACCTGCACGTCAGATATCTTAATGTAGAATTGCCTCTTGGAGGGATCCGACAGGTCCACGGGGCCCTGACCGGTCTCATTACGTAGGGTGGGTAGCCGAGTCCGACTACGCAGGTAAATATGGACAGTCTCAAAAAAAGTTTTCCACCGATTGCCCAGCAAAAGAGTCCAGTTGTAGCATTGGCTGTTTTGCAGACGGATCTTCTCCCAGCGTGGGTAGCCGAATTCCCCAAAGGGCATGTTCCAGCCCTCTGAATGGCTGCCACTGAAAGGATTGACATAGACAAAGAACATGGGGTCCAGGCTGCTGTTGCGCATCTGACAGATACGCATGGACATGCCAATCACCATGTGGATGAAGTCCATGCGGTTCTTGTTGCTCTTGAGAGTGAGGGACATGCGCTTGCGCCACCGTGGGTCAAAGAATGTATCAAGGCGAATCTCATTGCTGATGAAGGTAGTGTGAACATAGAGGCGTGAGTCCATCTTCTGCAACAGGTACTTCAGTTCCAAGTCCTGGAAATCCAGGTCGGTCTCAAAGCTAATGAACTGCTCGCTCCGCTCAGAATCCACATTCTGTGGTTCGCAGCGGCCTCTGTACAGCTTGTAGCCCTTATTGCAGGAGCCACAGAGTGAGATGTTTGCCAGGCTGCACATGGCACAGCTGTTGTTCCCACCTATGATGCATGGGATCGGGCGCTGGCACAGTGTGGTACTACCATGGCACACACAACTCCTCTGGCTCTCCAGGAAGGTTCCCCAGAAGCCGTTCTCATTGCAGTAGAGAAGTGACTGGACCCGTGCCAACCACTGCTGAATTGTCCTGAGAAAAAGAAGGAAAATGAAAATGTTAGCTATCATGAATGCGGTTACACAATTGACCATGCAAGTTGGACCCTCCCAAAGAATGAGAAAGGGGATTAAAGTGCTTAAAAAAATACATTGCTGTTCTGCATACTGCCAGAAAGCAGATGTACCACTTTGTATCTGCCTCTCTAACATTCTCTGTGGACATCTATAAAGAAGGGGTTTTCCATCCACTTCTATACACTGCACTATACAGTAGACACTGAGAAATTCGGTTTAGGAAATGTAGTGTCTAAATGTGAAAACACTTTCTGGATGAAAACGAATCATGAAAAAAAAAACCATTGGAAAGATTTGAGGGTCGTTTTTTTTTATGTAAACATCAGAGGACTTAGTGCTTTCCACGCCTTTCTTTAATGAGGTTATGCAATACCCAACCCTGCTAACAACAACATGAAAAAGCCTAATTGCATCATATTCCATAATTCATGGGTGCTTCCATCCAAATCACCTGGCATGATTCTCACAGTGGCTTTTCATAACATGCAATAAAGGTATATGTTCCTCAGGTGTCCAGAGATCTAAATTCTTAATTGTGTGGCATTTCTATTGGAAACTGTATCTCTAGATCTCCTGATTACTGCTTTCCCACATTGTGAGTGATACAATATATGTATTTCAATGATGACAGATTTGTGAGCCAATGAGAAGTAGGAGAAGAATACAAAAAATATGCAAGGCAGTCAGTCCAGAGGCCTCTCATTTTTTTTTTTTAATTTCTGTGGTAGTCACCTCTTGGCTGTCTTTCATGTTATAAATAGTTCTATATATCTGCCTAACAGTCTTTATCCGGGACAGGTCATTTTTACTTCCAGCTTCTCACTTGTACCTACCAACAACACCCAGACAATGACTTGAGATTCAAGTATCACCAGAGATTTCATGAAATTTTGGCTCCTCTATACATGAACAGAGGAGGCAGTGGACAGTTTAGCCTTCCCATTCACTTCTACCACACAGGGCTGTTATAAAGATTACATATGTCAGAATGACCAAGGTCAAAAACACTGATGACAACTTATGCTTGAGAGGATTTGAGATAAGGGGAACACTTCTCCATTGCTAGTGGGAGAGCAAACTTGTATAGTTATTTTGGAAATCAGTATGGCAATTTCTCAGGCCCAATAAAACCACTTTTGGGTATATATCCAAAAGGATGCTCAATCATAACACAAGGACATGTGCTCAATTATTTTTATAGCAGCATTGTTAATAATAGCTAAAACCTGGAAACAACCTAGATGTCACTCAACCAAAGAATGGATAAAGAAAATGTGGTACATTGACACAATGGAGTACTACTCAGAGGTAAAAAACGACATCTTGAAATTTGCAGGCAAATGAATAAATCTAGAAAAAAAATACATTGAGGGTAGTAACCCAGACTTTGAAAGACAAATATGTTATGTACTCACTCATAACTGGATTTTAGTTATGAGTGAGTACATAAAGCAAAGGAAAATCAGCCTACAATTCACAATCCCAGAAAACTAGACAGCAATGAGGACCCTAAGAGAGATCTACACAGATATAATCTACACGGGAACTAGAAAAAGACAAGATCTCCTGAATGGGCGTGTGGGGGTCACAGGACAAGGTAGAAAGGAAGGAAGGGAGGAGAGTGGGGGAAATGTATGGCACAATAAGAACAATTGAAACAGATTTAAAAAAATCACAAAAAAAAAGCATGGCCACAGAAGCTGCAAGGCTAAATGATGAACTTACAGTCATATGACCAGTGAGAAGGGAAGTCTCCGGACACACTCACTTTGCTTTGGGCATTATCTGTCAATCCATAATTTAAAAGGAAAAAAAATAAAATCCTTTCTGAAGACTAAATGAACAGGCTGTGATAGTAGTGATGATGGAGTCCATATTCCACATCTTCCAGTGCTATGAAGCCATAAAGAGACGCTCATCTGAATCCTGCATCCTGAGCTGGAATGTTAGCAAACTGTCTGCCCTATTATGGGCAGTCCTGATTTATAGTCAACAAATGATAAACCCCCACGCTGTTGGGGAGATAGTAGAAGCTAAAGCTGAAGAGCTGGGATGTTGTTGGTTCAAGCAGAACTGATGTCAGAGAAAAAAACCAAAACAAACAAAAACAAAAAGAAAAAGAAAACAACAACAACAAAAAATGAAATCTATCCTAGCACTGAGTCATTGCATCTCTTGAATCCTTGCCATTCTGAGCTAAAATGAGGATAATAAAGTCTGTCTCAAGAGTCTTCCACGAGGATTGCTGAGATGATATATTTAAAGTGCTGAGAAAAGTCTAGCATACAGAAATTACAAAAAAAAGTAATAATACACAGTGCTCATATCTCTGAGAATAACTCTTCCTTTGAAGGTCCTGAGGCACTCTCTGGGATGCTCTGAAGTCTAAAGGAAGCCATTTTGTTACAGTCGTTTGAAAATGGATACTGTTGAAATGGCTGCCTGACTGACTTAGGCTTTAAAGAAGTTGCTTATCGGCTGAGAAAAATGGTGGAATAATTAGCTTCCTGAAACTGTCTACCTACTTAATCCACAGAACCATACCCACCTGGTAATGAAACCTCCCTCACAACACCCCAAGGTATTGCTTTTAAACTCTCTGCCCACTTTTTCTCGTTTGTCCTTCAGCTCCTCAGGTTTGGCAGGTGGGACCCATCTTCCCCCAGCAACTAGCACACAATATAGATAGCTCTACAAATGTTTGCTGAAAGAACGAACAAAGAATATTAATATTTTTCTTCTTACGTTTTATTAACGAAAAGAAATAAAAGAAGAAAGAAAACAAACTTCTCCCTTTCCCTCAAGAGCGCAGTATTAGTTTTCCATACCACCCGCCCACACAGCCGCAGGCCTCACTGGTCTTTTCTTCGTGAGACCAATCCTATTACAGCCTGGAGAGCAGCAGGCCCAGCTTTCAGGAAACGAAGCAAGAATCATAATGAGCTGTGTGGCTCTCACTTCCCAAATCAGAACATTGACTGAATATTGGCGTATGAGTCATCTGATATTTTTTGCGAGCTGCAGGGGCTCTCCACGCGGCTGCGATTGCGTGGTTACATCTGACAAAATGCCTCTTTCAAATGGCCCACACTTGCCCCTGTCACTCCCTCTCCAAGTGACAGCACAGTACCCCATTTAGATCGCCTCTGTTCCCATCTGCAAGGCATTCTATAACCCCGTAGAGCGCCCCCTTTCTCGTGTCTCATCTTTGGGACCCTTTGTAGGGATCACAGCCCCCGCTAGTCCTATCAATGCTTCATTGTGATGGAACTCTCAGAATCCTCGGTGAGGAAAATAAAAAGATGAAAGTTCCTGGTGATGCTGCTACAAGCAAGGGGGCTGCTGGGGAATTAGGATTCCAGCCTTGTCAGGGAGGAGGGATTGGGGACAGAGGCCCTCTGAGACACATTAGCAGGCTGCATGGCACCTGCATCTCCTGAGCTTGGAATAATCATGAGGTTGTGGGCTGTATCAAAGGGGGCATTAATGACACAGCACCAGGACCCAGAAGGGAAGTGGTGTGAAGGAGTGCAAGGCCCAGGAAAGAGGAAGCAGAGGGGAAAGTGCCCTGATGGAGGGGGAGAAATGACTTCATGTTGGGGAAGGGTACATGGGAGCTACTGGGCAGAATATACAGCACAGTTAGAGTGGGAAGGATAAAACAGGTTCAATTATCATCAGTTACATGATTCAGAGAATGTAGACAGCAGAGATTCATAGGCTGGGACAGAGATTACTGATTCATCCCCTTTTATACAAGAGTGGGTGCATCAGAAAGAGTGAGAGCAGTGTTGTCGGAGACTGCTAGTCCACAAGATCGGTGAGCATCCTGTTGCTTTAAAATACTTCATTTTGAGAAGATTAAAACCTGAAAAGAAAGCTCAGTCCATTTCCTCTGTGTGTGTGTGTGTGTGTGTGTGTGTGTGTGTGGTGTGTTTGTGCATGTGTGCACATGAGTATACACACTGTTTTTTTTTTAAATACATGCAACTTCAAACAGTAAATGCCTAATCAAAATTATGTCCTATATCTTCTCCATCTCCACCTAGTGACCCGGGTAATAAAACTGTCACTGGAGGTGGAACTCCACACCAGTGGAGGGATTTCACACCCTGCGTGAGGGATTTACACAGTCGGTCCTACTGTGTATCATGGATGGTGACAGGAAGTGTTCGTGTATACTCTTCCCCTGAGTGTCACATGTCACCACCATGGTGTGGCAGAAGAAAACTGAGCTTGAAAATGAGGTAACCATTGGAACCATATTCCAATACCAACCTTTAGACATCTAGTATAGGTACACTTGGTGCCAGACACCATAATATGGTATTAAAGCAACAAGGAGAACACAGAAGAAGGAGTAGCCATAAGAAGAGAAACGAATGGAAAGAATGGGGAAATAACAAAGTCTGAGCATGTGAGAACCTATTATCACACGCCTTGCTTCCTCTGAACCTTCCAGGGTCTCTCTTCTCCTTTCACAGATAATTGGAACTGTCTGATGAGTGCTCAGGGAGCTGAAGGGGACCAGGGGTAGGAGGGACTGTGATCTATAAATACCATTTCCCAGGCTAGCTGGTGACAGCCACCTCAATGTTGGCGACAGGGAAGCAGCTTAATAGGCTAGTTCTGTATGGGAGGGTCTCACAGGGCTCACACAGACCACCGTTATGCAGTCAGTATGAGACAGCTAGAACAATGTTTTAAAATGCTTTTCTCCTTCCCCAGGGATCCAGTCACAGATTCTTCCATTTGCAGCCAAATCAGCATCTTTCTGTTGGATGAGATATTCAGTTCATTCTGATGGGAGGCAGAGTGAAAGGAGGGGAGAGCAGGAGGGAGAAAATGACAGAAGATAGAGGGTGGGGGAAGAGTAAGGAGGAATGAGGCCCGGAAGGTGAATGTTCACTTCCTAGCTGGTAAAATCTGGTGCTTGTCTGACTAGCACCTATAGTGGCTTCAGACACAAGCAGAGAACTCATAAAAAAAAAAAAAAAAACTGTCAAATCACCGGCCTATCTCTCTCAACTCGACAGCACTGGGTTGATGACTTGGAAAGCCAATATTAGATCACAGCAGTTATCTTTTCACCCACATGAGATAGGATTTGCATCTGATTTCCACATTGTAGGAGGCAGCCATGATAAGCTAAATATAAACAGAGCCCCCAAAGGATGATCTTTACTTCCAACCATTATCACCTGCCAGAGCAGGACTCAGCCATCTATAAGTTTAATGGAGGCCAGAGTCTCAGTAGTTTACCCTGAAGCAATACCTGGTTGCAGGAAGGACCATAAGCTAAGATTACTGAGCACCACCCAAGAACAGAGCATCCAAAGAAAATGTCTAACGTTACAACCATTGTACATAGGATCACCTTCTAGCACACTCACCAGGACACCCTAGACAAATGTCAGCAAATCAGGAGTCCTGAACCTCAGAAACCCCTCACCCCCACCTTTACTCTATAAAAACCCAACTCTAACTGAGCTCTGGGCTCTCCGTTTATTCCAATACATTGGACATGCGGAGGGACCGGGTTTGCAAACTTGCATAAAATAAAGGCTCTTTGTTTTACATACGGGACTCAGTCTTCTTGTTGGGTTTTGGGGGACTTCACGGATTTGGGCATAACACACATCACTGACAGAGGTGATAAAACCGGAGAAGGACTGTCACTGACCCATGGTCACACAGCATGATCACATCTAACTATGATCTCAGCATACTCTTAGTGATCATACTATATATTGCTTGCCCTCTAAACCCCAGAGTGGATCCAAACCATCTCAGAACCCTGGAGACACCTCAGCTGCTTCCCTGCAGGTCCTGTCTTTGCCTCAGCCAGGAAGTTCTGGCAACCTGACAGGTCTCCTAGCGACACAGCATGAGTCCCTTGTCATTTGGAGGACAGAGGCTTTGCCACCCAGGGCTTCCCATCCGTTGTTTAAAGGCTCACATCTCCCATTCAGAACTATCAGCCTGGGGAGCCCTGGCTGGGATTCCTAATTCAAGCAACCTCCCTGCTGATTTTAATTGGAGGTTTTGCCTAAGCTGGGAATGCGGTGCCTGGCCTGTGGCATTTTAGGGGAGATCACACAAATCTAGTGCCAAGAGGTTGGGGGGTTGCATCTAGGCTAAAATAGAAAGCTATAATCCTTATGGCCTATTTGTTTAATAGAAGTATGTTTTTAAAATTGGAGAGGAAATGAAACAAGAAGAAAGAGGGAATACAAATTATTCTTTTATTTATGTCCTGTGTGTCTTCCTAGGTACTTTTTTTACATTGTAATGGGTATCTAGGTAAAGTTGCATGGCTCCACAAAGTGTATACTGTCTAGAAAGCAGGCTAAAACTGGGAGACATATACTCCTAGGTATCAGGTATGCACTGTTTTGTGTACACTACACGTGAATGTCAGCATGTATACATACATACATACATACAAACATACATATATACATGTGAGTGTGTGTGTGTGTGTGTGTGTGTGTGTGTGTGTGTGTGTGTGTGTGAGACTATGCAGCCATGCTGACGCATGTTCTTAAAGAATGGTTTTGATCATACTTGCATACGTCTATAGTATCAGAAGCCTGGAGTATTGGTTCATGGCTATGGCATCTTAATTATAACTAGCTATCAGGCTCACTCTGTTCAACATTTTCCCTGAACAAATATTTATCTTTTACTCATTGTGCTATTTGAGTTTCCTCCAAGGTCTTAATAGACTGTTTCTCCTCAGTTCTTCACATGATCTCAGAGCTCAATGAGCAGCACATGACAATGAGGAAGGAAAGACCAAAAGGAGAGCTGCGTGCTCTCCTGCCATGCTGAGGACATTTTCTAGTTTGAAACTGTGGACTGAAGGCAGTAAGTGTGTAAGCAAGCTTGCAGGGGGCAGGTGTGAGCGTGGAAGGAGGAAGAAGTCAGGCTGCAAAGTAGAAATCCAACCTGGTCTTTGAAATTAGGTTGTCAGAAACTTAATTGGGGAGGATTATGAAACAATTTTTGCAATTACACTGTTCTGTGTCTGGAAGGAGGTGACAGGCAACATCAGCTGCATATTCAAATTCAGAGTTTAGCTTTGGGGCATAGAAGCACTGAAGTCAGATGATGGAAGGAGCTCTCAGAGACACAGGAAGGAACTGAAGGCAGCAGGCGCTCCCATGTGGATGCTGTCTGGAGCGTGCTGTTTGTCCTGGGCAGTAGATATGAAGGAAAAAAGTCTCAGACCGAGAAGAGAAAAGGCACTAACCATAGCCTAGGGCCTGTTTTAAATTTGAAGTGGCACAACAGCCACATAGGCCAATGCTTTGGTGATCACAGGGTGGAAACCAGTTAAACAGAACTGCATTTGCTCTAACACTATTTAGTCTTAGATGTTTGACCTTGAATGAGTTGCAAACTCTTTGACACTAAGCCTTCCTTTCTTTCTTTGTGAGCACATTTTCACATATGTGTTTGAGTGTGTGTATGTGTGTTTATGTGTCCATGAACTTGGAAGCCACAGGCTAACCAGAGTTTCCTCAGGAGCTCACCACATTTCCTGTGCCAGGATATCCCATTGGGAAAGAAAGCTTGCTGGTTGGTCTAGACTTGTCAGTCACTGAGCTCCCAGGATCCACCTCTCTCTCTCTTCCCCGTGCTGGGACTGTCAGCATGAATTAAGAGGGGAGATTTTTCTTAACATGTGTGCTCGTGAGGGAAGCCAGGTATCCATGCTTACCAGGTGAGCACCTTACTAACCGAGTCGCCGTTCTCAGCCCTGACTCTCAGCGTTTTTACCTACCTACTGAGGATCATAATATCAACCTTGTGCTTTGTTTTCAGAGCTAACCTGAATATGAAAAGCTTCTGAGAGTTTCCAGTGCAAGGAAGTGATAAGTACTAGCCGTTGCTGTTATTGAGGGCAAAGAATGATCGCTTATTAAAAATATCCCCTGTGAAAATATTCTTCTGTGATACTAAAACAGCCCAGGTGATTATAATCTAATAGTTTGGTATCACTAGTTACTCATTCTCTACAGTTCTGATGAACTTTGCCACTAGAATGCTTTCGAAAGAAAGAGCTAGACTAGCCATGGGCATTGGAGTCAGAGAAGAAGAAAAATTGTACTAATGAGCATATTCCTTGCAAGGTTGCTCTGAACGTCAGATAAGAGAAGGCATGGACATTTCAGACTTACAGTAGGTGTTCAGAATCTCTTATGAAAAGAGGGATTGTGTTCCCGCCCATGATCTCACATGGTAAATGGTTCCTTGGAAATCAGTAATTATATACTGACAAAAAAAATAGCCTGTAAACCTCCCAGTCACCATAGATCCTTCATCTGGCGAAGGACGGCGATACAGTCGGAGACCCACATTGGAGCACCGGACTGAGCCCCCCGAGGTCCAAATGAGGAGCAGAAGGAGGAAGAACATGAAAAACGAAATCAGTACTGCGAGGGATGCTATCACCCACTGATACAAGGGAACGGATCTAATGAGAGTTTACCAAGGCCAGTTGGACTGGGACTGAACGAGGACGTGATCTAACCAGATTCTCGGAATTTGGCCGGATTCTCTGAATGTGGCTGGCCCGAAGTCTTTCTGAAAAGCCATTGACTATGATACTGGGACCTGTTTCCTCTGCATATACTGGATTTTGGGGATCCAGTCTGTTTGGACACTCACCTTCCTGGACCTGGAGGGAGGGGGGAGGAAGTTGAACTTCCCACAGGGCAGGAAACCCTGACTGCCCTAAGGGACGAAGAGGGAGGAGGAGAGGGAGTGGGGGGAGTGGAAGGGTGTTGGGAAGAGGGGCGGAAATGGAAACTTTTATAATTTAATAAAATTTACTTTTTAAAAAAAAATAGCCTGTAAGAAAGAAAAATTCGTTGGGTGGTGGTGGCGCACCCCTTTAATCCCAGCACTTGGGAGGCAGAGGCAGGCTGATCTCTGTGAGTTTGAGGCCAGCCTGGTCTACAAGAGCTAGTTCCAGAACAGGCTCCAAAGCCATAGAGAAACCCTATCTTGAAAAAAAAACCAAAAAAAAGAAAGAAAGAAAAGAAAGAAAAATTCAGCAAGTGCTGATGGCTGAGTTAATATTAAACAATGGAAATTTCATAAAAATTGCTTCTATTCCATCAAATCAAAACAAATGATGGGAAATCTGTGAAAAGTAAAAAGCAACAAGGACTAAATTATTTAATAAAAAAGGCAAATATTTTCTTTAAAGCACTTACCACAGAGTCAAAAATATTGATTAACAGAAAAAAGCTAAGATTAAACCATACCCAGAAAAAATATTGAAATTAGAGACAACACAATGAATTAATGTACATTCAGGCAACAAAAAATTTCATTATTAACCTAAGCCATGGTCAGACTGTGTGTGTCCTGCTGCGGGAAGGTTCTGATTTCCACCCTCAGTGTCCCCTAAATCCATCAACTGACATCTCAGTTTTCAAAGCAATGGAGATGGGGCTTTAGGGGTGATGAGACCAAGACAATGGAGTCCTTATGAGTGCAATTAGTGGTTTTATATATGGGGATCAAAAGAGACCCGTGAAGTCTTCTATCATTGTAAAACACAGTTATAGGAACCAGAAATTCCTCCTCAGACACTTGTGTAGATATTTTAGTTTTGAATTTCCAGGCCTCCAGAACAGGGGAAAATCGATTTAGCTAATTATGTGATACCCAGTCTATAGAATTTGCTGTAAAATTTTTAAAAATTTAAGACACCACTTTAAGCACCATAACTCCATTAGAACTTGTCGTCACCAAAAATGGAACACGGATAATTGATAAAAGCAGGCCTTTCATTTAACAAGGAGCTAGTAAGCCTATGAAATTCTACTTTTTTCCTCGATAAGATATAAGTCAAAATTTTAATGATAAAAACTTCTGATGAACAGCTGAGATAGAATTTAAATTGGCCAAAAAAAAAAAAAGAAAGTAATCTAGGAAAAATGCTAAATATTGGCAAAGACATAGAGCAAACACAACTTCCCTATGCAGTGATGGGAAAGAAATGAGTTCCAGCAAAAAAAAAAAAAAAAAAAAAAAAAAAAAAAAAAAAAAAAAAAGAAAGGAACTATCTACGAAAGTATTTAGTGAAATGAACATATTAAAATATGTGTTCCAGAATAAACCCCCTTGAATATCCACAACAACAAAAAACCCACAGTACCCTGAAAGGCATTCATTAGGATTGCCGCAGTAGTCATTGCAGCCCCAACCTGGAGATCATGCAAAAGTCAATCAGCAACAGAATATGTATCTGCACACATTTGAAATATCCTGAGAGATGAGCCAACCACAACTACACAAAGCAATGAATGGTAATAGCCACGAAAATTAAAAGGAAACAAAAAAGGTGAAGAGTTTGCACTAATTTTAAAGGGCAGATTTGGGCCAATGATATTGCTCAGAGGGCAAAGGTATATGCCATTAAGCTTGACAACCTAATTTCAATTCCTGAAACCCAGAAGGTAGAAAGAGGGTGATACTCTCATCTCCACTTGTATACTATAGCAGGAATACATGCACACCTACAAATTAAAGTACTAATAATCAATTAATATTTTTCATAATAAGGACAGAATTAACCTAGGGTAAATGTGCCCATCAGAAGATAATTTGGGACATGGAGAGTCTTCATACAGATACAGATAAGATCTGATACAGGTAGAGACATAGATAGAGATACAGATATAGATGTAGCTATAGATGATATAGATATTTGTATAGATATATAGATAGTAGATAGATAGGGTTCTATATGTGTGTACATGATATATACATGCATGTGTGTGCTTACTTTTTTACTTTTTAAATTAAAACATAATAACATCATCTTCTCTCTTCCCTTTCTTCCCTTCAATTCCTCTCAGATATGATAACTCCCAACCTTGTTTCCTTTGGAAATCGTGGCATCTTTTTCCTTAATTGTTATTATTCCATATATACATACATACATATACATACAAATATATACATATTGTGCTCAGTCCACTTAGGGTTACTTATATGCACATAATTTCAGTGCTTACCACTTTGTATAGGATAATTTTTAATTTTAATTCAGGCATGTACACACACACACACACACACACACTCACTCACGAAGGGCACATGTGTGCTGGTGCTTGCAGAAGCCAGAAGATGTATGATCAGCTATTGCCAGAGTTATAGGTGGATGTGAGCCATCTCATTTAAGTGTTTGGAACTGAACATAAGTCCTTGGGAAGAGCAGCAGCTTTTCTTAACCCCAAACCATCTGTGCATCTCCAAGGCCTTATGTCTTGATTTTCTTGATATTTATATAGGTTAAATGAATAAAATTTCACATTGTTATACATTTACAAGGTTTGCCATTGCTGTAAGAACACAACAATTCTATAAGACTTTGCAAAATTAATCCATTAAAATACTCATAATAATAGCATAAAGTAGACAACCAACTGCAGCCGTTTTACATCACCATTAAACCTTTAAGGTCTTTTGTTTGTATATTTCATACTTTCATCTTCACCCTTTTTCTCTGTCTATACTGTGTAAAAAGAGGATTAAAACTGTTATTTTAACATTATGAAACACCGAAGCTCACAAAAGAAGAAGAGATGGCGAAATCGTCACTAGTGGTTGGTTGCAACATTGAGACTATATCTTACCCGTGCGCAGGCTGAATGTAAGGCTGGGGGATGGGATGCAGCACAGAAAGACATTTATGAAGGAAGATTAAAACAAAACGGAAGAAAGACCTATCTACAAAGATTGCGAGAACTCAGTTCTATTTCTAACGCAATCCCCTGAGCCTCTAGATTCTAATCCAAATAAAAAACAACTTTCAAGCTACTGGAAAAGAGGTGGGAAAAAACAAAGAAACAAAATACAATATAGAGAAACTGGAGATACTGATTTTCTTGTCTTACGTCAGCTGGGAGTGAGTCAACTGGCCTATCTGCTACAAATGCAGGATGACAAACATTGGTGGAAATGAAGATGTCCCTGCTGATCATGGCCTTAGTATATTGCACAATGTGGAGAATGAGCTTTAGGCATGCACCTCCACCCCCACATGAACTGTACTCCCTTGGGTTACCAGAGTGTTGGGACTCACTGCCAGTTTTGTTTCTCCATAAATAGATAAGAAATGCCAAAATAATTCTAGCTCACAACTTGATTGTCACATGGTTAGGAAGAAATCCTTAGGCTCGAATGATTGACAGACAGCTGCCCCAGGCTATGCTGGATTTATCTGTGGGCTTGATCCTTTTACTTAAGAAGACACTTTAAAACACACTTAGAATAAGTCATTGCCACCGAAACTATCACCTTTAACACACACAAAAACAAACACACATGCACGCGCGTACACACACATACATACATACATATACACACAAGAAACAGGTAGTCAAGATCTATCAAGGTAGCAATTTATTCTGAGAGGAACAGCTGAGGAGCCTATGCTGGCAGAACATCAAAATCACAGATATAAATGATTCTTCTGTAAGGTCTGGACTATGAAATAGATGGAAAACTGAGACTAGAATCATTAAGTGATTTGCCTATGTTTACACAAATTATATCTGGTAGTCTATAACCTAAATATGTCCCTTAAGAAAGAATTTACACTTTGCCCAAAAAAACAATGTTAATCTTTCTTTATGCTTTCTCCAAAGGAATCTTCATTCCACCAATGTTGTTCTGCACTAAAGAAAGGAAGTAATCTTACTGTTAGGAGTCTGCTGAACACTGGCCCTGAAGACACTAATTTTAGGAGACAGGAAATAGCACTGTGAGTCAGTTCCCCCCTCCCAATTAGGACAGGAGTTCATAGGGTTCAAGTACTTCATGCCTTTTTTACAAGAGCCCAGTGATTATTTTCTGGATGCTTATTCAATTGTAGAATGTACATTTGGAGAGTTTTCCATAAATGACATCTCCAGCAACTTGGAGAATGTCCTTTCTCTCTCCTGGTACCCACACTGTAATCCACCCACGAAATAAGACAATGATTACAGCTTATGTGAAACCATCCCCTATAGTCATTCCCCAGAAAAGCCAAGAAAGAAAAACAATAATTATTAAAACAAACAACAAAATAAATACCTTGGTGAAACACTTAACAATAAGTTCAAATATTAAAATAAATTCACTAAAAAATAATTTTGAGTAAGTTCAATTTTATGTTAAAAAACGTTTTCTCATGAGGTCTATAAGGAATGTGCACCCTTCTGCTGTAACGTGGGTTGTTTGATTAAAACAGAAAAATGAAAACTGTATTCTATATGTAAACTCCTTATAGAGAAAGGAGGCTGGTTATCTTTTTGAAAAATCATTAGATTTGCCATGGGTTTTATTAATAAAATGAGGTAGAACAGACTACTATGCACCGAGAACTGAAGCAGCCAGCTGATTCCACCTCTGTCCCTTGGAAAAATACCTGGTGAGGCTCAGAGACCGTTCTGAACCACCTGGCCATTCTGATCAGGGACCACATGAGAGACCCTAAAAATAAACTGTTGGTCAATAAAAAACAGCCTTCTGACATCTCTGCTTAAGTACCATTGGTGCCTTATTGGAGCCTCCATGACTGGCCAGCTACTAGTTGTACACAATTGAGAGCTATAGTCGACAGTAGGTAGAGAACAATTGCTTTAACAATCCAGGTATGAATTTCTAATCTACGGATTCTGAGTTTAGACAATAATTCTTGTTTTAAGCCCCTAAATGTGGGTTAGTTCGTTGTAGAAAGATAAATATTCTGAATATTTTTTTCCTATTCTGTTGTAAGCTGGCTGTGCTCCTATATGAGGGAAAACTCTAAATATGCTTACTTCCTCTGCATTTTTTCACAATTAAATCTCCTATCACTGTTATTATGATAAGCTGTCAGCTCAGTAATTGTGTTATTTTATATAAGGAACCTAAAGATAGAGAGGTTATCAGGAAGGACTTATTCAAATTAGTTGTGTTACTTAAGAGGAAATAATTTTCAAGTCAGAGGCATCTGAACCTATGTAAAGCATGCTATTCATGACTTTGAAGAGGGTGGGATAGTTTAAAAGTATTGGACAGTGACAATGATGATCTTGCAGAGAATCCTAGCAAAAAAAAAAAAACAAGAAGAGAATGATGACCTGGGTCCTACAACTTCAAATCATTGGAAGGAACTTAAAAGTGTAACTCCATGAATTGCAAAATATAAGGGCTATTCTAGCCAATGCTTTGTTTTTTACTCATAAAATATAACCATATCAAAATATATTGTAGTCAGACTCTAACTCATGGACATTTTAAGACTGTACATCTGTCATTTTTATTTCTAGATTTACAATAGTTTATTACACATCAATACAAACTAATTCAGTTACTCTAGTGGAGACATTTTTTATTCTATTTTGTTTTATCTTTTAATAAAATGATGGCAATTAGTTATGAGATCTTTTAGGTTTCCTTCGAGGAATAACATGTGGTTTTAAGTTTTGAGGTCAATTAACCTTTAGGATGTCACTAAATAAGCTATATTTCAAATAATCTTCCAATAACGACATCTACTATCTCATTCACAATCTCAGTACTTATTTATATAATATACATAACGTCTGGAACTTAGCAGGTATGCACTAAAAATCTCTCAAGTGAAAGACTAGTTGGAGGAATAAATGATTTGGTGCAAACATGAATGCAAATCATTCTGAGGCAAGTAAAGAGGATTAGAGTTGGGCAAGATGGCAACAGGAGAAAGTCATATGTCATAATTCTGAGCAAGTCAGAAACTGAAGTCAACTTTGGCTTTTTAACATAAAAGAGGAGATGAAACTTTGTTCCTACTTTCCCACAGATTATTATAAGGAATAAATATATAACCATCAATGTACAAAGTTCTTTGCAAACTTGAAAATAATCTATATTTATATTGGAGGCTGTTGTCTTGGAGATGCTCATTCTTCAAAATTAGACATGTTCCAAAGCCAAACATGACAAATTTATTCCCAAATTCTAACAGGGATGGGGTATTTTCCTGATGTTACATTGATAGCTGCTGGTTGCAGTTATGTCCCCTCTCAGTAAGGATGATACCTGCAGGAAGACAAAGCAATCAATGTGCACCTGCTTAGGCAAAAATCTTTGGAGCATCCTGCTTAGACAGACTATCTGGAGGATGAGGATACCTACTGACAAGGGAGGGAATCACCATCTTTGACAGCCAGGGCAATCAAAATTCAAAAAGTTGGAAGACTGTTCTTCATCTGGGTTTAGTTCCTTTGTCTGAGACTTTGTTATGAAAAAGATCATCTCCAAAAGTCTTCCAGAACAAAAGTTCTATAGCCAGAAAGTCTTGGGAAATACCCAAACTTTGCCTTTTCTTTATTTAGTTTTTTTAAATACTAAATAGTATGTAAACTTTACTAATAAGATATTACTTTCTCTGTTTTTGCCTTTCACAACATCGTGGAAAATTCATTTCACTTAGTCAAATTTCTCTTTGTTTTCTCTCTATCAAGTATGTACATTGAGGTGAAACCATATGTGTAGCAATAAGTTGACTTTTCTAATAAGAATGTATGGAACTTTAAAATCAACCATATCAATATCAACTAAGATGTAGGATGTCTCCCAGATCTTCTCATTTATAAATCCTGGGTAGGGTCCATTCTTCTATAGTAAAACAGTATTCCAGGTGAGTGTGTCTACCACTATGATCTCATCACTGTAAACACTCTTGTCAACAGAGGGGAAAAAATATATCCCTTAAGTTCAAAAGATAGCCAGATAGCCCATTCTTTCTTTTCTTCCTTCCGTTCTTCCTTCCTTCCTTCCTTCCTTCCTTCCTTCCTTCCTTCCTTCCTTCCTTCCTTCCTTCTTTCTTTTTGTTTTTTTCAAGACAGGGATTTTCTGTGTAACAGTCCTGGCTTTCCTGGAATTTGCTTTGTAAACCATGCTTTTCTCGAACTCAGAGATTCACCTGTCTCTGCCTCCCGAGTGCTGGAATTAAAGGCATGTGTCACCACTGCCCGGCAAGCACATTGTTTCTTTCAAGTTGTCTTTCAAATAACTCTTAGAAAATGTTACAGATTACAATATCTTGGTCATTACCAAGGCTTTGAGAATTCAGTTTCTCATTTGCTGTGGACATGATCATAAAAAAGTTCCCAATAGGTTTTTTTTATGTGCTACTTGGCTAGCAGTTAACCTGTTGGGAATATTTTATTCCTGATGAGCAAATACCTATGATTATGTTAGAATGCTCAGGTACTGACCCCTACCTTGTTCTTGTTATGCAGGGTTTAAGAGTACAATCAGATGGAAGGTGTGTATACAAGAAACACACTGAAGGTCATTTCAAATAGGGCTTGTTAGGCTGTGAAACCAAAAGCTCTTTACGCTGTGACCAAAGATTGATGTTCTTCACAGAAGAAAGCAGGCACTTGATAGTGCTGTGTTTTTCTGAGAAGATACATGCATTTTCCCAGTCAGAAGCTGTGAGAGTTTAACTTAATTCTTTTAACTCCCTTCAGAAATCTGGAAACCATGTGACTCAGGATGTAGAGCAATGGAACCAAATCCCTTAAATTAAAATTTATTGTTTACAATAAAAAACAAATTACAATATCCTATCTATTTTTTCTCTCAATTTCTTCTATTGCCAAAATGATAAAATTACAACTTTACGTACAAGCATTTAATCCCTTTATACTTCCGTATCAGCACAGAGATACAGCTTTAATAACAGTAAAGGCAATTGCAAAAGGTTCTGGTATGTATTGACCATTGTTTATGTGCTTATGAATACCACCTTCATATCTAGAATCATCCTCACAGTGGCCCTGTGGAGGAATTACTAGTATTATACTGTTTTGCAGATGAGAATGGTTTGGACATACAGATGATTGCTCACTAGGATTGACTACATACAGCTGCTTCCAAAGACATGTTGGTGGCGGGTAGGTCAACCATGCTCCAGTATGGTGATACATACAAGAATACATGGGCAGTATAAGTTGGACTCTACAAATTAAAGAAAAAATGAGTATACAAAGTTTGGTGGGTATGGGGCATGGATGGACAAGAGAAGAATTGGGTCATGGAGATGAATATGGTCAGAATACAATATATAAAATTCTCAAAAATTTAATAAAACATCTTCTAAGCTGACAGTAGTGGCACATAACTCTAATTCCAGCACTCGAGAGGCAGAGGCAGGCAGATCTCTGTGAGTTCGAGACCAGCTTAGTCTACAAGAGCAAGTTCGAGGACAGCTAGGCCTGTTACACAGAAACACCCTATCTTTAAAAAAAAAACCAAAAAGAAAATAAAAGAAAAATCATCTAAATATTACAAAAGAAAAACTTAGAATAAAAAGTGTCTACCTCCAGTAGGAAAGATTCTCACAGCTGACCTTTATGAAAGTTACTTCCAGAAAATTAACCCCCTGTCTTCCATCAGATAACAAGTGGAGAATGCTCGTGTCACTCAGAGCGCTCTTGATTGCCTTGTCTCGAATCTGCTTCTATCAGTTGCATTATGACATAATGTGGGGTGCCCTCTAGATGCTGTGAATATGTTTTTTTACCATTAGTTAATAGAGAAGCTACTTTGACCTAGAATAGGCAGAATATAGGTAGGCAGGAAAACAAGAGACTCAGAAACTGCCCAAATAGGCAAAATAGTCTTTCAAATTTCCTACTTTATAGAAAAGTCTGTCAGATATGGTAGGTCTGTAGGCCAAAGATGGATGCCCCAGTGTTGCAGAGAAACTTTGGGTGACTGTCCAGGTAGTCAGTTGTTTCTGACATTATTCATAATTTTTGGAAGTCGCTTGCTTGTACTTTCTCCTTACTCAGTTAATACTAGTTCTTTCTTGGGTCTATGAGGGAGTTGAAGACTACACAGTTATAATTATAGTTTTCCTTGTTTACCTGATGCAGAAAGCAAGTTATCATAGAAAATCAATTACATACAAGACTTTGGATTCACCAAGATAAGAAAAATATGGAATATTTTCTCTGAATTTGTCAAATACAAATGGACTAGACATTATTGATGTATTTATTGCCTGTATATATTGTATATTGTTATTGTATTTATTGTACAGAGTTTTCTTATATTAGTTATAGTCTTCTTTTTTTAATTTTAGACAAAAAGGGATAATGTACTGGCATTTCATTTGTATTTTAATAAATATAGCTTGCCCGAGGATCAGAAAAGCAAAACAACCACACTGACCAGCCTTACAGACCAAGCAACAGTGACATAGACCTTTAATCCTGGTAGCCACACTAGCTTGCCATAGAAACCAGTGGTGCATGCCTTTAATGCCAGAACTAGAGAGGGTTATAAAAGAGGAGGGGACAGCTCTTAGTCACCTTCTTATTCTGAGGATTCCTGGACACAGGATCACCACTTTCTGATTGAGGTCAAGATAAAAGCCAATGGCTGATTGTTTTGCTTCCCTGTTCCTCAGGTTGAACTCCAATTTCTGTCTCTGAAATTTTATTAATCTTGCTTCGATGATACCACAGAGATAATAAAATAAATCAATAATGTTTGAGTTGCTTTTTCCCCTATAGAAAAGTTTATTTGAACTATGCAACAAAATTTGATATAATAGACCAGCTACTAATGATAATGACCATTTATTTAAATAAATTAAAAACAACCGAGAAAGACTTGGAAGGCTCATAAAAATTCTGAAAAACAAAGATTTAGATTAATTCTTATGGCTCTAACTGAATAAATTAATGTGGGAAATCTCTCATAATTGTATTGTTTGTGTAATGAAGCCTGTGGAATGTCAGACTGAATACACAAACGCCCTTAAGAATGAATTTCAAAAGAGTGATAAGGACTACATTATAAATTACATTAAAGTTATTCATTAAATGTAACAATGCACATATTGAAGGGCCTCTGTATAGCATGCACACATCTCCTCTACTCAGTTTTAGTTCTACTCTTCTGCTTCTTTTCCAGTTAACTAACAACTTTTGTACTCCATATAGATCTGGTTAGAAGTCTTTACTTCTATCTATTTACTTACTTACTTACTCACTTATTTTTATTTTTTGCCATGTGATAAACATGCCACATTAAATGCTCTACTGCTGGATTTGAGTGTAAGGGCATAGTTTTACATCTATAACCACAACTAAAATTTGGATATCTGAATACTGAGCCAAGCTTATATCGAGAGTAAATGGCAGTCATCTGTCTTGGCCTGTGAAAGTCCACAGGACTGAGAATCCTAACTTCTATCTCATCATCATTATAGGATTACATTGTGCTAGGCTTATATTTTACCTTATACAACAGAAACACCCACATCTCAGAAGGAGGAACAGATTCTCCAGCCACACTCTAGGCCACTGTTTCTCATTTGGTGGATCACGACAACAAAATAAGAGTTAGGAAGTAACAATGAAATGATTTTATGGTTGGTTTCAGCACAATATGAGGAATCTACCAAAGTGATGCCTCATTAGCAAGGTTGAGAAGCACTGCTCTCCGGATGAGTATTGTTCTGTTTGTGATTACATTCATATTACATCTGTGTATTTCTTACAGGTTACAGAGAGTTGTCATATAATTTTACTGGACAATGACTTTGTATGATACTTGGTCTTATCCTGACTGCAGAGGACGCAGGCAGATTTAGAAACTTCTGAAGGTCACATACCTAATAAGTAGGTTGGCCTATTTAGACTTTTATTATAATAAATAGCAAACTAACTTGAGTTCCATGAAATATAAGAAACCAAGGCTCTGTGTTTCACTGCAGTCGTCTTTGGAGATTTTATCTAGAGATAAAGAAGTTCAAAGAGAAGGGTGGGAACCAGTGTAGATATAAAGAGTTATTGAACTGGGATAATAATTATTCTGGTGGCCAGAATCCTTCCACAGACACCAATTAAAGACCAAATTGGATAAAAAAAAAAAAGTATGCTAAAAGCTGACAAGGGTTCAAAAGCCAAGGCCCCAGGACAAGAGTCTAAGGTTGATGTCTCCAAGAGATTTTTATTTCAACAATGTATAATTACATTGTGCTTGGCTATGGCCTGCACTATCAGGTCAAGGCCAGAAATAAAAATAAACCAAAGAACAAGAGTCATTGGGAAATGCAAATAATTATGCTGCATGTCCTCAATAAATAATCTCCCATTGTTCTGCTTTACTTTACAACATAAACATCTTCAACAACCAGGTAACAGTAGTATGTAAGTCACGTCATAATCAAATACCTGTACCTGGTAAAAATGTCACTTCATTTTACTAAATCTGTTTATAGCCCTTTAGAGTGCTGTTGAAACTACTCTGCTCCCGCATATTATTTTCCCCCTTTCTTCTTTCTTCTCTTCCTCCTACTCCTCTTTTTATCATTCCCTTAATCATCCTCCTTCTCCCTTTCTGCTTATTCCTATGTGGTGCAACAGGAGTTTCTAAAAGAAACAGACTTAGCAAGACTTAGTTCCAGAATGAATGAAAACAATTTATACTAGTTGCTTTGATTTTACTGAAGTGTGTGAATTAATCAATCCAAAGCCCTAAGCTTTGATTTGCTAAGAATATCATTGAGTGACTTTGGACAGTCCACTTTATTTATTTGGTTTTTAGTTTTTCAATTATATATGAGTAAGGAAATGCAATCCGAATTTATTCAATGACTATGTAAAAACTACAGCTCATTGAAATGTTGAAGAGATTCAGTTTTGACAGGATGATGCCTTCTGGACACATTCTGAGAAAAAAAAATAATCAATTGATTTACTCATTGAAAACTTTTCTGGCCCTCCCCTCTCCCTTCTTCGGGGCTTAAATTCCTCCATCTCAGCCAGGGCAGGCACCGCGGGCCGGGGCAGGCGGTGAGAGCAAAGGGGCGGGAGTCCCTTTGTTCTGATAGCCGGCCTGCAGCAGCTAAGACCGCAGGCAGGGACTCTTCTGACCAGCGAGGGGCTCTGATCCTGTGCAGGGGTAAGTGTGTGGACCGGTGAGGGGACACACAATATTCCCGCCATCCTTATCTCCCTGGCTACTCCAAAGGGGCAGCTTCCCCCAGCTAATCCCTCTCTCCTGCTACGCCATCCCAGCTTTTGGCCTCGAGCCCCTCCCCTCCCCTCTCCCTTCTTCGGGGCTTAAATTCCTCCATCTCAGCCGGGGTGGGCACCACGGGTCTGCATAGGCGGTGAGTGCAAAGGGAAGGAAGTCCCTTTGTTCTAATAGCCTGCCTGCAGCTAGCTAAGACTGCAGGCAAAGTGATTCCTGGATAGCAAGGGACACTAATCCAGTAGAAGAAGACCCAGCGGAGGGAAGAACCATTGGAGAGCATCTGAAGGAAGAGATGGGCAGGCGCCAAGGCAAGAATTCCTCCAACAATCTGAAAAACAACATGAAATCACCAGATCCCAGCGATCTTACGACAGAAGGACTCGAACGCCCTATTCCGGAAGAAGTCGAAAACAGTGTCATTATGAAAGCAATAGAGTCTCTAAAACAGGGTATGAATAACTCACTTAAAGAAATAGAAGAGAAATATAACAAAAAAATGGAAGAAATGAGTAAAGAAATGGAAGACAAATATAACAAAAAGGTTGAAGAAATGAGTAAATTCGTAAATGATACCCTGGGAAACCAAGAAAAAGCAATCAAACAGGTAATGGAATCAGTGCAAGAATTGAAAACTGAAATGGAGGCAGTGAAGAAAACACAAACCGAGGGCCGGCTGGATACGGAAAATCTAGGTAAACGAACGGAGACTACAGAATCAAGCTTAACCAATAGAATACAAGAGATAGAAGAACGAATCTCAGATTATGAAGACACCATAGAGAAAATAAACGCCCTGACCAAAGAAAACAGCAAATCCAACAAATTCTCATCACAAAACATTCAGGAAATATGGGACATAATAAAAAAACCAAATCTAAGAATAATAGGAGTAGAAGAAGGAGAAGAATTGCAGATCAAAGGTCCAGAAGATATATTCAACAAAATTATAGAAGAAAACTTTCCCAACCTAAAGAGGGATATTCCTATGAAGGTGCAAGAAGCATACAGAACACCGAATAGACTGGATCAGAAAAAAACGTCCCCTCGCCATATAATAATCAAAACACAAAGCAGTCAGATTAAAGAAAGAATATTAAGAGCTGCAAAGGAAAAAGGTCAAGTAACCTATAAAGGTAAACCTATCAGACTTACACCAGACTTCTCTATAGAAACCATGAAAGCCAGAAGGTCCTGGATAGAGGTACTGCAGAAATTAAGGGACCATAGATGCAAGCCCAGACTACTTTACCCAGCCAAGCTTTCGTTCACTATCAACGGAGAAAACAAAATTTTCCAGGATAAAAACAAATTTAAACAATATGTAACTACTAATCCAGCCTTACAGAGAATACTAGAAGGAAAATTACATCCCAAGGAATCCAACACTGCCAACACTGACTACAATAATTCAGACATCTAGTGACCCTTCACTAGCACAATTCAAAGAAGGAAAACACATACACTCTATTACCACCAAAAAAATGACTGGAGTCAACAACCAATGGTCATTAATATCTCTTAATATCAATGGACTCAATTCACCTATAAAGAGGCACAGACTTAGAGATTGGATACGAAAACAGGATCCAACATTCTGCTGTTTACAAGAAACACACCTCAACCACAAAGACAGCCACCTACTCAGAGTAAAGGGTTGGGAAAAGGTCTTCCAAGCAAATGGACCTAAGAAACAAGCGGGTGTGGCCATTCTAATATCTAACAAAATCGACTTCAAACTAAAATCAATCAGAAGAGATGGAGATGGACATTTCATACTCATAACAGGAACAACTCATCAGGAAGAAGTCTCAATCCTGAATATCTATGCCCCTAATGTAAAGGCACCCACATATGTAAAAGAAACTCTTCTAGAACTCAAGGCAGTCATCAAACCACACACGCTAATAGTAGGAGACTTCAACACTCCTCTCTCACCAATGGACAGGTCAATCAGACAGAAACCAAACAGAGAATTAAGAGATTTATTGGAGGTATTGAATCAAATGGACTTAACAGACATCTATAGAACACTCCACCCAAATAGGAAAGAATATACCTTCTTCTCTGCAGTTCATGGAACCTTCTCGAAGATTGACCACATACTCGGTAACAAAGCAAACTCCCACAGATACAAAAAAATATTAGTAACCACCTGTGTCTTGTCAGATCACCATGGATTAAAATTAGAATTCAACAACAATGCTACCCCCAGGAAGTCAACAAACTCATGGAAGTTGAACAGTCAACTACTAAATCACCCCTGGGTCAAGGATGAAATTAAGAAAGAAATTAAAGTCTTCCTTGAATTTAATGAAAACAAAGACACAACATACTCAAACCTATGGGACACTATGAAAGCAGTGCTAAGAGGAAAGTTCATAGCAATAGGTGCCCAAATAAAGAAAACGGAGAAAGCACACATTGGAGACCAAACAGCACACTTGAAAGCTCTAGAAAAAAAAGAAGCTGATTCACCCAGGAGGAGTAGAAGACTGGAAATAATCAAACTGAGGGCTGAAATCAACAAAATAGAAACAGAGAAAACAATCCAAAGAATCAATGAATCAAAAAGCTGGTTCTTGGAGAAAATCAACAAGATTGACAAACCCCTATCCAAACTAATCAAACGGCAGAGAGAGCACATGCAAATTAATAGGATCAGAAATGAAAAGGGGGATATAACCACAGACTCAGAGGAAATTCAGAGAATCATTAGATCTTACTACGAAAGTTTATATGCCACAAAGTTGGAAAATGTAAAAGAAATGGACATTTTTTTAGATAAGTACCATATACCAAAGTTGAACCAAGAACAGGTGAATAATCTAAATAGACCTGTTAGTCGTGAAGAACTAGAAGCTGTTATCAGAAATCTCCCTACCAAAAAAAGTCCAGGACCAGATGGTTTCAATGCAGAATTCTACCAGAATTTCCAGGAAGAGCTAATTCCTATACTCCTTAATGTATTCCATAATATAGAAACAGAAGAGTCATTGCCAAACTCCTTTTATGAAGCTACAGTTACCTTAATACCAAAACCACACAAAGACACAACCAAGAAAGAGAATTACAGGCCAATCTCACTCATGAACATCGACGCGAAAATTCTCAATAAAATCCTGGCAAACCGAATCCAGGAACACATTAGAAAAATTATCCATTATGATCAAGTAGGCTTCATCCCAGAGATGCAGGGCTGGTTCAATATACGCAAATCTATCAATGTAATCCATCATATAAATAAACTGAAAGAAAAAAATCATATGATCATTTCATTGGATGCTGAAAAAGCATTTGACAAAATTCAACACCCATTTATGATAAAGGTGTTGGAGAGACTGGGGATACAAGGATCATACCTAAATATAATAAAAGCAATATACAGCAAGCCGACAGCTAACATCAAATTGAATGGAGAGAAACTCAAAGCCTTTCCACTAAAATCAGGAACACGACAAGGCTGTCCACTCTCTCCATACCTCTTCAATATAGTGCTTGAAGTTCTAGCAATAGCAATAAGACAACAAAAGGAGATCAAGGGGATTCGAATTGGAAAGGATGAAGTTAAACTTTCGTTATTTGCTGACGATATGATAGTGTACATAAGTGACCCCAAAAACTCTACCAAAGAACTCCTACAGCTGATAAACACCTTTAGTAACGTGGCAGGATACAAGATCAACTCCAAAAAATCAGTGGCCCTCCTATACACGAAGGATAAAGAAGCTGAGAGGGAAATCAGAGAAACATCACCTTTCACGATAGCCACAAATAGCATAAAATATCTTGGGGTTACTCTAACCAAGGAAGTGAAAGACCTATTTGACAAGAACTTTAAGTCTTTGAAGAAAGAAATTGAGGAGGATACCAGAAAATGGAAAGATCTCCCTTGTTCTTGGATTGGGAGGATCAACATAGTAAAAATGGCAATTCTACGAAAAGCAATCTATAGATTCAATGCAATCCCCATCAAAATCCCATCAAACTTCTTCACAGACCTTGAGAAAACAATAACCAAGTTTATTTGGAAAAACAAAAAACCCAGGATAGCCAAAACAATCTTATACAATAAAGGAACTTCAGAAGGATTACCATCCCTGACTTCAAACTCTATTACAGAGCTACAGTATTGAAAACAGCTTGGTATTGGCATAAGAACAGAGAAGTCGACCTATGGAATCGAATAGAAGACCCGGATATTAACCCACAAACCTATGAGCACCTAATTTTTGACAAGGGAGCTAAAGGTATACAATGGAAGAAGGAAAGCATCTTTAACAAATGGTGCTGGCATAACTGGATGTCAACCTGTAGAAGGATGAAAGTAGATCCATACCTATCACCATGCACAAAACTCAGGTCCAAATGGATTAAAGACATCAACATTAATCCGTCCACTTTGAACCTGATAGAAGAGAAAGTGGGAAGTAGTCTACAAGATATAGGCACAGGAGGCCTCTTCCTAAGTAGGACCCCAGCAGCACAGACAATAAGAGAAACAATGAATAAATGGGATCTACTGAAACTGAGAAGCTTCTGTAAAGCAAAGGACACTGTCAGTAAGACAAAAAGGCTGCCTTCTGACTGGGAGAAGATCTTCACCAACCCTTCATCAGACAAAGGTCTGATCTCCAAAATATACAAAGAACTCAAGAAACTAGGCACTAAATCTCTAAATAACCCAATTAAAAAATGGGGTACTGAACTGAACAGAGAATTCACAACAGATGACCTTCGAATGGCCAGAAGACACTTAAGGTCATGCTCAACCTCCTTAGCGATCAGGGAAATGCAAATCAAAACCACTTTGAGATACCATCTTACACCTGTCAGAATAGCTAAAGTCAAAAACACCAATGATAGCCTATGCTGGAGAGGATGTGGGGTGAGGGGAACACTCATCCATTGTTGGTGGGAATGCAAACTTGTGCAGCCACTGTGGAAATCAGTGTGGCGGTTTCTCAGGAAACTGGGAGTCAACCTCCCTCAGGACCCAGCAATTCCTCTCTTGGGAATTTACCCTAGAGATTCCCTAGCATACAACAAAAGCATTTGTTCAACTATGTTCATAACAGCACTATTTGTAATAGCCAGAACCTGGAAACAGCCGAGGTGCCCCTCAATAGAAGAATGGTTAAAAATGGTGTGGAACATATACACGTTAGAGTTTTACTCAGCGGTAAAAAATAATGACATCTTGAATTTTGCATGCAAATGGATGGACATAGAAAACGCTTTACTGAGTGAGGTAAGCCAGACCCAAAAAGAGGAACGAAGAAACCAGGATTCAAATTTGCTTGGTCAAATTCCATTCTTAGCAATTTATGATCTGCAGCTGTAAGTTTATTTAGTAGTCTCTCGAGGGTTGCTATGAGAGTGTCAAAGGAGGGCAGGAAGGCAAGTTGGACGAACACGGTATGTATTCACTCATTAGTGGATTCTAACCATAATTTAAAGGTCTTTGAGCCTATTTTTCGTGATCCTAGAGAAGCTAAATAAGAAGACGATCCTGATGAAGATTATTTAGCTATCCGCCAGGAGGTAGGAAATAGTCAAGAGTCCCAGGTAACCTTGGGTGCATGGGGGGGGGGGTGGGAGGGTTGTTGGAAGGGGAGAGGGTTAGAGAGAAGGGAGTAGGGGAGGAATGGAGAAAGCTCAGTTGACCGGGATGGGGGGAAGGGAGGAAGGATGAATAAGGGATCAGGGAAGAATATATTTCAACTAAGGGAGTCATTTTAGGGTTTATAGGAAACTTGATTATATATGGGATCCCAGGTCCAAGGAGAGATCCCCAGATTGTTCTCTGGACAGAGGAGAGGGTGCCTGAACCGGCCTTGCCCACAACCATACTGATGAATATTTTGCATGTCACCATAGAACCCTCATCTGGCGATGGATGGAGATGGAGGCGGAGAACCACGTTGGAACACTGGACCTAGCTCCCTAGGTCCAAATGAGAGGCAGAAGGAAAGAGATCGTGAGCAATGAAGGCAAGGGCACAGGAAACCTTCAGCCGACGTTGGATGGCGATACAGATGGAGACCCATGTTGGAACACCGAACTGAGCACTCCACGGTCCAAATGAGGAACAGAATGATGAAGAAAATAAAAAAAGTAATCAGGACTGCGAGGGATGCGAGCACCCACTGATACAAGGGGACTGATATAATGGGAGTTCACCAAGGCCTGTTGGACTGGGACTGAACGAGGACATGATCCAACCAGATTCTCTGAATGTGGCTGGCCCGGAGCCTTTTTGAAAAGCCGTTGACAATGACACTGGGACTTGCTTCCTCTGCATGTACTGGATTTTGGCGCTCCAGTCTGTTTGGACTCTCACCTTCTTTGGACCTGGAGGGAGGGGGGAGGAACTCGGGCTTCCCACAGGGCAGGAAACCCTGACTACTCTGGGGGATGGAGAGGGAGGGGGAGAGGGAGTGGGGGGAATGGGAGGGTGGTGGGAGGAGGGGCTGAAATGGAAACTTTTATAATTTAATAATAAAAAAAATAAAAAAAAATAAAAAAAGAAAACTTTTCTGAATGCTTGTTTTGTGACAGGGTCTATGATAAAGAATAAATTGAGGAAAGACGTTAACAGAGATACTTGTCTATAAATGATGGTCTTGTCCACTGGTCAGTAAATTATGAGATAATGGTGAACTGTGATTTGCCATTCAAGTAGAAAGTGAGAATGCTAAGAAACCACGTAAAACAGGAATCAAACAGACTTTTGATGCAATGAACAAGGTCACCAGGAGGGACTACTTAAATTGAGATTTGAAGAACAGATAGAAGCTACTCTTAGGAAGGCAAAAAACAGATACCGTTCAGATAGGAGGAATGATCTCAGACTACTTGTGAAATAGCCTTCAGCCTTGCATTTAGTGAGTTAAATTAGTGGGAACTGTCACTGAAAAAGGCAAGAAAATGTGTAAACCACTATATATATATACATGTATACATATATACACACACATATGCATATGTATAATTATATAACATGGTTTATACCTATATATAATTTACAGTATATAGGTCCTATATAATATAAATCTATAATATTCTATATATATAGCTCATATTTTACATATATATGTGTTATGAGAGGCTCTCACAGGCCAGCTTTTGACAAATCCATAGGGCACCTTAAAATTTCATTCTTTTCCTTATAATCATTATTTTTAAAGACTGGGACAAAACTAGACTTGCTTCATAGGCAAGAATTCTGATGGCTTCTGGGAACAGAACACAAATTGAAAAGTGATCAGAGTAAATTCTGGGGCACATAGTTAAGAGGGCTTTTTACATTCAGGCAAACACACATTTTAGTTTGAACTACTACAGGGTGCTCATTAAATTTGACTAATTAGCATTATCTGAGAGCATCTCTGCTCAAAGATTCAATTATTGACCTTCTACCAATATTTATGAATAGAATGAGTACTTTGCGTGTTAGTTCTCAGAGAGTTGGGAAGGACCTCAGAGATAATTAAGCACCATTGTTTTTAAAAGAAAAATCACCATATTTTAACAAATGAGTTTAACTCAGGATTCCCTCAAAGAAAACAGCTCCCTTTTTCTTAAAACTGAGGTACAATTGTTCTCTCCTCTATCTGCATACCATGTTTGAAATGTTTGCATAACAGGGCTTGAGCTCAGTTACCTTATTTGCAAAATATTGTCCTGCATACTCTACCCAGTGTAGACAGTGATGTCTTAAGGGCTTTGTTTTTATCTTTAACTTCCTCCCAGAGACTAACATGAGTCAGTAGAATAGAATGTCAGTTAACACTTACCATTTTGCATAGAGGACACCTGAACTCAGCATTTCCGGAGAGATTGGCTGCTATGCAAATTTTGTTTTTCACTTCCTTCTTTCCCTCCATACTTTTCCAATTCTTTTACTCCAATTCTTTTCTACCTTCATTTCATCATCATTAGTTCCTCCCTCTTTCTTTTGTAATATGAAGCAAACCCCAGCACTGAAAACAAACTCTGTATAAATATCTCTTGAGTATCTTGCCTCAAGGCTGGGTAGCATAGTACCAGTGTTATAAGAGTGAACTCAGTCTCTTAGCCGGCAAAAAAAAAAGTCTTTACCAGACAATTCAGCATCACTGTGCTTTAATGACCTCATTCATTAAAAGAAAAAGAGAGGGAGAGGGGGGTAGATGTAGATTAATCCTACCCCATAGGACTGTAAAATGATTATTAGAAGCTGGGGTCTTAAGACACTGCCTGATACTAGTTACTGATTACAGGTGTTAACTATTCAATGTTCTACTGGTCCTTAACTCAATCTTGTTCTATTCCCTAGGAGTTTGGATTCTAGTACACCCTACTTACACAGCTCTGTTTCTTTAAGTAGTCCACATAAAAGTTCTAATCTGAATTTAGCACAAGAATAATTCTCTGAGGTAAGCAGAAGTAATGATTCCCATCTTTAATGTGTGAAAACCAAGAACTAAGCTTCGTATGGCAGTACATTGCGCCTGCTTGTTAAATAGCTTGAGTGCTTTATTGTGTACTCCTGCTATTATTATACTATTGCTGTCATTATTATTATTATTATTAATCTTAATCTTATTCTACATATCTGCTATAGTTTCTTTGATCTTCAATTATACTAAATGTCAATGTCTTTTATAGCACCTAATCTTACTGTGCTATATTCAGGCTGATATGGGGTAGTTACACTACAACATAGTTGTGAATTTTATGAACTATAAGAACAATCATCCAGGAAAGATATGTCTATTGGCAATATGGTGGTATCACTGTTATGGAGATAACTAATTACTTTCCTATTGATTTGGGGACTTACTCAACAAAAGGGAGCTTATGTCTAATACGGTATTAAATATGGTCTAAAATGCATGATTTAGGAGCACATTAGAGAGCTTCTTAGATCAATTGGCATATCAACAAATCCCTTCATAAATATCTATGTTAATATTCATAGAGAAAGAGTACTATCAGCCTGAAACAGAAATATCTTGCAGTGATTTATGGTTCCATAAGATTCTGAGAATAAACAATGGTTAAGTGTTCAGCCAGAGGAAGAAATTTACACAACCCCTATAAGGTTCAAGGAACATTTTGGAGGAAACAAAAAGAATGCATAATCTATAGAATTTGAAAAGGGGCTGTAAAACACTATATTCTAAACAAGACACAGAAAACCATGCCAGCCATGAATGGGAACAGGAGCTAGGCATTAGTTCCTTTCAAAAGTCAGCTATGAAGTGGCAAAGAACTCAAGGAGTCCTATCGCATTTCTGCCCTGTTGACAACCAATGGATTTGGGGCAAGGGACAAGAATGATAAGTAGCTAAGTACCCACTAGTGAGCCTCCAGGTTATAATGGTTAGTTGCAAACTCAGGATCACATAGATGGTTCTGCTTAAATTTTGTAAGAAACTAAATTAACCTAAAACTAGTGAATAGGGAAAAAGATTCATGAGAAGTGGAAGAAGTTGGTAGGAACAGAACGGAAATGAGAATGAGAGATCAAAATAACGTACAACTCTGAAACTGTGAAAGAACAAAATTTCTAATAAGAAAGACTCTCCCAGCTTTGACAGCCTTCCAAATTAGGCATGCTTATTGTATCCAATGTCATGGAAATATCAAAATGAGCAGGACATATTCTTTTACAAGAGCCAGTGCTTACTGAAAGGGAAGGGGTCCAACCATACCAATTCCAGGCTATTATTGCTGGTCATTATTTAGACAAATATATACAAGGTTCTCGTCATGCTTGAGGTTTCATATGAAGCTGTGAGGATACAGTGGTGGATTTATGCTGTCCTGCCAGTGAACTGGTTCCTTTGTCAGATCCTACTACTGAAGTGGGGCATGTGGAATGGAGAAGAGATTGACAGGGAAGAGATCTCTCACTTGTCTCACCTCTAGAATATCCTCATAATATTCAATGCAATATTATATAATGCAAGTGATACTTTGTCACTGTCAAGGCTGGGCTGTGGAAATCTTAGTACTGCCTTGGTTCTCAGGGTACTCTGTTAAGAGCCCAGCTGCCATGCTAAAGAACGACATGGAGAGGACATGGGTAAGCACTCTAGTTGACAGCCCCAGCTGAGTCTCCAGCTGACAGTCAGCTTCAATGCCAGCTATGGGAGACAGCTACTTTGGAGGTCCACAGATGGAAGTCACCCAAGGACACTGGCCTGAGCCAATTTGAGAGCCCTCCAACTGTACCAAGTCGATCTACACATGAATGGTGACATTTTACTGTTTTGAGACATTAAATTTTGGGGTAGATTATTTTGCATCAAGTGATGACCAAAACATCTCCTCTGCCCAATAGCCTGTTAATAAACTTTCATCAAGTCAATTGCTAAATACCCACAGTTGACCTCTCACTAAAAAGTAAAAAACATACTTGAAACATCAATAACAATGGGAGATTGTTTGGCGCATCCTTAAGCTTTCTATGCCCCAGTGGCTCTGTCTGTAAAAGGAGAATAGTACCAGTACCTATTTCATCAAACTGTGATCAGAGAAACAGGTAGTTCATGTAAGAAAGGAGGCTTCCAGGCACACGGATCTTACATATTAAATGAATTATCATTCGTGTTTGACTGGTGTCAATTCATTTACTAGACCTTTAAATTTTAAAAATCTTCATCCTCATACTTAACCTAATGACAATTATCATTATCCAGTACCACAAGTGAGGGAGAGGTACTTAAACAAAACCTGATGGCTAGGAAATGGCAGACTGACCTTACTCTGACCTATCTGAGTACAGTAATGTTATATGCTCCTCCCTCCCCCATCCTGTCTCCATTCTGTGAGACAAGTAAAAATCTCAGTGGCACCTGTTGCAATGACAGCACCTGCTCAGAGCACTCAACTCCTATGGAGCTCAACAAGCAGACAATTTGAAGCTGAGCAATCAGTTCATTTGCAAACATAAACTTGCTCAGCTAGAGGTGGCTCAAGGTTCTCACTGCTATCACCTCTGTCTGACACCGCTCTTTGGCAGAGAGGTACCCTGCTAGTCTGAGAAATGCTCATTAAAAGCCTTTGATTCAGATGTCAGGAAGCAGCCCACAGCCAGGCCAAGGAAGTGCAGCTCCCCTGGGAAGGCTTCAGAGCCTCGTTTTGGATGTTCCCACCCTTGGCAGTAGCAGCATTTACTCCTCCCTTTATGAACATAACTGAGTGACTTGCCAATTGCAGATTCCAGCCACTCTCCTAGCATAGTGGGAGGAATGTCTGTCAAGATTCAGGTGAATTTTAAGGAGGGCAGGACAACACGCAGAGTTCTCTTTAAAGATCCCAGGAGCACTGCGATTTCTAGGGGTCTGTATCTGACCCCTTCCACAAGCAGAACAAAGTTCAAGGCAAACCTCTGGAACCCTGAGCTCTAAACAAGGAAGTGACGTTTCCAAGATCCCATAGCCTCACTAATAAACGCTAAGGCACAGTCAAATTCACCATTACGTCAGGGCTCCCCGTTGCCCCTTCCCCACCCTTCTAATGCACATCTGCACCTTTCCCTTTGTGTCTTCCCCAGACCCATATGTCAGTCATGGTCTATGCTCTGCAGATTCCTTTTCACATTTAATTAATGTGCTTCTCCAGTGTCTTTCAACTTGGAATTTCTTCAGTGACTCTCAAAAGATTTGATAGATGTATGTGCACTCTTGTAATGGCTAAACATTGACCACTTGGTTCAGTTTTACATCTGTTTGGTTAGTCTTAGGGCATATGTTTTCTTCCTCTTAAGATGAGACACAAATCATTTTTTTTCTGAGAGCAGAGATCTTCAACCAACCTATGGGTCTTGACTCCTTTGGGGCTCACATATCAGGTTTCCTTACACTATGATTCATAACAATAGCAAACTTGCAGTTACGAAGTAGCAACAAAATAATTTTATGGCTGGGGGGGCGGTCACCACAGCATGAGGAACTTTTATTAAGGGGTCACAGCTTTAAGAAGGTTGAGAACCACTGCTTTAGAGTGTTACGGGCTGGATTATCTAACCTCCTCGCAAATGCATATTTTAAAGTCTTGATTTCCCAGTACTGAAGAACTTCACTGTCTTCAGAGGCTGTTTTTAATTTGAAAGAAGTTCATTAGGGATAGATGACAATCCAGCGAGACTGTGATCCTAAAGCAGAGGAGTGGAGGGCACACGTGTATGTGGGGGAAAGATCATGTGAGAACACCGGGAAGAGACAAGGCACAGACTCCTTAAAAGAAACAACCCTGCCATGAGCCCGTGTTTATATTAGATATTAGAATTATTAGGATCAAATGCAATCAGGAACATTGTTGAAGAGTATTATTGACTACCTTGCTTAAAGAGTCCCAAATATGCTACCTGTAACACATGTCCTTCTACTCCAGGAGAATGCGTTAGCTGACACAGAGCAATCAGGATAGCAACCACTGCAAAGATGTTGTAGTAGGAGCACATACCTCTCTCTAGGCAGCTGGTGGTTGGGATTGTGGCGGCATCGCACACTGAGACCAAAGAGCTTGCGGGCTGTGCGCTGGATCTTCTGCCTCTGAGCCTCAGTGGCGCTCTGCAGGAGCTTGTAACGGCTCTGCAGATCCCAGTCATTACCCCAGTGTTGGTGGATACTACCAATGGTCAGGAAGTGGTTGCTTGGGAGACGCTTCATAAATGACTTAAACTCATCTAACAAGAGACAAAAGCCAAGAGAGAAGAGGTAAGCATGACTGTCAACATCTGAAGTCCTTTAAAATTTAATTCCTCCTTTGTCCTTTTATTTTTTTCTGCTCTCTTTATAACACCATTGAATTGGAAACAACCTAAATGTTCTTTCACCAGCAAAGGGATAATAAAAATGTGGTATATATGCACCATAGAATATGATTGTGCATAAAGAAATACAAAATCATGGAGTTTTCACATAAATGGAGGGGATTAGAAAATGTACTATTTTGTGAGGTAACTCAGTCCCAACAAGACAAACGTTGCATGTTCTATTCTATCAGAGGATCCTAGCTCTATATCTTCAGATATAAGTGTAGTCCTCAACCCTCATTATGGAAACTGGTCTTTGTGACATAATACTGTCCGAGAATCTCACAAACAATAAGAGTACGGAGTTGTGGAACCCAATCTCAGTGAATACATCTACGCAACTACTCCTCCACCCAAGGCTCAGGAAACATTCAGAAAGAGGGACCAGAAAGATAGAGACAGAAGATGAGGGAGTTTGCCTCCTAGAAATGGCAGAAATTGCACCAGTCTCACCTAAACATGAGTTGAACAAGGACAACACCACATATGTTCAAATGGACAGGGGATAGACCAGAAAGGCTCAGCCATACATAAAGCACTACAGGCAATGAAGGAATGTTAAGAAATGAAGAAAAAGTCTTCCCCAGAAAAAAGAAAAAGAAAAAAGAAACATGCAAATCAGTTTTTTAGTCAGGCCTGAATTCCTTCCTGACACTTAGCTCCCTCAGCCAATGAAAGATGCTGCAATTTGTCTGAGGTCAGTATAACACTCCAAAGTCTGTTGTGCTAACTAACATTTTTTCACTACCGAAGATCTTTTGGATAAGGCATCTATGTTTAACATATGTTTCTCCAGACTTCCAGCATTGGGAAACCAGATAAAATACATTCTCTCTGTATTCATTCTTAACAGTGCTTTCAAACCAAATTATTATTATCAAGATGAAAACTGAAAAGCTTTTATCTGATCTACATAGAAACTCAGTATTGCAGACTTTTGGTAGAATTGTAACTGAAAATAAATGTAAAGAAAACAATTTTGATCAATTCTGGTCAGATATTGTTGCCTGCTAAGTGATCAAACCCAAGTGCCTTATTTCTCATTGAAATACAGGATTTTACTAGATTCAGAGTGGTGTTAAAAACACTCAACTGTATCTTTCTCTTTGATGTGTTACAGAGGTTGGATGGAAAACTGAAGAAAGTAAAATTTTGTACTCCGGATTCAACTATTATCTGAAGTCCAGGTGTAAACCATGTAACATCATCTCCAGTGCTGAAAAACTACAATTTCAGAGATGATAAGGGTCCCTTGGTAAATGTTTCAGCCCTAGTTCTAATATTTCAGTTTCTGAGCATCATCTCAGACTACAGTTTGATGCAACCTAAGAAATCACCTAGCTCATCCTTCTTGTTTCATGTATACATCATGGAAACTAAAACCCAGAATGACAAAGTGATTTTTCTAGAGGTAACACAGTCAAAGAGCCTCAAGAGGCAAGCGTAAAACCTGAGCTGCTCTTATTTGCCCTGACACGTTTTCAGCCACATCATCCTGCATTGCATATTTTTTTGTTTTGTTTTGTTTTTGATTTTCAACTTCTGGGAAAATGAAACATATATGGGTCATTTTGCACGTAAAAGCTTAAAAGTAATTGTTGCAGCCTAAGAATTTTATTTTCTGCTACAAAAAAAAAAAAAACAAGGAAATTTCATGCCTGTCCATAAGTTCACTTTATATAAGGAGAAGCTGCATAGGTTTCAACAGATACCAAATCCAGTCCTAAGCACTTCAAACTTATGAATGATCTTCACAGGAAACTATGACAGGTATATCTGTAGTACTTCCACTCTACAGAGGTTGGGCACAAAAAAGGTAGCTAATTTGCACAGGGTCAGTGGCCAGTAGCCAGTTTAATTAAAACTGCAGCCTCGCTCCAGAGTTTTGCTCACCCAAAGTATTAAACTCACTCTCAACACAAGGAGGGCGGCATTGGGGAGGAGGGGGAGAAAATTTGTTAAAAATAAAAATTCTGAATCCGACCTTTAGAAACTTTGTGATAGATATTCAAATATATAAGAATTCACATTCTATTCTGACCACTGGAGAGTTAAAGGACCTTCACTCATTCAAGATCTCAGTCTACACATCTGTCAAATTTGTATAACAGTATCTAATCCAAATTCAGAAATTGTGAAGCACTCAAAAAAGCCACAATCATTATTCCCTCCTGCAGAAGCAGAGACATTAAGGCTAAGGACTAGAAAAAAAATAGAATAAAACAGTAGGTGGGTTTATATTAAATGAGAAGCTGTTTCAGAGGGGTAAGTCTAGGAGATCCTTGGGTAGGTATACCTGATAAAGAAAAAGAGCAAGACAAACTATTTACCATTTTCTTATTCTGCAACATGTCCCTTTCTGCCCCATTACTCACCCACTCACGCTAGCTTCCTTTTGGAATTAAAACTCCTTATTACTGATGCAGACACTCTTCACAGATACTCTTCATTTCTTTAGGAATTTTAGCAATTAGTAGCATTTCTCAGCAGAAGCATTCTGTCAAATGCATTTTGTTTGTTTGAGGCCATGAATCACTATAATACCCTCTATTGTGACCTCTCTGCTTTAAAGATCCAAGAATTTAAAATGGACTAATGGATAAAGCTTCACAAACAAACACAGCAGTTTCATCCAAGCTGCATGACCCTGCAGGAGCAGAATTCTGATGGATCCTCTGCTGGCAAGGTGGGATTTCAAGTTCATGGCAACCAGACATTTTAAGTGACGCTCTGTGAAACTCTGCTTTTTTTTTTTTTTTGAAAAAAAAAATGATACACAGTGGCTCTGAGGTAAAATTTTGTTTGATCAAAGGGTTTTGTGACTAAAGACTTAAATAAATTTATATATTCAAAATGAAAACATGACCTCTAGTTTATCAGATGAGGGAGCTCAGGCCTACAGGGTTGACCAGAATTAATAAACTTAAAAGACTGCTGTGAACACTGGGCTTGGAGTCAGGAGCTCCATTACCAAAGCTGTCATTTACACACATGTAACTTCAAGGAAGATTCTGAGTCTTGTCCTTCTTGCTACCGGGAAAGCCACATAACACTTCACCTCCTATAGTTGCGACAGACAGAAGGCTTATAAAATTGTTTTGAAAACTGGAGCACTGCACTGATGAGCTTATTCAATTAACAGATGTTACAGTATGAACTGCAAGTTTACTATATCTGTCTCATGATTCGTGGAATTCTCAAGGACTTTTAAACTTATCCTGTCTAACTGAGTACATTTTCTTGATTTCCAACTTTCTTGGGTGCTCTAGCTCAGTTGAAGGATACCAACAACCATAAAGTTATCTAATATGCAACTCTAAGCAGAGGTCCTAGACATCATCTTAATCCCTTTTCTCTTCAACTCTGTGTGATAACCAGAATCTAGTTCTGTTGATTTCCCTTCTAATGTCAGTCTTTTTGTGCATTTATGCTTCTGCTCCCTAATCTACATTGGGATTATCACTCATAGCTAACGTGAGAACTGCTTCTCTGAAGCACAGAAGGACAATTAGACTTTCTTTCCCTTTCAACACGGCCACCCTTGACTTTACTGGTCACAATGACTCCATCTCCCCATCATTGTGCCATCTGCTCCACATCCTCACTCATGGACACTTGAAATGCCATAGTCATATGCATCACACAATGGTTGCATAATTCATTTCTTACAGAATTCAAAGCTCCAAGAACGTAAGAATCTAATTTTAGGCCTTATCCTCTTCACGATCTTGGATAACTGACTTTCCTCCCCTGTAGCTCATTAGCCTGAGCCAGTAAATGCAAAAAAATAGCTAAATTATCAGAAAACTAACTTTCAGTTTTGATAATCCATGTGATCTTTGGGTATCTACAAGATTATATATGCATAAAACACATATATACATATGCAGTTATGTGTGTGCATATATATTAAACATAGGAAGACATATATAATTATATACTTATGTGTGCTCATTCATTGATTCATTATTATACACACCGGTGAACATACTCCTATCATACATAAATAGAAACCCAGGAAAATATTCAATGCCCTCTGACTCTCCACTCTGCAGAGGTATCTTTTCAGTCTTACTCTGCCATCTGAGTCCGACAGAGATGATATATATCATATAAGCATAATGCTTTATGATGCCCACTGTTTTTCATTCTGTGGGAACTAAATGTGTGTTTCCTCTATGAGAACTACTACACCCGACCCTGAACTCTCCGACAGAAGCAAGTACCATTATTCTATTTCCCCTTATATCAGTTTTTACTTGGCCAGGACCATTCATGCCAGTTGTCTGTGTACCTGAATTCTCCAGGTCCTTGTAAGCTTCGGTCCAGGCCTTAGCCATGTTAGCCAGCGTGAACTCCATGATCTGGATGTCGGTAATGGGACAGTTGCACTGTGGGAACTCCTCCGCACACTGGCAGCGACACTGGCTGTTCTGACACACATACTCTCCCTCACCGTTGCACATGATGTAGCTCAGAGCTGACTGAACAAACTTCTCTTGCAGATACTGTGGGAAGATTATCTGAAGACCTGGGTAAAAATAGCAAGAAAAGAGAATCAGAAGGTTAACAAGGTACTTTATTAAAAGCCTCCAAAGATGACAAAAATCCATCACTGCTCGGTTTCTCTCTGTGCATTGTATGCAGAATATTTCAGAGCCTACTTAGCTAGAGGTGGGACCTTCAGGTTCACCATATTCAACGTCTGAGGCCATGACCTTGGCACCCTGTAAAATATAAACACTGATCTGTTATATTAATAATGAGATTGGAGATTCTCTGATGTATATTTTTTGCTATGTGGGGAGAAAACTCTTAATGAATGCATAACATTACTGTTTTTATTTATATACTTTATTTTTTTTCCTTTCTTAAAATGTTTATAAATTAAAAAACAACAAAAAAACAAAAAAAATAAAAAAATGTTTATAAATTCTAGTTATGAAGAATATGTTCTGAGATCGGTAGGCATATGAAGATTTATTTTATTTTGTTTTTTTTTTTCTTTTGAGTAAGGGTCTCTCTAGATAGCCCTGCCTGTCCTGTAACTCACACTGTAAACCACAGAGGCCTCAAACTCACACTCACAGAGATTTACATGCCTCTGTTTCCCAAGTGCTGGGATTAAAGTTGCATGTGACCATGACCAGCAGATCTTTTTAATAAAGCATATTTGCAGTATCAACAGGGACAGATGTAAGCACATATCTTTCTAACAGGGCTTACAGCAAAAACAAACACAGGAATAATTCAGGAGTAAGGACAACTTTTACAGGAGAAAGAATGTAGGAGTAAGGACAATTTTTACAGGAGAAAGAATGTTGAAGAGTATAGAAGAGGCAACTTTTAAAAGAATAGTAGAATAAGTGGAAGTACAATAGGTGTGCCTGGGAGTTCAAAACTACATGAAACAAACTTGGATGGGTAGGGTATGGTGTGGTAGGAAAACTGACTGAGAGAGCTTCAGAGGACAGAAAGCAGGAAAGAATTGATTACAGACTATAGATCATGTATTTACCATGTGGTTCACTGAATACACACTGGGAGTTTTTCAAGGGTGAGAATGATATAATTAAAGGAAAATGATGAATAGGGAATGCATTATAAAACCAAACCATTGGCAGAAAAAAAATCCCAGAAACTAAGTTTCTCTTGTTCACTCTCATGAAGAAGGCAATAAGGAACACTAAGGCAAAGTGGCTAACCCAAGGGCATATGAGGAGAACCCTTGACTACATTTTATGACTTTCTCTCTATATTTAAATAATTAGAGTCTTAGAGTGCAAGATTTAGGGGGTTTCAACATGCCAGAACCTAGAAACATCAGCTAAGTGGATGCTTCCACCATTATAATGGCCAGAAAGAAGGGGAAATTTGGATAATCCCATTCACTTTTTCTGGGCTTCCTAATAGTTTTAGCTTCTAGCATATATAGGAATAATTGCTTTACCTCTCCATATGTAAAGAAAGGGGCTATATACTTCTTCAGATGATTATTTCTTTGTAACATATGCTTCAGGGTTCCTCTTCAATCCCACTTACTCTAGATTTTGTAAATAAATATAGTATTTTTTTACTTTCTTTTTAATTTCTCTTTTCAGTTATGTTTATAGGATTTTGCCTTATTCCTTCAAATTATATGTAATGTATACCATTATCATGGTTATAAATACATTGAATTTCTTTTCTACCATTTGGTACCCATATGGAAATTACACAGTATAGTTTGCTGAGAGCCCTGTGAGAAAGAGATGTGAGCAAGTCTCAGTAGTTCTGTGGAATGAGGGCACAATCCGTGTGTTGAGCTGGCCATTGCTAACACTAGGTTTTCCTGTCAAAACCAGCTCAAAAAAGTTATGCATCCTTTCTCTAAAGATCCACTCCCTCTTATGTTCAAATGGAGCTTATTGTATCTAGAGGACAAAAGCAAAGATGCCTATAAATTGTATGGGACATTTTATGGCACACACAGAGACACATACACATATACACGCATACATACAAACACACACACACCCTGAATTATTAAATCTCATTATTAAATTATGTACTTACTTACTTATTTAATTTGCTTATTTTGAGTATTTTTATAGATGTATATGTATTTATGGAGCCCATGCAACAATATGTATGTGGAGGTTGAAGGATAACTTGCAGTAGTTGATTCTCTTGATTATCTCTTTCCATCATGTGGGTCTAGGGTTTGAACTTGGGTCATCAGACCTGACAGCAAACACCTCTACCCACTGAGCCATCTTGCCAGCCAAGTTCCAGTTTTTGATGTGAAGAAACTGCTGCTAAGGGAGATATTGTTAATGATGATGCTTTCCTTCCTCTCATGAAATTCCTAAAGGTTCAACAAAAGCTTCAGCATTTATGAAGAATAGCGGTAGGTACATTCCAAAGGGAATCTTTAATTTTCGGCACAGTTTTCACAAGGAGGCTGGTTTAGACTCTCTGCCTGCTGAAACCAAAAAATGTTTAGTTTGGTGTGCATGACACCACTTAGGAGGCATTCTGGGAAACATATGAAGCTGGTGAGTGGTCTGGTGTGAAATGGGAAAACCTCCTTATCACTGAACAAGACATGAGAGCAAGTGATCAGGCACAAGGGTTCTGCACAGGAAGGAGGTGATCCAGAGAACAAAGACCGGGGAACACAAAGTATAAAGTCCTTTCCGAAGCAAGTTTGCAGTTCTTTAGTGTGCATTATTGAATTACTTCATTTATGTCACCATTTTCTCCTCCAAAGCAACATTTATTTTTAGCTGATCCCTATAGGCAACTGCATCTATGGATTGGGCTTACGTTTCTGGTGCTTAAAGGAGCTCGACTGACTCTATTCTCAGTGCTATTTTTACAGACACCTCATCACCTTATTTCTCCCTTTTGTAGGGGATAGGATATTCTATTCTTGGTCCTCACCCAAAAGGAATTTGGGGAGAGCATTTTTAGAAAATTGCATCAAATCGTTTCTCCGTTTGGCAAGGATACAAAAAGGCAGTATTACCTACCCCATTTAGTGCAACTGAAAACAGATGAAATTTAGGGTTGGGGGTTTTCTCAGAGCAGCTGAAACAGAACACTGGCTGCTCTTTAAAAATGGAAACTCAGAACATGCCGAGCTGTCTCAGAGTCAGAATCTCCTGGGCAAATTTCAAAAGAGAATAATGAAGACATAGCAATTAAAAAGCACTTTTCTGCAAAATGTCATTACTGTTTAAAGTTACACAACCATTTCTACGGCAGCGGAGGTTCACACAGCAGTCACAGCTAGAGTCGTCTCCCAGCGACCTGTGTCCAACAAAGAAGGCCATTGCTGACCCCTAGATTGGCGCCTGAGTCCTGCTAGCTTCAATGGGAGTCATAAATAATTTGGAGGGGGATTTGGCCTGTGGAAGCCCCTTTTGAAAGATATACAGCTGCCGGCTGGGGTGGAATAGTCTATCTCCACGGTTCCCAAAACACTCCCTCTCCAACACACACACACACACACACCACAGAGAGAGAAAGAGAGAGAGAAACTGAGAGAATGAGTGAAAAGGCCACTTTTTATTGCCAAGCATGTAAATTTTTCCTCACAAAATCAGGAAAGAGATGGTTGGGTGTTACATTTGAACACCACCATGCCCACGCTGAACATATGGAATATTTTCCCTTCAACCTCATTAATTTTTTTCGAGTCTGGCTGTACTTTGAAGGGCAGTGTTGTGATGTGCCATCAGGAATGTGTGCAATGCAAAGGCAGGGGAAAATATCCAAGAAGACTTTCTGCTTTTCCTGACACTTGCCTCTTCCCTCTCAGTTGCACCCACCCCATGCAGAAGCTCATTATCCATACATACATCTCATAATGTGCTTTGTGTTCTGCAGGAACTTTGCTAAAACCCCCCAGTTCCTTTACAGCAGCACACTGTATTGCTATGGCTTTGCGTTCTTTATCTCCTAATATTCTCAGCTTTACACACATCACACTATACACAATGCTCTTTGGAGGGGAAGAGTCCCTCCTGTTTGTGATTCTTGTTCTTCTTGTAGTCTTTGCTCTTGTTCTATCCACAGTCTAGAATAAATCTTCCTCAGATCTTGGTCTGTCTCCTTTTCCCTAAAACATAGATCTTTTCACATTATTGGCTCAAATGCCACTTATGTTTGCCTCAATAAATTAAGTGATGACTTAGATTATGCTATTAATTTGTTTGAGTTCTATCTTCCAAAATAAAGAAACAGATTATGGTAAAAAAAAAAAAAGTCTATATGTTTCCTACTGATTCACAAGATAAGCCAAGCCTAGTTCAGGCTCCTGGTACTCATCAGTTCTCCTCTTTATCCTCCTGAAGAAGTGATGTGGGATTCCCTTCTATATACTGTGAATACCATTAGTTAATAAAGAAAGTGACTTGGACCTATAGTAGGGTAGAATAGATCTAGGAGGGGAAAACTAAACTGAATACTGGGAGAAAGAAGGTGGAGTCAGGAGAAGCCATGTAGACATGCCAGAAAGGGAAGCCTGATAGAATCTTGCTGGTAAGCCACAGCCACGTAGCAATACACAGATAAATAAAAATTGGTTAAATTAAGATGTAAGAGCTAGCCAATAAGAAGCTAGAGCTGATAGGCAAAGCAGTGATTTAATTTATAAGTTTCTGTGTCATTATTTCTGGGTTGAACAGCTAGGAACGAATAAGTTGGCTCCTACTACAAATTGGCGCTCCAAGGTGTGCTAGCTAAATTCACATAAAACCTGAAAGGACTTGGGCTTGGAAAGGAATTCTAGACACACCCATCCTCCACTCCCCTCCCCACAAATAAAATTTAGCCTCATTTCCCCACCCCACCCCAGCAGGCAACATGTCACAACTCCGTTAAGAGAGGTCTTTCTGATTCAGCGGTAGCAACAAAAAACAAAACAAAAACAAACAAATCAAAACAAAACAAAAAATGCACAGTTGTAAATCAACAACTTCCTGGGATGTGTTGCCAACACAAACTCTGGCTCGAAAGGAGATCAAGCATTTAAATGGGGCTTGTGAACAGAGTTACACAACTTGCTTAATGGTAACACAGACCTGCTGTGACATGACCCTGAATCTGGGGCGGAGAGAATGGCTCTCAGAAGCAATGAAAAGAGTACAAGCAGTCATAGATTAAAGGAGCAAAGGCAATGAAACATTAAACTTGTAGAAGAAAAATAAGCCATGTAAAGATGAAATATACACAGAGAGTGTGAATTATGTATATTATTGTGTTTTCTTTGAATTTTTTGATTGCTAAAGAGCTATATAACAGAGACATTTCATTGTATGGACTGATAAGTTAAACCCAAATGAAGTTATCTTGACTTCAGAATCTGGGTCAAAGAATATATTGCTTTGGAAGAAAGGTTCTTCCTTTGATTCCTCAGAAGATAAGAACCTATGGATTTCTTCCAGATGAATGTGGTTTGATAGACCAAGATCTTGTGAAAGGCTGCTGTAAACACCCCCAAAATAATTTGCCCCCAAAAGCAGGAAACAGTTTGAAGCGAACTATGCCCAAATTCCCTAAATAATTGCTTATAAATGTTTGTTTACATTTAAAGGGGGATATGATATAGATATGAATATTTTGCATTGGTATGAATCTTGATTTACTGATACAAATTTGAGGTCAATTATATATATATATATATACACACACACACACATATACACACACACACACACACACACACACACACACACACATATATATATATATATATTTTTGCTCTTGACTAAGGTATTGTGTTTGTGCAGCTCATTTAAAAATTTTATGTAAAATTAAGAAATACAGAATAATTGATTGTTATATGTAATAATCAAGTTTATGGACATGTTAGGTTTTCTAGGTGTAGAGGGACATATTTCAGATAGATAGGTATTCTTCAACCACTTCAAAGAGCTACAGAATATGGCATTTAAAATGGTTTAATAACTTAGGACTTTTCATGACATGAGGCACATCTGTTCCTGGCTGCACCAATTACTTCAAAAGTAAGATGGACATTGGAGAGGCTCTTCATGGAGTTTGTTAGCCATTTGGGCAAGAAATTCCTCTTGCCTTGACAGCTTGATGTTATGTTGTGTGAGCTAGACATGTGGGACCCACTAATAAATGACTGCTGAAGTCGCTTAAGGAAAGTGAGATAGTTTTTCAGGGTTCCTGCATCATGAAAGAGTCTGCCAGTCATTCTGCAGGATACAGAAGAAAGTGACTGACAAACTGCCAGTTTCAAAGGCAGACCTGTCTATGAAATTTCCTTCTTCATGGTAAAGTCTGCCAGATACTATGGATCAGTAGACTGAAAATGGATGCCAGAAACATTATAGAAGAACTTTGGGTGACTGTCCAGATAGTGAGATGTCTCTGTCATTTCTAGAGTTTTGGAAGTTGATTATGATGCTCTTCCTGTTTACTTAGATAATATAATATCCTTCTGGGGCCTTTGGTTCAGTTGAAGAATAGATAGTAATAATATAGTTTTGCTTAGTTATGATAAAAGATAAGGTAGATATAAATATGTTAACTGTAATTCTTGCTTAATACCTGTTTGTTATATATATATTTTTTCTGTGTTAAAACCTTCCTTTTTATTTAAACAGAAAAGGGGAGGTGATATGTGATTCCCCTCTGTATACTATGACTACTATTGGTTAATAAAGAAATCTGCCTTGGCCTGTGATAGGGTAGAGTAAAGCTAGGTGGGAAGAAAAATGACTAAATAGCACAGAACTCACAATGTGAATGTTATAAGCCAAAAGTCTATGTCTTGCCCAAATCCATTTGTTGAATTTTTAACTACTAAGAGAATGTTTCTGTTAGAAGATGGGTACTCTGGGAGGTTAAGCTTAGATGTCCAAGAAGACCATGGTGTTCCTACTCCCTCAGTGCGTTGCTGAGTACACATCAAGGAAAGGTCACGTGTAGCATGAATAATAAAAACACGGAGACAGGTACATGTGGGTACTTGGTAAAAGGGCAGCTATCTGCTTTTACCAGAATTCAGATCCTCAGCAGATGCCATGGTGTTTTGGTTTTGGGCCTCAAAGTGCTGAGAGTTTGACAAATTGATCTATTTTGAATACACTACCTCCCCTCTAGCATCTGGGATAACTCAGGTTTTCTAAGGCACTGGCATAATTAAGTGTGCATTAAGTCTGAAGTCTCCCTCATTTATTACAACTCAGAGTATTAACCATTACTAGAACCAAACTAGAGTTCTCCTTGGAAAATGTTTAATGATGGAGAAGTAGGTATGGGAGTCAATGGAAGAATAATCTATGTGGAAACAGTGGCCCCAGGCAAGAATTTCAGTTGAGACCACACTAGTTCTTGCCTCACTTTCTGATTAACACATGCTTATTTCCTCTAAATCCTTAAAGCAGAAAAATGTTCTTGTGTCTTAGACACAATCTGAACGCAAAAATGGCACAGATGAGAATTCTGAGCTCCTTAGAAGGCAAACGATTCTTAAAGAAACCGTGGTGAAAATCCCTATCCACATGAATCAGTAGTTCAAGATACAGAAAAATAATGGAGATCCAAAGGTTGTGGAGTTTCAAGAGTTAAGAGACATTTAGGGAATAAAGGAATGTGAAGAGAATCTCTGTCAGATTCTCTAAGAACTGCAACACATCATTAGTATTGTTTTATCAATCAGAAACCTGATTCAGCTGACCATGCTCAGTGGTTCTGGGGGACATCTACTTTCTGGAAAGAAGATCCAGCATGAGTTGAAGTTGCAATAAGGACATAGCAGATGCATCCCAACTGAAGTTTCTGCGTCCAGACTCGCTCCTGTTATTTCCTCTTAGGCCTTCCCTCTTTTTCAAAAAGTATATGTGGTACTGCTAAATTAAAAAAAGTTTTAATACATTTAATACGTGCTCCTCCCTCTCTAAAACAACAGACAAGGTGCCCGGAGGTACACGTCTTTAATCGTAGCACTCAGGAGGCAAAGGCAGGTAGATATCTGTGAGTTTGAGGCCACCTGATCCACAGAGAGAGTTACAGGACAGTTAGGGCTATACAGAGAAACCTTATCTCGAAAAATAAAACAAACAAAATCAGAAATGGAATTTGATGATTTAAAACTAAAGCTCAAAATTCAATAATAAATAATTTGAAACATTGGTAGATGATTAAAATTTTAAAGCAATATTGTGCTTGGCAATGTTCAACACATAGTAACAAATAGTGAATATTTCATTGTTTTATTTTAGGGTGCAAGACAATAAAATTGAAGATAGCAATTGTGGAAGATTGATTATGAGCTTGGTTTTTGAATATTTATGTTATTTAATTTCTATTTTTATGTACATGTGACTGAATGTGTGTATGTGTACTACATGCATGCAGGGGCCTGTGGAGGTCAGAAGAGTTACAGACAGTTGTGAGGTGTCATGTGGTTGCTGTGAGTCGAACTCTGGTCTTCTGCAAGAGTAGTATGCATTCTTAACCACTGAGTCAGTTCTCTGGCCCTTAGAATGGATTTTGAAGCTTGAGCATAATGTGAACTTACAAATAAGAATAGCTATAAATGCTACCACACAGGGCAGGCATTGATTGAATTTGGGTCTGAGTGTAAATACTTGGGATGATTCTAAGTTTTGTTTAAGGTACCATCATGAGTTACACTTTCTTACATTTGCTTTATTTTTTTCTGTATCCTAATTACCTAAGCCAGTATATTTTGATTGACATTTCTCTTTTCTGACCCATTTCACTTGCTATTAAATTCATGATCTCTTATAGTGCCAAGAGGAAGAGGGAGAAATACAGGATCAATTTTGGTTGCATAAAAATATTTTCTGTACTGTCCTTGTATCAAATGTGGCCCTCTGTTGGTATCCCTGAGCCCTACAGGAGTCCCAGATGTTGTCTTGTACATGCTAGGTTCTACTTGGCAAATCTGTCAATTTCTGAAATGTACAAGGTAGGAAGAACAACAGCAAGGACAGTACCTTTTGCAAAACAAGATCCTGATCCCCTTCTCTCTGAAAGCCAAGGGATTTCATATTGGCAGATAAAGGACTTTATGGCTTACACAGCCATGCTGAACTCCAGTGTAATGAAGGCACGCAGGTCAATTACCCATCTGTTTGTGTTTCTATTGCTGTGAATTACAGTATCCATTGCTGACAGCTCATTGGAGTGGAATGAAAATAAGACAATAATTCACCAAGTGAAACTGTGCAGAAAGGGCGAAAAGGCTATGATCTCATTCAGAAGTTCAGGTCTGTCTCTGTGATGGGTCATTTACACTCTGGGAAATGAAGAACGGCAGCTACCTGGGGGATAAAGGGGTGGGTTCTGCCTCCTTCAATGCAGGAATTAGGACATGCCAAAGCCTGGCAAGAGATATGTGATTTGTTTGTGATGACCATCATCTAAGCTGTAGGATATTAGTGGTATAGATTTCAAATCCTTAAGTGAAAAAATAAAGGTAGGTTACAGGAAAATATGACTGAATTATTTTATAACCAGGAGTTTGTAATGAACCAGAGTTCCTTGATAGGTTAAAACAAACAAACAAACAACAAAAAAAAACTTTTGTGCCTTTGAAGAATAGAAGCAGTGCTGAATAATAACATGGGGGAAACATTTAACCTAATGGCAAGATCTGAATTCCATTCAGTAGATTTATCTATCAGATGTCAAGTAGTAGGCTGAATTATAATTACTTCATGTTTCACCCTTCCCTGTAAAATCCTCTCATTAATATAATAATACATCCCAAAGTCTTAATTTAACATTTTCATATAGATTGTTTTGGAAAAGTTCAAAATAATATGTCAATTCCAAAATAATACAACAAGAAATAACACATGTATCAATCAGTTTCTCTTGTCACAAGACCAACAGTCTTCTACAAAGAAGTGCCAGAGGAAAGAAATCCTACTTAACTTTGTGTCTATCATAAGAAAGAAGCACTCCCTTCTGCAAACCATTGAGACTAAGGAATTGTTTGTTGACATAATATAATGTAGCCCATAGAGATGCACAAGGGACTTAGCATAACATGACCAATAGATCAAGCAGAAACTGAGCTTATTCTTATGAATAAGTTCTAAATGAAAGATTGCACATATGGAAGAATTGATTTGCTGCAATTCAGGCCATGTGTGAACAATGAAAAGGGTTACTATCTGGATCTCAAAAGAAAATGCTCACAACCTTCTATATGAGATGACTTTTAAGATTTGTTTCAACTTCCATGGTTTTACTTTGTATCCTTTCTTTTATTATGCAAATTTTATCATATAATTGTCTCAGGCAGACTCTAGGATTGGTTAACAAAGGACTTAATCAACTGTCCCTGCTCTTTGGGAACTAATCATCAATAAAGGATTTATGTGACGGTATAGATTTAGAGAAGACATGATTCTAAATGACTATTTCAAGTGGAAAAACAAAAATATAATCTAAACAAAATCAACAAAAATCAAAAGGTCAACATATCACCATGCAATTTCATGAAACTTCAAGATAAAAATACTCTTTAAATCATATATAGAAAAAATTTATTCAATTAATTAAAGCTTTCTTTACAGAAGTCATGACAAACCAAACATGATATGCAGAAGGTTGATGATGTTTGATTTTTGCATTAATGAATATCTCCAAATTCTAATTCCTAATCTTACCCATTCCTCTTTGAAAGAAGACCTGGAAGACTGTCTACCTCTGTACCCTGCACAAGTCAAGTTATTTTCTCTTCAAATTTTACCTCAAGATTTTATTAATTAAATGACCTTTGGAAAATAAAGAGGCTCAAGTTCCTTGATCATTGCTGCCTTCAGCAAATCTTTCTTTGTATAAAAATGGAACAAACTGTTTTATATCATGGTGGTACATGGGTGAATATGTTGGTAAAAATTCATAGAACAATAGCACTTAAGAGTCAACTTGGTTAAATGTAAATCATGCATTAATGAGGTTAAAATTTAAGTTAAATATGCAACACTTTATAAAGTTACCTGATATGCGTTATTAAAAGATGGAGTTTATGTTCAACTATGTTGTGTTCCTATCAAGCTGGGCTTGCTGTTGTTTTCTCTAGGTCACAGGCAGCCTCAGAAAGGCACACTTCAAGAAGCTAAAACAACCTGTATATATCTCAAAATTTCCCAGAAACACTTACTGCATTATATTATGTGTGCTTATCATGTTCATGTTCTTATTCTGAACAATTCCCTGAACATGAGAAGCACTCATCTTAAGCATTTCTCTGTCATCTTGCACATTACTTGGTATCAAAATAATACATTTGAATGAAGGTACATTTAAAAAGGCTATGTTTCACAGAAGACCATGGGTCTCTCTTCTATGCAGAGCATGACCCATTACTCTAGACTCAGCTCTCATAAGCAGAACTATATCTTCATCCTCAGAATTATAACTTGATGCTTAAATTTACTTTAACTTCATCTCAGTAGTTATAAATGAAAGTATTTACTTAAAAAAATACACAGACTGAAAATATCATCTGAGAACAACAGGTCTACAGGACTGTCCATTTCCGTGCATATTTTGTTTGAGATTCATTTCCCAAATTTAAGATTTTTGAGGATAGTTGTGCTTTTTTATTTCTTTTCTTTCTTTCCAACTTAAAAAGCACAGTGCGAGTTGATAGAAGATGTGGAAAAATAGAAAACCTTAATTTTGTCCTATAATGTTCTTTCAATCACTACTTTATGAAGTCAAGTGCTGTATTAGATGCCATACGTGTGGAGAACATGATCGAGATACGGTGTCCAACCCCAGAAGCTCATGGTGGATAGTAGGATGAGATTAATCTATGTACAATGACCAGAAACACACACACACACACACACACACACACACACACACACACACACACACACAAGTTTCTATAAAATGAAAAAAGCACCTACTTTTGAAAACCTGTAGCTTGTAATGGTTACTTAGGACTGAGGCAAATCTGAGTGGCATACATACTACAGGATTTGCTAATGTGGATTCTCTGGACAAACAGATTCGCACATGTATTCAAGTTTACATACAACTGAGAAGGTTTATGTAGTTAATCCATCTCTTGAAACTCATTTTCACTTTAGCACAATTTAGGCACTGAGACACTCCACTGTAACAAAATGTGGTTTACAATATTTAATCCAATGTTTCAGTATCAGTACTCTGTTGTTGAGTTACTGAATGGGGAATTCTAGTAGCTTATGACCACTATAGTCTATTAATTTTTCATGCTTCATGTTGAATAGATTTTGGCTACTCTCCAGATGTCTTCCTTTTAAAATTATGCTATAGGCATAATATGTCTTAGGGATATAATAGTTTCATGACAAAGGAAAAGGAGTAAGAGTGAAACCAAGTATCTTCATAGATGTGGTATGTACAATGTCTTTTTGTACTCTATTGCCCAAAGCAAATCACCCAGTTAAGGCCATTTTCCTTTTGATGGTAATTCACGTTCCCCATGCTACAGCACTTTCTAGCATATGATGAACCAAAGAATATAAATTTCTCTAAAAAGAAGGAAACAAGACGGAAATCATAAAATCTATTAATAAACACATTTGATTTTGTAGCAAATCTTTATTTCTTAATTATCATGCGATACAGTAATTTCAGTTTTATAAGGATATCAAAAAGAAGTCAGGACCGTGAGGGGTACGTCCACCCACTGAGATAGTGTGACAGATCTAATGGGAGCTCACCAAGGCCAGCTGGACTGGGACTGATGGAGCATGTGATCAAACCGGACTCTCTGATTGTGGCTGGCAATGAAGGCTGACTGAGAAGCCAAGGACAATGGCACTGGGTTTTGATTCTACTGCATGGACTGACTTTGTGGGAGCCTGGCCTGTTTGGATGCTCACCTTCATAGACTTGGATGGAGGGGGAAGGACCTTGGACTTCCCACGGGGCAGGGAACCCAGACTGCACTTAGGACTGGAGAGGGAGGGGGAGGAGGGGAGAGGGAGGAAAAAGGGAGGTTGGGATGAAGTGGAAATTTTTAATAAATAAATAAATTTTAAAAAAGCACTATAAACAAAACAAAAACATTTTTAAATATTCAAAGTAGATCTAGGCAGTATAGTGAAAAAGGGAAGGTGAATTGACGAATAGTTATGATATGTGACATATCCTTGCAATGGGATTCTAATGCAGTTATGAAAAAGTGGTATTAATATTTATCATAATATTGTCGATGTACAAACATGTAAAGTAAAAGAAGCTTGACTGAAAGCCAGATACTCTGCAAGTCTAATTACTTGAAATATCCAGAATAGAAAACTCCATACATAGAAAGCAAATTTTAGAGTTAAAAAGAGAGAGTAAGATGAGGAATGACTGCTTAATAGGTATACAATTTTTGTTTGAGCCCTGAAAACTTTTTGTAACCTGTTGTGATAATTCCATAGCATTGTGAGTATACTTAATGCTGTAAGTTAAGGTGTATATGTTAAAAATGCCTGTGATGTTAAATTCTATGTATTTTTTATTTTACCACAGCTAAAATCCATATAATTCAAAGAAAATTAACATTGCAGTAAAATAAATCTAAATTATTAGCATTTATTGAGCATCTACTATGTGATAAATGTTATGCAGTTGAGAAATAAACAATAAACAACCAAATTCAATGCTGGAAAGCTGACTAATCCATTATGAGCACTTGCTACTCTCGCCGACTACCTAAGTTTGGTTTTCCAAACCCACATCAAGTAGCTTGTAACTATCTGTAAGTCCAGAGAATCCAATGTACTTTTCTTGTCCACTTGAGCACCTGCATGAGCTTGGCTTGCATGCACATACACAAATGTACACACACAAATAAAAAAAAACTAAAACATTTAAAAAATATAACTCTTGGAGATGTAAGTAACAAGGGAGTGGCAACTCTACAACTGTGTACATAAGAGAATATGTGTGGTATCTGAAGTATAGTAAAGGAGCATCAACTCTATAACTGTGTACATAGAGAATATGTGTGGTGTCTGAAGTATAGTAAAGGAGCATCAGAAGTGCTGTGTGAGATCTGCAGGAGACACATGTTTCCAAGGCAGAATGTTGCAATAAACAAGAATTGACTTAATCATTTTTAAAAAAACCAGCAATTGTTATATCCATATTTAGTCAATAAACAAATCACCTTGGCTGAGTTATTAAGGATTTGTCCATCCTGATGTTTTATTTCTGCCCAATCAATGAGATTGACAAGGTTTCTAATGGACATGATTGTTAAGGGAACCAAATTACCACGTAGACCTTTTACCTATAAGCATTTTCATACATCTTTGACCACAGGTTTATTTGAAGGAAACAGTTCCATGTGACCACAGAACACATATGTGATTCCATGGCACTCTCTCTGCCAGCATCCCCTCCATCCCAGAAGAGGTGAACTTGCTCAGAATTCTATCCTTCGTCCTGCCTGGGTCTGAGTCTGAAGTTCCTTACAATTCCAGTAGTTCTTTCTGCAATTTCACATTCCTGGAGCATCCTGAGGTGGAATGACCACCATTTCTGAGGGCAATGCTGTTTTCTGCTCATAGATTGTTCTGAGAATACCTAAGGAAATCAGCTACACCTGTGCACACAAAGGCTAGCTGGTCTCTTTAGAACAACCATGGACTTTCCACTCAAAGTAGCATAATTTTAAGTGTTTATGACGCAGGAACAGATAAAAGTAAGCTATAATTGCTTCAAAAACAGTGCACTTCTTATTTCTGTATCCCAGGTTGAGAAACACTGCTGTGAAATTTCATATTCATAGTCTTTGAGTAGACCAGGGCACAGCTTCCTGCCCTGCCACCTGCAAGGGACAGAACTTTGGTGAGTTTCCATTTTTAATAAAGAAAATGGATTTGTATTAAGCTCATATGAGGTATTGATGAAAAGAAATTATCTCAATTCCTGATATATAATAATTATCTAAGATGATAGCCATCATTAGTACCGCATCATCTCCTTTAGTTGGCAAATATTTATTTTCTAATTAAATACAAAAAAGTGCTGTGAAGCACATGTGTTATTATTTTCATTTTTGTAGATTAGAATACATAGGGAGATTGAAAATTTGAATTAACTAGTACAATATCTTGTGATCATCAACTCCTCTCTATTAAGCCTTCCCATTCTATTTTCTTTTTGATTGATATCTTCAATCTCCATCTAGACAATAACCCTTCTTCTGACAAATAGGAAAGGAGGATGTTTCTTGGTATAGAAAGGAAAATCAACATTATGATACTGATGGCTTGGTGGAAGTCAGCACACCCATTTGTCACAAGATTCTACTATTGAACACACCTCACAGTCCCAGACAGGTAGAAACATGGACACTGGTTAATACCTCCCATGCCACTGTTAATGAGACAAGAAGACTACTGACTAGGATTCACTCTTTATAACCTTGGAATAAGTGTCAATGAAGACTCACCCTAAAACTGTTCACCAGACCAGCCAGAGGGAGCCAGCACTTGATGTACCCTGGGATCATAAGAGTAAAGTTGTTTCCTTTATGGAACTTTGGAGAGAAAAGGCTTCATGAAAAAAGAGAAGCTCATTTCTACCCTCTTCACAGCCCTGACTTTTGTTCAAGGACATTTCCCTTGAAGCTCCGATAAAGTGTTCTGATTATTCAGCATTCCACAAGAATAATAAAGTAAATTTAGAGTCCAGGGAACCGTGAGCCTGTGGTGGCTTATGTGAAAATGCCCCGATAGGTTCATGTTTGAATAGTTGGTCCCCAGTTGATGGAACTGTTTAGAAGAATTAAGAGATATGGCCTTACAAGAGTAGGTATGTCACTGGTGGTGGCTTTGAAGTTCTAAAAGTTCATGCATGTCTCTTTGCCTCCTACTTCTGGATCAAGACATGAACTCTTGACTGTTTCAGCCACAATACCTTTGTTCTAGCATCACAGACTTTCAGAAAAATGGAAGCTCATTTCAAAACTTTCTTTTATAAGTTGTTTTGGTGACAGAGTCTTATTGAAACAGTAATAAGTAAATAAGGCAGAAGCTCGTGCCAGAGAGTGGGTTATTACTGTGGCACGTCTGACCGTGCCATTTTTGGAGAAATGTGGAAGACTGAGACTTTAGATCAGGGCATCAATTTAATGAAGGAAGGAGGGATTAATGAACCATCTAACAGAAGTTTAAAAGAGAGTTCAACTGGGAGATTGGAGGCCTAGTTAAGTGGTGTCACATGTGAATAATATTAGCAACTGGGCTAGAGGCTAATCTTGTGATATTTTGGTAAAGAATGTGACAGTTTTCTATTTATGTCCTAAAGGTTTGCTGGAGGCTAAGTTGAAAAGTAATAGACTAATTTTTTTACTTCTTACCGTTTCATGGTCTCGGTTTCCTCATTTCTACAGTAAGGAAAACAACACTTAGTGACTAGTTGGTGGTGCAGATAACTGGTCTAACTTATAGAAACACAATGTCTGTTAAAAAAAACAGCATCACAAAAACTAAAGTCTAAGTTAAAATATTTCTCTTATTAACTTTGTCTCTGTTACTAACTAGATGATTTTGAAACTATTAAAGCAGTGGAATTTTCACTGTTTTGTGCAACAGAATATGTACTGAGGACACTTAGATTTACTTACAGGTATTTATTCACCACACTTCTAATGAGTATTTGGTATCAGCCAAGGAAATAGATCATGGAGGAAGCAAAGATAAGTAAAGCAAAGGCATGGGATACACACAAACACAGGAAGTACATGAGAAACAGAGGTCGAAGGCTGCCCTAGCATGTCTCATGTCACTTAATATGCCAAGGGAAGAGCTGATGATGAAGTTCATTTTTTTTCTCAGTTCAGGGCTTTTCTTGAAATAACCTTTGGTTTAAAAGCAATAGACAAAGTTCCAACTATAGAAATGAGAGGCAAACAAAGCAAGATGGCTTTCTCTGAAGAGGCAGCAAAATGAGACAGCACATCAGTGCAGGAGGAAAGGAGAGATCTCTCTAAAAGAAAATCAGTGTGGGGATCCTAGGTATGGAATGGCTTAAGTGGGGAGAAGGATTAAAAAATAAAGGTTGTATGATGATGAGTTGCATAAACTCATCAAAATTATAAGTAAAAAGCAAACAAAAATTTGAACGGAAGTACCATACAGAGGTGGATAATGCTGCTTCCAAAGTCGGAATTTAAAATGAATATCTCAGTGTGAGGTGTAGGATACATTCCCACAAATTGTTAGCTACGGCAATGCCCTTGTCTGAGGTTGCCCACCAGAACTTTATAGTGGCCACTATCTCTGAACACACCCACATATACACACACATGCGCATACAAAGAATGCTATCCATGCAGAGCAGTACAGTGCTGGCATTGCACAAATCAGCAGCAAAAGGTCATCAGACTGAATATAATTCATTATAATATGATAGAAAACATACGGTCATATTAGTTACAGATTCTTCATGAAAAAATTTCCAGAGAAGCACTCAAGGGCTTGAAAAGAGAAGCAGCTACATTTGATGAGATTTTGAGAAGACCACACTGGCTGCTGGAAGGGGATGGGTCATCAAGTCTGATCAGAAGCTAGACGAGTCACCTGGCACTCATCACCATGATCCAGCTTCACATACTGTGACCTTCACCCTCCTTCTATCCATTTTCCTCTATTGCAAACGGGAGACGATAATAACTAAACTCCCTTTTCACTGGGATTTATGATAGAATATGACATTGTTTCTAAGATGCCATTCATCATAAAACTTACCATTGTTTTATGTACACTTTGAAAAAAACACCTTGCCAACTAAACTGACAAACCATCAGTTTTAAGCAGCAATCAAATTGCAGAGATGATACAATCTGGAATCAAGCAACTTAAATCCTATGAAGAGTAATCAAGAAGTCCAGCAAAACATTGACCATTTCACATTTATAAATTCTCCCACACAGGAGCCCATTTTCTTCTTTTCCTCAATTCAGAGAGGACAGCATCATCTATCTGTGTTAGATGATTCCAGTTATACACAAAATGCCAGTTACTCTTGAATGCTCAACTTTGTTCCTGCAGTCACTTGCTAATGCCTAGAGCATCAATCTTTCCCTGTGTATAGAATGATCCTCATAGCCAAATAAAGGTTTTGTTGATTCTGAGTTAAAGGATAAAAAAACAAAATCACTTGACACCACAATCCAGAATACTCCAGGGCTAAATGTAATAGTCCTGTGTAGTTTGCATGAAAATTTATCATACTCAGAATCTCACTATGTAAATGCAAGGAAATCTTTCTCCTTAAGATTACATATACTTTCTTTCACTCCATCCAATATTCATTTTCCAGTTCTCTTCAGTTTTATACTAGCATTATTTTATACATTTCAACACGATCTGTGTTTAAAACAAAAACATACTTGTTTGTTGTTTGTGTTTATGTGTATGCATCTGTGTACAGGCATGTATGACCACAGAGGCATATGGAGGCCTGAATTTGAAGGCAGGATGTATTTCTTAATCCCATTAACATCTTATATTTTTAGACACTTATTTAACTTGGAGTTTACTCTTTCAGCTAGACAGGCTGGTCAATGTGTTATGGGTATCTGTTTATGTATGTTCCTACATAGTTCAGGTTCTCAACCTTGCACAGTTCCCCACTGAAACATTTGACATAAACATTCCTTACTTGGCTTTGTGATACTAAACTCTCTGATTCCTGCCTTCCAGAATAGCTACTACTTTCTCTTTGACTCTGTCTCTGTCTCTGTCTCTCTCTCTCTTGTGTGTGTATAAATGTTTGTGTGTTTACACATGATGCACACGACTAAATGGATTTGGGTGTTGTCACCCAATTTAGTTTGTTTCTTCCTAGATAGGGTCTCTCAATATCCTGGACTTTGTCTAATATGCTGCACTAGATTAAAAGGCCAAGTAAACCTCAGATTGCCTCTTGTGTTTGCCTCCTCACAACTGAAATTACAAGCATGTGAAATCGTGTCAATCATTTTTGCTTATATATAGCTTCTCGAGATTTAACTCAAGTCCTTGTACTTCAAAAGCAAGCTCTTCTCCCCTGAATAATTCCACCCAGCTCTCATTTTCCCTTGCATTGTTGCTTCTTCTCCTACCCTCCTTTCCTCATCATAATATCTAACCATCCCAACCTATGTATGTTAAATTTTCTGTGACTCAATAATTGTATTCCCTTTTATAGTTATATTTTATAACTTTATATATTTTCTCACAGTATAACCTTGTATAATTTCAGTCTTTTTAGATTAATTGATACCTTAACTTCCTTCTCTGACATTCTAAATACCCACTGTCCATCTTCATTTGTTTATTTAATAAATAAGTCAACTTTGAGTTCAACTTTAATTCCTCAAAGCTCATTTAAAATATCCCTCATACAGACAAGCTATGTTCTTAAAGCGGCAAAATCATTATAAGGACTTATTCTGAACTTAGAGGTCACTTTTGATTCTTTCTTTTCTTTTATAAGCTTTTTCTAATCCATTTCCAAATATTGTCAGCATATTTTTAAAAATATGTCCATAAATCCTCTAACTACTCACTACATTCTTTGTAACTATCACAGACACAATCTTCTCATACATTAATAGGTAAACTAGCCTCCAAATTACTGTCCTTGTGCATGCTTTCATCTTGAGCAATCTTTTCTATCCAATAGCCATCGTGATCCATTTAAACAACAAACCAGATTAAGCTACTTTCCCTAAATTTGCAGCGGTTTATCTGTTTATCCACGCCAAATTTAAACAGAAACCTTTTCTGTGGCCTGCATTCTTCAAAAACTGTTCCCATGTGCTCTCTAAGTGTGAGGAAAAGACATTCTTTGATTATTTGTTATTCTCTGTTTCCACGTTGTCCATACACGGAACATAAGTTCTAAAACAACACAGAAAGCAGCTCATTCGATGCTGTCTTCCCAGTTGTTGAAACTGTATTTGACATATAATGGACGCTCGATTAGAAGTGCTAAATAAATGTTTGAATTTCTGAACAGATAAAATTCGACACCGTCCACAACTTTCAGATAAATATTCTGTCTGCATCCATTTCCACATCATTGAACGGCAGAGGCTGAGTGTTTTTCTCTTTATACTTCACCAGATGGTAACCACATTAAATTACATCACCATGTTGGCAAAACATGTGCTGAGCTTCTTGAGATGAGAATCACAAAATAAGAAGTAATCGTTATACCATTATTCTTATTACTGGTAGTTTAGTTTTTGCTGCTACAACTACTAATAGCCTCTGATTCTTCTATCATTTTTTCACTCATTTTTAATCTCTGATTTTTTTATTCCAGTCTCTTTGTACTCTGTTTCAGTGACCACTTTACGTTCTATCACATAGTGTGAAAAGTCATTAAAGTGTCCATTTTGTCTTTAGTCTTCCCAAGTCAACCCCTGCAGTATCTCCCATCCCAGCCTTGTTCAAGCGAATGAAGAGACAGACAGAAGAATGGAAAACTACATTATTTTGAGAAGGAGCCATGAGGTTAGTGAGTCCAAGTAAAAATTTCAACTCAAAACCTTATGGAGCAAGATCAATGAAACTTAGCATTTTCACCTGAAAAAAGGATATTATTTTTACCTTCTTCATGAGAACCTTGTGAGGACTAAAAGCCCAAAATAATAAAGTAAGTAAAAATATTAATTCAAAATATCAAGAAACAAACATGCTTTTTAAGTACATTGGTATGGTCCCCAAATGACTAAATACATTATAACTTTAGTTAGTACCGTCTCAGCTACCCTCAATCCATATGATATGACTGTGGCTGGCCTGAACTCTCTTCTGTGTCTCCACTATATTTACAATTCCTCTTTGCAGAAGTGGCAAGATGGAGTGAAATATTAAATAAATGTTGAATAAATGCATAATGTATATATAGAAATGCATACATATAAATAATGTGTGCTTAACTCTATGGATTTTCAAAGCAAACAAACCCAGGTAAAACTAGGTAGTCCAAGGAACCCCACTCATTCTATTTTAGTCATTTGCAGCATTTATCTTCTCCAAAGCTTCCACTCTCCTTTGCATGTTTAAAACTATGTGATTTTTACAGTTTCGGACCAGTAGAGGAAGAGACTCATATTGCACACGTACATTTTGTATCTGGTTTCTTTTTCTTTCAGTGTTACACCTGTGCGACAGTGCACAAAACAGCAATTCGCTCTTCCTCTTTGCTGTATGGGGGCCTGTGAGATGAACGTATTTATTTTCTTGTGGCTGGACATACATTTTAATGGTTTCTATCTTTTCTTTTGCTATTTTGAATGAATTTGCTGTTAACATTCATGACTTTTTGTGAACTTGGACACATTTCTCTTGGCACATCCCTAGGAGCTGAAATTTTCGGGTCACAGCCAAAGGACATATGCAATTTTTAGTACAGATCATCAAGAGTTTCCCCAAACTATTGCCATTAATTTACGCGTCGCCCGGCAATGTGTGTAAGCGCCCATGCCTCCAGTGCTTATTTCTTGATGCGGTCAGTCTGTTTTATTTGTGACAGAGAGTGTTAGGCACTGGTATTTGATAATGGTTTTTATATACATTTTCCTGGTAAGCAATCATCTTTTCAGATGCTCATCGCCTAGAAATTCTTGTCTTGCATCTGTGTTTTAGCCATTTCCTTTGCTTGCCAGGCTACTTATTAGAATATGCTATTATACATACATTCTTTATACATTTTATATAATAACTTTTCTCATGCATTGTGTGGCTAATGTTTACACTTTATTAATAGTATACTTTATAAAAAGAGTTTTAACATTAATATGTTCACATTTCAATCTTTCTCTTTACACTGAGGTTTTCTAGAATTGCAGCTTTTTCAAATGTCATGAGATAGTCTTCTGTCTTTTAAGAAAAATCCTTTGATTCCCTTTGATATCTTTTGCTAAGACTCCTTCCCCTGGACAGAGGATATGAACAACCTTTTTTTACCCCCGAACTCCCATAATGTTATGCATTGCATTTACTTTTCTTATTACAATATATATTGCCTTGAATCACAGTTGTTTGTCCATATTCTCCATAGCATCCCAACATTCCATTGACTCAGTTATCTAAATGCTTCAGTGTCTTTTTATTGAACCTGGGTCATAATGCCTCCTAAATATCTTCGTAATTGGTCTGTTTCTCTATCTCATTTTCTGAACTCAATGGCCCCGATTGTCACAAATCTCATCTCCCTTTCTCAGCCAATACAGAGAAACAATGACCTTCCAAAATACAGCTCTCTTCATGCAATACTTGTTTTAAAAGTTTTCCAGGATGTCTACTTCTCTTAATGTATGTTCAGGTCATCATATGAAACAGAAACTGCATAGACTTTTAAACACTGCTTTTTTTTTCTTTTTCACCACTTTCTGTTTTAATCTCATGAGACTTTAATTTTCTTGAATGCTCCTTTATAAAGACTCTTGTGTTGGTCTCTCCATCTATGCCCTCCCTGCCTTCCCATTTATCCTTCAGATCCCATGCTGTGTTTATTTCTCACAGGAATAATCCTCCATAAACCCACAATGGGTTATGATGGCACACGTCTTTAAACCTAGCACTCGGGAAGCAGAAGTAGGCAGACCTCTGTGAGTTCGAGGCCAGCCTGGTCTACAAGAGCTATTTCCAAGACAGGCACCAAAGCTACACAGAAACCTCGTTTTAAAAACAAAACAAAATCAAAACAAAACCCAAAACCTCCTCTCATAATCTGATATCATGTAACAGCTTCTCTGTAAAATTCTACTACATTTATTGCTGGTGTTTTTAGGCATCTCTGTGAAAAATACATGTTTTCTTGAAGTAGAACACATGTTACTCTTGATCTCCATTCTCATATTGCTTACCATGCTACTGAAATGATTTGTAAATAATATGTATATGTTTATATGTATAGATACACATAGATACATACATATATAAATATACTATGACAATCTCACAGATCATGCTACACAAATACATCATATTTAATCATAAAACATATATAGACATATATAGAAGCTATAGGGAAATATAGAATCAGATGTAAATACATTGACTTAGGTTCATCAGTGTTCAGACATGCAGTCTAATTTTGAATTTGAGCCAAATTTCAGTAAAAATTTGATGATTCATCATTTTTAGAGAAATCATCATCAGCCTTTAGAAAAGACTTAAAAACCTTCTTAAAATGACCACACTCAACTGAAAAATGCTTATATAATCTAATCAATACAGAATTTCTACCAAATAGGTTCTTGAAATTCTTCCCTAACAGGAAGCCACTACATCAGCAAGTAGCACACTCTATGTTTGGGGAGGAATGTGCCTTGAGCATGCCATATGAGACTTAGTGTCTTGCTCAGTGACATAACGTGTATCTCATGGTGTAAAATCCTGGTTCTGACTCTTTGGGACCATAAAAAGAAGAAAGGTTCATTTTACAATGTGCTAAATCCAGGATACTATTATCTCCTTTGTACTGCATTAAGCCTGGCACATTCTGTTCACATTAATGAAGATAGCTGTTTTCTATAAGTCAGTGCTTCAAATATTTGCAGGCAAATCCTTTGTGCTTCAAGTAAACCTTCTTTCTTACTTTTTGAGACATTTCTCCAGACACCCAGTTTCTCAACACCATTTTTAATATAAAATACTTGCATATGAATTTAATCCTTCAGCTGAACTCTGATCAATCTAGGGAAAGGGACTGTCAATGTATTCCTGTAGGAAGAGCAGCTTTCTAGTAATGTTACCCATGGGATTCCCAGGTTTCAGATGGCAGGATCTTACACAGAAGGGTGTTGTAAAGGAAGAAACTTATTGGAAGTAGAGTTCCATACATTATTCGAAAAAGAAAATGTGAGGGCATAGGTGAAAAATTATTAAACCTTAAGCTTTACTGGATTCACCGTTAATCAGACTCAGTGTCATGAAAACATCACATTTGTCCTTGGTAGTAACATCTGATTTGCCTTACTAAGTTTATTATAATTGTAGTTTACAGTTTTGGGTACCCTCAGCTTGCACAGCAAGTGACAGCACACTCACTGGCATCCAACTGCCTGGATTATAATCTTGAGTATCATGCCAGAGATTTTCTATAGGTATCACCTGAACTCAGATGCTGAAAATTCTAGTACACCCAAGGCACATGGGCTATGCCTTGCTGCCATTTCTTTTTATTTTCATCATACCTATTATTTTCTTTACTAAAGGGAATAGTAAATTGCCTTAGATCGTTTTCTAAGTATCTGAGATGTTGTGTGTGTGTGTGTGTGTGTGTGTGTGTGTGTGAATTTGTTTAAACACTAAACCATCATATTGACACAAGTTTCTCCAGGATATATTTATTAAGGATTTCCAGTGACACTATTAAACCCTGCTTACACTATTTTTCAATTATTGTCTGTAAGAAGTATGTGAATCACAGAATTGTCAAGTTACCAGAACACTGAAAGAACTCTATTAGGCTCTAATAAGCCTTATGCGTGCCTTCAACCCAAGTTCTTCCCACTGACATTCAAAATCATCCTTATCATATACTTTTTAGGAAGGTTATGATTTTGTCTCCACAAAGTTAAAGCATATGATATTTTCCTGACTGTAAAATTAATATATGATCATTGAAGGAAAGTTGAATGGCAACTAGAAGCTTAAAATAGCATGTTATGTCACTCTCCAAAGTACCTTCCTTTGACATCTCAGTATTGCCTCACAGAAGTACTCTTCTTCTTCTCTATTGTTAAGATCCGTCATACTGAATAAGAAATCTTGTAGTTATTAATTAATGCCAAATCATTTTTTTTCCTAGAAAATTCTTTATAAATAACATTTCACTACTGGCCTAATAATATGTTTTAGAGATGTGGCATTGTTCGCTTTTACTTTACACATGGAAAATTGATATGGTTAGATAGTTTTATATATATATATATATGTATATATATATATAGGAAAGGGATAATGATGTGGTTGTATTATAGTCTCAAAACAAAAGAAATTATATATACATATATATTATTTATAATAACATCATTTGTACTGTTATCCTTTTTTGTCTACCTAAAAATTTCCTTCCTCTTTCTGATACTGAAATAAATCTAAATTTGACATGCTAAATGAACAGAAATTTCTACAAAAATAAAAATATTTTCTCCCATAGTTCAATCTAGTCCTCCCCACCTAGTTTTATTCCTCCCTGCGATAGGCTCAAAACCTATCATTAACCAATGAAAGCAACAGACAGACAGAAGGACCTCACACATCAAATCCCCATAACGATTATGGTCATGTTCAAATATAACTTCCTACACACAGTCAGTAGTGAGCATTGTTGATTTCTAACACTGCTAAAAGTGTGTGTTTACTTAAAATTGTGAGTCAATAAAGGAAGAAATTACAGAGAATAACACATTCTATAAAATATTCTTTTTCTTCAGATTTAAATGTCTGCAAAACACACTCTAAATCAAATCAATAAGGAAGAAATACAGATGATAATATATAAAACTTTAATATATAGTAGGTCTGGGAGTTCAGGCATCTATAAATAATACTGTTCAGACATTTTTATCAAAATAATCAGATAGAACTCACATATATATTTATATGAAAACTAATTAATAACCATGAGTTTTAAATCTCTGTATATGTTAAAATTCTTGTGTATCACATCACAGCTGTTTGATTTCCATATGTCAAATTTTCATTGTTTTCTGCCCCTCCTCCCTTTTTCTCTTCTCCATGTGCCTCATCTTCCTCCTCCTCTCTGGACTGTTATTATTCACCCACCTCCAGTTCCGCCCCTTTCACCTTATCTTCCTCATCTTCTCTGGACTGTTTTCATTCGCCCACTCCAGCACTGCCCCTTTCGCCTCATCTTCCTTATCCTCTCTGGACTGTTACCATTCGCCCACCGCCCCTTTCTCGTCAGTTTCCTACCTTGTAGGTGCAGTTTGCTTTCCGTGCTTTGCAGGAGGACAGAACTCACAGAGTCCAGATTGTCATAGCTGTTGCAGCCCAAAGGCCCAGTGCGTGTCTCTGTGACCTGGAATGGACATTAAGTGAGAAAAGTGTTAGCTAGGAGCACTGGTCTGCAGCAGATCCTAAGAAGTGATTCCACACCTGACATGTCTCCAGAATGTGTGCACCGGGCCTGGGACTGTGTGTGGCTCCGATTAAGCAGACTGGACAGCAAGTATGATCAAACAAATACACAGACTGAGTCCATAATGTCCACTATCGACCACCAGCTCTCACTTCATGAGGTCACACTAAGTGTTATATGAGCAAATACATTAGCGCACAATGATACAGTTCTAAAGCCCAGTTTCTGAATCAGAAAAATTATCATTAGTTCCAAGCTGGGCCATTTATTTGCTGTGTAATATAAGGAGGTCACTTAACTCTTCTACGTGTCAGCAAACTCAAGCTATCTTGTCTGCCAGGGAGGCTGAAGGATCATGTGAAGGCTCTAAGTGCCTGGCACAGGAGTGTTCAAAATAGTCAGTTGATTACAAAATATCTCTATAAATTGCAATACATACATAGGCACTATTATCGGGCAAGAAAAGTACAACTGTCTCCATTTTTCCAAAGAAAGTTCAGCAGTAACAACAATCATTGACACTGCAAGGTTAAAATAATTCTGGATTCTATTGTGTATTTCTGACTTTGTCTTCCAAAGTTCTAGGAGGTAACAAAAAGGAATATCTGTTTAATATCTGCTTGACCTGAAGGGTTTATCCCTTTACTCACCATTCTTGAGAGCTGTGCTAGAGTTTGTGTTCAACTCTAAATGCACAACCTCCACTGAGGGAAAGTCCACTTGTGGGAAAGCCAAACGTAACTTCCCTGTCATTTTCCACAAGGGTAACTCTATTCAGGTGTCTTTCCCTTCCTTGGCCTCCAGTTCCCCTCTGTGTAAAGCTAGCAACATTCTTACATAAAGAGGTAAAGATATTATATATTCAAACTATTATTATCATTGTATTATCATTATGTGTGTATGTGCACCTGTACACTTGTGCATGCTTTTCTTGTGGGACCATCCATCCCACAGAATGAGTACAGTGGCCTGAGGGAACTTCGGGGAGCTTGTTCTCTCCTTCCAACTTTACATGGGGAGTGGGGAGAAAACTCAGGCCACCAGGTCACCAGTAAGTACCTTTACTTGTTGAGCCACCTTACAAGCCCAAGGGGTGTTATCTTTTATGTACTTTGTATTTTGGGTACAATAAATCAATTAATGATAATTGCACTTTTAGAAAAAAAATAATGCCTTTCTTTTGTGCCAAATAACAGAGTACTTCTTATTGAGTAAGACTTAACACCACTTTTTTTTTTTTTTTTTACTATAAATAACCTATATGGGTCCAAGGCTGACATTCAAAAAATCTGACATTGAGCCAAATTGTAGGGATCTGAGTCCTGAGACAGTGGTAAGAAATGGCAAAAACTTTTCAGGGCCAAATTGAGTGGAGAAGCCAGGGTTAGTGTAAAAATGGCTCATTGAGAAGCTTCAGTGCAATTTTTCTGAGAAATCCCTCCTCAAGGGGCAGGTTACACATTCCAGGATGCTCAGAAAAAGATTATCTCCTGACAGAGCTTCAATATCTCAATTCTTCACCCCATCTAAGGCCAGAGAACAATTTGGTAATAATGAAAACCAAGCCTTTGTAGCTCCCTGGCTCTGGTGGCTTCATAAATATCTGTCTCCTGATGCCAAGCTCCTTAATAGCATAATCCTCCAAACATAGCTCTTTTTTTTTTTAATAAGCTGGTTGTTTGTTTCTCAGTCTGATTTATTTTGCACTTTACTACCTTCATCCCCAGTCATGCCCTCTTACCCTCCAAGGTTTATCTTCTAGTGATCAATATCTGATTCCAGTTGCCTGAGTCTAACTTGACCTTTCCCTCTGTCCCGTTTCCCTGGAGATGTCTTAGGGATTCTTAATAGCAGGCAAGATCCACATTTTATTCAGAAGTTAGAGTGAAGATATAGAAGCAAATTACAGGCATAATCTAGTTTAAGAAAATTTAGGACAGGAAAAAAAATCCTCTGACGAATTAATCCTTTATTTCAAGAATGTCCTCCCACACTTTCTTTATAGAGGTCATCTCTAAACTCACTGTACTGGAAATGAATCTTAAATTTCCTGTACGCTAAGCCACTGACTTTAAATTCAATGCTTCTATAACCAACATGTCTGCTTGACTTTGAATCAGTTAAAATTGAATCAACTTACAAATGGATATTCTTGCTAGACATAGTCAAGTGTTCGATAATCACATGTGACTAAAGGCTACTTCGTGGTCAGCACAGACAGAGATACTTTCTGTATCTCACATCTCTGAATGTTCTATTGTGAGGTGTTGGTGCAGAATAGCATGGTTCAGTGACCAGTGTGTCCAAGTTTTCGCTTGTGTAAATAAAGATGTATCAGGACACAATCACACATATGTGTATATGCATTTTTCATGGCTGTTCTTATATGATTGTGACAGACCTGAGAAGTAGAAACCAAAAGCCCCCAGACCTGAAATATTTACTACCCACCATTTTGCAGAAAATGTTCCCTGATTCCCAGGTTAGAGAGTAGCATTTTAGTTCCTATTATATACTTTTACAAATATATCTGAGAAAAATGGTTAAAACCGTGGACCTCAGCTTTGTAATCTAGAAAATATGTGATGAGAATGGATGAAAATCATAAAGGCTGTACAAACTGATCATTAGGGCTCACTAATTTATTCTTGCTACCTCTATGATCTTGGAGAAATTATTTACTCTTAAACTCAGTCTCTTCAATTGGAGTGGTGAGTGGATAGCCATTCTCTCTCTCTTACTCTCTTACACACACATACACACAGGCACACGCATGCATTCACACACATACACACACGCACAAACACACATACATACACAAACATACACACACACACAACCCAGTGATTTAACAGAGACTGATAGGATTGTGAACAATTCTGCAACAGCCATAGCCAGAACTTATTAAGTCATGACATAGGGTCACCCTAATAAAGATGCTCATTTTGTCAGAGATCAGTTTGTAGTATCTATCAGAGTGGTTGGCTGGGGGAAAATGAGGTACATTTGTTGATGTGAAGCAAAGAATTGCTTGTTATCTGCTCTCAAAATGTCTATATCACTGCTCCGTTGAATTGAGAATCGAAGTGAACCCTCAAGCCATACCTTGATCGCTCCAGTTGATATCTGGATCTCATGGAGCCTTCTCATGGTGCCATCACGGTCGACAAAATAGGATGATGCAAGCTGGTGCAAAGCTTCAACACTCTGAGTGGCATTCCCTGACTTCCGGTCAAGGCGACTTTTGTCCATGTACATGGTCAAAGCCTCCTCTCCTGAAAGGGAAAGGGAAGAAGATCAAAAAGCTTGCTCTAGCTTCAGTGTGGGAGGAGAGGTTCCAGTGTCTGGATGCTGAAAACAGGCTTAATCTCCAGCCAACGTGTCCAAACAACCTTGACTTACAAAATCAAGGACACAGTGCAAAAGATCAAAGGAGAGTTTGCTGTAGATTCCATTAGAGCAACGGCCAATGAAAAAGTTCAGCCCCACAAGTCCGGTTAGGTACACACGGTATTCCCGCCATCCTTATCTCCCTGGCTGCTCCAAAGGGGCAGCTTCCTCCAGCTAATCCCTCTCTCCTGCTACGCCATCCCAACTTTCGGCCTTGAACACCTCCCATCCTCTCTCCCTTTTTCGGGGCTTAAATTCCTCCATCTCAGCCAGGGTGGGCACCGCGGGCCGGGGCAGGCGGTGAGTGCAAAGGGACGTGAGTCCCTTTGTTCTGATAGCCGGCCTGTAGCAAGCTAAGACCGCAGGCACGGAGTCTTCTGACCAGCGAGGGGCTCTGATCCTGTGGAGGGGTGAGTGTGTTGACCACCATACTAGTCCGGTTAGGTACACACGATATTCCTGCCATCCCTATCTCCCTGGCTGCTCCAAAGGGGCAGCTTCCCCCAGCTAATCCCTCTCTCCTGCTACGCCATCCCAGCTCTCGGCCTCGAACCCCTCACCTCCTCTCTCCCTTTTTCGGGGCTTAAATTCCTCCATCTCAGCCAGGGTGGGCACCGCGGGCCGGGGCAGGCGGTGAGTGCAAAGGGAAGGAAGTCCCTTTGTTCTAATAGCCTGCCTGCTGCAAGCTAAGACTGCAGGCAAAGTGATTCCTGGATAGCAAGGGACACTAATCCAGTAGAAGAAGACCCAGCTGAGGGAAGAGCCATTGGAGAGCATCTGAAGGAAGAGATGGGCAGGCACCAAGACAAGAATTCCTCCAACAATCTGAAAAACAACATGAAAACACCAGATCCCAGCGATCTTATGACAGAAGGACTGGAACGCCCTATTCCGGAAGAAGTGGAAAACAGTGTCATTATGAAAGCAATAGAGTCTCTTAAACAGGGTATGAATAACTCACTTAAAGAAATAGAAGACAGATATAACAAAAAGATGGAAGAAATGAGTAAAGAAATGGAAGACAAATATAACAAAAAGGTTGAAGAAATGAGTAAATTCGTAAATGATACCCTGGGAAACCAAGTAAAAGCAATCAAACAGGTAATGGAATCAGTTCAAGAATTGAAAACTGAAATGGAGGCAGTGAGGAAAACACAATCCGAGGGCCGGCTGGATATGGAAAATCTAGGTAAACGAACGGAGACTACAGAATCAAGCTTAACCAATAGAATACAAGAGATAGAAGAACGAATCTCAGATTATGAAGACACCATAGAGAAAATAAACGCCCTGACCAAAGAAAACAGCAAATCCAACAAATTCTCATCACAAAACATTCAGGAAATATGGGACATAATAAAAAAAACCAAATCTAAGAATAATAGGAGTAGAAGAAGGAGAAGAATTGCATATCAAAGGTCCAGAAGATATATTCAACAAAATTATAGAAGAAAACTTTCCCATCCTAAAGAGGGATATTCCTATGAAGGTTCAAGAAGCATACAGAACACCGAATAGATTGGATCAGAAAAAAAAATCCCCTCGCCATATAATAATCAAAACACAAAGCAGTCAGATTAAAGAAAGGATATTAAGAGCTGCAAAGGAAAAAGGTCAAGTAACCTATAAAGGTAAACCTATCAGACTTACACCAGACTTCTCTATAGAAACCATGAAAGCCAGAAGGTCCTGGATAGAGGTACTGCAGAAATTAAGGGACCATGGATGCAAGCCCAAACTACTTTACCCAGCCAAGCTTTCGTTCACTATCAACGGAGAAAACAAAATATTCCAGGATAAAAACAAATTTAAACAATACGTAACTACTAATCCAGCCTTACAGAGAATACTAGAAGGAAAATTACATACCAAGGAATCCAACATTGCCAACACTGACTACAATAATTCAGACATCTAGCGACCCTTCACTAGCACAATTCAAAGAAGGAAAACACATACACTCTATTAACCCCCCCCCCCAAAAAAAAAATGACTGGAGTCAACAACCAATGGTCATTAATATCTCTTAATATCAATGGACTCAATTCACCTATAAAGAGGCACAGACTTAGAGATTAGTTACGAAAACAGGATTCAACATTCTGCTGTTTACAAGAAACACAACTCAACCACAAAGACAGACACCTACGCAGAGTAAAGGGTTGGGAAAAGGTTTTCCAAGCAAATGGACCTAAGAAACAAGCGGGTGTGGCCATTCTAATATCTAACAAAATCGACTTCAAACTAAAATCAATCAGAAGAGGTGAAGATGGACATTTCATACTCATAACAGGAACAACTCATCAGGAAGAAGTCTCAATCCTGAATATCTATGCCCCTAACGTAAAGGCACCCACATATGTAAAAGAAACTCTCCTAGAACTCAAGGCAGTCATCAAACCACACACGCTAATAGTAGGAGACTTCAACACTCCTCTCTCACCAATGGGCAGGTCAATCAGACAGAAACCAAACAGAGAATTAAGAGATTTATTGGAGGTATTGAATCAAATGGACTTAACAGACATCTATAGAACACTCCACCCAAATAGGAAAGAATATACCTTCTTCTCTGCAGTTCATGGAACCTTCTCAAAGATTGACCACATACTTGGTAACAAAGCAAACTCCCACAGATACAAAAAAATATTAGTAACCACCTGTGTCTTGTCAGATCACCATGGATTAAAATTAGAATTCAACAACAATGCTACCCCCAGGAAGTCAACAAACTCATGGAAGTTGAACAGCCAACTACTAAATCACCCCTGGGTCAGGGACGAAATTAAGAAAGAAATTAAAGTCTTCCTTGAATTTAATGAAAACAAAGACACAACATACTCAAACCTATGGGACACTATGAAAGCAGTGCTAAGAGGAAAGTTCATAGCAATAGGTGCCCAACTGAAGAAAACGGAGAAAGCACACATTGGAGACCTAACAGCACACTTGAAAGCTCTAGAAAAAAAAAGAAGCTGATTCACCCAGGAGGAGTAGAAGACTGGAAATAATCACACTGAGGGCTGAAATCAACAAATAGAAACACAGAAAACAATCCAAAGAATCAATGAATCAAAAAGCTGGTTCTTGGAGAAAATCAACAAGATTGACAAACCCCTATCCAAACTAATTAAACGGCAGAGAGAGCACATGCAAATTAATAGGATCAGAAATGAAAAGGGGGATATAACCATAGACACAGAGGAAATTCAGAGAATCATTAGATCTTACTACGAAAGTTTATATGCCACAAAGTTGGAAAATGTAAAAGAAATGGACATTTTTTTTAGATAAGTACCATATACCAAAGTTGAACCAAGAACAGGTGAACAATCTAAATAGACCTGTTAGTCGTGAAGAATTAGAAGCTGTTATCAGAAATCTCCCTGCGAAAAAAAGCCCAGGACCAGATGATTTCAATGCAGAATTCTACCAGAACTTCCAGGAAGAGCTAATTCCTATACTCCTTAATGTATTCCATAATATAGAAACAGAAGAGTCATTGCCAAACTCCTTTTATGAAGCTACAGTTACCTTAATACCAAAACCACATAAAGACACAACCAAGAAAGAGAATTACAGGCCAATCTCACTCATGAACATCGACGCGAAAATTCTCAATAAAATCCTGGCAAACCGAATCCAGGAACACATTAGAAAAATTATTCATTATGATCAAGTAGGCTTCATCCCAGAGATGCAGGGCTGGTTCAACATATGCAAATCTATCAATGTAATCCATAATATAAATAAACTGAAAGAAAAAAAAAACATGATCATTTCATTGGATGCTGAAAAAGCATTTGACAAAATTCAAAACCCATTTATGATAAAGGTGTTGGAGAGACTGGGGATACAAGGATCATACCTAAATATAATAAAAGCAATATACAGCAAGCCGACAGTTAACATCAAACTGAATGGAGAGAAACTCAAAGCCTTTCCACTAAAATCAGGAACGCGACAAGTCTGTCCACTCTCTCCCTACCTCTTCAATATAGTGCTTGAAGTTCTAGCAATAGCAATAAGACAGCATAAGGAGATCAAGGGGATTCGAATTGGAAAGGATGAAGTTAAACTTTCGTTATTTGCTGACGATATGATAGTGTACATAAGTGACCCCAAAAACTCTACCAAACAACTCCTACAGCTGATAAACACCTTTAGTAACGTGTCAGGATACAAGATCAACTCCAAAAAATCAGTGGCCCTCCTATACACAAAGGATAAAGAAGCTGAGAGGGAAATCAGAGAAACATCACCTTTCACGATAGCCACAAATAGCATAAAATATCTTGGGGTAACGCTAACCAAGGAAGTGAAAGACCTATTTGACAAGAACTTTAAGTCTTTGAAGAAAGAAATTGAGGAGGATACCAGAAAATGGAAAGATCTCCCCTTGGTTTGGGAGGATCAACATAGTAAAAATGGCAATTCTACCAAAAGCAATCTATAGATTCAATGCAATCCCCATCAAAATCCCATCAAACTTCTTCACAGACCTTGAGAAAACAATAATCAAGTTTATATGGCAAAACAAAAAACCCAGGATAGCCAAAACAATCTTATACAATAAAGGAACTTCAGGAGGCATTACCATCCCTGACTTCAAACTCTATTACAGAGCTACAGTATTGAAAACAGCTTGGTATTGGCATAAGAACAGAGAAATCGACCTTTGGAATCGAACAGAAGACCCGGATATTAACCCACAAACCTATGAGCACCTAATTTTTGACAAGGGAGCTAAAGGTATACAATGGAAGAAGGAAAGCATCTTTAACAAATGGTGCTGGCATAACTGGATGTCAACCTGTAGAAGGATGAAAGTAGATCCATACCTATCACCATGCACAAAACTCAGGTCCAAATGGATTAAAGACATCAACATTAGTCCGTCCACTTTGAACCTGATAGAAGAGAAAGTGGGAAGTAGTCTACAAGATATAGGCACAGGAGGCCTCTTCCTAAGCAGGACCCCAGCTGCACAGACAATAAGAGAAACAATGAATAAATGGGATCTACTGAAACTGAGAAGCTTCTGTAAAGCAAAGGACACTGTCAGTAAGACAAAAAGGCTACCTTCTGACTGGGAGAAGATCTTCACCAACCCCTCATCAGACAAAGGTCTGATCTCCAGAATATACAAAGAACTCAAGAAACTAGGCACTAAAAATCTAATTAACCCAATTAAAAAATGGGGTACTGAACTTAACAGAGAATTCACAACAGATGAACTTCGAATGGCCAGAAGACACTTAAGGTCATGCTCAACCTCCTTAGCGATCAGGGAAATGCAAATCAAAACCACTTTGAGATACCATCTTACACCTGTCAGAATAGCTAAAGTCAAAAACACCAATGATAGCCTATGCTGGAGAGGATGTGGGGTGAGGGGAACACTCATCCATTGTTGGTGGGAATGCAAACTTGTGCAGCCACTGTGGAAATCAGTGTGGCGGTTTCTCAGGAAACTGGGAGTCAACCTCCCTCAGGACCCAGCAATTCCACTCTTGGGAATATACCCTAGAGATTCCCTAGCATACTACAAAAGCATTTGTTCAACTATGTTCATAGCAGCACTATTTGTAATAGCCAGAACCTGGAAACAGCCTAGGTGCCCCTCAATAGAAGAATGGTTAAAAAAGGTGTGGAACATATACACATTAGAGTTTTACTCAGCGGTAAAAAATAATGACATCTTGAATTTTGCATGCAAATGGATGGACATAGAAAACGCTTTACTGAGTGAGGTAAGCCAGACCCAAAAAGAGGAACACGGTATGTATTCACTCATAAGTGGATTCTAACCATAATTTAAAGGTCTTTGAGCCTATTATTCGTGATCCTAGAGAAGCTAAATAAGAAGACGATCCTGATGAAGATTATTTAGCTATCCGCCAGGAGGTAGGAAATAGTCAAGAGTCCCAGGTAACCTTGGGTGCATGGGGGAGGGTGGGAGGGTTGTTGGAAGGGGAGAGGGTTAGAGAGAAGGGAGTAGGGGAGGAATGGAGAAAGCTCGGTTGACCGGGATGGGGGGAAGGGAGGAAGGATGAATATGGGATCAGGGAAGAATCTATTTCAACTAAGGGAGTCATTTTAGGGTTTATAGGAAACTTGATTATATATGGGATCCCAGGTCCAAGGAGAGATCCCCAGATTGTTCTCTGGACAGAGGAGAGGGTGCCTGAACCGGCCTTGGCCTATAACCATACTGATGAATATTTTGGTTATCACCATAGATCCTTCATCTGGCGATGGATGGCGATACAGATGGAGACCCACATTGGAGCACCGGACTGAGCCCCCCAAGGTCCAAATGAGGAGCAGAACGAAGAAGAAAATGACAAAGGACTGTGAGGGATGCTATCACCCACTGATACAAGGGGTCGAATCTAATGAGAGTTTACCAAGGGCAGTTGGACTGGGACTGAAGGAGCACGTGATCCAACCAGATTCTCTGAATGTGGCCGGATTCTCTGGATGTGGCTGGCCCGGAGTCTTTCTGAGAAGCCATTGACAATGACACTGGGACTAGTTTCCTCTGCATATACTGGATTTTTGGGATCCAGTCTGTTTGGATACTCACCTTCCTGGACCAGGAGGGAGGGGGGACGAACTTGAACTTCCCACAGGGCTGGAAACCCTGACTGCCCTTAGGGACAAAGAGGGAGGAGGAGAGGGAGGGGGGCGTGGGAGGGTGTTGGGAAGAGGGGCGTAAATGGAAACTTTTATAATTTAATAAAATTACTTTAAAAAAAAAGAAAAGAAAAAGTTCAGCCCAGAGTTCCTTACCAAATAAACCTGTTTATACATCTCAAGAGTGTTGTCTAATCTGATAAAGTCTGCTACTTCTATGAAAGTTCATGAAAAATCTGGTATAGATATTCTTTCCTTGTTTCTTCTGTTTCCTCAACACAGTTTAATTCTTCATTCTTCTCTTCTCTACTCTTTCTAATCATTTTCATTCATCCATATATTCTTATCCTCCAACTAACCCATTTTAGACAGACAAATGACAGGTTATTGATACATATAGCTAAGCAGGCATGAAAAAAAAGAGTGGATAGCAAAATGCTTGGAATGATGTGGGAGGAGAGATGGAATTGACAGAGAACTCTCAGAGGACTGGCAAATGTGCAGAGGAATTAAGGTGTGGATGAAATGCATCTTAGAAAGATAGAAATATGATGGTATAAATTCATAAATTTCTTCCATGAGTTTTCCTAGAAATTAATGTAAAGATTTATAACACTAGCAAGCTACAATGGTATTTGATATACCTAACTGTTTCAGTGGAAGTTGTGAAGGAATCTCTAATTGTGGCCAATAAGTAGACATGGCTGCCACACTCTGCCTCTGTTCTCCACTGAGATAACATGATTGTATTTCTTAATTTATTAGACCCCGCTAACTCACCAACAATTATGAAAAAGAGACAAAAAAACCAAACAGACCACTGCCACAACAAAATATCCTTTGGGATTATAAGCAAGAATAAATAAGGTAATGTGAGAAAGGAATTGAGATCTGTCTTTAGTTCATTTTAGCACTTGAAAGTCAATTAGCATTGTGCTCTGACCTCAGTTCAAAGGTAGATCATGTTCTAATAATGCATAGAGCAAGCCCTAAATTCAATCTTCAGTCACCATACAGACAAAGTGACAGAGGGAAGATGAGGAGAGGTATGGGAGCTGGGAATGAAGAGGAGAGGGAGGATAGTAGAGTGGGAAAATAAGAAAAAAAACCCACAAAGGTAAGTCAGGTGTGGTGGGACCCACCTTTATCACAGCACTCAGGAAGAGGCAGAGGTAAGTGGATCTCTTAATCTGAAGGAAGACTGAGCTCCAGACCAAGCAGAGCCATATAGTGAGATCTTGCCTCAAAACAAACACACAAATTAATAAAAAACTAGAAAAAAAATGAAAATTGAACAAAGAGATAAAGGTTGGAGAGAGATTGGGGAAACAGTACAAACAGAGAGGACAGGAGAAGTACATACAATCATATTTCCTTTGCATGTATGTCCATCAAAATGGAAGAATTTGTAAAAATAAAATAAAATAATTATTAAAAAGGTAAGTTAGTTGATAATAGTACTTGTTATATATCCAGACACTAGGACTAGCCTACCTTAACTGGAACTAGTTATCACCCTTAGACTTCAGATCCTTCATGTGCAAAATAGTGATACAAGCTATATCTACTTCATAGGGTTGTCAGGAGGACTAAATCTTTTAAGAGAAATGCTTAGATATTGCATGGCATAGAGCAAATCTTGTGCTTTAATTAATTACAATTTATTATTAATTACAATGATTGATAAATTTAGTTTACATATGATATAGTATTTACCATTACATATAATCAAGAAAATAAAATATTTAGAGATCAAAACCTCACAGTGAGACACAAACCTGGTATCTAGGACAATTGGAATGTTTTTAGAATACTGATGAGTTTTTGATTTGAAGAAAGAAAAGGCAATTTACTTTCCAGAGGCGTTTGTCCTCTTCCTCTCCTAAATGTTTGGTTTTTGTTTTACCCAGCTTTCTAGGCCAGCTCTAATGTCCATTCCTCTTGCCAGTCCTATACTTGGCATACACAAGCGCACCCCTTATAGGAATTACCTCCAGTGTCACCCTATGGTTCAAAAAGAAGAGATCATTTGTCTTTAGTGCACCCTAGGGTGTACATTCAGCTCAACCCCTGTGGCTGTGCTGGGCATTCCCCTGCTTGAGGACTTTGACAGGTGTCACAAAGACAAACAGACAAAACATTGAGCTGTGCTAAGGAATGACAATAAAAGACTTAGTGTAAAAGTTTAACACTTCTTATTAGTATTTCTTTTATTGATACCATGTTGACATGATACTATTATAAAATAAAATTAAGAAAAATGGATTTCCATCTTTTTATTTTTCTTTCAAAATTTAAAAATTTCAAAAATTTAGTCTTGAGAAGTGTATCTGGTATATTATAGCCCCTGAATAACTGATTAGGATAGGGCTGGGATGTAGCTCAGTGGTTAACTATCTCTCTGAAAGAGGTTTTTTAAAAAAAATATATAAAAAGAAGAAAGCATTAAAAGAGAGAAGAGAGAAAGGAAAGAAAGAGGAACTATCAAGAATTGGTGAAAAGCAGAAGTAAAAAAATGAGAAAGAATGGGTGATTTACTTTGTTACTAGTGCTTAAAGGCACAGAGCTAGACTAGCCATACCTGAACTAATTAATACTCTGAGAGAATTTGAAATGGTTTATAGTGCTCACACTTGGGCTTACATTCTATACTTATTATCGAGAGATGGTTCCAGCAGACAGCAGCTTAAGGTCATTCCCATATTCCAGATGAATCACTAAGGCATAATAAAATATAGATAGGAATGCAAACCAATACATAACACCTCAGTAGATAACATTGGCCACAATTCCTGAGAACCTGGCCTCTTCAGTTGTGGATACACTCCGCAAGTAAGCATGTCTCACTTTATCTTAATATTGACGTCGCTGACCTAGAAAATGAACCCCTTTACCTCACTGTCAAGACCACTGCTCTGACAAATGTAACCCTTTTTTTCTCACAGCTGACTATTCTGCTCTGTCAAATGAGCCCATGTTTCTTCACTCTACTTTTCTATCCTACATAATATTCACCCATTCCTCTTGTTCTTATATTTTCTACTTTTGGAATGTGTCTCTCTGTCTCACACTCCTTACTCTACCCGGCTTGATAGTACTTTCCATTTATGCCTACAATTATCTTTATTTCTACAACACAGTACCTATCTCATTCTTTAGAGATTTCTGAAGTAACAGCCTATTCTCTCCACTAGAGCAGAAATACTGTGAGATTGGAGCTCTTCTAATAGTTCCTTGTCATTCCCACTTAGCCCAATGTGCACATGGATTGTGTACTTACCAAATATTGATAATAATATCCATGAATAAATATGGATGCATCCCATCTCAGCAGTACTTATTTATCGACTTATCTTCCTTAGCAACCAGACTGAAATCTCCCAGATGAAGGTGATACTAAAATATAAGCCTAGACTTAACTGAATTTCTAGCAAGATACACATCTTTGCATTTTCTCATGAATCCCCAGTCCCTGTAGGACAGTATGGAATGCTACTATTCTCTTTAAACTTGGAAAGTTCTAGTTTAGAGATGGTTTTATATTCAATCACACTTTGAGATTCAGGGACAGTAGGTGGTGGGGAGAGGAAATGTGAATCACCCAATTCATCTTTCTAATGGTCCCAATACTTCTCTTAAGGTACAACAGAGAACAGATGTTCAGTTATCATTTGACAGGTAAATGGATGGACAGAGGATGGATGTGTGGACAGATGATTGGATAAATGGATGCATCAATAGATGGGCAGAGAAGTGTATGGTAAGTGAATTCTAGGAGTTAAGGCCATGAGTCAGTGGAAATAAATATTCCACACGTCAGCTCAGACTCTCTTAGGAGCCTGAGGAACAGAAGGTGAACCAAGCCGGCTCCCTCTGGACTTGGAGCTGGCAGAAGCAAACCTTAGATCAAGAGGGGTTAATGGACTTCTTGCTGCATTATTAAGACTTAATTTCATGTATATTAAGAGAATGTGCTGTTTGGAGCTGCATTCCCACTTGGGCATTTCTGCAAATTGCCTCCTCACCGCACACAGGCCTTTTCTCGGTCTTCTAATCCTCTGGTACCATTGCTTCACTCTCTGCAGCATCTTTCCTCAGAGAGACAAAGCAAGACTCAGACACACAGAGGATGGAAAAAGTCGGGAGCTTGTCCTTCTGCCTTTTCATAACTAGAAGATACAGTCTGGGATACAGACTGAGGAGACTGTACACAGGGATGTTACATCATCCCTCATCCTTTCATTAGGTACTATGTGGTTTTATTATTAGTCTTCTTCCCAGCCAAATTAAAGTTTTTGTGTGTGCACTGTGGGGAGTACCACATACACTCCCAAAGAAAACACAAAAGTCTAAGCAGACTAAGCCCTCACGGATAAAAGATGGGGATGCAGTAATACATGTCCATATATGTAAAAGCTCACATACAAGCCTATATGCATCTGTCATACTTGTATGTATACCAGACTGTGTCTATAGATACACCCTGGGGTAGTCACTTAGAGTCAATCCTTGGGAGACATCCATGTGTATATTTTAAACATGTGGGCACATATTCCAAGCATGCCTGCAAACTTAATCAGACACATCCCACAGACAACGAGTCTACTTTGACCCAAAACATGATTTTCAGAGGGACTAAGGAAAACTACAATAATTTAATTCGAGAGACAGAATTTGTCCCTAAACTACCCTCCATCCTATCATTCACATCAAGTGTTTTTGTGAATTTAACAGTTTCCATTAAAATTTAAAGAACAGTGGAAATGCCTTAGTTGTTGGACCCCCCCCCCCCGCTCTAATGTGTGCTTCTCACTCCCTGCCCTCTCTATGTCCCTAAAGTGCTGAGCAAATGCTCTTCTTGTCCTGTACATGACAGTTCAAAGCTCATCTTTTGTTATTTAATTATGCCTTTAGGAACTTACTTGACACCTCAAAAGGTTTATCAAAGCATTTATTCTCTGTGAATATAGTGTTCCTAGGGAGAAAAAAAAAACCTATAATAAATAATATTTCTTCACTTCCTTCTGTAGAGATTGGGAACTGACACCCGGATAGGAAAGTGAGTTTCTAGCGACTGACAGGATATGGTTTCAATCACAGGTTCGCTGAGTTCCTTAGGTCCATTAAATAATAGTAGGGATGATACTGTCAGCAACAACAACAAGTTGTTAGGTGCCAGTAGGATAAACATTTTCTTCTCTTCAGTCATGTGCCACTGTTTGATAAGACTTTTAATCCATACATTTGTTTTTAATCCTCACAGTATGTGTTAGGGCAGAACCATTATGATGGCTCAGTATGAAGAGGAAACTGAGGCAAATTTTGATAATGTGCAGAAGTGGTACTAAACTGATAAAAAAAAAAAAACTATGCTGCAGAACTACAAATTAGGCCATCTCATTCTGAATCTTGTCCTTTTCATTACAACTCTCTCCTAACCTCATCTCCCACCCCCCAGTGCATCAGGAGGCCCCTTAGGGAACACTTTTCCAAGCATGGATGAGTGAGTGAATGAGGGAAAGGACCACACGGGAAGGATCTACACAGTTTCCACGTCATAGTATTTGATCAACAGTGAATCTCTCTCTCCTCTTTGCTCAGTCCCTTCACAGTGAGGCCTGAGAGAACACTAAGGGACTGCTGTCCAACACCAGATTTCAATCCAATGCTTTGCATATTTTAAAGCATTGTGTTGTAAAAACAGGAGAGGAACAAGGCTATGTGAATAATTTACAACTTTGCCTTGTAGAAATTAAAAATATATTTCATGGAGGGAAAAAAACTGTCTTTCGTTACTTGGGGTTCCCAGGGACTGAGACAAAAGCACAACTTTTAATAGAAAAATCAAATTGGCTGTAACAACCTTCTCCCCAAGTGAAGTGGGAGTTGGGAGTCATTCAAAGGAAAGTGTAGAGGTGAGTATCACACTCTACAGAAATCTCCTCATTTTCACTTACAGTCAAGCATGATTTAAACTAATGATTTCACATGGAAAGTCCTACTTAACTTAATATCTAATTAACAAGAGACATAAACAATTGTTGATCAGTTGATTGTTGGAGTGGATAGGTAGTTTGATTGGTGACTAAGTTGGTTAAAGAGATAATTGATACTCAATTTTAAAAAATATCCTGGCTTTATACTAGGAAACCTTAACGTTTTGATTTAGCTGTGTTACATTAGCTCTAACTCCTCCAGGGCCTGATTTTATTTTTTAAAATAGAAGTAGGTATTAGGATTTAAATTGTAGTTTTGAGAAATACAGACATTATAAAAAGCCTAACCTGAAGCTATCCTCATTAATTAGTGGCTAAAATAATTCTAACTGTGAATGAATTTTTTCCAGACAAAATCATCACCCATATTCCCCAGGTTATCAAATTACTGATTTTCCACTTATCAAACTGCATACAAAGTGTCCTTGGACATGCCTCAGCGAGCAAAGTGCTTGCTGTGAAAGAATGAGGATCTGAGTTTGGATTCCCAGCACCTACGTAAATAGGTAGGCGTGAGAGCATGTGCCAATAATCTAAGGAAACAGAAAGCAGCTCAAGCCCATGTCGACTTCCTGAGTCCTTGCATACACATGCACACACATGAATGTCCACCGGCACACACGCTGTACCTATGAACGTGTACATGCTCACAAATTAATAGTGTATAGTTAGCCTAGAAAGCACTGCCACCTTATCAGGCCACTACCCACTGAACTGATGTGCCACTGCTCCCATGAGGCTAATCCTGAATATCCCAAAAGAAAAAACCCCTGTTGCAATCATACCTTGGTTTGTCCAACAACATCTTAAATTCTTTCTCCTGACAAGATCCATAACTAAGGGCATTTCAGCAGCTCTACACAGGTGTTGGTGCACTGAAGATTCTCAAAAGGTACCGTGAACTTAGCTACTGAAGGAAAAAAAAAATGAAAAGAAACTACCTTTGTGCTTGAGGGATATGAAATGATGCATTCAGGCAAGACACATAACCTAAATGCCCCAGTTTACACCAGTTCCCATAGTTCTCATTGCCTTTCTATTGGTTTCATTTGACTCCCTTTCCACATTCTCTCACAGATGGATTGCCCTAGAAGAGAATATGGGTAAGGCTGAGTAGAGCAAAGCAATTGGCCTACTTTCCTGTTAACCTGTTCCAAGCCCACAAAAGATGCATATGAAAGTCCAGTTATATAATGCTAACTTCAAATATTACCCCTTAATATCGACTTAAACAAAAGAAATTACTTAGAAATGTCTGACCTTTAATTTTCTTGAGATTAGATCCCACTCCAGAAGAATAATGACAATGATCACATGAAGCATCCCTAACAAATATTATTTCCATAAGATACTTGCAAATTAGATTTTATGTAGATGTGGATGTAGATGTGTGGATTATCTCTTCACACATGATCACAGCAGCCAAGGCAACTGGCATCTCTGGAAATACATGGTTTGGGGTGATATAGAATGGAATAGAGTCTAATATATTTTGACTGTCACAGCATCCTGTCTTCCTGTCAACCTGGACACAAAAAGATAGAATCCTGGCCCAGTAGCTGCTGACCTACCTCCCAGTGTAGCAGAGATGAGCAGGTGGGTGCCGTATTTTTTGATGATGGTATCAATGAACTGCTGAGTGGTTGGTCTTCTGCCAAGCAGACGGATGCTCCTTTGAAACTCCGGCATGAGGGGCACTGGATGGCGGACCAGGTCTCTCCTCTCTATGGCTGTGTTCCTCACCTTCCAACGGGCAAACTCCCTAGACAGGAAAAATGAGCAACATTCTTCAGCTTTCATTTGTAGCATAAGCCAAAGACCACTCATCCATCCCATGCAGGTATCTCTTTGAGATGAAAGAGTGTATACTGTTACACTTTATGTAGTTTTTGCTGCGGGAGCTCCTTCAGCCTATTTCACACTGTATCTCACCACGTACCCAAGCTAGGATGAAATTCACACTATAGCTCTGGCAGCTGCGGAACTCATGATCTTCCTGGCTTCACCTCTCAAGTACTCGATTGACACCTGTGTCCTCAGCTCTACAATTGCTTTTTATACTTGCTTTGTGACACTTTGCTTTAGAAAATGCAACTATAATCCTCAAGTGTTTATTGAGAAGTACTGTGATCATTAAGATATTTAATCGAGCCACAGACAGGCCCTGGAGTTTCTTGGTAAAATCAAAAGAACAAATGGAAAGTCTGAGTTAAATGAAATAATAATCATGATCCACAGGTAATAAAATGATTGAGATGACCATTTCCATGCATTTATTGTCACCAAGAGTAGCAATCTCATTGTTTTAAGTATCACACTTCTTCTGTAAGAGCAGATTACTATCCATCTCTGATTCCTTTTGGATGCATTAGAATCTCCAATCCCACCTACTTATTTGCCAGTCACTCTCACTAGATTGCTAATGCGTTAAACAAATAGAAATTTCTTAGTTAATCCCAGACTCACACGCTAATCATAGGCAGGATTTAAAATAAATCTTGAAGGAGGAATGAAGAAGCAAGTGGATGAAAATATGTAAGGGCAGCAGGAAGAGAGGTAGTGAGGGAGGCTGGTACAGAAACAAAGGACAGAATCTAAGCACAAACTACCAGACACACAAATCATTTCACAAAGTAAGTGTTAGGCCCAGAATTCATGGTAATGCTATGCTTTAGTGGGAGTTCACAGAACTCATAGTATTTGGAAGGAACTGAGCAATTATATGAATACCATATGGAGAAAATATGAATCTCCCTTTTCACTGAATGAAGAATTGACCAACACAGAGAAGCACTGAACTTAAGGATGCAAGGATTATTCAATATACTACAAATTCTGTGCTACAACAATGGACAAAGCATTTGCTTTCTCTGTACATCATTCTTCATCTATAAAATTCAACAAACACCATTTCCTACTGTTGGTATCAGGAGTCTATGAAAGATGGGGTGAACATGTCTTTTGAAACTATAGGACATTAATGTGAAATATTGTTTTATAACTTTTTTCCAGTGATGGTATACCAGACTTGTTCTATTACTTTATCTCACAAAAATTCCCCTGTATGTACTTGTAAATCATTAAAAGCACATTCATAGTGAACTTAAAAGATGCAAACTAGGACACAAAACAGAAGCTTAATAAGATTTTGTCTAGGTTTTTTTTTTTTGAACTAATAACAATTACCATTTTTACCAATGATACAGGTTGCCCGGAATGACCATCTAAATAGCCTGCCTTCATTACCGACACTGGATCCCTTGAGATAAATACTATAGCCAAGGGGCTATTAGGTCAGGCAAGATAAATAATGAAAACAAACATTTAATGAAAAATTCTCTCTCTCTCTCTCTCTCTCTCTCTCTCTCTCTCTCTCTCTCTCTCTCTCTCTCTCCAGTACAGGAGAGACAGATGAAGACAGAGTAAGAGAAAGCAGAACAATAAGAGACTGGAATAAGATTTGATAATTCACTGGTAGTATCTGAGTCTTGGCTTATAGAAACTTGCATTTGGAAAAAGTTTTGAAAACAAAATACATATATGAGCCTGAACATTTATGATTCATACCTATATAAATTATTGCTGTCTATGATTCTGAATAGAGGTCCAATTTCAAGAAAACATGAGGCATCATAGACAGGTATGCAAGTCAATCAAATGTAATCAACAAACTACTAAAGAGTACCTATGATCACACTACAGTGCCTGTCCTAAAGAGGCTACAGATCATCAGAGAAAGTATAGCACTTGTAGATTGTTGTAAGGTAATTTGTACAGGACAAACTATGAAGAATTTGAGTATTCCATGCTTTTGAGGAACAGATCTGAGAGGAAGGTATGTGACTACTCGATGTTGAAGCTTACACGAGGTGTTGATCAATATAAATGCAGTCCAAAACATTATCCATGTGGAGAAATGGACAGGAACAAAAGCAGTGATCAATATAATTAGAACATAGTATAGAAGCACCAGAGTAGAAGGGTAGTAGGATGGAGGGATGACATGAGGAGAAGATAATACAGCAGGAGGACTGTCCAGGTCTAGGGAAGAGTGTGGAGAGCCAGTAACAAAGTAAGGGAATAAGTTACATTTTTATTCCAGTGAGTACTGGACTCAGCAATATTGCTTATACTAAGGAATATGCAAATGATAGAATATTGCTTCATGATTAGATCATAAAATCTGAGAATCTTCTATCTTCTTCACTCTCTGTCATATATATACATATATATACATATATATATATATATATATATATATATATATATATATATATATATATACTCACTACCACAATATATTAGTCATTAGTCATCTGCATAAACTGGGAAACTGATCTTTTCCAGCACAGTTAGAGAATGACTGAAGCTGTATGAGATATCCACCCAGCTTGCTAACCAACAGTAAGATGAAATTACAACTTTGGTCACTAAATTGTAAGCAAATTCACTAAAGCATTGATGATCAATATGAAGTAAGATGAGTCACAATCTATATCTGACAAGAGAGTCTTTCTTCAGTAGCTTGTTTTAAACTTATAAATTTATATATAAGCATGTATTTCAGAAATCAATCACATGTTGTTCCTCATGTGCATATTTATTTAGAACTTACTTCTGTGGAATGCTTTTTCATGTGTACTTTCCTTTATGCTTCAAAATGAATATTTATCTACATATACAATGCTTTGCTAATTTCCTGAGGGTCACTCAGCTAGTTTGCTAAAGCAAGCTGGTAATATAACTAAACTGGCCTCTTAGTTGTGTTTTAATGTAAATATGAAGAGAATTTACAGAGAGAGAACCAACACAGACATAGAAGACTAAGTGTGGAGGCCCAAAAATGTGAGCTTATTCCATCTTGTCTGAAAGTTAGAGAGTTTTAGCTTATTCAAAGTTGCTGACAACTGTGGCTATGTACCCTGACATAGGGTGCAGTTACTTGGTGGTTTGGACATTAAGATGGCCCATAGATGTAGATTCACTCCACCCTGATCAAAGATCAGAGATTCAAGCATACTTCTGCTCCTTCCTTTGAAATAGGAGGTTGGCCAAGAGAGTGGCTGTTTTCAGGATACTTGGTCTAGGATGGGTTCACTGCCTAAACAACATTATTTCTCAAGAAATAATGATTGGATGTCTCAAGTATTGGGGCAAGTAACTGTTCTGGTTGTCTTTTGTATCATGTTAAAGCAGTCTTTTGCCCTTTTCTTGTTTTTGTATTGGGGTATAAAAGTGTATGGAAACTTAAACATGGATAAACTCAGAACTCAGAATTCAGTATGCAGGAGGCACAGAGTGATCCTCCTAATACTCTCCTATGTCTCTGTGTTTCTTTATTATCTCTGTTCCTTCTACCTAACATTTCTAATCCTCATGTCCCTATCTTGGAACATGCAAACCCACCACAGCTAGGATCACAGCTCCCAACAACTAATGCCATCCTTACTGAACAACAAGGCAAAGGTTAATTTCTTCTTTAACAACCTTCATATTACTTGGGACATTCACTAGGTATCTATCTAGGGCCCACCATGGATGTTTCTTCTGAAATAAATAAGAAAGAAGCCAACATTGAATTCCCAACTAATCTTTCATGGAGTATAAGTTAAGACTTGTAAGGAGAAAAGGCACATGACATCCCAAACATGGTTCCAGGTGCACTTAAAAAGCTTGTATATAGAACTTAAAGGATGGCTCAGCTGTCAAGAGAGCATACTGTTCTTTCAGAGGACAAGAGTTTGATTCTTTATACCTATTAGCAACTCAAAATGGCCTGTCATTCCAGCTCTAGGGAACCAGATGCCACTAGCGTCTATAGACATTAGCAATCATGTACACACCCACACTTGTATGCATAAACACTCATATGCATGTACATAATTAAATAATTACATGCATACACATGTACATAATTAGATAACTGCAAATAATACAAAAATGAATCTACAAAGAAATGAAGGAGGGAAGGGACGAACTAAGTTCTTGTGTGGACATCGTGCTCAGCACCATGGACAGAGCCCCTGGTCATTAATAGGAGGAGAGCTTGGCTAGCTGCTGAGCAAAATTTATAAATTGTGATCTGCTGTGCTAATCATATTTCAATAAAGGGATCCAAAGGGAAACGTCCTTGGGACAGATTCTATTGACAGAGAAGAAAATGAATGTGGGGTCTCCAGAAATTCTGTGCAAATTGAAGCTTCGAATGAAACAAAATTTGACCATACAAAGAGGAGGGGATTTCAGAAAGCATGTTACTTTTGCAAATATGGAAGATAATGAGAAGGGATAGGATATGTTTAAAAAGTGAGTGTGTATCCATATAAATATCAAGGAGGAAAGACAGACATCAACAATACTATTACATGACTTCTGTGGGATGGCTATTTTAACGTTCTGTCCCTGGATCTCTCATGAGGCTGTAGTTATTACAACACAGGGCTGGGAAACAGTTGGAAACATTTGGTACTCAGTTAATACATGCAGTTACTGTCAGAACTCTTCATCTATTTATCCTATCTATCTATCTATCTATCTATCTATCTATCTATCTATCTATCTGTCTATCTATGTGTATATGTGTTGTGTGAATGTCCATGTATGAAACTGTTAAACTGTTAGTCACTGCTGTAAAGTTCAGTCTACAACATGCATTCTGTATGTGTGTTGGTTGTGTATACACAGGCCTTTGTGAGCACACACTTGTGAATGTGGATACTTGTGTGTAGGCTAGAGGACACTGCTGGGTGTTTTTTTCAGTCACTCTTCAACTTATTTTTTAGTCAGTACTTCTCACTTAACCTATAGCTTACTGATTTAGCTTGAAAACCCTGGGGATCCAACTTTCCTTGCCCTGACACTCTGTACTGAAGCAACAGATTCAAATCACTGCACATTCTTTTTTAATTGCATACTAAAGATCTCAGTCTAGGTCTTTGTAATTTTATGGAAATGTTAAGTCCTAACCCATGCTTCCCATCACACCAACATGGTTACTTTCAAAAAGTACATTTAATAATGATAATAATAATAATAATAATAATAATAATAATAATAATATTAATATATGTGTTTGTCAGTGTGCATAGAGGAAAATCTGAGGTAGTGAATCCTTTCCTTCTACTATGTATGTCTATGGAGTTGAACTCAGGACACCAAGTGCCTTTAGGTGGGATACCAACTATTATTTCATAGGCAATGACACAGACTAAACGTATTTAGAGAATGGTTTATGCAGCTCTATAGCAATTTTATGGGTGCCTGACCCAGTACTTTAACAAGAACTAGATTCTAGAGTTGGATATCCTTTGCCAAAATGAACTCCAGTAGTAAATTCCACACCACCTAGATCTGATACATACAGTTGAAAAGTAAATTATGTATCCATGATTTTAGTGCCGGTTATTATTCCAGCTCTTAAGTTTAAGAAGTAAGCAATACTGATTTTTACAAAGATTCACTTTAAGACAACCTATAGGCCGGGTGGTGATGGCACATGCCTTTAGAGCCAGCACTTGGGAGGCAGGCAGATCTCTGTGAGTTCAAGGCCAGCCTGGTCTACAAGAGCTATTTCCAGGACAGGCTCAAAAGCTACAGCAAAAACCTGACTCAAAGAACAAAAACAAAATAAAACAAAAAAAACCCAAACAAACAAACAAACAAAAAAAGGATAATCTATATTCTTGTAAGAAAAGATACATCTCAAAAAAATTATAAAGTACAGTCTGTTGTTCAGGCAAATAAGAAAAAGAAGAGAATGAGTTGTCTGGGAGGCTGTCTGGCAGCTCTATACTGTGGCTGGAATAGTCCTTTCTCTTTTGAAAAGCTATTTGAAAGAAATGAAAAACCATGGAGCCATCTGGTGGTGGAAGAATGATCTTCAATGAAAGATGAGTGGGTGCAAAGATCCTGAGGTAGGAGCAGGATTGTCTTGTATGGGGACCATCCAGGATGGAGGCAGAGATGAAGAGAAAGGGTAAGATTGAAGGCTGATTACAGAAAAGCAAGCAACATCCATATGTGGGATTGGAAGGGTATAAATATTGAAATGCCCTGTTAGACTTAGCAAAAAGTTAAAATGGACTCTACCACAGAGCTACATTTTCAGTCCTTATTATAAATTCTGAGTCATATAAAATGCTAAGAGACTGTTTTGAGCCAATTCAATCTGATTGTGTTTGAAGGAAAGGAGTTAGGGAAGTGTTTTCTGAAAAGGCCCAGATTTAAATTCATTAGGCATCACAGAAAACCACTCAAATTTATTCTTGTGCTCTGAAGCAGCTACAGGTAATATGTAAACAAGTAAATGTGGCTACATTCTAATAAAATAATATTTACAAACTTTAAGTGGTAGACTAGATCATGCCTGTGGAGAGTGTAAATCCTTCTTTTGAAAGCTTCATTTTGATCCCATTCATAGAAAATAGCAAATTCAATTTGCCCAATTCATGGATTGGAAAATGGAATGTCAAAAAGCTTAAATTAAATCCAAGAAGAGAGAAAACAAGAGACTAGAATGACTTAATCAGAGTCTGAGACTCATGACTCCAGGTGCAGTGACTTCCTATGTACCATGCCACCTGAGAACAAATATGATAAAATAATATGAAGCAAGGAAGAAATGTGGCCTATGTGCTCTGCTGACCCTGGAACAATTTCATGTAAGTGCTCAGTGAATTGAGAACAACATAAAATAGATCTTTCCTTCAGAGCCCACAGAGCAAGCAAATCTCCCTGGAGGAGAAAGAAGAACCTACCATGACACAGGATCGGCAGAATATGCTTATGCCCAATTAAGCATCCCAGCAGGGTGGTTGAACCAATTAGACTGAGATTTAAAAAAGGATTCTGGATGGAAGGCATGAAGCGACTACTGCAAGACCCATCCCACTAAGAGAACTGCAAGCCAGAGAGTGAACGATGACAAGGACAGTACATGGAGTGAGAATGGAATCTCAGATACAGGACTTAAGAGGCTGAAAGAAAACTGTAAGATCAAAGCTTTCATTTTAGACTAAGCATTCCCTTTACAGGCAAACGCTTCACGCTCTTTAATAACTCTCTGCTTTTGCATTTTCTCTCTCTCTCTCTCTCTCTCTCTCTCTCTCTCTCTCTCTCTCTCTCTCAAAATGATACTTTGAATGCATGTTGCACTGAAGTGGGAGAAATGATTATAATATAGGCAGGAATCAGGTTCTGTACAGAGATGTTTTCCTCCTACACAGCCATGCTTTTATCTGGTACACAAAACTTACTGAGTTAGAATACCTGCAGCCCTGACTACTTCAGTTGAGGTGATGAAGGTAGAAATTCTGGGTTTTGCAACCTGACTGTGGCACCTACTGTTTACAGTCTATAAAATGTAAATGGTACCTAAGTGGGATGTCTTTCAACTGGCTCTAAATCATAAAGCACAGTGCTCAATGCAGTCAGCCCTCAATAAAATGGTAATGCAAAGTTACTTCAATATTACCATTGGTATGATTATATAAGAGGCTCCAATAGGAAGCTGAGTGGTTATGGGTAGATGTTGGGAGGGAAGAGAGAAAAATTATAATTTTCATCATAAAGTTACCCATAGACAAAATCTGGGGGAAAGGTAGGATTTCATAATTGTGAAATATATTAAAAATGGGAAGTCTGACTATAAGTATTACTTTCTTCAGGTCTATTTCCTAATGTATACAATGAAGATTAAAACCACATGGCCCCAAATAGTGCCCCATTAAAAGTCAATAAGGGAGCTGCAGAGATGGCTCAGAGGTTAAAAGCACTTCTGTTGCTAATGGAGGAGTCAAGCTCAATTTCCAGGACTCACATGGAGGTTTAGAAGCATTTAGAACTCCAGTTCGGCGGGATCTGATGCCCCTCCATGGCCTTCAGAGGCATCAGGCATACACGTTGTGCATAGACATACATACAGATAAAACAAACAGACAAAATAGAAATAAATAAGTCTTCTAAATTTTATAAAATTCACTGAAGTAACACAGGAAAACATCTTGTAAATTGAAACAGACTACAAAAGGAGAGTTGGCATCTGCAGATATTATGTATTATCATTTTAATAAGAAATAATGTCATGTTCCTTTTGATTCTTTGTCTGGAAAGTGAAATGGAAAAGAGGTTCTGACTCTATTGGAATCACAAGTTATTGAAACCACTGTAATCTCCAAAATAGGTAAAGGGTTAATCTGCTTTCGATATAGAGGGTTTCATATTTACTTGTTCTAATAATGTAGTAGACATAGTTCAGACTTAGTTTTCAAAAGCATACATACATTATCATTTTAAAAATGCATAAAAGGGGACAGGGAGTTTAATACGTGGGCAAAAGTACTTGCTGGACAAGTATGATGAACAGAGCTTAATCTTTAGGTGAATGTATATATACACACACACACACGCACAAACACACACCCTTTCCATATCACACAACACTATATCTCACATAAAACTCCAAGGCTGTTGAGAGGAGAGGCAGAATAATTGTTGGGACATTCTGGCTAGCTTGTCTATCTGAGGTAGTTCAGTGAGAAACCTTTTCTCAAGAGAATAAAGCAGAAAGTGACATAGCAGGATGCCTGATATACTCCTTTGACCTCCGAGCAGGGAGAGTGAACAAGCATGCACATTATACCCCCCCACACACACACATATGTGTATACACAACACATGTACACACACAAGTAATAATAATAACATAGAAATGTAGGGGAAATAAGAAAAAATAATAGAAAAGGAAGTCTGGATTAGAATACATTAGAATACATCTGGATTAGAATCATATCAGAGTGATTCTATGAAATCCTGAACACTTGAGGAGGGTGAACTACCAATATCTTCGAGCACTCCTATGTTCAAAAGACAAAAGCAAATCACAGCCAAGAGGAATGAAACCAAGAAGATAGCAACATGGCTATTGCTTAATGTGTCTGAGAAATGTAGATTCTCCGGATTCATGGTAAGTCACAAGCACCTGCTATGATTTCCCAGGGAGACAAAGACAGTAGATTCTGAGTGGTGTCCTCAAAACAAACCCTCTGCAGAGTCTGACTGACTGTAGGCAGCCTGATATCTGTGTGAAAACAACACTCAGTAAAATGACTGCATGAGCGTCAAACCCATTAGAATGTACGTATGCACTTCTCTGTGGTTTTCAATTCATCCAAGGAAACATCTTAGAATATTTTATGGACACTTTATGTCCAATAAATGTTTGTTGAAACCATGATTGATTGCAGTTGCAGGATGTTTGCATTTGTTTATTCTTGGATGGCTTATCCTTTTGGTTGCATTAACTAATCACTTAGAAATGGAATAAACAGACGCTTCAAAGTTTTGGGGTGATTGAGAACTCTGAGACTGCTTCAGATAATGTTAGCAGCAAATTCTCCCCAGAGATGAGCAAGGGGAAATCACAGAGAAGGGAGGTAAGGAAACAAAATCATCGCATTGAGAAGAGAAGCAATGGCATTTCTCTTGCCTGCTGTTCCCATTCTCTCCCACAGATCCCCAGCCAGCTCAAGGAAAGGTGAACCCAAGGACACATGTGAAGTAGAAATGATGCATTTTAACGAGCAAGGGTGTCAGTGCCAAATCCCCTGCCTGCATTCATGCCCCAGAATGTAAGAGGGAGGGCAGTTGAGGAGCCATGGCATCCAAGTGAATCTTTCAGAGCATTCTGGCTCAGAAAGGGCAAAAGGAGAAAAGCAAACAGAAAAGAAAAAAGGCGAATGGAAAGAAAGACCTGTCTCAGAAATTGTGATTATGGATGTGCTGTTTTTATTACAAGTAAGGACACTGACTTAAATTTAAAGAAAAAAATAATGTTTGCTTAGAATTTGCATATCTCTTTTCCAAAGTATGTTCATTTAAGTAATTTGATATTTTTAAAATTTAATGTGCACGTTCACATGTTCTACAGCATAGATGTGGAGGCCATAGAACAGCTTGTAGCAGTGGATTTTCTCCTACTGTGTGGATTCTGAGTATAGAACTCAGGTCTTCAGGCTTGGTAGCAAGCATCTTATTCTTTTGAACCATCTCACTAGCATAAATTATGATAATTTGATTCTTGTACCACTCACAGCACAGACCCATAAGGAAACACATGTTGGAGAAGTGAAAATGTCCAATCCAGGGAACGCATCAACGAATGGAGCTTATCTTCTGATTGAGGAACAAAAACTTAAGAAACAAATGAACAGAACCATGAAGAGCACACAGAAAAAGACACAACTTTCTTATGAATGGATCATTCCCAGAAACACAAGTGGAATTCTTCATGCCATACTTTTAGTGAACACAAGGACATGTGGAGGTGAGGGGAATTAATATTGGGGAAGGCAGCTTAAAGCCGACTTGCTTTGTTTCATACTGAGCAACTGGCATTTGCTGTGAAGTCCCAGTATATTTGCCCAACCCCTTACTGCTTTTCCCTGGAGAATCCAAACATGAGGGTGGGAGAAAATTTAAAGTAACCATCCAAGGAAATTGACATCATTTCATTATGGAGAAAATCTACACTCAAAAAAAGAAAGGGTTGTCTCAAATTCACAGCACCAACTGTGGCACGAGGGGTGAGATGGGGACAGAACAGAGGTTCTTAATTTCAAATCCTTCATGCCCCACCTTAAAAACAGTACTTCATCTCTTTATGGAGATTTGTGGGTACTGTAGAGGACCCAGTTCTTGACAACTCTTCATAACCATTTCTGTCCTGTTCTCAAGAATCTGTAAAGTAGAAAAGATATAGCCCAAAATACTGAGTCTCAATGAACTGAAGCTCAGCTTGGCAAGTCTCTGCTAGAATATGGCTGGGAATTGATGCTCTGACTGCCCTGGTCTCTTCTCCTCTGAACTCAAGGATCAAGGAAGGAGAAAATTGACTTTCCCAGTTGTGTCACCACAAGGACACTGTGTTGTGGGGCAAAAGCAAGCAAGCAGAGCAGGACAGATGGTTCTGTTGGCAAAGGGCTTACATGATGACCTAAGCTCTATTCCCAAACACCCATGTGAAAAATCAATGAAATCGCATAAACGTCTAATCCCAGTTCTGAGGAAGACTAGAAATTGTTCAACTCGAGGTTCAAAGACACTGTGACTTAACCATAGAAAATGGAAAGTTGTTGAAGAAGACACCCAGAAATGATGATTGACTTTTATCCTAACATTAATATGTATGCATAGACACCCACACTCATGTGCCTACATTTACACAAACAAATAGAACACCACACACACACACAGAGAGAGAGAGAGAGACAGAGAGACAGAGACAGAGACAGAGAACAGATGTTTCCTGCCTTATGTGTCTGAACAGAGGTCTTCTCCCAAAGGTGCTATGACAATGTGGAATGAGCACAGATTTTACAGCTAGAAAAATCTGCCTGAAGCCACAGCATGAAACTGTTCATTAGCGAGGAAACTGTGTGCACCTTTCTCCTCACCATCTCCAACGTTGTCATCAGTGCAGTAGAAATATCAGGACTTACCTTGCAGGGTTGCTGGAAGTTTTAAATATAATGAATCCAATTAATCTGGTAGTAGTAGTTACTCAATAAATGTTAGCTCTTTATCCTTTGGCAAGGCATTCAAAAAGAGGAGTTTGTCGCATAACACATAACTTTTAATGGATATTTTAAATGATCTTAGTATGCTCATGGGCTCCAGGGATTACACAAACTGCATATAAATAAAATATTTAAAATTCTGTTTACTCAATTTGTCTCTCCACTGATTTCCAAAGCATCTATTGTGAAAGCATGACTCATAACTAAATATAGATAATAAAAGTTTGGAGCAGCAATTATTTTCCAATTATCACAGATCCCATTAAACATTGCAATTATATGAGCTTTCTTTTTCAGATCACAAAATTTGAGAGCTCTGAGGGACCACAGAGAATGTCTCCACCATACCATCAATCTTAAGATGGAAATATGAAGACTCTGAGGCAGGAAATTTTCCCAGAGACACTCACTGTTAGCAGAAAAGCTGGTCTGAAAAAATAACAGGTCTTATTTGTTCAGGTCTCTTTTCGTTTTCCTCACCAACAGTCTATCTTCTTAGAAGAAAGCAAACTTTTCCCAAACATGTACTGCTACACTTAATTATCATCTTCTTTCTTAGTAAAATGTTTATGGTCAAGAAGTGTTTCTGCCAGATAGTAGCTGCCTCAAAATAGAGATCCTCATCTATGTCTCTCTTTGGTTTTCTTAAGTAGAAATCATCTATTTAAACTAGTTGAGAAAAACATGTATTTTTTTTTCAGCTCATTCTATAGATAGCCTGTATGTTTCTGGCCCTTTATTGGGATTTTTTTTTCCCAAAGCAATCCCTTGTTTCAAAAAATTTTGAAAAGTTGGGGACTACAGAAATTAGAAAACAAAGCTATTTCATTATATAGAGTGGTACTGAAGCAATTTTTTGCTTCTTTCATTATTTTGGTTGCAGTCGAATTGTTATTTTTGAGACAAATTTCACTATGTAGCCCAAGCTGATATTAAACACAGGATTCATCTACCTTAGGCACTAAAGAGATAAAATATATTGACACTGTTTTAAACCCAAACAAGTCATTCAAATACACACTAAGGTGTATAAAACACCAGTGACAAACACATCCAGATAACAACCATAGGAGAAATCTACCTCTGCAATGGACTTCATAATGTGATGATCAAGTAAAGAGATTGATATTGGAGAAAAGATGAGGCTAGAGCATCACCACAGGAGCATCTAAAGCATCCTAATGGGTATCTGATTGCCTGAACACCAACCACATTGAGAATGATGGCACTGTTAATTTTCATAACTAATGAGATCACATTAGTTATACTTGACAAGAATATGGCTCTCAGGTCTGGAATATGAATGGCCATAAATAACTGACAGAACATCAAAGCCCTGATCAAGAAAGCATAATCTGTCTGTCAAACCTGAGGAGAGTAGAATCATATGCTTGGTGGGACCCAGGAAAGTCCCTGTCTTGAAAGCTCCTCAAGAATTTACAAGGATGATTGATACATACACTTATAGGTATAATTCATAATCATAAAGATGGTTAGAAAATGTCAGTGAGTCTGTCCTTATTGACGACATACTGTGAATTGCCGTACGTGCACGAGACATATATTGGACATTAAGATTTGCCTTCTGAATTCTCAGGGAGAATGAAAACATGTCAGTAGGAAATTCATACTTGCTATGACCACTGACATATGTGTTAGTTTCATATATACCAAGATGATAGGCAACTGTTCAGAAGGGATTACCTTTTTATCTTTTTCAGCTGCAGCAATGGGATGATGTTATAAAAGATGTTGGGGAAAAAAATAATAAAATTTATGATGAGTCTTTATTTTACTCTATTCTACCTTCTGAAGCATAAATAAACGTTGCCCTCCATCAAATTATTTTTCAGGGTTTTTTTTCTTTCTTCAAATGTCCTTCTGAACTACTAGTAACAAATTATTTGTACTAAACATAAAAGCATTATGATGACTATATCGTATAAAAGCCATTGTCTGCAAGATCACAAGGTGTTTTCCACAAAATAGTCAATTTTCTTCTTCTCTGTCTCTCAGTCTTTCTTTGTTTCTGTCTCTCACATAGATATACAAATAAACACATCTCTCTCTCCTTCCCTTTCCTTTTCTCTTCAAAAGAATATGGCTCCCAAGTCTGGAATACAAATGACCTTAAATAACTCTCTTCCTCTTGTGTGTGTGTTTCTGTCTCTGTGTCTTTCAGACTTTTTATCTGTTTCTCTGTCTCTGTCTCTGTCTCTGCCCTCCCTCTCTCTCACACACATTTTAAATTTCTATACTTACATACTGTTTTTACAAATTCATTCTCAACAATACATATTATGCAACTGATAGAGGTGATATGAGCCAGGCACTTTGTGTTTTTAGTCTTAAGAGTCACGGGAGCTATTTATGGTCATGATATACACTATGCAGAAGAAATTCAGTATACAGATGCCAATCAAACTCGGACTTACTGTATGCATAACAGATATGATTTAGGATTACTTTCAACTCAGGATTTTTTCTACAAACAAATTGCCTGTTATGAATCTGAAGTTCAAGGTTTCATGTGGATAATTCCTAACCTATTATATATTTCTTACTTAGTTATTATTTTGGCAAAGTTGTCAATACTTTTGACCTCCTTAAAAGCTGCAATATGACATGAGTAATCTATGACAGCTCTGGACTCTGAGCAAAAATGCTGCAAATTGACCACTTACTGTGATGTGGAATGCAGAGTGTGTATCAACTTAAATATGGTACAATTCTTTGATGGATTTTAATTTCCCATTTGTAAAATGGAGAGGTAAACCTGATTGCTGGCCTTGAAACTTTTGACCCAGAAATCTGTCCTTCCATATAATTGAATAGGAGACAGCTGTTAAATATGGTTTCTATTTGGATGCTGGGGCTGTGAGAGTGAATATAGATAAACAACTAGAATTTTGATGGGGAAAGCCAACCAAATAGGACAATGAAATAGAAGTATACTTTCTTGTGAATGGAAATAGCTGCAGGACCCTATCACTCCCTTCAATTCCCTATACTACGGATGAAGGAGCACAATCTCAGATCTGTTTAACTCAGGTTCTATTCATGCTTCTATAAAGTAAGTTCCCTTGGACACCCTCCTCAACAGAGTGCAGTAAAAGCACATTTTAAAACACAGAAATAAGAATCTACTCAAAACTTCACCACTCATTCTCAGTATCAGATTCTCCAACAAGCTCCCAGGTGACTTCATACAAAGGAAAACAGGATACAACTTCCATGGTTTCCTCTGCTGTAGACAAATATCACACCTCATTCTCACATTCAATTCCACTATTGTAGCTGGAGATCACTCCTGCAGGATGCTTTTCCCAGCTCGTGATATCCCAGAACCACAAAACATACCATATCGTTTACAACAATGAAGTCATGACACTACAGACTAAATTCAAGAATCAAGAATCACGAACTATATCTATTTTGGATTTTTTTCTTCACTCGTAACACTGCCTGAGGTCTATAAAACACCCAATAACAACCCTTAAATAAACTAAGGCAGTGCCAACAGGCTTAGAAATGAATCTTCTCTCCTTCACAGCATGCAGTGGCCCATGTTCCCTGGAACTCCCCACATTCAAATAGTTTCACAGCCAACACTGTGCCCCTGGTGCCTGGCGTGTTACTCAGGACTCTGCTTCCAAATTGCTTAAATCTTCAGTGACTTCCTGTTTCTATTTATTACAAACCCCCGTTTCACATGTAGGCAGGGTGACAATTAAATATTCAGAAGTGAGGAACTTTGGAATTAATCCTTAACACTTTAGTGCTTTTATTTTTTCCTTTTCTAATCAGTGGCATGTCTAATATGTCCTAAGACATGCAGGAAATGTGCCTTGTGGAATTAAATAAAGCAAGTTCTTGGCCAAGACACACAGAAGCACAAATGCTACCCACCTGGTCCCTTGCTTACACCATGATAATTGTAAATGAAATTGCCAACATCATCTTCTCAAAAGATGGGTTGTTCATGGCACTCCTACAGCTGCGGGTAAGCAGTCATTAATCCCACTGACTATAAAATAACCAGGGAATTGTCTTCATTCACATTGAAGACTCCTTACATCTTGAAGTAAACTTCAAGCGCCTGCATCTTTCCTCTATTTCCCTATCCTCATTCCAGACCCAAGAGAGTTTCCTACAGATATACATGTTAATAGCTCTGTGGGAGAGTATAACATTTAGAAAGATGGCAAAAATAGTGAGATTTGGTGATGAAGAATACCAAAATACAGGCAAAGGGACACACAGTTCTGGATGAGAACATAAAGTTAATTGTCATTTAGTTTTTAAATTTTTTAATTGTTTCAACTTCATTGTAGGTTCCTCTCTTTCTTTGGGGGAACAAGTTCATAAAAATACAATTAATAGTGAAAGTGTAAGACTCTAAGTGAACCTCCATGCCTTCAGAATGGCCAGTCTAAACATATAGAAGTTTCCTGAGCTATATTGCTTGAAACTGGACAAATGCTGTTGGAATTACTCTGTGTGATATTTCTATCTGTTAGTTCATTGCAATTAAGTGGTTTAAAAAAGGAAAAAGAGTATCGCTCACTTCCATCCAACTTTTCTTCATATTTGAATAAACTTTTAGCTTTACCCCAAAACTCTAAGGAGGATATTTACTTCTTCATCTTGCTTTGGACTCCTAGTTTTTACTCTTCTCTGGAGTTACATGGTTTTAGTTCTTTGTTTTCTTCTTCTTCTTCTTATTATTATTATTATTAAGCTCAATCAAGTGTGCAAATACATTCTAACAAATCCATTCAACTTCATTTCTCATATGGGAGAAAAACCATATCCTACATTATGTCTTTCAAACTTACTAATAGTGTCTATAGCCCCAAACCTGTGTCCTTTGCATTTAAGCTCTCAAGTCAAGAATCACATATTACTCTTCCCTTTCCTGTTCTACATCAGGAAGTCTTGTAGAATCCACATAGCAAAGTTATTTCCTATTTTCATACTTATCATCTTGCTCTAGACTATTCTAGCTTTCTTTCAGACACAATACAGCAATGTATCTATTGGCATTAGCACCTTCATTGTCTTTCCTAATTTCCAATAACATCTGTATCTTGAAAGTTATGCAAAAATTGCTTCTCTCTGTATGTCTCTCTCTACTTCTCTGTCTCTCTGCCTCTGTCTCTGTGTCTCTGTCTTTGTCTCTCTCTGCTTCAAGATATGTTTGGAAATGGAAAATAAGTGACACTCAAGGTGTTCTTAACACCATCTTGAGGTCTAAGAAATATCATATTTCACCTTTAGTTGATTCTATTACTTAAAGTCTATTCATTTCCTCAATTGATAGGTTAAGAGCATCTTCCTTATTTTAGGAAGTTTTGCAAGTGCTAGAGATTGAGTGGTCAGTGAGGTCAGACAAATTGCTGCCCTTGGTGAGCTTATATTCCAACAAGTAAGCCAAACAATAAATCCAACATTGTTCATGTAATGAAGCATAAGTTTGTGCATTTCATGGGAAAGACAAAGCAAGTCAAAGGAAAATCCAGTGTTATAGAGCGGTGGCTCATATAGGTTGGGGACGTGAAAGATTCCCATAAAAGCTGCAGCTGTTCCTTTCCAAACAATGAAAAAACAAGAACAAAAGTGCCCAATGTAATGAGTGAACTGAGAATTAATAATGATAACGTGGCCATCATGGAGTGATTAGAAGACTAGCAGCATCTCCAAGAAGTGGAAACATTGGGTCATACCTAGTAGGTTGGGTTTTATATTGTGAGTCTTGATCACTTTCTCATTATTGTGACAACAATTTTGCCTGATGGGTAAAAAAGCTTATTTAAGCTTATGGTTCTTGAAGGATGAGGTCTACCCTGGCAAGGGAGACATGACAACAAATAGGAAAGACATAATGCAGAAGAAGGAACCTGGTTCGTCATATTGCATACCCACAAAGAAAAAGGAGCATGAACTAAAAGTGAGGTCTCAATGCCTGTTCCATTTCTTCTGCAAGGCCCTACCTCCTAAAGACACTGCATCTTTGTAATATAGCACCATCAGCATGGGATCCAAATGTTCAGACATGGGAACCTGTTGAGGGCCTTTCCACACACAAACCAATACAGTGAAATGAAAGCCACTTTAGAGGGCTGAGAAAATTAACAAGAACTGGATAAGTTTACAAAAAGATCACAATGATTACTGTACACAGAAGAGTTGAAGGCAGGAGAGAGAACTGCAAGCTGAAATGCCTATAAACACACGGCTGTGCTGTGGTCTGAAAGAAGGTGAGAATAGTCTAGAGCAAAATGATAAGTGTTCACGTGGGAAATGTCTTTGCTGTGTGGAAAGAGAGGGTAATAGATGATTCTTGACTTGAGAGCTCAAATACATAAGACGATAGTAAAGTCTTTAAATGAAAATGGAAAGACTGAAAGAGGTACATATTTGAACAAATATCTCAGGAATGCAGAACCTGACAACTCTGTGAAGGTTTTTGCATTGCTGGTCTGTAGTTCTAAAATTTGGGACATTTGTTTAGGCTGCAGAATATGAAAAAGCAGGATACCCCAATTCTACAGCCATGAGAACAACTGAGACCAAGGGAAAACCAAAATGCAGGCACAGACAGTGGCCCAAGGATCAAAATCCCAGTTGTTGCAAATCTAGAGAAAGAAAAGAGAAGCAGCTCAAAGACAGCGAGAAGGCTATCTCAGTGCGCCACCATCCACGAGGCAGAAGATAAGAGTAACACTGAACTGCAACCACAGATTCATATGTACTGGCCTATATTTACACACTAACAACATTCTCTGCCACACTTCCCATAGCTATTCTTCAACACAGTTACCTTTTCCGTCTGAAAAAGATTCATAGAGATTGAGTGCATTTCTAACCTGTCTTATATCCAGTTCAAGGTAACTACCTAGCTCTTATTAATCCATACATGTCAACATTCATTTAGCCAACATTTATTAATCACCAGACACTATTCTAAGCACTTGCAGATGTTTCTCATGAAATATCTTTTCTAAAACAGTATTTTAAAGAAGTAATTTAGAAAGTGATAAGTATTATAGAAGAATCAAAGATTAACAGGACAATATAGATGCAAGTGGTAGTAGAAACGCTCCGTAAATCTGGAAAGCCAAGGTTGGTGTCACTGAGAAGGTGATCAATCTGATCATTCACTTGGAGAATATCGAGAGTGAGCAGTGTAGACACCAAACAGAAGAGCTTTCTAAGCAGAAGGAACATCAGGAGATCTGGTTCAAAGGTTAATCTTGATTGTCACTTTGATTAGATGGGGAAACGTCTTGGTGTGTTTCTGATAGTGTTTGCAGGAAGGACTGGATTATGAAGGCTCTTATCTAACTACCAGATTAATCCCCTGATGTGTTTAATTATTGGGAAGTAGTTTACCGATATAAGGTGGATTCAAGTTAGAGAAAACGCCTTGGGGCTTGTTTGGGGGATTTTATTATGCCCTGATCTTTTCCCTTCTTGTGTGGCCTTTTCACTGCTTTCCTGCTCCCTATGAGAGGAATATCCTCCCTCATCCTTCTAGGGCCATGATTTTTCTAAGCATCTGGGGCCAGAAGACTATGGATCAGACTTTAAGAAACAATGACCTAAAATAAATATATCTCCTTTAAACTATTCTCTTAAGCATTGTGGCCACAGCTTTGCAAAATCTGATACTGCAATCCAATGACTAGAAGGGGGTATTGACTGAGGACTAGGTGCAAGTGATAGGGTTATGAGAAACAATAGCTACAGTCCTAATTCAGGAGAGAGAAAAGGCTTGAAGGAAGCAGGGAGTAACTGGAGAGGAAATAAGACTTTGTGAGATTATGGTTTTATGTTAGTAAAACCATAATATCCTACTGGATTAGCTGTGGGTTTTTTGAGAGTACAAACAGGATCAAGGAAGAGTAGAAGGGCCTAGAATTGAGGAACCTACAGTGTGGACCTTCAGCTACCTGATATGGAAAAGACTATGGCTAAGATGGTTCCAGCTTGCAGTAGGAGGGACTGTTGGAGGAACATAGAATGGAAGCTGAGACATTTACTATATCTCCATGTAGAGATATCTACTGCAGAGTGCGGGATAATATTTTATTTTGGGGGAGGGATGATTTCACCAGGCAATGTTAATTTCTCCACTTATGTTTAAAACAATCCTACTAAAGATTTATTTCTCTAACTAATGTAGTGTAATTTGTAATTATTATTCAGAACAAACTATGCTAGGCATTGGAATTGATAGGGAAGACAGAGAATGGGTATAGGATATTCATAGACAGTGTTCACAGTCTATCATGAAAACTGAATATATATCTATATATAAATAATCATATATCACTACGATAAAAATAACTATAAAGAATCAGTTCTACTGCAATATGATTAAAAGATTTGTGGTAACAGTAAGTGGGTACTAGCAGTACAGAGCTATAGCACTTGACTTAACTTGAGGATGTTATTAAAAGCATCCTAGGGGAAGTAAGATTTAAGATGATAACTGATAAGGCAGTTTGCCAAGGGCATAGAAGGAAAAGGAGCATTTTTAAGGCAAAGAGAATTGCCTGGGGGTGAGACAGAAAGGGATGTGTAAGAAGGAATAAGAACATTAAAAAGCCATTGAAGCTGGTATAAGGGGAGGAGGCTGTGTAGAAATAATAAGAGCAAAGTCAGGAAGGATGGTCAGAGAGCAAAAGAGATGATTCATTTTCTTTTTAAATGCCATCCATCGCCTTTGGATTAAGGAAAGGAAAGGTAAATGAAATAGTCTTTGAAATGACGGCAGGGTTATATTGTAAAACAGTTACAAATTTCCTTCGGGATTTTAATGATATACTTGTTGATTTAAGTTTATGTATATTTATTATTTACATGACAATGTGTTATTAATGTCAACTTAGATGTTAGTTTGTGCATGCCCTCATTCCAAACAAAAGCATGACACAATATTTAAAAGCAAGGCATAATCGTGATATCTATAACTTATTTTCTACTTTTTCAGAGTCAAAGGAGAATTAAAAAAAAAACCAGAGAAGTTCATATAGAAAAAAAAGCACTGATGACTAGAACATCTGGATATGATGCACAAATCCTCAGATGTGAGCATATAGCCTCAGAAACCAGAATAGTATAAAGGGTGATAGGCAGGGAGAGCAAGCAGGATTTGAAAGTGGAATAGAATAATATAGGTGCTAAGAAGTGGGAAACAGAAAAACTTCATGGAGCTTCCAACTGGGGAGAAGATGGAGCCAGGTTAAAAAACCTCTCAGGTTGGAGAGGTGGCTGAGAAGTTAAGGATACAAGACTTCACTCTGGATGACCTTAGTTCAAACCACAGAACCATTCGTGCAAGTTTATTTTCTGATCTTCTTATGTGTGTGAAAGCATGAGCACATGTACATACAAACAAAAATGAAAACACATAAACAAATAATAAAATCATATGATTGCTGATTTCCCCTTTGTTTCTCTTTTTCTTAGTGTTTACATTAAAATACTTAGCATTTAAAATAAAAAGTCAAGGAAATAATTCTTAGAAAGGAAATATTATACATATTGTATGAGATGGGACAACCAGGTATGCACACTGGCAAAGGTGTGACGAAGAGAAAGCTGAATTCCTAAGACAGACAGGCACATCATTACCTGGCATGCTGTGAGGTGCCTCTGGAACACCAACTGGAAGTCCTGATACACTGGCTCCTCAAAGGAAATCCAGCAGCCCAGTCTCATCCTGGCAAGCTGGGCATATGGAAAGAGACTAGGAATAGGAATATGCTAGGCCCTATGGTATTGATCTTGGTTTCAGATGTTTTGCCCCCAGGTTCGGCTTGCTGTAGCAAACAACAGCAACAACAAAAGCAGTCAACTTCCCTGGTGATCTAGCTGACAGGGTATCTACTCTCCAGCATCAAACACACCATGGAAACGGATGCCCTGTTAGCTCTCTCTACTGCCCAACTAATAACCCAGGCCAATGTGTTTATGTGCTATTGCTCATCAAACCCATTGTAAGCGATCTATGCTATCGGGTTGCATAGCAGACCTGTCTTTAAGAAGTGTGTTTTTGTGAGACTGGAATAAAAGTGCACATAGAGTTTCTGACTTCTCTTAAAGGGGACATGCTGAAATATGCTAGCAGTGGAAACTTTAGAGCCTACAGACTCCTGAAGGACACCAGTTCTGGATACTCTCTGAACTTTTACATAGAAAAAGAAAAAAAAAAAGAGAGACAACAGCATAGATCTACAGAACCCAAGGCGATAAACACAGGAAATATTGGGAAACAGAATGAGCCCATTACTCTTTCAGTAGAAAGAGAATACTATGCCAGGATTTATCTGCAAAGTCTTTCTCCAAAGTTTTCTAGGAAATTTTAAAAACTGTGTCATCCAGTGGGCCTCAGTTTCCCCATCTGTAACAGAAATAGTTTTGAGCAGTGTTTTTGTTTTCAGAGTTTCTTTTAAACTTTGTTTTTATTTTTTCCCCTTTTTAATTGATTTTTATTGAGCTCTACATTTTTCTCTGCTTCCCTCCCTGCCTTTCAAAGCCCTTTGCAATATGTAGCATGGTTCTTTGTGTTCATTTGTTTGTTTTTAATTAGAAAACAGAGAAATGGGTTTCATTACAGCAACTTCATGCATTGCTTTTCCTGTTCTTCTCTCCTCATTCATGGAAACAGAGTCAGTGACTGTGAGCACTGACTCTCAATCTGGATCCAAAGTGAGGAGAGGACTTAAGATGGGGAGCACTCCTGAAAAAGCAGTTTTACTGTTTACTGGTGATGATGAAGGTTTCAGTCAGCAAAGGCAGGAGAGAAAGGGACTCTGGAAGACGGGAATACTGTGTGAAAGGCTAGCCTGGTGACAGTGAAGGGATCAAAATTACAAACAAAACCAGGTACTTCTTCCAGGAAGCCTTCTAGATTACCACTGTGCATACCATCTCTTCAGCTTCAACCAGCCCTTTAGAATGATCTATTGTCATTTGTAGATATGAGTTCTTGACTGCCCATAGTAGTTATCACATATTTTTAATACCACCTCACTCAACTTTCAGAAGTGAAAGCTAAGGAGTTATTAAAAACCAAGGTGCAGTAATAACAGGCTTGGAGGTATTCTGTTATTCACCCGAGGGTGTCCAGTCAGCTGCAGACCTCTGGTAAATAATTCTTTCCAGTTTGCTCACAACTTACCTTTCTACTGAGTGGAAAGCTTCTCTAGGAAAAATCATTCCTACATGTTTTTTTTTTTTCCTGCCTCAGAACCTGGTAAGGAGCTAAATCTGATGGTCAAGAGTAAAATAGAACAAAGAAGATATTGTATGCTGAGGTTGAGGTACAGGCTGTAGCAGGCTAGGAACCAGAAAGGGGAGAGTAAATGTAATTGGCACACTGACCCAACTGAGTCACACATGTTCTGTTTATCCTGAGTCTTTCCCCAGGTTGTCCAGCCATGAAAATGTTTACCCACCGATTTCCTCCCACTAATCAGCTGTGTTCTCCAAATAGCAGGTATTTCCCAGAGATACAGAGAATGTCCAATGAATGTAGGTGGTGGAAAAGCTAAGTGCCATCTTCTGGAGCAGAGTAATCTAGCCATGGAACATAGGACCACGGAATATGAGCATACATGGAGGGATAACAAAACCACAATAAGGAAAACAAAATGAAAAGTGAGCAGAGTTAAATGGCAGAAGCAGAGTAGTTGAGAGGCATATGGGGTGGGGATTACAGACAACTTCTGAGAGCCATGTGTTTCTGCCAGTGGGTCTGGAACCATTTCACTGCACTGAACATCAGCTGGCCCAGATTGGAAAGAGAACATAGATGGATTCTCTCCAGTTTGCTGTTCAAGAATGTTATATAAGGTAGGAAAGATTGGACCATTCCCACCTGCCTCCCCTGTCAGTCATAGGAACCAATATTTGTCATAAGCATTCTACAACTATGAAAATGGAACTTTGAGATAGGCATAATTTTTGATAAAAATGAAAATCTCATCAAGAATTGGTGCCAAGTTACAGATAATAAATGAAACACAACATGGAGACTCTCATATAGTCTAACTGTTTGCCATATATACAAATATAAGTACACTATATACATGCAGAGTATGTATATGTCTCGATGTTTATGTGTCCACACACAGAAACTGCTATATATTTTATATAATTATATGATTTAATGGCTATAATATCTTCATGATGCAAATCATATCTCTATTCATGATTTAGAAAATTGAAGCTTACAGAGAAAAATGAATTGACCAAGGTTAATTAAAAGGAAAAATAGAGTTTGAATTTGAACCAGTTCTTTCTGACTATAGATTTTTGCTACCTGGATTATAATACTATTTAACTTGTGGTAGGTACTTAAAGTTTAAGTTACCAATAAGAATGTTTATATTTTCTAACAGATATTTTAGGTTACAGAGGTCTACTCTCAAGCAGTGTTATCCCTTATTACCCATGAAGCGGCACCACAGTTTAATGGGGTTTAATAGCAAGCTATTTATAAACACCTCACAATTTCATCCTTAAGTTTTGTACATTTCCAAAACCTCCACCAGGACAAGGTTATAACCTGTAAAGGCTCTAATATCCCTGTTTGCTCCTGTTCCCTCTAACACTGTCTAGAAGACAGCTACAGCCCCTTGTTATGGTTTACTGTTATTAAAGACTTGTTCCTCTGGGTGGCTCCATTGACAAAAGAGAAAACTGGATGTGATGATTAGTGAGATATCCTTATAACATCAGAGGCATAGTGTGCTTCCTGTGTGACCCCTCAAGTGTTTCTTGCTACAGAGGAGTTATCAAAGAAGGAAGTATGGTCCTGCCCACTTGCTTTATGTCTACTGCCATTCTGATGAAGCCGTTGGCCCACACATGAGCTCTTGCCATCATGCATTGCCATGGGAACTCTCACCAAAAGTCCTTGGACCTTGACTTTTCACAGTTCTGTGATGAATAAATTTCTTACTGTTTATAAGTAGTTCATGTCAGCTATTCTGTTCTGCAAATGAAAAAAATGATTGGTATGGTACATTCTTGAAGTGCATGTAAGACTGTGAGAAGTATGTATGTAGTATGATTTGACCAGTTGATTTTAATAATCCAATTTGTTTTTAATAACCCAAAAGTGGGAAGGTTCCTTAAAACCAATACAGTGTGGGATAATTGTCTGTATTCTGTCAATCATGTTTTAAATAAACACTGATTGGCCAGGCAGCAAGTATAGGTGGGTCAACCAGACAGGAAGTAGATGTGGGGCTATGAGAAGAGGAGAATTCTAGGAAGGAAGAAGCCCATTCCCTTTAATCCTGCCCAGATCACAGAAGAGGAAGGATGTGACCTGCCCCACTGAATAAGGTAACGTGCCATGTGGCTAACATAGATAAGAATAATGGGTTAATATAAGCTATAAGAGCTAATAAGAAGCCTAAACTAATGGGCCAATCAGTTTATAATCTTATGGAGACCTCTGTGTGATTTTGGGGGGGCTAAACAGCTGTGGGAACTAGGCAGGACAGAAACCCCGACAAGCAGTGCCTCATGTTCCACCAATATATTGGAATTTAGGACTATCCAGAAATGAAGATGCCAAAGGCTGGTTCCACTACAATGTATGAACGTTTGGTACCTTGGAGCATCCTACAGCATCAGGAAGAGCTAGACCCAGTCACATTTGCAATGCTGTTGTCACTGGTCTTCCCACACCATGAGCTGTAGGAATCTGGACAAGTTTCTCTATTTTTTATTTTGAGAATAAAGTATAATTATCACATTTCTTGCTTCTACTTTCTCTTTTCAAGGGGGATATTATTTGAGGTACAATATTGAAGCATTTTAAAAACAAATCCTGTTTACTGGGAAATGAATCACAGGAGTCTGGTTCCCTAGAAAACGATTCTTCCAGAGCAGGTCGGAGCCATTGCCATTGTCCTCCCCATCTGAGAGTTATCACATCTCTGATATCTCAGGTTCTTTCCTTCCTCTTCCATTTATCCATGGTCATTTCCTCTCATTCTTTTTATTTTCTTTGTTGCTTGTCCTCTTCACTTACTTAGCATTTATCTTTTTTATCAACTCCCTTCTTCTTTCCTTCTCTCTTATGTATCTCCTCCAATAGTAGCCAGACAAAACATCTTTACTATAAGATTCAATTTCCTGAAATAACTCTAACAGTCATAATTGGGTTCTTTCCTAAATACATCTAAAAGAAGGGCTATAACTTTCTATCATACTTCCTAATTACAATCATTTATGTTAAATTATCCAAGCAATATGTGAATACATTTTAAAGTTTTAAAGATAGTAATGGTGAAACCTTCTTAACTTTCCTTTTTAGAATTGCATGTGTATCAATATACTTGTCTGAAGTTTACAATACTATTCTGTGTATACACTAACTAAATATATATGCAGAATAGTATTCTATGGATAACCATATATTTTAATAGAATATTTTATCAAGCTATTACTGTTAATAGCAATTTATACTCCAATTTTATAATCACTGTAACATTCTATATTATCAACGAGATGTATCATACACATACATTAACAATATTCATTGTTCTTCCATTTTCAGCCATAAGTAGACCATCAGCCCATACCTCAGTACACAGTCACCTGTCATTATTCTCCATAACAGATACTGAAAGATGCTAGCACTGTGGTGAAATTTTGTCCATTACACATGATACCGATAGCACTTGATCTCCTTCTAAAACAACTGTGAAAATAGCAACTACTTTTGGCTTCTTATTTGTTGTGTTTCTCTTTCTATGACCTCTCTTAACGCTCGTTATTGTTGTTAATGTTTATAATAATATGTGAAAGACTGAACATTTTGTGTATTGCTCTGAATTTTGACCAAGTTATACTCTAATAACGATCAAAGTAGAGCTCTATCCTTCCTCAATCTACCTTTGTCATTAAACTTTCTCCCAGTCTTCTGTCTCTAAAAAGTCCATTATTTTTCCCATTTCCATAGTTCTACCTTTTTCAGAAGGCTATGGAGATTGAATTAAAGAATCTGCTAAGTCTGCATTTTTATTTCATTTTTTTCTCTATGTAGAATCTGGATTTTTACACTTGGATAATACTTTTTTGACTCATGACTCTTGTGCTTATCCATAGTTCCTTTCTCTCACAGTAGCATGTAGCATGGATGCACTACAGCCTGTGCAGCATTTGATAGTGAAGGACACTTGAACTACATTTTGTCTTTATGTAACCCTTGTATCTGTATTCCATCTTCCTTTCCATCATCCCTCTGTCTTCCAACATTCCAACCTCTGCCTGGATGACATAAAAGCTCCAAACATGAAGCTGAGAGTGAGCTCCCATACTTGACTGAAAACTGAATGCCCTCTTCTCTTCGTAATTCAACATTTGTAGATATCAATCTGGAAAATTGACAATGAGAATATTTATACCACTGGAAACTGGCAAGCAGTAAAAAATCAAACTGTTTCGTAGAGGTGATAGAGGGGAGGAATGTCAACAATTTTTAAACATTGCAGTCAGATGGTAAACACAGTTCTAAGAGAAGTGGCTGAAGGCCAACCTAAGGCGACCTTGGAGCCACTTGTCTGTACCGACTGAGTGTGTAGATCAATACAAATGAATATTGAAGGAAAGACTACCTTGTGCTCACAAAATGACGCCCCATAACCTGAAATAACACAAAAATGTCTCAAATTTTCAGCAAGAAAAGTATCCCTGGACTTTTGGTCTACTTTAGGAGTCTGTCCACACAGGAAACAGAACATCTGCGAAGGGGACATTGAGGAATATTGAGTGACAGGTTACGCTATCTTCCACTCATCACACATCCCTCAAAGCCCACGCCTGATACTTTATATTTTTAATTTTTGTTTGGTTTTGTTTGTTTGTTTTGTTTTTTTGAGACAGGATTTCTCTGTGCTACCCTGGCTGTCTCTGAACTTGCTTAAACTCAGAGATCTGTTCTCATCTACCTCCAATGAACTGGGATTAAAAGAATGTACCACTACCATGCAGCATTTGATACACTTTTAAAGAGTTCCTCTTACCTTTGCATATATAATTTTCCTGTGGCTGGCCTTTTTGTTTTTCACCTCAGTGCCTAGCTGAGATGCATCAGTCTTGTTCTTGTTCCTTCTCTTCCCAGCTATGATTTTATGCCAGATGATTGCTCAGGTGTCCTCCAGAACTACGGGTTTCTGCACCCAGGTTTCTCACGGACCCCGACCCATTGCCACTCTCATGCTCTTTAAGCCCACCACTCAGCCACTAACTACACTGAAAGCTTTCATCTTTCTGATCAGTGAACCATTTCCTAGCAGTCAGAGCCAGTGTTGTTTCTAACTAGTTGTTTGCTGATTCTCTCTGGAGCTTTTGTTTTCTGGCCTCATATAGAGCTTATTAGGAACTATTTTCATTTTCTATAGATTATATTTGTGCCACTGCTCCAATGGAGAACTTACAACACAGAGATGGATGATGGGTACCGAAGAGACTGAGGCAGTCCCTGTAATAACTGAGTAAATAAGGAAAATTAATTTATCTTGCAACTTCTTAAAATATAATTTAAGCTGTTTCTTCTTTATTGAAAATTTATATGCATCATATTAAAACTAAAAAGTCATGTATAATAGTTAACTTACAATTTATTTATGAGAAATTAAGGTTAAGAAATATATTCCAACTCCTCAGGACTCGAAGCAAATGGTTGTCAGGGCCAATCAGAGACTTCCAGCTTCTTAGGTATATACTAGAGTTTTTCACATAGGAGAGAAATACAGCCATATGAATTTAGGATGCATAAGACAAATTGGGTCTGAATTAATGAAAAGGTTGAGTCATTTATGCTTGAATACAAACATCCTAAGATGGGTATTATAACTGAAAAAAATTGTTCCCATCTATACTCTTTGGTTGGTTATTAATAATCTTCACTCTTTTTAAATTTATCTCTAAATTCATCAGCTCTGTGATTAACTACGAGTATCTTAGTACCTGCCTGTGTGAGGTTCCCATCAAAGTGATAGCCTGCTTTCCTGACATTTAGCAGTCCTTTTCACCATCCAGGGTGCACCTGTTTGTATGCAAGGCTCCCCTACACGAATAAATTGCCGTCAAAAGAAGGGGCCATGTTTTGCCCACCTATGTATCCTCTACACCTAACATAATTCCCAAAAAGTAATAGGAGCTTAATAGGTATGTCTCAAATAAAACCAGTGGGGAAGCATTCAGAGGTAGCCAAAGCACCATTCACATTAATTGTGTAGAAAAAGGTGGAAATTAGTTAAACAAGTGTTGATCATTGAAGGCCTGTGCTAATGAACTGATGATAATAAATTATAATTAGCATATCAATTCACACACAAAGAAAAGATGCTTACCAAAAACTGCTCAAAATATTCATATGAAATACCAATGATACCCCAGAAAATGTGTTGTCGCCAATTTCTTATTTAATGATTTTCCTGTCTAAGAGAGAGCAAAATAAAGATCCCTGCATTCACAAATTATCACAAATGCAGAATTAGTGGGGTCAGACTTAATGAGGCTTATGAGAATGTTCCTATGCTTTGACCTAATAATCCTTCTCTCGGGAATCTATACTAAGGGAATAATTCCAAAGAAGAAACATGCTAATGCACACAAAGAAGATCATAACTGTCTTCCTGACAATATTTAAATGGAACCCTCACTCACCCTCCCACGCACAAAGACAAATGTTCAACACAAAGAAAACAGCAATCTCAACAGACTTCTGTGCACACAGGTAAGTGTTTGCCAGTTTACTGCTCAACAAATGCAGGATGCAACGTTACAGCATAACTGGAAAGTAGAATATACTGAGTGAGATAGAGTACTGTGGCCGCAGATAATGAGAGCATGCAAACAATGTCTAGTTTGTTTAAGCTCCATTGAATTAAGCTCAAATGAGACTTAGCAGTACTTATTTAGCAGGCCTCACTGAACTGCAAGTAGGTCTTGCTATTCGATTTATCATCTAGCAATTATTTTTCCTTTTCTTTTATCCTTTGTACCATCTTCAGGTTATCTTTGTAGGAAAAAATCATTATACAAAGTGAAATTCAAGATCCCTATGCTAACAACTAACCTGATATGTAGAACCAGCACTGAACTCAGCTTTGTACAGTCCCTCAGGCTAACTCTGAGATGTACTAAGTTCTCAAACAGTAGGGATGCAGAAAACTTTGGAGCACAAAATAAAAAAGGCCCCGGGATCCAAGACTGAATAGCATTAATTTTTTTTATTAAAATGAGACCATAACATTTCCCATTTTCCTTTCCTTTCTCTAACCCTTCTCACATTTCTGAACCTTATTTTAAAATTCATATCTAAATGTATGTCTACATATGCATAATGGCTGAATCAAGGAGTCCAGTTCATATCACCAACCCTGGTCCTGTGAGTCTAGAAATAAGACCCATTAACGAAAAATCAGGAATTACACATGACTCTCATTGCTCATTGCTTTTCATGCCTGGTCTGGAAGAGATTCCTCCCCAAATATGGAATATTTTATTCTCTTTTTAAGAGCTTTTCATTTGTCATCAGGGACAGAAAGTTGGATCCAATTGCAAGCTATCATCAATCAGCCTGCCTTTATGGAAGAGCTACCAGGAAACTGGTCTTCATCTGTAGGCATTTCTAGATTGAAGAAAGCATTCAAAATTCACATAGGTAGTGAGTGAGTCTTGAGGAGTAAGGGGGCTCTGGTAGACACAACAAAAGGAGAAACAAGGTTGGTAGGACAGAATACTATTCTCTACAACAAAATGAGACTCACTCGAAATTGACAAAGAGTATGAAAGGTTACAAAACCCCTCACAATTCTTCATTCTTGTATTTTGTCTTCTCCTGATATAAATCCAGTATTTATTCATATTAACACATAAATATCATCAAGTTGAATCTTGGCCATAACAGATGCAGGGATACAATATGTGGAATTGTGCAATTTTTCTCTTTGAAGGGTTCATTTTTTCAGATCAGCACACACAGATAATTTTCATTCATTTTTGTAGTTTTGTGATATTATAAGGATGAAGCACAATTTCTTTGGAAAGATCCCTTATTGATAGATATCGGTTGTTTCCATTTCCTCTTCTTGGCTGGAGCAAACATTGCCATAATAAATACTGTTGTTAAGTGCATCTTTGCACATCCTGCATTTCATAGAGATAATTCTTGAAAAGGAATTATAGAATCATACCTCATAGGTGTCTTAAATTTTCAAAAGCAGAGATTTATACTTCCATTAGCAAGGCCTAAATGTATGAGATTCACACCCTCCACATAGTTAAGTAACTTTGACAGAGCCCTTTAATCCACTGTCTCATACTATCTCTTGCATGAGAATCACCATGGATACAAGAGATGTTACTGGTGAGGAATGAGCTGAACCTGAGAGTGGTATTTAAATGGGGAGTAGCTGAGACCCTTAAGAGAAAGAAGACAAGGTACTGGGCTGGTAGCCCTAGACCTGCAATTGAGTCATAGGGAGATTCTGCTGTGTCTGTTCTATGAAATATAACAGAAGTGAAGCTCTCTGAAACCTGCTTTTCCAACTCACAAATAAGGACATGGATTTAGATGGATGATATCTTTTAGCTGAGATACCTAGTGTTGTCATGGAAGGAAGACTCTATAAGAAGGATAGAGACAGGAAGGCAGGGCTGTAAAGTAGGAGAAAACAGGAGGAAGGAGCAAAATGAAGAACAAAAGGAAAAGAACAAGAGAAACAATGAAAAACCCATCTCTACAGTTATTGTTACAGAAGAGGCTTTTTAAAAATTCACCGTGCAGCAACGCAGGAGCTATAACCTTTAAAAGAAAGAAAAAGAAATTCTGAAGGGGACCTAGGGATTGAGAATGCTGTTCTTTCATTTTCAAAAACCCCAAATTTAATTTTGCTCAGAAATAATGTTTTTCATGTTGAATGAAGCCATGGAGAGAATAATAGCTGATATCAGGGGAGAGAACAGGATGATAGATTACTGTTCATGGTTGCATGTTTCTATAGGCACCACAAACATGGCATTTTTCTCTGCCTCATGATGGAAGGTAGACTCTTTCCAGGCTAATGCAGTATTAATCACAGCTGTCTAAGTCATCACCCTCAGTGACTGTCTTCTTATGTTTCTCATACTGCTTCTCAGAGTACAAATGGATGATGATAGAGAGAACGACTCGGTCATACAAGACCAGATTTGGACCCTTCAGCATCCAAGAAAAAAAATCTCACCTACAATCCCTGTTCTGAGGAGGCACAGAAAGGGGGATCACCCCAGGGTTTGCTGACTATTCAGAGTAGCTTAACTAGTGAGCTCCAGGCTCAGTGAGAGACTCATATCAAAAAATAAGGTAAAGAATGATTAAGGAGTATATCAATGAATGATATAGATTTCTGACCTTCAACATGCATACATGTGCATGTGTAACTGTTTGAACACAGGGGTGGGGGGAGAAAGAGAAAGAGAGAGAGAGATGAATGATAAAAGTTAAATGAGCAAGGGTGAAATCCATGCATAAGGAAGAGCTCACATGCTTGAAAGTTAATTCTCCCCATTTATTGTTCTGTAGTCATAAAAAGATCATTTTTGCCTCTCTGGGCATTCTTTTGTATTTCTTCATAAAGGAAGGGCTAATAAAGTCATGGCCATCCCAACCCGTGGACCAGCAGCATCAGTAGCAATGGCATCACCTGACAGCTGGTAAGATACGTAGTATTTAGACAGGCCCCAAACCTGGTGACTCACAACCAGTATGGAGGGGTCTCTACGATCTCTTTGAGCACACCTAAAGATGATTTTAAGGAAGGTTCAAGCTTGAGAACTCTAAAAATTTTCTGCTACTTTCCCATGATGCTGCTTTGTCCTGCCTGGAGCTAAAGAAAGGTGAAAAATAAAGGTGAAGTGGCACAGCATTAAATAATATTTTCAGAGTTTCAAATTCCTTAGTCATTCATCTCAATGATAGTTGATAATATCATTTCTCCTTTTCCTCCCTAGATTGCTCTTTACCATCTCACTGCTTAAATCACAAGTATTAGATCATTGAGCTTGCATTCTTTGGTAAACTTTTGAACTACTCAGGGAAACTCAAGAGCCAGGTTTACCAAAGGCTGAATGAGTCACAATCTGTCTTTAGTTGGGTCACAACTGATTAAAATATTTTATTGACTCAAAAGATGCCTCTCTCTTTTGAGGCCTCTCTCTTTCCCTCCCTGTTTGATTTCTTTCTATGCACACCCTTACTTCTCTTTACAGACCTTTCCTCTTCAAGATGCTCATATTTTATAGTGATGATGCTTTAATTTAGGCTGACTTTCAGATTTAATATATTTTGCAGTACTCAGTGACTTGATTAAATATCACAGTCTGAAGAACCAGAAGCCAGAGAGGTTGTATTCTTCACTAGCCCTTGTGGGAGGCAGTATGATACAGTCAGCAGTCCTGGGTTCAGCTATCCATCATCTATTAGGTTAGAGTTCTAATCCCAGCTCAGCTCTCTATTAATGACGGACAAAGAAACACAATGAACCTCCCAGAATCTCTTTTAAACGAAAACAATCATACTTTTTATTTCTTGGGGGGGTAATGTAAGCTGTGAATTAATAGAAATAAATGGAAGAGCTCAGATTCAGGAGGAAAGAAATTATAATGGCTTTATTAAAGCCACTCTTTCTCTACCCTTGACTTGGGACTTCTCCAGGAGCTTACCTCAACCACTTGCCCCCTAGCTCTGTGCTGCAGAAAAGTAGGGACCGTTATTCGCATTTCCTAGCAAGATCTGTAGGGTTTTATTAGAGAAGCAAATAGCAGATCACTTCACTCACTCCTCAATAAATGTGTTTATTACCCTGTAAATTCCAGCATATCAGTAGCTTGTTATGGAGAGAAAAGGTCGCCGCCAAGAAAGATATGTCATTCCACAGGAAATTTGGATTTAATATATACAAGGGAGCCAGCACATGGAAATCTCTTTGGAATGATAAAGTTCTATAATGAAAAATACCACTACAATACTAGACTCATTTCAGCAGATAAATATTTAATATAGATCATCCAAGATTAATTGCCTACTGAAATATGCCTGTCCTCTGGCTGAGGAGGAAAGAGAGTATCTTTACGTCCATTTATGACAATGTTTGAAACCGACAAAGCTGAACTTGTCTGAAGTTCATTTTTCCTACCATAGAGCAATGCATCACAAACTTCCCAAGGCCTCCTGCTTGCCTCTGGGATCCTACTGCAGTGTGGCATGGATAGCACTCTTTTGCATACTAATTAAGTTCTTACAAGCTTGAAGAAAAAATAGAATTCAATAGAACCACTCAAATCAGTACCTGGAAAAAACAAATGCAGAAAACGGTTTGGTTCTTTTGGGGCTGATGCAGAATGGATATGAAAGCTGGGAAAAGTACAAGGATGGCAAAAGGGAATAAAAGTCAAGAACAAAACAAAAATCCTGAGAAAGCTCATCCATGGGAAGTTAGACAGATATGAGTGTCTTCGTGTACAGATAGGAAAGTACTGACACTGGGATCTGTTAGCTGACTTATACAAGTCCCAGACATGCTAGCAAGTGGTGGAGATAAAATTTAAGTTAAAACCTTTCTCATTATAGATACTATCTTCTTATAACTGTTCTTGCGGTTGTGAAAATTTTAACTTTAGGGATTAGTGACATGGATAATTATCCAGTTTAAGTTTTGGGGTCCTAAGACTTTTACCACTACAATCACCACACTGTTGCCTCCTTCCCTCTCCTCCTAATTCCTCCCCTCCCCTCCACTCCTCTCCTCAACCCTTCTCTTTTCTTCCCCTCAGTTCTTTCTGTTGCCTTTTCCTTCTTTCTTTCCTTCCTTCTCACATGACTATTTAATAGGGTTTCTCACAGTTTCAATGATATTTCTGGACCTCAGTAGTAGTTTTTGAAATTTAAGAAGGTGTTAAACAATACCAGAGGCTTTTTGTTTAATAATTATTAGAAGCTTACTTCTAATTCATTCTTAGAAACAGGATCCTACTTATACTAGAAGAATGAGTTATCATCAAACCAATTAACATAAATTTAAATAGAACCAGAAAAATACCTAGGCAAAAAGTTGGCTGCCAAGTCCTATTCACAATCTCCTGCCAGTATCAGTCAGTATCATCCTCACAACAGATGAAAACTTCAATAAATATATGTGACCTAGGCACTCTGAGTTCTCTTGCTGAGGAGAAAATGCATCAGGCAGACTTTGAGTACTTTGCCAGAGTAAAAGATTCTATGGGATACTTAACATGAAGTAGGATTTTTTTTTTTCACAGTATCATCAAACACCCTGGTGATTTTACCTTGAGGAAAGCACAGAGAAATTTGAGGAAAGAGGGAGAATAATAAAACACCTTGCTAATCTTCTCTAATCTATCTCTCCTCTTTGGGGACCCAATGCTGGGTTATTCCAAATGCTGTTTAGGGTGTAGCACATTTGGATTTTAAATAATTTGTAAAGTCCTTTAACTTTCCCATTTGAGTAAGTTTGGAATTAGGAGAGACGTGCTTCCAAGAAACAATTCTTGAATAACATCCTAAATATATCATTGTGGGATGAAACTCCCTCATGTGACTCAGAGATAGTTCATTTTTTTTTTTTAACTTTTATTCTACACGGTCTCTGGAAACAGAAGGCACTAAGCTTGACTTTAGCTCTCATTGTTTTCTGTGCAACCTAGACAAAGCTCATCACTTCCCTAAGCTACAAATATCTCACTGGTATAAATTTATAAACACATGTCTGTCGTACAGTATTTGTAATAATTTGACTGGTGATATACATCAGAATATAGAGTCTTCTACACAGGACTTAACCTGCAATTAACAGAGAAACAAATATATAAGACAATACCCAGATGATTAAAAATTCAAAGCTTTCCAGGACCACAGAAGTATGGTTCAAGTGCACAAGCACCACAGTAACCATCTTCGTGATGGAGTCGGGGTAGCAAGCATACTCAAAGGTGGTACGGTCAATCTATTCACCAGTTCATTGTTGATTTTAGCAAGGCATTTAAATTTTTAAATAAAAGTCAGGCATCTGTATTTTTCTCTGAAATACTTCAAATTTCAATAAAGCTGTTACTTTAAAAACTCACTGTGAGCCAAGAAAAACATGTCTTTGGGCCAAGGTTTAGGTACTGTATTGCAGCCTGAGAAGAAGACTCCAGGTTGTTAAGTGCCTGAGAATTGATATGCAAGGTCTGCTTCCCATAACCTTTCTTTAGCTTTACCTCCTCAAAAAGATTCATTTAAGGAGGATAAATCACTTCAGCCTAACAGCAGCTTTCTGTATACAATTAACTCACTTGGAATATGAGTCTTAGGGACCTGGTATGTAAAAGGTAACAAACATTGCTCAGTATTTTTTCCCTTAAAAAAAAAACTATCAAAATAGTCACAAATGCATAACTTGACACATTTAAAAAACCATGTTGGGCATTTTGGAGAAAACAAGTTAATTTCAATAAGGACTTTGTCCTCAAATGGCTAGAGAATATTATGTTACTAAATAGAAGGGAAGATATCCAAAATCACTATTCAGAAAAAAAAATAATATTATTTAGAAATTTCCAAGCTAATAAATTATCACTGTTTACTATGTATGATATATTGAAGGGAGAAGCAAATGTATCTCTGTGAGCTATTATGAAATGTTTTTCTTTAGCTTTAGACTGTGCCAAGCATATGGTAAGTAAAGGTATACCACATTCTGAAAAGAAATTTAATAGAGAGGCAATGAGGGGCATACTAAGCTGGACCACTGGGACTTCCACCTATAGCACAATTTCTAGTTCATTTTAATGAACGAAAACCCAGAATCAGATATAGAAGTTAAAGCTGGAGATCAGAAAAGCAGAGCAGTATATGACTAAACAGATATTTGACCTCTACCAATGCTCAGAACAAAGTGGTGATCCTCAGAGTCTAGGAGACTGCACTGTGTCTCCACAAAACCTCAGACTCCACAGTCCAGTAAATTCCTGTCTCTTCTCCTTTATATTCCTCAGCTTGCCCAACCATATTACTCCTGTCTCCACCTCTCTAGTGCTAAAATTAAAGGTATTTCACTCCCAAATACTTGTATTAAAGGTGTGTTCCACCACTCCATGGCCTCTAGTGGCTTAGCTTCGCACTCTGATCTTCAGGCAAGCTTTATTTATTAAAATACAAATATAATATTACTACATCCACCCTTGTACTCTGGAGGCCATTGATTTTTATCAAACCTAGGGCATAGCACATAGCTAGGCACATGCTGTAACTCTTAGTCACATTCCCAGTGTAGAAAGCACACACACACACACACACACACACACACACACACACACACACGTGTAAGAAATAAATAAAATTAAGCTGAATTTCGTCTTAGAAGATTAGTTAATGCTTTGTGATTCATAAAAGAAAATGATCTAATTAAGCTAGTGTTACAAGTCGGGGAATGAGAGAAAGAAGTTAATGACAGGAACTAGAAAAGCATATTCTAAAAGTGGTATGAAAGGAGAACAGAGGCAAAGTTCAATGACTTGTTTGATAGACAGGGCTAATAGCTGTCTAAGGTCTTCTATTGGTTTGTTTTAGAATTCTCCTTAGGGATAGCTAAAAGACATATAGTCCAGCTACCTCAGGTAGATTGCTAAGTGTCTAGCAAGATAATAGTTACTCATTTTAGGTTTTTCATTAACTCAGAAATCTACAAGAATGTACACATTTGTCAAATAATCACTGGCATAACTGGAGAGGCTGCTGTCTCTGTTTTCAGTAGTTCTTATAACCCAATCATCTTAAGTTTGAAAATCTGATAATTTCTTCTAAATTCCCTGAGCTCTTAGACCAGCAGCTCTCAGCCTTTCTAATGCTGTGACCCATTGCAATAGTTCTTCATGTCGCACTGTATCCTGCCATAAACTTATTTTAATTGCTACCTCAAAAAATAGTATTTTTGCTATTGTTATGATTCATAATGTAAGTATGTGAAATGGGAGTGGTTTTAGGTGACCCCTGTGAAAAGGTCATTTGAGCCCCAAAGGGATTACAACCACAGGGTGAGAAGTAGTGTCTTAGACAAAGCTATATGCTGTCTCTTGCAGGCTTGAAGCTTACAGTATCTTCATTGGCACAGGATTTTCTATATTTCACACCTTATTCTTGATTCAGCAAAGATTGTCTTTAATAAGTGACTTTGAATTTGTGTAAAAGCAACCAAGGCAAGTGGTTTGCTATCTATCTGATAGATACTTTTAAATTAGTTCTTCTTCTTCTTCTTCTTCTTCTTCTTCTTCTTCTTCTTCTTCTTCTTCTTCTTCTTCTTCTTCTTCTTCTTCTTCTTCTTCTTCCTCCTCCTCCTCCTCCTTCTCCTCCTCCTCCTCCTCCTCTTCTCCTTCTCCTCCTTCTCCTGATTCTTCTCCTTCTCCTTCTTCTTCTTCCTCCTTTTCTTATTCCTTGTATCTGATCTCTGTATATGTTCATGATGGTGTACATATCAAAGGCAGATGAGTGTGTATACATATTTGGAAGTTGGAGTCTGACATTAGGTATTTTCCTTGAGTACTTTTCATTTTATTTTTGGAAACAGTCTCTCATTGAAACCTGATTTCATTGATTCAGCTAGACCAGGGAACAAATGAGTTTTAGGGATTGACTTGTTCTGGCTAGGCCCTGAACACATTTTCCCACCATTTCTACCACTGAGTTATAAACACATGCCATATATTGTACATGGATGTTATATCCTGAATTGGTCATTGCAGATGCATGACAAACATTATACTGACTCATCTATCTCTGTAACCCTTTATTTATTTTAAAAGAACAACATAGCTAGATGTAGTGAAACTTGCCTGCAATGAACATACTAAATTTAAGGACAGCCTGGGTTGCCTGAGGAGAATGTGGCAAATGATCAAATCAAGAAATAAGCACAGATAGATCAACAGTACAAGGGAAATAAAATGTAAAAATTATATCTCTCCGTCTAATGTGAAGGTGGCCACAAACAAAGATAGAAATCCATATAGGGTCAGTGTGATGCAGGACAAAACAGTGACCAGGAATAAACACACAGCTACAGCATGACCACCAGACCAGTCAATAAAGACTAACTGTTACTACAATTTATATTACTGTTGTTGTTTGGTAGGCAAAAGGAATGGCTTTAGAATGCTGATCATCCTAATGACTTAGGCCTTTAGCCAATGACACTGTTATTATTGATGCCAGAGTGAACTAAGGAAATGGAAATTTGAGATTTTTTTTAAACTATCTGATGGCAAAGTACTCTTGGCAGTGAAATTCAAAAACTAGAAGAGTGGAAGAGTTATGAAAGCTGAAGATAGAAATTCAAGCAGCGCTGGGAATCAGTGATGACTGAAGAGTGGAGGTTGGTGTGCTTTTACAGGAAGAATAAAGAAAGAAACACGTTGTTTAATATTTGGAAAAGAAGAGCCTCAAGTATATTGGTTAGACAAAAGAGTGACCTCTGGATTGAGGTGTGGGTTCCCACTCACGTAGCAGATCTCACATATAAATTATTAAAGGTCTTTAATCTATGTTCACCAATTACAAAAATGCATCCTTCCCAGGCATGAAGCAGTACTGTTGTTGGCTACAAATTCAATTAACACGATTTATAAAGATTCTTTTATGCAATGAACCAAATAAAAAACTACCAAGAAAGATAGCCCCAGGTAGTCAACACTGTGAAAGGTTACTGAAGCCAAAGTCTGACTTGGTCAAACATTCTGCCTCCAAAGTCTATGAAAATTAAAATTACTGAGTTGCTAAGAGCATGACAGCCCCCCTCAGTCTCATAAAGGTGTTCTATGTCTGGTATATCTAGCCATTAAAGTTTTTGTCCAAAACTCATCTTCTAGCAAATACCAGCAATGATCCCTTTAGAAATAAATGACAGGAAGATCTTTGTTCCCCATTCATATTTGGTATAAAATTTCAATGCTTCCAATGCATAATAGTTACTATCCCAATGTCAGTAGATATTTTTGCTTGTTATGTCTAAAAAAAAAAAGTTCCCAGATAATGCTAAAAATTCAGATGAGAATCACAAGTGCATGAGGAAAAAGCTGAGACACCCAAGGGTGTCTTTCACTCGGACTTGTCTCCCAGATACATGTGGGTGGTGCTCAACCAAAGAAAAGGATTCAAAGTTGGGAGAGAATTTTAGAGTGTGCTGAAAGAGAAGTGTCTAATAGGTACAGCCATGACCTTCTCTCTACCATCCTCCATCTTCAAGAGACAAAAGGAAATCTGTGCTGAGGCAAAGCAAGCTGGCTGTGTTTAATGATACATCAGACTGCTAATTTCGGGAGAGGAATCTTCGTTAGAAAAATACTTTATTCGTAAAGTCCAAGGATGTCAGTCAAAGAAAGCAGTAATTTTTGAGAAAGGAGGGTAACCATGGTATCAAAGTATGTAAGAACCAGAAAGGCTCCTGGGAAACGTTTAGTTCTATTACCTCATTTAGAGATGAATACATAGAGCTCTGGACTTAGCCAATTACATCTCATAATTTAGGTATAAAGCGAGGATCTAAAACCACGTGTTGTAGTAGCTCCTGTTAGTATATGGGATGTTTCTCAAGATATGGATAGATAAGATACTTTTTTAATGTGAGTCATTTTCAGAGCAGAAAGAAAAAATGTAACGACATTAGCTGTGTATGCTTTCAGCGTAGCTTTAAAGCATTATTTTATAACTGTTTACTTGTCTGTCATTAACACTATGCCATTAGCTCCTTCAGCTAGGAGGTTATGTTACTTACTATTCATATCCATGGTAACCGGTAGAATGCTTGGCACAAAATAGGGTTTGAATGCCTGCATTATGAAAGGACATGCAAATGATTGAAATGAAGACAGATAAACACTAGGAGTTGAGACACTGCTCTTAGTCTATGTCTTCCTTAAATTCAGCCTTTTATACATCCTGCCAAAGCGGAAAAATTTCTACCAACCTGCCTAAAAATTAAGTAATGGTTTCCTTTCTTCAATAATAGATGTTTCATATCTATATCAGAGATAGCTAGACCAAAGTTTCATGTCAAAAGGGATATAAGATTGGGATATACTTAATAACACAAAGAAGTTTGTATGAGAACTTTCTTCTCCCCTGTCTTTCTCTTTATCTTTCTCTCTCCCTTCTACCCTCCTTTCTTCATTTTTTCCTCATCTCTTCTTTTTGTGTTTCTTTGTTATGATGATGACTATATAAATGTCCAATTTTAACAACGTTCTAGCACATAGGAAGCTGGGCAGTGGTGGCACACACCTTTAATCCCAGCAATCTCTAGGCAGAAGCAGGCAGATCTCTGTGAGTTCAAGGCCATCCTGGTCTACAAGAGCTAGTTCCTGGACAGGCTCCAAAGCTAAAGAGAAACCCTGTCTCAGAAAACAAACAAACAAACAAGAACATAGGAAAAATAATTCTGAACTCAGGTAATTAGCAAGAATTTGTAGAATATAGCCATGTATTTACTGATTTAACTGTTGATTGACAATTATCTGTTGGCACTCCACACTACGTGTGAGTGTGTGTGTGTGTGTGTGTGTGTGTGTGTGCCTGTGTATGCCTGTGTGTCTGTGTGTTTTGTGCAATTTTGACTTTAAGTAGGTAACAGGGATTAAGGGAAAATCAAATACATGACCCTACCAAGTTTCCATTATTGCTCAACGTTTCCAAAAAAATTATGTGCTTTTAGAAGAGTCCCAGTACACGAAATGAATAATCAGTAAACTTAAAATGAATCCTCCTCATCACTGGAGTGTGCTATGTTATAAAAATGCCCAAAGGAAAGTGTTAAGATAAAATCCTCTCATGATTATGTTCTAATTCAAGAATTAAGAAAAAGGAAAATAATCTCTGTATTTTTTATGAAATCTGAATATTCTTCATTGTTGCTTCTTGTGTTTGCAGAAGCTGCTCTCTAAGATTCATCTTTGAAAAAGAGTGAAAGAGGCAACACTAATTTATCTAAACTGAGTGATAACCATAAAAAAGGGTTCAACAAACAAAAAGTCATCCATGGAACAGTTAAATCAGTACCTAATGTCATATGAGAAGCCTTAGATAGAAGGTAACGCATCACCACTCAGCATAGAATTTATAATAGGCACAAGTGACTTGACATAGAGCCTTGGTTTCCTCATCCATAAAATGTGTTACCATTACCTCCCACATTAAATAACATGTTTTCTGAACTTTAGAATATTATGTACATTTGGCATATTTGCATATGAAGAAGAAGAATTGGAAGTGAGAAAGGGAAAAAAGGAAGAGGCAGTGTGTGCTATTTAGAGTGAAAACTAGAAGTTCTTCCTCCAAAATCCAGTACAAAGTAAGGCTATTTCTTACCTCCCCTTAACTCAATATATTACTAGAAGAAAATTTAAAAGATTTTAAATTCGAGGAATAAAATTATCAGATTGAAAATGATATATTTTGAAAACTGTGAAGTCACAATAAATTATCTTAAGATTTGTCAATGAATTTGCTAGATACAAAATCAGCATAAAAAGTTTTCAGCATTTCTATACACTAATGATGAATTGCCTAAAAATGAAATTAAAAAAAAACTATTCAGTTATAATTGGCAATAAAATGAATAAAAACTGAGGAATAAATGTAAGCAATGAAGTTCTAGATATTGGCACTAAAAAACATAAGACTGGGAGGAAAGAAACTAGCTAAATAAGATAGCAGTTTATGGAAAGACAGTCCATGTTCACTTATTGAAAGATTTAATATTGCTAAATTTATCATATTGTCCAGAGTGGCATACAAATTAAATGCCCTCCCTATTCAGTTTAATGATGTCCCTTTATAGAAATAGAAAAAAATAGACCTAAAATATACACACAACTGCTAATGTCCCAAATGGTCAAAGAAATGGTAGGCATGAATAACAAGTGTAGAGGCATAACATTCACTGGCTTGAAGGCATATTACAAGCCATAGTAATAAAAACAACATAATTCTTGCCTAAAATCAGACACACAGATCACGGTAACTTAGTAGACAGAGCAGCTGCACGACATATATGTTTATTCTATCTTCAAGAAAGTTGCTAAGGATAAGCAATAGGTAGTAGGTTTCAGTTATTGCTCTACCCAAACATCAAGTGTTGCATAAGTGCAAATCACGGATCATGTAACAATGATGAGCAACAAAGCTGACCAGCTTAGACTAAGATTTTTTTCCTTGACAGACCACTCTCTCAAGTCAGTTCCCAATACTGTCCTCAGACTTTAAAAGAAGACTCGCTAGGTTTCAGTTATCTGACCTCTTAGCTGTGTGAAACTGGGCAAATTAAGTTTCTGAGTCTCTGTGCATTCATGCATGAGATTGGAGGGAGTAGTTACCACAAGCTACATATACCTGCAGGCACTACTAATCCCATGTCATTTCGCTATCATATCAATGCCCCATCATCTTTGTTTATAAGGTGCTGTCTTCTTGATTTCCATCCCAGGTTAAATAATTCCAAATCACTTTGTTCTCGTGGTCTCCCCATTTCTCTTTGTTTCCATCTCACTTGCAACATTAAGACTTGGAAAGGCACATTCTACTGGTGTTCCACTTCCTGAATAGTCTTCCTGTGGAAACCCCATATTCTAGTGGTTTTAGTCATCAACCTTCTTTATAATACTAATAAAAAAACAATTTAAGATCTAGTTCTGCTGACGCTAACTGTAGTAAGGACGCCATGCCTTAGGAAGGAAGAGCAACACAGTGTCCATTTTCCTTTTGCTGATAAGTATGCATGGGCCTGCTTCTCACAATATCTTTTGGCAAAACTGAAGGATATTGAACTCATTATGCTGAAGCAAAAGTAATTCTCTCAACGGTCATTTTGCCTGGGGTCAACTGTTCTAACACATTATTCTGAACATCTGAAAGAAAAGATATCTAACGGTCCATCTCCAATATTACAGCTACTGTTCATTTTGTTATCCTAAAATGGTATTCTAAAATCAGGCTATTCAAATGCAATTGTCCTGTGCACTATCTTGTATCAGTGCAGGGAAAAGAATCCAACACCAGTATCCAAATGTCAATACACAGCAAAATAGTGCCCATATTAACAAGAAGATGCAGTAGTTACTAAACACATTTAGTTTCACTTTCTCTTTCCAACATCAGACTGTTTCTCTGTGGGAGAGAGAAAGATGATATATTGTTCTTTAGAAAGAGTGACAGAAGGTTCAGAAAGGATAAATCACTACTCAAGTATCTAAGACAAAACACAATAAGACTTAAATATAAAAATGTTTTACAGATTGAATCAGCTCCATGTCTTCTTATGGCCTTTTTGTTATACTCAGTAGCTGTTACTACTGAATACTATTTGTACCCTCAACACATCGTATGCTTGTATCTTAGTAGTCCTCTCACCCAAGACGGTGGTGTTGAGAAAGAGGAAGCTATAATCGGTAAGACCTAATGGGAAGTACTGAATTCTTGGAGTTTCTGTCATTGAAAGTGATTAATGCTGGTGTCCTGGAATAGACTTGTCAAGAAAGCAGAGTATAAGTTCCTCTGTCTTAGATAACTCTTCTAGAAACTTCAAGGAAAGAAGACTTTCCCTTCTAAGTATTTCCACCATGATGGCATCCATCACTTTGTGATGAAGGTAGAAGCAGACCCCCACCAGAGCCAAGTTGATATTGGTACCAAGTTCTTAGACGTTTAAAATGATAAGCTAAATAAAGTATTTTCTACACAATGTATAAAAATACAAGTATTTCACTATAGCAGCATAAAATGGTGTATGACACAACGTTCATAGTATTCGCTTATGTTGCACAAGAAATTTAGGACATCATTTCAGACTGTGACTTAACCCAATTCATGTATTCATGCTACAAGCTTTGTACCAACTTTCCCGAGAGCTAAGTCCCCTGATCTACTTTAACTCGGTGACCTTCACCATTGCCCTCTTCCTGTTCGCTAATTCCTCTCTAGCTACTCTAGAACATGTCATCTCCCTAAACCTTTCAGTTCTGACACACATCAAAACATCCCAGTCTCTGGCTTAATTATCACAACACCTGCTTTCCAAGACCTCAAAGCCTGTGACCTTCAATCACTCTACATCGTGTCTACCACCTTCACCTCTCTTTACATCCAATTTGCATTAAAAAAATCCAACCATATATCTATTTTTACCAATATCCTTTTAGAATACATTTTAACTGAATATATTATGATATATATTTATAATAGTTATATATGGCCCCATGATTTGACACATGTATACATTTTAGAATGGCTAAATCAAAGTAATTAGCATATATATTGCCAAACATACTTATTTTTGTAGGATAAACACTAAAAGTTTAGTTTTTCTAAGATTTTAAAGCGTACAGTACACTTATTAATTATAGACATAATACTTAATAACAGCAGATTTTGGAATTCAATCCTCTTACCAAAATTAAAGTTTTCTGTATTTGAGTAGGAGTCCTCCAACTCCCACATTCTCAGCCATTGGCAGCTAAAATTCAGTTATCTACGTTTAGTAGTTTGGCAGTTTTAGGTTCCACATATATAAGAATGTGTGGTAATAAGAGTTGGTCTTTCTGTGTATGGCTTATTTCACTGACTGCAATGCCATCCAGGCTCATTAGTGTGGTCACAAATGGGGATAATAATTTCTTCTTAGAGACTGAATAATATCCCACCATATGCACATATATCCCATGTCCTTTACTCATTTGTATATTATTGCACACAAGTCAATCCTATATCTTGGCTATGAAAAATAATGAAACAATGAATATGGGATTGTAGATAACATTTTGATATGCTAATTTCATATCATTTACCTTACAGATATATTTAGTTATAGAATTTCAGGCTCATACTGTAGTTTTAATTTTTATTCAGTATTCTCAATTCTCTTACCTAATTATCTTTCCCCCTCCCATGAACACCAACACTACCATCACCCATATTCCATTATTAAAGCTTTTCAGTTACTCTGGAGAGGAATATCTCAGTTTTAAAGTCTACAGTCATTATAAATAAACTGATCACCAACTTTATGAAAACCTTGCTTTCTGGAATTTTGTTTTTGTTTTGTTTTATTTTGTATTGTTGCTGGTTTTATTTCTTTAATGAAAAACTTCCACCAGTCTGCAGGTTGACAACTTGAAGCAGCTCCAAAGAGTTCATTTTCCAGCTTTCCCTGTTATCATTCTTTATACTCACAAGTCATAGCAAAGATGTGCAAGATAAATGCTAAATAGGAAAAATTATTTATTAACTTTACCTCTTTTTTCTTTCTTCCTTTTATAATGGAAAGACATGCCTCTTTTGACACCTGTGTTCTCCTTCTTGCATGCTCAATCCCCCTTTGAGACCCAGACTCAATCACTCCTATAAATGCCCTCTCTAAAATGAACAGAAAAAAAAATAACAAAATGTCTTCATTTCACATCTCTACTCCATTATTGGCTGTACTTCAATAAAATATAAAAATGAAACCTTCCCCTGTTTCTTCTTATGTTTCAGCCCACTGCAATCTTGCATCTTTCCCTAAAATTCTATTTAAAGAACACTTGAAAACAGAACGATTTTTATGTCTTTACGTCTGTCTTGAGGTTCTGCTAGGTGAAGAATACGAACTCCTGAGTGCTTGTGGCTCATGCCACCTCTCCAAGTGTCCCTTTATTTTAGACTCTACCATAAAAAGCATCTATGGTGTTTCTTCCACATGCTTATCTCTGTAATTTTCAGTGTTTTTCTATGCCCATGCTAAGTTGGCTTTTCATGAACGAACATATACCCAGGAGCTGCCCCTGGAGGTCTGATGACTGTGAATACTATACTATGTTACCCAACTCTGTTTTAAGAGCTGAAAACCATTTCTACAACTGACTCTCAGGTTTCTATCTGGATAATCCACATAATATAAATTCAAAATTTTCAAAGCTCACTCACCATGTTGAAATATATACAGCTTCAAAAATGCATTGCTGAGGTCTACATCTTGAAGAAAAATATCGCCAGCTACTCAGTGAAGCAAGTCAACAATGTTCACCTGTTTCCCGTTCACCCCAGAACTTATGATTCATTGCTGAAAGTACTGTTTTGACATTTCCCTTAGGTGGCAAGTTTGTGCTCTCAGTCTCTAGACTGAAGCACTCAACAAGTGCTGACCCTTCTGATTCCTTAAATTATCTCAGGTGATAATTACATTCATATAAAATTCTCAAAATGACAAAACCACACACGCAAACACACACACACACACACACACACACACACAAACACACACACACATACACATGACCATACATGTATGTTAGAGTTTAGTGCTGTAGTTGATGAAAGAGTAAAGTCTGACCTAAAGAGTTAAACAAGGCATCTTGGTGTGATAAAATGGATCTTGATAGAAAGGGGCCACTTTTCCTTCTTGGAGGCACCTTATCAAGTTATAACAGTTGAGAATAACATATTTGAAAACATTACAGTATCCATTTCTGCTACTTCTTTCCATGTGATTTTTTTTTCTTTTCTAGAGCATTTTGTAACTTCCAGTTTTCCCCCATCATTCCACTCTCTACTTTAACAAGAACGAGCTAAGACACGGTAGAGGCTGTGCTGCATCAGTCCACATCCTCTGAAAGGCTACTTGTTCCTCTCAGGATAGAGTTGGCAAATTTTGCACTGAGATGGTCACAAAAAACAGCAGGACATGTCAACTGTTTCAAGGAAATGAGTGGCACTTAGTATTTGGCGGGGGGGGGGGGGGCGGTGCCACGAGGAAATACATAGAGGTTTGCTTTCAAATATGGAGTATCTTTGTGAAATAATACTTTGCACATCTTGCAAATTCACAAAATCTTGCCCAAAATAAATGGTTGACATGACATGAAGAAGGCAGCAGTAGAGGTCAAAGTGTGAGAAGTAGTCGGTAGCTGTGCACATCTGAGAATTAGATGAGATTACTACTCTTCATTTAGTTTTGCGTGCATTATTTCTTTCTTTAAATGGCCAATAAGCATAACAGAACATAAATAGTTCATTAAATTGTTTTGTTCTGATCACTTAATAAACATAGTTATTAGTCTTTCTTTGGCCTAGAGGAAATACACCAAAAGTTCACTGAAGCAATAAGATCTTGAGTCACAGTAGGGAATCATGGGAGCTTTTGCCTTAAGACAAGGTTCAAAGTAGTTTATATAGAGTGCATGGGGTTTTGTAACCCGACAGTGCTTCTTACTAACTGCTGGCATGCTAATATATTTTTCTGTGGCAATTCATACTAAACTACTTGAGAACTGCAAAACAAGTCTTACTTGAGACTCCTTCAAACATATACATGCACATGTATGTGTACACATGAGCACATGCAGGCACACAAACACTTGCTCTCTCTCTCTCTCTCTCACACACACACACACAGAGAGAGAGAGAGAGAGATAGCCTTGATCTTGCACGACTGATTTTAGAGCCCTTCTTGACATTACTGACCCATTATTAGCAGTCCTCACACTATAGGTCAGTTTGGCTGTTTTTCTTTAGCTCTTCCCAGTTGTCTTTTGGTGCTCTTGATGGGTCACTACTCATTTAATGACATAAAAGACTAGCATAGCATTTGCAGATAGGATGGGCCAACAAGTGCACAGGCACTTCCTTCTTTTCACAAGGTACAGCAATCACAAGCAATCTTTCAACACTGAGACTCTCCTGTTATTTGTATTCAGTTTATTTCTTCTAATTCAAAGCACACTCCCATGTCAATATGAAATAAAATGGCTGTCACATGAGAAGTATAGAGGCCTGTCACAAGCTCTCAGGGAAAGAAGCGGCACTTTGCTGACCCTCTTCGAAAAAAACACACTTAAAATTGCTTTAAGCAGAGCTCCCCCTTACACTAACACACACACACACACCTCACTCTGAGAGTTGCTGATTGCTGTGAACACAGGTGGGAAACTATCCCTAGGGGCCTAAGGTATCCAGAGAACATACATCAAAGATAACCTAGCAAGCACCCTGAAGCAGGAACTGGAAGATGAGATGCCACAGATTGTCTTAGACTAATTAATTAGAAGCTTACAAGTCATGGGATGTAGAATATATCTGGAACTGATGAATGTATGCCAATAGCCTGAAGATACTTTGCCATTGTGTCAGCCTCTTATTCCTATCACATGGGACCTCAGGGAATCAGAAATCTCTGTCTCTTTGGCCTTATATCTTTGTGGTTTTGTTAGTAGCATCCTCTTGGACTAAGAAAGGTACACAGTCTACCCTGAAAAGTTATCTGTTACACAGAACTCATGTTCTGGAAGTTAAACTAAGACACCTCAAAAAGAATCAGTAATATAGAATCTCCAGGTTTCTGTGCCTCAGCTACTTGTTTCTGTCATCCGTCTTAAAGTACTTACACTATGTTATTATATATTCTCTGTGTGGTTCTTCCCAATAACTTTTGAATTATCCCATCGTTGAAGAAGTTGGAGTTCAGTGAATGTAAGCTATGTATTTACGACTTAATTAAGGCTCATAGTGAGACTAGCCTCACTTTAAGACTTCCTGAGCTCCACTGACCACTTTAGGATTCCCTTAAGTGAAATACTGACTTCCATCTGGATTCTCAATGCAAGTGAGCAAGGACGAGTCAGGTAGACATGAAGGGTAGAATTCAAAATTATTCTCTAGACCAGTGGTTCTCAATCTTTCTAATTTCATTACAATTTAATACAGTTCCTCATATTGTGGTGACTCCCAAGCATAAATTTTTTTGTTGCAATTTCATAGTCATAATCTTGCTACTGCTATGAAATGTAATGTAAATATTTTTGGAGACTGATGTTTGCCAAAGAAGTCATGACTCACAAGTTGAGAAGCAATGCTCTAGACAGTCTGAGAATACACTTTTAATGAGACCCAATAATTCTTGTGTCTAGTAAGTGGGCCTTCAGAATTAAGGAACTTTCCTGGAGGCAGGAGCCTGAGCATTCTGGTTGCTTTCACACACACACATACACACACACACACACACACACACACACACAAAAGTATCCAACAGATGGAGAATTCTGCAAGAAGTATGTATCATGCCAAAGGTACAGAGCATAGAACTGGGGAAGGTGGGTTAGGATGTAGCACAGAAAGAAGCTGGCTAAGAGGGAAGGCTGAAGCTGAGGTGGTAAATGGAACTTGTAGTCCATTGACTAAGTCATCATTGATAAAAATTCTCCTTTTCTAACTACTACTATAGCGTTCTTCTTTCCCCCTCCCACACACATCGGTTTCCTGCTTCAGACCTTCACCTTTCTGTCATCTTTTTTTAAATTAATTTTTAACCTACTGAGTCCCAGGAGTGATGTCCCTATGTGTGTGATCAAATCCCTCATAAAGCTGACTCGGCCTCTCCAGTAAGCTTTTGTATGCCAATAGCTCCTCAGATAGATGGTTGTGGGGCCTCATGACACTACCCCATCCTGTAATTTTCAGCTGGCTTGACTCATGCAACTCTTTTGTATATCAGCACCACGACTATGAGTTTCTATGGCAGCAGACATTCCATGTCCAGAGGATTTTGTATTACAACGCTCTCCATCCTCCAATACTCACATTCTTTGTTCCCCCATTTCCTATTTTTCACTGAGCCTTGGCAGTGGGATGGGTGGAGCTCAAAGTAAATGTCAGTCTATGGCTAGATACTGATAATATTAATAGCTTATGCTCAGGACATTAAACAGTAATGATTTTTTGCATTAACCACTACCCAGGGCAATAAGAGTCATAAAATTTAGGGACAGAAAGATGAACTTTCTTTAAGAGAAATTTATTTTCTCGCCAAAGTCCTGGGTTCAGTTACCATCACTCACTTGGCAACTCAAAACCATTCTTAGGCACGTGCAAGGTATGAATTTATGTATGTATGTATGTATCTATATACAAATAAAACAAATCTTTAATATCTTTAAAGAAAAATAAAAATTTTAGACTTGGACTGCTCCAAACTTTGGTCAGAAATGCTTTTTTTCCTAGTTCTTATATGGCAAGTGATTCTAACTCTGTGACTTGAATCCATTATAAATCCATAGCTCAATCTTCCTCCAAACCCATATATTTCACTAGGTAGACTTAAAGTCAGTTTTTACCACATTGCAAATTCCATTAGCAAAAATGAGAATTAACTTTTTGGTAGGCACAAGTATTTTACAAAGGATGCACAAAAGAACAAATTATATTTGAGTAGATAAAGCAAAATATATCCTAATGTGTCATGTTTAATAAATAGTTGAAAGTTTTTGTAAATATCCATTAAAAATTTATATTTGTAAAATCTATGTCACTGATTATGATTATTGAAACTCAATGTACAAAATCTTTCACTGCATGAGTCAAGGTCAAAACATAAACATAAGAAGAAAGTATTATAAGAAGCTATCTAATATGACTCTGATAATTATCTGGAAATTGAGGATGGTTGAAATGAAGCAGCAGTCTCAAATTCCATCCATTGTTGGCTCTAAGGCCTGGATCTTATGATCAAAAACACTGAAAACATGTGCACACAGTCCATGAGAATTTAATCCCAGGCTATGTCCTGCCTCCTTCCTAGGTAGTGTTTCATCTGCCTGAGGTGCTTCTCTCACTGGCTTCCAGTGATAACCCAAAACTCCTTGAATACTGGCACACCACCCATTCTGTAAAGAGCCTTCCAAATTTGTGTACATCTCCCTTCCATCTTTCTCCATCTTTAGCACACCAATCTACAGGTGTCTTTCCCTTCATAACCATAGTTCCTGTAGTCTTTTGATCATTCTTCCCAGAGATACCATGGATTGTTTTCAGTCATGGATAAAAGGGTTCTGCTCCTATCCCCCGTGAAACAGTTCAATGCTAAGTCATCAGAAATTTAGTAAGCAGTTTAAAAGTGAATGTGTAAGGGCACGTGGTCCAGAGGAAGGTTCTCTATCATCTTTTGTTGTGGGATATTTGTACACTGTGTGAAGATATATTACTTTGATTATTGTAACAAAAGACTGAACGATCAATAGTGAGGCAAGGTGCGTAAGAGAGAGAACACTGGAAAGAAGACAGGTGGAGATGCTAGCCAGAAGAAGAGGAAGTGGGGCATGCAGGAGGAGAGATGATAGCCATGAGCCATGACAGGGAAAGATGTGGATTAATAGAAATGGGTTAATATAAGTTTTAAGAACTAGTTAGAAACAAGCCTAAGCTACAGACCAAATTTTCATGATTAAAAATATGTCTCTATGTCATTGTTTGGGAGCTCGCTGATGGGACAGAGAAAGACCTGTTACAATCCTTAGCCCAGGATTTAGGGCAGAATCTACAGTCTTAAGAGCTTAACTGCACGCCTTCTCTACATTTCCCCTACCAAATTAGTAACCATTTGGAGGGTCATCTTAAAGACCTTGTAACAGGCTGCTTCTTTAAGAGAATGGGCAAGTAAAATTTATTTTTAGACACTGCTCATGATTAAAGCCAGAAAATAATCTGCAAAGATTTCAATCGTTTGGAACTCATAGAAAATGTTCCAGTAATGTCACTGGAGCAAAGAAGAAAATATGACACAGGTACCAACTGGGTGTCAATAAAACCATCATGCTTGGAATTGGAAGGTAAATTTTAAATAATCAACACTGCAGATTACTTTTGAATTGTCATGGTCCAAAAAAGAGTTGTTGATTATCTTTCTGTACCCATCTACATTTAGGGAAACTTAACAGGAATTTTGGATCAAGTAAGGGTAGAGATCACAGCTCTCTACAGAGAACCTGAAATTGGCCATATGAACAAGGAATACTGTCACATATTCATCTTTTTTTTCCTCTTTTTCTGAGCCAAATAAGCATTCTCTAGCAAAGGAAGAAAAATCTTAGTTATTACAGTTGGTCTGAGCTATGTTGTTTTCTTTATTTTGCCTTTCTGAGGTCATATATACCTAGCTGAAAGAAAGTATCTAAATATCCTATTTCCTAAAGAATACTTCAGTCAGAGCAGCACCTCTGAGAACTCCTAAAGTAAAGATTACTTGGAATGGATTAGTAACTTTCCTTAAACACTTGTCTAAGTCAAAAAGCAAAATGAATTAGGCTCATTTCTGAGTGCCTGCCACCGAGTAAACATCAATACCAGAACATTACCTGAAAAAACCTTTTCCATTTGCTTCTGCAGCAAAACACTTTGAGATCTAACCTCTAAAATGTGGCCTTCTTTTAAATCACCCCAACTCAAATTTATAAAGAGCAAAACCTATGAAAATTTATTATAATATTCGTTTTAACATCTCCTTTTTATTTTTCTAGAAATACAAATTTCTTTCTCAAACTTTACAAACTGATTTCAAAACTGAAATAAAAAATATTTTTTAAAGATATAATAAGCTGAATGACAGAGCAAAATTAAAGCTTTTGATTCCATTGCTGTCAATTAAACATGAGTTTCAGACCCAAATAACCAGAATAAAAATCCCACATGATGATGGCACTTCTTAAGTAGGTGCCAGGTACACAACTGGAGCCCAGACAATACCAGTCACTTGTAATCTATATTAGCAAAGGCAGCATTTTAGACATCTTTCTCATCAGAAGGAGATAAGCCAAGGAGATTTGACCAAATATCAGAAAATAGTCTGGCAGTAATAAAGTCCTTCAGTAAAGAAGTGAGGTTTAAGTTTCCCCAATGTATATTGGCATCAGCTGGGAAGCAATAGCATGGTTATATTGGATCAAACTTGCCTATAACAGCATGTATTCTGACATGAATTAAATTTTTACCTTGCAGATAAAAGAATTTACAAAGAATCATTGTAAAAAAAAAAAACAGTGGCAAACATTTTGACAGTGGGCACTGTGCAATGTTAGGCGCTGAAAATAGCAATGTATCATGTTAGTTGTTTTCTTCATCAATATTACATACAATAGTTATTATTATTAAGCTCATTATGAAGTTATTTTTCCAGAAAACACCGTTTAATATCATGTGAACTAATAATCACTACACTGATAGAAATACTGTCCTAGCACCAAGGGTCAAGGCTGCACACAGAATCAGAGGTCTGAGACTTTCTAAGCAGTTCCTTGAATGAAACAGTGATTGGCTTCTCTTTCATATTTACTTTCCTGAAAGTTTTTTACAATGTCTACCACCTTTAATATCTCTGATTCCTTCATGCAGAGTTTCTTCCATACTTGATTCCTCACTGTGTATCAATGAGTGAGTGTTAGGTTAGAAATACTTCTCATTCATCTTAGAACCACACAACCTCATATCCATTCACTTATTCAATGAGCTTTGCCACAAAACCTATTAAAAATATTTTGTGTGAAAAACATGAGAGAACATCAGGACTACACATTAGAGCTGAGGTTAATGCAATTCTGAAATAGATATGGAAGACAGGCAATTAAATTGAGTTTACCAATATTTGACTTATATTCAACTTGTAGGTGCATGTACCAAGCTCAAAGACAGGATCAGCATAAGCCACAAACCACTTTCATTGATACCTTCAAGGAGAGCTACTCAATTAAAAAAAAAAAAACTCTCAGCTACAGCACAGTGAAGTTATTGGCCACTGTCTTCCCTCTGACTCAACTTTTTAGAATCAAGGTGCATAATGACATCCTAATTTTCCTACAAAAGCCAAATTTGAAATTAATAAGTGATAGATAGAAGCAAGAAAATTAGAAGTTTAGGACTAATCTCCACCACACAGTGAATGAGACCAAACTAGTCTATATGAGTCAATTTCTTTTTTTTTTTTTTTTATGAGTCAATTTCTTAAGAACAAATAAACACTAATCTTTCCGTTTTACTCCTAAAAAGGAAAAGCAACAACAACAAAAAAAACACTTTTGAAATAAATGGCCAAATTTATAGTAATTACTGATGATTTCAAAATCCATAAACAGGTAACAGAAATGTAATAAAAACATTAACAACATATTCGTCTATTTGAAACAGAGGCTAGAATTCAAGTTTTCTTAATCTTTCTTCTATAAAATTCCTAGCACCTTATACTCAATATTTCTTTTCCTCATTACAATTATACGAGACATTTAATACCATCTCAGTTTTTACAGACAAGAAATGTGAGCCTCAGAAACGGTAGTTTGCCCATAATAAAATTCCCTTTGACTAGGTAACCAGCCAAGCACTAGAGCAGGGGCAGACATGAGATCAAAGTCTGGGATCATATTAGAGTGTTATAAACTTGCTCTTGGACCCTCGTTTAGAGGTTCCAAGGGTATGATAAGTCATCTCACTGAAAATATGGGACAGGGTCAAAAGGTAACTGTGAGGAGGTAGTAACTCCCACACTTGTGCTCCTAACCTAAAGTTCAACGAGTTATTTAATTATTTTTATCATAATCCGTAGTTACAATTTAAACTTTATAAAGTATTTTCAAATAGTTTGCATGTGACTAAGGTGGTTGAGCAGAGCTAATTCTCTTTCTTTAGAGTACCTAACAGAGACTTTAAATACAATACATCTTGGGTCCTCAGACTCTACATCCATCATCTCTTCTTCAGAGACTTGCTATAATATTTAGATAATAAATCATCATAGAATAT